>NC_089510.1:53329870-53942787 GCF_036850995.1 Saccopteryx leptura
AAAAATTATTGAGACTTGCTATTTCTCCTTGTAGTTCTATCAGTTTTGCTTTATATATTTTAAAACTCTTTTTATTTATTTTTATAATTTTTATTCTTTTTGTGACAGAGATAGAGAGATACAGAGAGAGGGACAGATAGGGACAGACAGACAGGAAGGGAGAGAGACGAGAAGCATCAATTCTTCATTGCAGCTCCTTAGTCTTCTTAGTTGTTCATTGATTGCTTTCTCATATGTACCTTGACCAGGGGGCTACAGCAGAGCGAATGACCCCTTGCTCAAGCCAGCGACCTTGGGCTCAAGCTGGTGAGCCTTGCTCAAACCAGATGAGCCTGCACTCAAGCCGTGACCTTGGGGTTTCGAACCTGGGTCCTCTGCGTCTCAGTCCGACACTCTATCCACTGAGCCACTGCCTGGTCAGGCTAAAACTCTTTTTAAATGTGACAACTTTTAGGATTGTATGTCCAGTTGATAAATTAAAATATCCCTCTTTATCCTTGGTAATATTCTTTGCTCTGAAATCTTTGTCTGATATTAATTTATCTAAGAAGATTTAAAATTTTAATAGAAATCACCAAATTTGCTTTCAAAAATTGATGTCATTAATAAGTTTATTTCATTCTGGAGCACATTTATTGAGATTATTATATGAACATTCCTTTAAATATGTAATGTTTCTTCTCTGTTTGGGATGAGGTAATAATACCCTTGCCATGTCTCCATTCTCTATCTGCACAATGGTGGCAGTTAACAGCAGCTTTGCCATCGTGTGGGGGGAAGTCATAGGGTAAAGGGAGGCAAAGTTTAGAAAAGACAAATGAGAAGTACTTTCATTGTCAGAGGATGTAGTAAGTAGGGGGCATTTGACTGCTTTAAGGCAGTTCAAAATATCAGGGCCGGATGAATTATATCTCATGGCAGTTAACTTGTGATCTCAGAGTCACTATTAATTTTAAGAAATGAGGTCTGATAGATATACCCAAGACTGGAGACAGATAACTGTACAGCAAACAAACAAAAAACATTGTGACATTCAGTAAAGGAAGTGTTGAGTACATGGAGCCAGAAAGGGTTCACTGAAAACTTATTTAAATCATTCTATTTGCTGTCAGAGTTACTCAGTTGGTAGGTCTGGAAAGGTCCCAGGTGCTTTAATCCAGAGAGAGGTAGAACTAAGTAGATTGTCAGAGACAAACAGACCCAGAAGATTCTGCTGGTGGGTAGCAGGCCATCAACTTTAAAGTAGGACCTGGCTTTCCTATTAGGTGTGTTTAACACATTAAGTCAAGCCACAGCCTCTCCTTTTGCTTGGACCAAGGCAGCAGCAACAGCACCCCCCCCCCCCCCCATTAAGTACTCAGGTTAAAGAGCCTCTGTTTTATAGGCTTTGCAGTCACTACAACTATAAACAGAATACTGGCTAATTATTGTTTAATTATTGCTTAAAAACCAATTGGCACAATACAATCACTGCATTAATTACCCCATACAGCATCTGCTTTCTTTTTTGCCTTCATCCCCATTCCTTCCCAGCCCCTCTCCCCACTTTAATTGAAATTCAGCTTGCTGTAACACCTCCTTTCTCCTGGCCAACTGGATCTCTCCATTCACACAAGGGAGAACAACAAAACAGAGAAAGCCCGGGGGATTAGGGAGTTTTGACAGCTGTCCAAGAGAAGCGCTGAGATACAGGCCAAGTACTAAGGCAGGACAGAGACAAATGAGAGACAGAAGAGTGACAGAGGGAGGGAGAGATAGGCAGAGGGACCTCGCAAGAGGAATGAACTGGACAAAGAGTCACAGAGACAGGCAGAGATGTTTAAAGGGGAGCTGAAAAAGAGGAAAAGGAAGAGAAACTAAAAAAGGAAAGAACTACGAGGAGATCGTGAGGAAACTGCAAAAGGATCAGGTGGGGGAGGAAGACTGGAGAAAGCTTATCAGAAAGGCGGGGAAAAGTCCAGCCCCTAGGGACAGGTCAGGCCAGCTTGGGGACCGGTCTGAAGAGGAGGCAGACAAGCAACTTCGGGTTCCCCCTCACACACCTGGGAAGGGTGGGGCGCGCAGCACAGACCGTGCCAGGCGGGAGGCTGAGCGCGCAGGGCTGGGCGGCGGAGCCCGGGGCGAGCCCGGCGTGCGGCCGGCGGCCCCGCCCCCTCCTCGCCACCTCCTTCGCGGGGCTTTTCCTGCGGGGCTCAGGAAGCCGGCCTAGCACCGCCGCGAACAATAGCTCCGGGCCGGCTCTCTGCTCCCGGAGAAGCTGGCGCCGGGCCCCGGGGCAAGCAGGCGGCCACCGCGCCAGGGGTCCGAGGCGAGCCGCCGGCCAGGGCTGAAGCCGCAGTTGAGCTCGGCGCTGCCCGGGTCATTGTTGGCCGGGACAGAGGAGCGGGAGCCGGGGGAGGAGCTGGGAGGCGGCGGCGGCGGCGGGAGCCAGAGGGGGAGCCAGAGAGCGAGCGAGGGAGGGAGGCAGCGAGCAAGCGGGCGAGCGAGCGAGAGAGGGAGGAGGTAGAGAGACACGGAGGGTGGGAGGGAGGAGGAAAAATAAAGAGGAGAGCCGAGCAGGGCTGAACAATAGAGACAGGCGGACGGGCGAGGAGGAGAGCCAGCTGCCGCCGCTGGGCAAGAGCGGGCGCCCAGGCAGCCCGGCCCGCGGTCCCGGGCCCCGGCCCCGGCCAGACAGCAGCGGCCAGCGCCCCGGCGAAGGCGTGCCATGGGGGAGCCCGCGGCAGGCGCCCCCAGCCCGCCGCGCGCCTCCGCGTGAGGACGGCTCGGCGTCCTCTGCCCCAGCCCCGCCGCCCAGCCTCCAGCCCTCGAAGCCGGAGTCGGCCGGGTCTGCGGCCGCCGCCGCTGCGCCCCGCGCCCTCCGCCCACCCGGCGCCGAGCGGTCCTCGGCCCCAGGCTCCGCCGGCCCGCGGCTGCTCGCAGACGCCCTCCCCCAGTCATGAACCCCACGGAGGGGGCAGCGGAGGAAGGGGGAGCAGCCGACTCGGACGTGGACGCCTTTTTCCGGACAGGTAGGCTGGGCAAGGCGCGGGCGGCCGGGGGCAGGGCCGCCGCCTCGGACGCGGCGTCTCGGACAAGTTTGGGGAAGCGGGGCTGTTGCTGGGGTGTGCGTGTCGGGGGGCAGTAGCCCTCGTGGTCCGGGCTGGAGTTGCCGAGGTTCTTGTTGTTATGGCAATGCTGGTCGCGTTTCGGGGCTGCGTGGGGGCTGGGAGCTCGGCGCCCCTCGGTGCTCGCCCCACTTGCGGGAGTCTGGGCAGGAGAGGCGGGAGGCGGTGCCCTCGCCGCCTTCTCCCGGAGCGCGGGGCTGGGGCGATGCTGGATCACTTTGCGGCGCGCCGCTCCAGCTACCGGCGCCCCCGGCCCCTCCTTCGATCCCCCTCCTCCCAGCGGCTGTCAGCAGGGTTCCGGCCGCCTCGGGCTGGCACCCCTTCTCCGGCCAGGAGCCCGAGGCCCTGATGTGCAAAGAGGAGGACGGTGGGGACCGGGAGGCACTCAGGCTGCAGACTGACAGTCGCGAGCGGGGCGGACCCAGGACGGTCAAGCCGTGTGTGTGGGGAGAGCCAGCATCTTAGACTTGCGAAGCAGACCGTGCTGGGAGGGCGGTGGGCGCCTCAGACCTCCTCCTCGTCCTCCTCTTCTCCAGTTCTGGGAACGGAGGAGATTTTCATAAGAATCACTCATTCGTGGAAGTGTGAGTTCGCGTACATCTCATACACACCCACTGACTCTTGGCTTGCCTGTGGTTTGAAAAGCCCCCATATACGTCTTTCCAGCTCTTTGCAGCCTCACCACCTCCCATCCCCCAGGCCTAGAGCTACTCCTGTTCCCTGATTACAGAGCCCCTTCCCCGGAAAAGACACCCATCACCCGCGTTCCCCACCACCTGTGGCCCTGTTTCTCTGGTGGCTTGGGATTCCCTATCTTCCTTTTATCTGTGGCTTTCACCACCTCAGTAGGTAGAGCTCCCCATCTCCCGTGTCTGGAACCATTTTGTCTGGAATCTTTGCCCTGTGTAGTCCCGTAAGTTATGAGGCCCTGTGCTTCTGCCCTGTCCTTGGGTCAGCTGGATTAGAGGACATGAACCAGTGGGGTCAGGGATCAGGTTAGCTCTGAAGGCTCTCGGCACATCCATCTGTTTCCTAACTTCATTGCCTTGCCCTGGAGGTCATTTCTAGGGAAGGGGAGTGGAGGGCTTTGTTGGGGAGACTTGTGGCTTTAGAAGTCAAGACTTGATTGGCCCATATGTTCATTTTCTAATGGGTCTGGAAAGGAAAATGCTTGAGGAGCTGATGCCAGGACCTGGAGAAAGCAGAGGGGGTCCCTGTTGCCCTACCCTGCTGCCCAGGGCTCAGATTTGCCTCCCTGCCTCCTTTTCCCCAGAGGTGGATATTCTACTTACTCTCTCTCTCTCTCTCTCTCTCTCTCTCTCTCTCTCTCTCTCTCACACACACACACACACACACACACACACACACACACACTCTATGACACTATGGATATTCTAAAGTACACATGGATAGCCAGCATCTCAGGTTTGACCTGAGTCTATAGCCCACCATCTAGGATATAGTTTCTGGGAGCTAAATGATACCTGGAAACATTCACCAGGGGGTCTTCCTGACCCCTAGTGCCTCCCATCTAGGGCAAAAGTCTGCCTTTTCTTATCTCTGGGGAAAACTCTTGAAGTGGGAGCCTTCCCACTTTTCCTTTTTAGACTCCACTTTCATTTTTTGGCATCTACTCCTCCCTCCCCTCCCCTACCATCCAAACACTAGTTCCTGTCCATACTCTGTCCTAGTCCCTTGAAGCAGAGTTCAGTTTCTGAAGGCTTGCTAATTTCTGACAAATTAATTCACACAGTTTGAATGGTGTTAATAGCCTGTAATGGGTCCAATGTGTTACTTTTCCCAGGGCCTTTCAAAACACAATGTGGGGCTTAACATTGTCTAGCTCCTGCTAAAATCAGAGTAAATACCAGACTCCTGTGAGGTCTCTTGTTAGGGATATTCTTCCTTGGGCAGTGTGTGTAAGGGAGGCTAGATCTGATGTACACTTAGAATCAGAGAAATATGAAATTCTCAATACATGTGGCTGGAAATGACCGATGACCTGAAATAGGTTCCAAAAGGGAGTGCAGGCTGCTATGGTCCTGTGTGTCCGGCTGTGCTCCTGGTCTTACCCTCTTCCAATCTCTATCTAGCCCGGGCCCTTGCTGTGGATTCTTAAACCTGGAAAAGGCCATATTTCTTAACTTTATTCTTTCTGATTCCCCTCTCTGTGGAACATAACACTACACCTGGTAGTCTGGACATTATGAATTTATTCAACTGAACAATTGAGAAACCCTCAAACTAATTCTCCAAGTCTCTAGTGCCAGGGTAACCCCCTTCGTTTAGGTGGAAGTTCTGCATGCAAGAAGACCAGACTGGCAATTGCTTTGTCAAGACCATAGCACACTGTGCCTCTACTTAGGCATATTTCGAATAATTCTGTCCTTACTTGTCATCTTCTGATTATTTTGGTATTTCAGTTCTCTTGACCAACTGCTGAAGCTAGATTTCTTAAATCTTACTTCCCTGCATGCATGTGGACACACACAGATACCCTCCACCCCACTGCTCTTAGAGATTGGTTAACTCACTATAATTTTCCTGGGAGATCTGTGTCCCAAGCCTAGGAAAGCGTGTCTCACTAGTTTTATTGATCATAGTTATGAGGCAGAGAAGGGGAAATATGGGAAATCAGAACTGGGAATACGAACCAACCGGAACAACTGGAATAGAAAACCAACAAGGACTTTTTAACTTCTACTAGAACAACTGAAATATTCAAAGTGGTCTCTGCCCTTGAAGAACTTTTAAAAGATGATTGACAATTACTTCTCAACGATTAATTGCTAAACGTTATGGTGCTATAAGATAAAATGTTGACAAGTGCAGAGGAGTGGAACGGAGGGTTGCCCTTGAGGGGAAATGTGGATGGGGAGTTGGAGGAGCAGCATGGGCAAAGGTACGGGGAGATTGGGACATTGACAGTGAGGATTTGGGGCAGACTGAATGGAAGGTATAGTTTGGGGAGGAATAAGAAACCGGATTGGGTAAGTAGGGCAAAGCCAGAGAGGGAGAGTCTTGGAAGCCTAAGAGAAGAGTTTGGATTTGTTGATTCAAGGTCAGTAGGGAGTCATTTTAGGTTCTTCAGCAAGGATGTATCCTGAAGAAAGTGATATTTGGAAAGGTTGATCTGGAGGTAATATGACTGATAAAGTAGAGAAGAGAGAAAGAATCCAGGGGGATGCAAAAGTGATGCAGGTCTCAGGGGGAGGAGGCTCCGTCTTGGTTGGTGGCAGAAAGATGGGACGTTAGGGACAACACTGAGCTACATTTTCAAAGGTGGAAATGTGGGATTGTTGATAAACTTGTTATAGGAGAAAAAGAAAAGCCCATGAGGAAACAGAAGTAGCTTGGTTAATAGAGTGTGCCGACTGACATAATCTGGTTGAAGACAGAAGGGGGTCTTGCAGGGAGTGATGTTCGCTTCAGATGTAGATAATTGGAGGTGACTGAGGGACATCCAGATGGAGTTGTGTAGTGGGAAATGTGGGACTCAAGACAGGAATAGGCAGGAGGTTAGGGTTGGCAATGTAGACTTGGAAGCCTTCTGCATCGACTGGATGCAGCTGAAGCTTTGTGATGCATTGGCTCCCGGAGGGGGTGGAGGAAAGTGAAGTAGGGCTAAAGTTAGAAATTGGGGGAGAAACCCTTATTTAGGAAGTGGCAGCAAAGGAGACTTGATCCTGCAGATCCCAGGGAGTCTAAGTGGGTTTTGATGGGATGACAGGCTGCAGACAGGTTGCACAGGAGGAGTGCTGAGTGAGTGTCACTGGGTGTGATGAAAAGAAGGCCACCAGGAGCTCTTGGGAGCACAGTATTAGAAGTTCAGAATAGGGATTTGGGGTGGTGGGTAGGAAAGAGTTTATCCGTAAAAGAAAAAAGAGGTCATGTGTTAGTTATAAGGGATGTTAGTATCAAGAAAAGCAGTTTTCAGTCTTTTTTTTTCCCCCTTTGATCAGAGGCAGAACAGGTTTGGAAGCGGAAGGGAGAAAGCTTGTGGATAGGAAAAACTGAAGATGTGAGATTGGTTATTGAGTTAGATACCTGACGAGGTGATGTGAGATAAAAGTAGGTTTTCTAACAAATACAAGAGCGTAGCTTTAGTGACAGAGGAGAAACTTCTTTCTTTATGATTCAAAGGAAAAACATAAGATAAATAAATGAAAATAGGATGATGTGGACATATCATCTACCTCTGTCTTTCTGTTGAGCTTTGTCCTGGGAGTTCATACATTTTCAGCTGAAGTGTTTACTGTTACTTGGACTTCAGCCAGCCTCAAACTCAACTCTGAATGTCTTTCCAGCTCCCAAACGAGCTCCTGCTCTTCCTTTCTTAATTCTGCAAGTGGCATCTTCCCTCTCGTCATGATATTTGAAGTCTTGGTATCAACTGGGAGGAATCTCTCCTCTAACAGACCCTATTGAATTACCCTTCACAGTTAGCCCTTGTGTGTGTATCTGTAGGGCCTCTGCGTGAGGCCAGGGTCCATCATGCTGCTCCTGGACTCCTTTAGTGACCTTCATACTTGTCCCTTGGCACCTGCTCTCTCACCCTCACTCTAAATCAGCACCTGCAGGCAGATCGCCATTCACCAAGTAGATTGCGCTGCTTTCCTCACATACTCCTTGGTCTGTGGACCTACAGTGACTCCCTAGTACCTTTAGGGTTAAGTCCTTACCTCAGAGCTCAGTTCCAGCCTGGCTGTTCTTCTTACTATCCAGGGGCACCTTGACTCACATTCTCCTTGAATCATCCACCCTGGCACCCCCACTCTCTCAATCCATCTCATTCTTCAAGACTTGAGCCCCACCTTCTTCTGAGAGCTTTCGCAACTCACAAGTCCAACTCTCCCCTCCAAATTCCTAAACCACTCACTTGTTTGTACTCGTTTTCCACTTCACCAGTGGTATTACATTGATTTTTGCCCTTTCATACACGTAGGGTTGATCACAATCATTGAAGTTATTTGTTCTTTGGAGGGAATGAAAAAGATCTTTTAAGAACCTTGTGATTTATCAAAAACAAATATCACCTCCTCCAATATAGATAAAGCAAACAGGGCAATACGTGAGTAGTTGTTAAACCTAGGTGGTGGTATATTGGTATTCACTGTGTGATTCTTGAAACTTTTCTCAGAGATGGCCCCATCCTACCTAGACAGGAACTGGATATCCTCATGTTCAGGTCAGAAAGAAGGGAGATTTGGGAATAATAAGTTATATTTGTGTGCAATTCTTTGAGTAAATCTTACCACCCTGGCTGTGCATTGCCAGGTACCCAAAGGGGAGGGGGTGTCACCTCCTGAGCTCTCTGTTGCAGCAGTGGAAAACATCTCTTTTTGACATCGTGCTGGGTGCTCCTGAAAGTAAACACGGTGCATAATTCAGTGTTTGTTGTTTCTTCTTGATTCTCCTTCACTTCTACCCATCGTGGATTGGGCTTTTCGTCACACCGTTTCCCAGAAACTTCTAGGAAATCACAAGAAGACATTGTCCTGGAGAGGGAATGTTATTAATGTTTCTAATATTGTATTTATGTAGCTTATTTCTGTATGAATGTATTTTAGAACATATCAAAGACATCCAGACACATCTTCTTAAGATTTGGGAGGCTTTGCTTCTTCCTTGTGCTACTAATCATCAATAACTCTCTTATTGGCACAGTCTAATTGTATTTGGTAATTTGTTGTGGGGTGAAAGAGGTGTTGGAGTAAACTGAAGCTAAAGAAAGAAATTGTTAGAAGTAAGAAAAATCTCTTGATTGTAAATATCAGTAGAACACTAGAATGAGTGAACTAGAGGTCCTTTTTAGATGTTGGAGAATGAACACTTTTACTTCCAAGGTTCTTTCTGGACTGGAACTTGGCAGTTTACTTTTGAAGATAGTCAGTAGGGTATATAGTCCAGTGGTTCTCGGGGGGGGGCAAGTTTTGTCCCCCTGGAACCATTGTCAATGTCTGGAGACATTTTTTTGGATGTCACAATTGGGGAAGCATCTAGTAGGTAGAGATCTAGGTAACTGCTAATCATCTTATAATGCATAGGACAGTAAAAAATTATCCAGTCCCAAAATGTTACAGTACTGAGGTTGAGAAACCCTGGTGTAGCCATGACATGGGCTTTGTTGTATACAGTAGACTCAGCACTAACTAGGGGTAGAATCCTGGATAAATTTCTTAATCTCTCCACCCTCAGTCTTCTGCAAAATTGGACCAATAATACTTGTTTTACAGGTTGAAAGAATTAAATAGGAAAACTGTATAAAAAGCATCTAGCAGTTTCTGACACACAGTAGGAGCACAAAAAATCCTAGCTGGCCTTGTTGTTCCTGCTATTTTAATTATTAAGTGATTGTGATGACACAGAGGCTCAGGAATCTCTGGAAGGGGTGCTGTGACATGGGGTGGAAGAGGGTTCCAGAGAGGCAGCCTGCGGGAGTGCAGGAGTCTGTCTGTGGAATCAGAAGGCTAGGGTTTAGGCCTCAGCTCTTTCATTCAGTCATTGAATGATTTGTTTGACAAATATTTATCAAGGCATTGCGGCCATGTACTGTACTATGAGTGTGTATAAACTCATAACAGGGAAAAAATATAGAGCAGGAAGGGAAATGGATATAACTGTAACCCCTCAGGGAGTATGTGGATTTAAGAGTAGGAAAAGGAGAAAAAAGAAGCCTGTGAAGGAGGCTTAGAAGGTCAGGCAAGAGAGCAGGAGATGAATACCACCTTTTCTCTCTACTATCTGAATGACTTGGGCGAGTGACTTTAAGGTCTGTGTAAGATAAGGATAATATCCCACCACCACCAATAGGGCTCTTGAGAGACTCAGATAAGATACTGTACATAAAAGGTCTTTATAAGTTGTACAGTTCTATCTACACATATGTAGATAGTGCCTTCCACATTGAACATTCTATTATTCTTAATTGCCTCTTCTGACAAGTATTTTCTTATTTAATCTGACTTCTATGGGACCTTTCCAAACCAGGAAGAGAGAAATCCTTCTCAATTTTGTTTTCTGGATGGAGCGCCCTCCTTGCACAGATTGGACACTCCTATTCTCTCCTCCACAAAAGTATAAACATGCCAGCTCCCAGGCCCTGGCACATGGCCCCATGCCATCTGGAGGTACCTCACAAGAATGGAGTGTTTCTTCTGCTGAGCCTCAGGTGGGTGCAGTGAATCGGTCCCTTCCTGCTCCTCCTCTGTCTGCATGCAGTTCAGACTCCTCCTGCCACTCTTTTGTGTGTGAGTGACTGGCAGCAAAATAACTAGGAAATGATTGACAGTCACAGGGCTGTTGGATCAATAGAGCTGCTTGAAATCGTGTCTGCTGAGGAGTGAGGGAACAGAAAGAATCAGCTGGTAGGACAGAAGAATTAATTCAGAGAGGTAAGGAAGAAACTGTTGGAGAATTAGCTTCGTCTTCTCCCCCTCTGTCCTGTGGCGTTTTTAGAAGGGAGCTGGACATTAGCTAGAAAACATGGGCATGAGGGATAAACAAGTAGGAGTGAAAACTGGTAGATGAGCCGTGTTCTCAAGGAAGTGGTTACTTCTTGAGCCGAGACTTGGAGGATGGGTAGGATTTGGATGAGAAAGACAGAAAGTATTGTGTTTCCAGGTTCGACCAAGTGTTAGAAGAAGGTGCAAACATTCATGGCGTATTTGGAGCAGAGAGAAGTCCAGTTTATGTGACTCAGAGGATGCAGATGGAGGATCAAAGGGAGATAACATTCAAAAGAGAGTGGGGACCAGGGTGACTGATTGCTTCATTTATCAACCATTTACTGGGCTCCTAGATCATAAAGGGCCTTGAGTCAGAGCCAAGGAGTTTGGTCTTCTCTGCCGTTTGCTTTTGGGAGACACTAACAGTTTCTGAATGGGGCAATGACATGATCAGGAAGATAAATCTGGAGTCCTATTGATTAGGTGGGGGAGGTACTGAAGGCCAGGGCCGGATTGGGAGACCACTGTGCTAGGTAGTGAGGATCTGAACTTGAGAAATGGAGAGGAGGGGCTGGATATGAGGGACCTCGTGGAGGTGGAGTTTATAGGACTTGGTAATGTGGATGTAGAAATGCCAAGGAGAAGGCAAGAATGGAAGATGACTTCACAGCTTCGAGCCGGGTGACTGGGAGGATGTAGCTACCTTAAATGAAAAGAAGGAGTCAGGAAGATGACTTCACAGCTTCGAGCCAGGTGACTGGAGGATGTAGCTACCTTAAATGAAAAGAAGGAGTTAGGAAGATGACTTCACAGCTTCGAGCCGGGTGACTGGAGGATGTAGCTACCTTAAATGAAAAGAAGGAGTCAGGAAGAGGACAAGCAGCTGTGCGGAGCAGGAGGAGAGGGGAATCTGGAATTCACTTGGGGACATGTTGCATTTCAGGTGTCAGTGAAATCGCTAAGGGAGGTGTTGATTCCGTAGGCGGATAACAGAGAGTCTGGAGCTTTGGAGAGAGGCCAGAGCCGGAAAAGGAGACTTGGGAGAGATCTGTAAGAAGTTGTGGCTGGAGTTATCAGAATAGACGAGATAAGACATGAAAAGCATCTATAGACTGCAGAGCAGAGGGCCAAGGACAGAGCTGTAGACTCGGGAAAGGCTGGAGGAGAACCAGGAGAGGGCAGTACTTGGAGAAACACAGGGCAGTCACAGGGCCCGAAGCTGCAGAGAGGCTGCGGAGACAGGGACTGAACAGCCCGTGGTTCTGGGAGCTGGGAGATCACTGGTAACCTTTGAAATTATGTATATATGGGAGGTGGGGATCCAAATTGCAAGGGGAATGGAGAGTGAGTGGATGGGGAGGAAGTGGTGGGAGTGCATATAGATGACTCTTTGGAAAGGTTTAGCTGTGAAGGGAAGGTTAAAAATAGTAAGGTAGTTGAGGATGGGTAGCAGAACTGAGGAAAGGCTTTTTTTAGGTGGAGAAAATATGTGCATACCTAGGGGCGGGGAGGAGGAAGAAGGCAGACTTGAGGAAAAGAAGGAATAGTTAGGAAAGGAAGGAGGAAATGATGGAGGAATGTCCTGTATGATCCTGGAGAGGTGAATTTCAGTGTCGGCTGCAAGGTGAGCTTTGGGCTTAAGGAGGAGAGTGGGAAGGCAGACCTTAGGTGAAGTAGCTGGCTGGCAAGGCCCTCAGCTGAGGGCACGAGGTGCCTGATCAACATGAAGAGAGAACATCAGCTGGCTTGGAGATCCTGGGGCTAGTGGCGCCATGCTTGAGGAGGTCGGTGTAAACTGAGGGCAGCTGTGCAATGGGTGAGTCAAGTTCATGTGTGGCCCTAGGAGACCTTTAGACAGAAATGATGGAAAGAAGTCTAGGAGATCCCAAATTAGCAATTCTTTCAGAAATGCTGGTGGTTTCCTTTTGCAGGCGAGGGCTGCTGCAGAATCGCTTCTAATGGAGCGTAAGTCTGAAATGCAACTTATTGGTGTGGAGCGTGAGTGGGGAGAGGAGAGAGGGAGGTTGAGTGGGGAGAGGAGAGAGGGAGGTTGAGTGGGGACAGGAGAGAGGGAGCGTGGGTGGGGAGAGGAGAGAGGGAGCGTGAGTGGGGAGAGGAGAGAGGGAGCGTGAGTGGGGAGAGGAGAGAGGGAGCGTGGGTGGGGAGAGGAGAGAGGGAGGGTGGGTGGGGACAGGAGAGTGGGAGGGTGGGTGGGGAGAGGAGAGAGGGAGGGTGGGTGGGGACAGGAGAGTGGGAGGGTGGATGGGGAGAGGAGAGAGGGAGGTAGGTGGGGACAGGAGAGAGGGAGGTGACTCAGGCAAGAAGGTGTTGGGGGCAGTCTCCTGGGGAGGGGTTCATGCCTATTGGGTATTAGGTCTCCCAGGGATGAGACCTGCTCTTTAATTTTAGTTTGCTCTAGAAGTCCTAGAATAAAGAGGAAACAGTGATCATGGAAGAATGTTTTGCCCACGTTTCTTCATGAAGAGGAACCCCTCACACAAGATACCCATGAGCACTCCCATTTTGTTGGCCCCCAAACACTCCCTCTGATTGACTTTCAGCTCTCCTTTTAGGGACAAACCTAAGAACTGTCATTAAGTGAAAAGCCTCATTTCATCAAAGGTTCTCAGGAATCTGACACAGCCTTCCAGAGGGGCAGGGAGTAGGAATCCAGGAGCTCCTATTACCAAAAGGTGGGCTGTGGGGGACTGGGCTTATATTTCTTAGAGTTAGGAGGAGGTGGGAGTTTCCTTAGGTGTAACTCTGTCCCCGAATCATAGTCTTAGAACAGAAACTTACTAGCTGTGACCTTGTGCAAGTTACAACCTCTTTGACCTTCAATTTCCTCATCTGTAAAATGGGTTAAAAAATCCTTATCTCTCAGGAGTGCTGGAAATTTGTAAATGTACTATATATTGTTATAGTTACATTCATATTGTAAATAGTAATAGAAATGGAATTTTATTACTAGTAATATGATTATATTATATATATAATAGATTACTAATAAGTCTGTTTTCCAAATCATGAAAATTATGATGCTTCAATAGCTTGCTTCCCCCAACCCACCCATCCTTCCCTTCCTCTCTCTTTTCCTTCCTTCCTCCCTTCCTTCCTTCCTTCCTTCCTTCCTTCCTTCCTTCCTTCCTTCCTTCCTTCCTTCCTTCCTTCCTTCCTTCCTCCTCCCTCCCTCCCTCCCTCCCTCCCTCCCTCCCTCTCTTCCATCCATCCATTCGTTTGTCCCTTCCTCCATTTAGAATAGCGCAGAGGTAGGTAGGGGTATGACTTTAGGTTTGCAGTTATAGTTATTTCAGGGCAGGGCAGGCAGGGACTGGGGATGTGGCTAAACTCCCTGCCTTTTGCACTCTTACCCCGCAGCCCAGGGACAATGGGCATCTGTGGGTGGTGGGGGTGGGGAAACAGTATTGAGTTGGCAGCTGGACTGTAGGCCTAGAAGGAGACCCCGGAGACTGGCAGATGGTTAATTGGATATGACAAAAGGGGGCTAGGAGGCGGGGTCTGGGCTCCTGGGGGATTCCTGTCTCTGACTTCTTACTGTCCTGGAAAAGGAGGCAGTGAGGAGAGCGATGGGTAGCTTCAGGAGCAGTTGGGGGAAAAGATTGGCAGGGCTCCATGTTAGGGCGTGGCCATGGAAGACAACACCACTGGGAGTGATTCCACAGCTTTAATTTGGAGGGTATAGGTGTGAGATACTGTCTTTCCTCTGTACCCCAGTTCATTGCCCCGCACCAGGCTCAGAGACTTGGATGTAAAGAGAATGCTCAACCAAATGTTGAAACAGTACCACTTTCTAGTCATTCTTATTGATCCTAACCATTGAGTTTTGACAGCTAAATATCATTATTACTTTTGATGAGAACTGGACAAAGAACGGATCCATTTCAGCGCAGTACTAGGTTCCAGTGAGTAGATCGCTGCTCATTCCTACATTCATTGATTCAAGTGTCAAACACAAGCTGTGCACCTACTAAGTGCCAGGCACTGGAGGTACACAAACAAGTTAAAAATAACCTTTTCCACCAGGAGGGCAGCAGTTCAGTGGGACTGCATGCCACGTAAGCGAAGGAGTGCAGTGAAGCCCAGGACGTGCTGTAAGAGGAGCGCGCACTGCGTACATGGGGATATGGAGGAAGGACCAGCAGCCTCACCTGGGTGGGGGCGGGAATTCACTCCAGGGGGGTTGCTTAGGCTCAAATAGATGAGGAAGTGGTGAAAGTGAAGGCAGACCACTGTTCAAGAAGCTTGGTAATAAACGTAAGGAGAAAAATACAGTGGTCATTGAAAGGACATTTTGAGAGCAGCGGTGGTATCCTTTTTCCTGACCACAGGTGTGTTCTGTTTGTGAAGTATCAGTGAGCTGTGGGCTTATATGTGCAATTTTATGCATCAACTTCAATAATAATTTTTTAAAAAGTTATCAGGTCCAGTGCAATCTTTTGTTTTTTATTTGCCAGGGAGGGGAAAATCTCTGAATGTGTGAAAAAGTCTTTGGAGGAGACAGTGACAGAGACCGAAGGTGTTCAGAGGTGGTATGTGTGTGGGCACAGTGACAGGGTGAGCTGTAGCTTCCTCAAAAGTCAGAGAAGGATGGGATTCCCAGGCAAGGAGGTTAGCTCTGGGATGGAGGGATGTTTCTTCCTCTGTGGCTACAGGAAAGGTCAGAAGTTCAGGTTAGATGCTAGAGCCTTTAGTAAGCTGACTTTAGTCTTCTCTCTGGATGGGAGCCAAGGTCCTGTGATGGACTGAGGGATGCTGAGAATCCAAAAAAGAGAAGAGACACACTGGATCCATTCTCTGGAGAATGAGTGGGAAATGCATGAAAGAATGATCTGCCTGGTTGAGTTCAGATTGGGTCAGGTATGCAGTCTTCTGCATCTTGGAGGCTCTGGGGTGAACGGGAACTCAGTGGACTCTTACTAAGAAAAAACCTTTATTTAGAAAATTAAGTTTAACAAGGTGACCTTGATTAATAAGAGTATGTAGGTTTTAGGTAAACATTTCTATAGCATTTGAACTATTGATTGTGTTGTTTACAGTGAGCTCTTGAGTTCGTGGGTGGAGACTAGGCCAAGATGTCTGGGGTAGAGATGAAGTGTGCACCTGATTTGTTTGGACACCAGCCTCTTCCTAACACCTAATTTTACATTGATGGCTTGAAGGCCTCATGGAGGCCTTGCCTTGTGGATGGTTATGTCTGGTTTCCCCAAGTAGGCTGTACACAGCTTTAGTTTAGACTTGTCTGTATTCTTTTCAACACCCAGGTCAATGCCTTGAAGATTATACTTGCTTGATAAGTATTTGTTGGCTTGATTTTTTTAAAGAGCTATTTATTGTGGTGTAGGTCATTTGGGAGTTTTATAATGAAACATTGTGCTAAGGAAATGAATCTTTTTTTTGTGGACAGGCAATTCTACCTTAAACAAAAAGACCTTTGAAATCAATATTGACTGTGAAATATAGTGCCCGGCTCTTGTCGATTCTGGATTAATTAGAGGGGACCCCTTTTATCATTTGCTTACAAAAATATTTATATATTTCATAGGCACTGGAAACATAAAGATGTACTCTTCTTTTAGAAAAACCCATGCAGAAAAGTTCTAACATGCAAATAGGCCAACTAATCATGTGTGAATGTCTGCCCTGTTCCTAGTATTATGCCTGATACTAAGGGGGCTGCTGAGGATTGGTAACAAATGTTTCTGAAGAGTTTATGGCCTTGTGTTGGGAGGGGGGGACTTATATAGAAAAAATGGCTAACTGGAGATCAAGCAGAAAGGGAGTTTCACTCAGTTTTTGAGGTCTTTAATATGTACTGTCTATAAGCTAAAAGATAATTTAATTTAAACAAGTTGTAAACAAGGTTTTATTTAGAGAGATTATAATTTCAGTGTACTTTCATGGAACATTCATTTTTTTATCCTAAAGCTTTTTTTTATTATCAGAAAATTAATGCCAGCTCACTGTTGAGTATTTGGAAAAGATGATCAAATGTAAAGGATGGAAAGGCCACTGTGATCCCATCACCCAGAGGGAACCCCTGTTTGTTTATTTGAGATAGTTCTGTCTGACCTTATTTTCTATGCGTGCACTTTCTCTTGGTCCAAGGTTTGTATTTTGATCACTGACTTAAGTTGAAAGACAAATTGGGGGAAAGGTGTTGCCTTTTTCTGAAATCCACAATTTCACAATTATTTTATTTTATTTATTTATGAAAGAGAGAAAGGGAGAGACAGACAGGAAAGGAGAGAAATGAGAAGCATCAACTCATAGTTGTGGCACTTTAGTTATTCATTGATTGCTTTCTCATATGTGCCTTGATGAGATGGGGGGCTCCAGCAGAGCCAGTGACCCCTTGCTCAAACCAGTGACCTTGGGCTCAAGCCAGAGACTTTGGGGTCATGTCTATAATCTCATGCTCAAGCCAGCAACCTCATGCTCAAACCAGTGAGCCTGCACTCAAGCTAGTGACCTCAGGGTTTTGAACCTGGGTCCTCAGTGTCCCAGGCCAATGCTCTATCCACTGTGCCACCACCTGGTCAGGCATAATTATTTTAAATGTATGATAGACCAGTATACACACTTCTGTTGAGCAAAGTGAGACATATTAAGGAGATAGTGTAGGAAGCCAGAGGAGGGATAAAGGCATTGATACATTGCTGAACAAAATATTTACATAAAACACAAGTGCAGGATCTGTGCTCAAAAGTGAATGCTCTTCCTCCCTTCTTCCTTATATTAAGATAAATTCAACGGACATATGGACCTGTTGCATGTACATATTTATCCAAATGTGTGGCTTGCTTTCTTATTTAACAAAAAGAGAATCACTCTATACCTGTTTTTCTGCAGTTTGCTTTTATCACTTAAAATCATGGACATTTTTCCATGCCAGCACAGATAGCTTTACCTCATTTGATTTAGGAGTTGTGTTACATTCTGTTGTGTGGATGTGCCATATTTTATTTAACCATTCTCCTAACAATGGATATTTATAACCCAGCCCTTCTGTGGACTAGTGTTTGTTCTGGGACATTATTTGGTCCAAAGAGTAGCAAGAAGGGTCACCCGTTATTTGATCCTTTTCAGAGGTGATGTAGGACACTGTAGGATCAGGATGTTTCCTCTGCTTTTATCCCCAAGAGAAAGGGAGAGCAGCCAGTTCCTGTTCTCCAGAGGATAACTTTTTGTGTGATGTTTAAGGACGCTTTTGTTAGTGACATTTAAATAAATGGTAGAGGCCATTCTTGGCTTCTTTTGCTGCATGTCTTTAAATGACCTAAGGAGCCAGATTTGCAGTCACAATTAGCCAAAAAAAAGCCACATGTGTTTTGTGGGCTTGAGTGAAAGTTAATTCCAATACCACAGGTATGGAAGTGCTTTAGGTCGTATGTGCAAAAGCCATAGTCTGTGTTTCACTAGAAGAATTCAAGGATGTGATTCAGGAGACCTTGGTTTCCAGTTCTACCCACCACTAATGAGCTCTGTGACTTGGCCAAGCCAGTTAACATGTCTGTTTTCACAGATGGGACATCTCTTTCCTCATTTGAAGAAAAGAGGTAAGCATACTTGCCCTGCCATACCTCATAGGAATAGTATGAGATAAAGTGAGAGTATGGGAGGAAAATGCTTTGGACAAACAAAATCGCTGACTAAACGAAGAGTTTTTGTCGGCTGCGTCTCTCTGGGGTCCCCCTCAGTTCAGAGTGTGGTTGAAAGCTGAGCTAGGGGACTCAGATGAAGTGACAACCCCAACTGTGTGTGAGGACTGTGCATTTTTACATGTCTGGTCAGAAATCGGCAGCACTAGATGGAGTGAAACGTTTTATGATAAGTTCCATTTGCTTTTGGAAAAGAGACGTTTGTGTGGGAGTGAAATAAAGGCTCATCTACTGCCCAGGATGGCTGAGGCTTCTCTCTGATGGTGGCGGTGTAGCCCAGTTGTCTAATTACTTCTTACTAGCCACACAGGAGAAGTAAGTGTCGCTTTAAAAATGTACTAGTGATGCTAATCTTTCCATGAACCCTCACCCCAACTTGGCTAGTTTATAGTATATCAGGTTTTTGGGTCTTTTTGGTTTTTCTGCATCAGTCTTTCTGGATGACTGTTAATTTCAGGTAAATTTCTCAGTCACTGAAATTTTCTCCTGTTCTCCCACTTCTCTTCAGAACGGGGTCTCTGTGGAGGTGCCCACCTGAGTTTATAGTGGTAGTGGTGGGGTGAGGGGTGGAGGGTGCTTAGAGCTATGCATGGTATGATGGCTGGAATCCCCTGGTCTTTGCTTCATGAGAGTTGGTTTGGTCGGATTCTTGTCCTGGTCTTTGCAAAGGTGTGGCTGGACCTGTCTTGCTTTTTAAGGGTATTGTGCAGATACTCAGCACTAATATTTGTGCCTTGACTATTTGCCCATGGGGTCAAAGTTCCTGCATGTTGTAGCCTCTTAGTCCTGACTCTAGGCCTTTGACTGGCCTCTGGCTCTCTAATCATATCTGAGTACTACCCAGTACCAATTGCCAGAAGGCAGAAACTATGCATCTGGCCCATCCAGCTACAATAGATGCCGACTGTGGGCAGTGCTGTGTTTTCATTTCCTCACCTCTACACCATGTGGATCATGGGACATGATTGGATGGTAGGCATTTTCCTAGAGGCCTGCCGCCTCAAGAGTGACCTTATGGTTCTCAGGTGCCTTCACACCTATTAGGATATTCTGTTCTAAAGCTGCCCTCCCCCAAACCCCAGATCCTTGTTGGGCCTGGAGGTGGTGTACAGGAGTAGCCTGAGACCCTGGTATCTGATACCCTAGACTGACATTTTCCCCTGGTGCTTGAAGAACAGGGCTTTCCCTCCTCTCATGGTGAGAATCTCCCTTTTGTGACATACTGAGTACCCTCTGCCCCAGTTTAAAGTGATCTCAGTGGTTAAGTTCACCCAGTCTGGATCTTGATATGTTAATAAGATCTTGAGAATTCAAACTGCTTACTAAAAAATGTATCCTGAATATCTACTGCTGAACATTGACGCTTTCTCTTTTCCTGCTTCTATAGCCATCCTAAACGTCTCTGAGGCAAATAGAGGCGAGATTAAATATATGTAAGGACCTGCAAAGAGAAATGTGCTTTTAATTATGTTTTTAAAAGTATCACCCTAGTTAAAACAATAATTTTGAGGAAAAAAAGTTTGAAAATGGGGGGCTTCTAAGATTGCCTTTGTGTGCATATAAATATGCAGAAGTGTGGCATTGATGATTCTACAGCGAGCATTTAATGAGCACTTCCTACAGCACATGCACTGTTGTCCAGATGTGGGTATGGTGCGAGCTCTGTCTTTTAATTTTTTTTTCTTTAGAGAGAGAGACAGAGACAGAGATCGACAGGAAGAGAAAGAGGGAGGAGAGAGATGAGAAGCCTCAACTGATAGTTGTGTCACTTTAGTTGTTCATTGATTGCTTCTCATATGTGCCTTGACCAGAGGGATCAAGCCAAGCCAGTGACCTTTGGGCTCAAGCCAGTGACCATGGGGTCATGTCTATGATCCAGCACTCAAGCTGGTGACCTCGGGGTTTTGAACTGGGGACCTCAGCATCCCAAGGGAACACTCTGTCCACTGCACTGTCACTGGTCAGGTACAATCTTTGTCTTCAAGGAGCTCCCAGTCTTAGGATGGCCATGGATGGAGTGGTGATACAGAGCTGAACTGAATCCTGCTTTCAGGGAGGTTGGCACTTCCCTGTGGTAAATGTGACTAACGTTTGAGATAGGGGCCTTTAATGGCCCTGGTGTCCACTTGCTAAAACCTGTTCTCCAAGTCTCTTTAGCTTCCTAAAATGACCAGTTCCAGTATGTTTTGCTTTTTCCAAATAAAGCTAATTCTTTTAACATCAGTCTAGGTTTTCATAAATATTTCTATGTATTCTAGAAAGGACACAGTAAATGAGATAGATTTAAGTCAATAATAAATAAATAGAAAAATGAAGTCCAGTTTAGGGCACTGGCTCTGCTTCTTCTGGGATAGAGTTGTCTGTTTGCTATTGTTTTAAACCAAAAAATTTTCACCTCTTTTTATACGGGAAAACTTCTATGTTTTATACACGGTCTCACTCCAGGGCTCTGGGGCTCAAATATCCCTAGTAGCTATGAGCAGTGTTTCTAGTTTGACTAGGAAAATGGGAAGGCTAGTCTCTGTGAAGGTAGTGGAAACTGGGAGATTGGCAAACCAGACTGGTTAAAAAAATACAAAGCGGCCCCCCCAAAAAGGAGGTAAATGATGGTATTAGATGGTTGGGGTTAAGGGGAAAGAGGAGTGGACTGGGGGTCAGGGGAGCATTGTCATTGAGAAGCTTGGTCGAATCCCTCTCTCTCTGAGAGAGTTGAGCTAGACGGTTGGTCTCAAATGCATCTCCCACTTACAGCATTCTGAGCTACCTGGACCACATCAAAGCCAGAAGGAAGAGAAACCAGGTGGCAAGTGGGCTGTGAAGACTTTCCATCATTCTGAGGCCTCTGTCTCTGCAGCTTGGTCAGACCTCCCGATACCAGAGTGCACAGGGGACCCTGCATCCTGCTTGGCAAAGACGGGCTCTGATTCCCTTGACGAGAATCATCCTGGTGGTCAGCGGTGCCGTAGAACTGTTCTGGCCCTTAGACGATTTTTGAAAGAAGGGCCAAGTTTCTGGGATTTCTGGGCCTGTGTTGAAAAGACTACACTTCCTCGCCTGTTTCTTTGGATCACAAGTCTGTAATTAGGGATGTGCCTAAACAGCCTAGATAATGCCTTCATCAGGGCTCCATCAGAGCTGCTCTGCCAGCTCTCCCAAGGCACAGGAGGACTAACTTATTGATCTTCCTGCCAGCTCATGTCCTTGGATGTTTCTTCTTTTGAGTCAGATAGAGAGGATGGTGAAATCAATCCAAAGTCTTCATTTCCTAGGGCATGTGCAAGCCCAGCCCGGCACAGCACCTCGAAGGAGGCACTGGGTAATGAAGCTGCTATCCTGGCTTTCTCCTGCAGTTCCTTCTACCCAGAACTCCTACTCCTTTCCCTCATATTTTTTAGACCTTCTGAGAACTCTCATTTTAATAGAGGGAAACATTAGATTTTTTAAAAAGTACATTAAAGCATTTCAGGTATATGATATAACTACACTAGTGAAATGCAGAGACATAAACGAGAGTGGTGAAGGTTATTTTGGCAAACGTGGTGGTCGTCATAGAGTAGGATATGCTTGAATGGCTTTTGGAAGATTAAGCTCATCATGGGGAGGGGCGGGCGAAGGCAGAGAGTTGTGGGAGAGCATGGTGAATAGAGGGAGGGTGAGAGACTGCAGATGAATGTGAAATCTCAGGCTTTCATATTCCAGGATTTGGATTTTACCCTGTAAGTAGTGGGAGTCCTAAGGAATTGAAGTGATGGAATATATATAAATTACAATTTAGAAAGGACAGTGTAGTGTTGGGGGTGCAAAATTGAAGAGAAAAATTCTGATTAGGAAACTACCAAAAGGTAGATGGTGCAAGAAATGTAATGGCAGTAGAGTCTGTCTGTGGGGTTTCACATCTAGTTAATTGTGGGGGTTGAAGGAGAGGCAAAGTCTCAGGTGATCTCCAGGTTTTTGACTTGGGTTGTGGTTAAAGGGTGCTTTTACCAAGCCTGCACCATAAGAATCACATTGGCATATAGGAACATTTTACAAGATACCATAGCTTTCTATGTAAAGGAGTTTAGCATTGCTCTATTCTTCAACCTCTTTAAACATTTTGAATATGAAACACAAACAGAGTGACTTTAGGATGAACAGTTGTATACCTAGACATCTTTTTCCATGAGCACGGCAAGTCTGCGTGTGTGTGCATTTATGTGCTTGTGTGTGTGTGTGTGTGTGCTGGTGGTGATGTTGCTTTTGCTTTAGATGCAATGTGTGTGCTTCTTCCATCTTATTGGGTTCTTGACACAGTATCATTTTTCAGCATTAAAATTCCCATCACCTCCCAGAAGTGCTCCCTTTAGGATCCATTTCTGCTTGGCTCCATGTGCACAAACATTCCAGTGGGATTGATTGCTTGTGTCAAATTAATTTTTTCTCTTCCCAGGGAGAATGTCTGACATGTACAAAATGGAGAAATCTGCAGGCCACTAGCCAAATTGAAGCTCAGATAGACAAGTAAAGTCAGGCTTGGATCAAGAATTGGCCTAGATAACCCACAGAGCTGGCACCTGGATACTTTAGTTATTCTTCCCAGCATGCTTTGTGACTGTTTCCAGGTAACAGGAAAACTTGAGGCTGTATAGAGATGGCTGCCTATAAGGCTCGGGGCTTTTCAACATCAGCTGTGGTATCACTTTCCTGTCCAGGCTCCATCATCTTGTGATTGCTCTGATAGTTTCAGAAAGCTCTGGGGTTACTTTCCTTTCAGTCCTAGTTCTGATGCTTCCTTGCAGGCTTTGGTGGCCCCTCAGAATGGTACCCCCAGCTTCATGAGGCTCAGACAGCTAGCCTTAACACATTGTTCCTGATTCCAGACACCAGACCAAGGACCTTTAGACCGTATTTCTCGCATTGGGCACCATTGGGCAGCTGACCTATGTACAGCAGGGTGGTCAAGGCTATCTCGTCTGCTGATGAGCTAATTTGTATCTTGACATAAGAGCTCTGTGAGATGTATGATACAGTCTTCCTGAGAATGCTTCTGTGTTCTTTTCTATAACTTGGAATTCTGGAAGTCCTGATTAACATTTATTTACTTAACATTCAACTTTGTGGGTTATGATTATCGGTAGTTCCAACCAAAGTTTCTGTAGGAGCTTACCCTCTATAGTCTAGTTGAATATAGCTCTTTAATTAGTGGGGTTGTGGCAAATATCTTAGCTCATTCAGTTAACCACTTGCCTGCAGGACCTTTGGAACTTTGAGAAGAAGCTGGTGAATTCTTCATCCCAAAGGGTAAAATGCTCAACTTCTGCATTATCTGGCATAACAGTCACTTTTGGCTGGGTGGGGTGCTGGTGTATTTGGATTGCATTGGCTAAAAACCTTTATATAAAGTAATAACAGAAGTGATATATAGCATTTCCGAACAGATTCCATAATGTATCACTTCTAGCAGAGGGCACACTTGGTTATATAATTTAATTCTCTGCAGTTCTCATAGAATCTGACTGTAATGTCTGGTTTTTGAGCCAGAATAAGTGGACTGCTGGAAGGGTGCAGTATTCACTGAAGTCTGCTGTTGTCAGCCAGAATGTTTTCTATTCCCTGTTCCTGATGCCACCCAGGTCTCTTAAATCCAAAAGGAGGTCATCTAATTTCTTCTCTCTACCCTGGCCCAGTTTCTAAACTGTTAGAGCCATTCACTCTGTTCTACCTAGTTTGTTTTTGAAGTATTTATTTGATTTGTTAGGCATAGAGGAAATTCTTTGAGACCTTTTTCAGAACCCTTCCTCCCCATTAATCTATCTCACATTATGTATGCTAGGTGTGAAACAAGCATGTTTGTGATTTTCCTATGAGAAGGACCAGGCAGCTCCCCAGATGAGGTCCTCTCTGGCAGACCCATGGCTGAGATGTGTTATGTGCACCTTAGGTTTCCCAGAGGCTCTAGGGCCATAGAGCACTAGATTTGGCAGGTCCTGATGATGGAGGGGGCACCATAAAATCCCTGTATCTCTTTAAGGTAGAGCAGAAGGGCAGTTTCTTTAGGACTCTATCAAGCACTCCAGGGGGAGGAGGCGGTGCCATTTCTTTTCACTGCTAAGACTTTTCCGTTCTTATACATTTAAATGGCTCCGCATTCAGGTACTTGCTTTATTCATCCCTTCCAGAACCCTCAATATGTGCACTTCTGAGGCTTTGTTCTCCGGCACTTCTCCATTTCTGGGCTGTTGGACTCAGTTTGATCTCCCTATACATTAGCTTAAATAGCTCGAGCCTTGAGAATTCCTGGATGGCCTTTGTGGAGGTTAAGAACAAAGGAGGCATTTTTTTATTAACCAATGTCACCCCAATAAATGTTTTTTAAAAAAGAACAAAGGAGGCAGTTTATCTCTCTGAGTCAGGACTTTTAACCCTGTGTTTGTCATCCTCTCCAGGGGTGACTTTTGGCCGCCCCTTGTCTTTCATGTCTTGGGGGCTGTAGTTGGGGCTGGACTTTCCTTGGAAGGAAATTTGTGTATGATTGTCTTTGTTGGAGGGCTAGGACTCCCTAAAAAGAGGATCAGGGGGAGCCTTTCCTACTTCGGGTGTCAGTAGAGACCTTCTGCCATCTGTTGCTGGCTATGGCCCAGTTGTGGCTGCGGTGTGGTCCACAGGGACGTGTCCCCAGGCTGGCACTGGGAGCTCTGTGCCCTGCTCTCAGCTCTGTGCCCTGCTCTCAGCTCTGTGCCGGCCTCCTCTGGGATCTCGGGCAGAGCGCTGCACCTCTCTGGGCCTGAGTTCCTCCTCTTGGAAGTGAAGGTGCTGAAATGGATGCTTGCTGAGGTTCCTTCAGTCTCTAAGTCATTGTGAAAGTCTGTGGGGTCTCCTGGAGAATGTACAGAGGAGAAAGTCCTCCTCTGTGGGTCTCAGCTCGGAGAAACTGCTGGTCTGATCAAGATTGCCTTAAGGGTGTGTTCCTTTTTTCCACACAAGATGCACAAAATCCGGTATAAATTGCCATAGGTTGATATCTGTCCCTAGCTATTAGAAACCTAGCAATGATAAATGCCTGGTCTTGCCCGTCTCTGGATGAGCGGAACAGGATAAATTCTGAGCCAGTTACTGTAACTTTAGTCTGTACTTTTATAGAACCCACCAAATATTTATAGGCTTCCCAAGAAAGTGCAGTCAACAGTTTTGGGGTAACCATAATCTATAAATAACAACCACTCTTAAACATGATTTGTTTCCTCTCCTGGTCTGTAAAGAGGATTTTTGAAAGGAGAAGAGTTTTGTTTGAATTTTCTCAGAGCATCCAACTTCTTTAGATTGGATATTTGGCAAATCTTTTTCCCCAGGGATATTCATCTTGGCTGGCCATGCCAGATCTCTTCCCTCCCTAACAGAAGGGGTTTTAACTTCCATTGATTTATCCGTTACCACATTTGGCTTGGTGAAGAGCTGGTGGGGGGAGTGATCCTCAGAGCGCCTTTCCTGTGGAGATGAAGCCTCTAGGACCATATTCTGCTCTTTTTCTTAGAGCTTCCCCACCACACTCCCTCTCCTGCCACTCTGTCTTTGGATATGAGTATTATTTTGGAAGCTGTGCAGAGAATAAGAAACTGGGATTAAGGAAACACAAGCAAGGTTTAAAGGTAAGGAAGTTCTGAAGGTTTATAGAAAGACAAAGAGTCAGAACCTGAGAGGGTGCCAGGTCAGAGTGCACCCCAAAGCCAGAATCAGGACAACAAGGGGCCAGGGACAAGGAAGGTAGATAAAAGTCAAGAAGGTGAAGTTGGGGAAGGTCAGTGAAAGCAGTTAAAGATTCGCTCAGCACCCGGGGCATCCGCAGAAACGGAAGGGGCAGCAGGAGAGAGGGGGGCCAGATGTGAGTTCTGGCGACAGCAGTCCTTATTGACTGAGGACTCCGTTGCTTTGGCCTTGTCCCCTGCATGTGCAGGCACTAGCTCCCAAGCAGGAGGAGCCCGGGCAGAGCGCCTGCCTGGGACATAGTTCTTGACATCACCTGCTGCTGTCCCCATACCTCTCTCTGGATTAAGTCATCTCACGAGACTCTGTCATTTCTGCTGCTCATGGGCCCTCTGTTCTCCCCCATTCAACAAGCCAGCCTGTTCCCTCAGTCTGGAGTTACAATTGGAAGGTTCAGACTATCTTAACTATATTAAGAAAGTGAGACGCTGGGCACCCAGATTTCCCCAGAAAGTCTTTCTGTGTCCCTGGCCAGTGCCACAGCTTTGTGTTCCCAAGTCCACGGGTCGGAGTAGCTAATTTTGTGCGTGAGCCAGATGCTCTTTCTGGCCACAAGTAAAACAGGTTTTATCCTGACAACCTTATTGCTTTTTGACCCAAACTCTCCTCTTGACTATGTTTCCTTCTCTCTCAAGCTTGCAAGTTTTGAATTCACAGATGTGCCTATGGTGCCAAAGAGCGTCCACCTCACCTGCATCTGCCCAAGCACTGCAGGTGTTGTAGCCTTGACCTGCAATTGGATTTCTCTGTGATTTCTTACTGGAATTAATCAGCCCAACCAAATCAATGAGTTTCCCCCCTGTCTCTGTCCTTGCATCCTTCACCCATGATTTAACATTTCCTCTAGCTGTCTCCCAATTGGACCATCCATCCTCCAGGCTGAAGATGAAAGGGTCTATATTTTTTATTATTATCATTATTATTTAATTATCCAAGGTAATGTTTGATATTTGGCAGCATCCTCTTTAAATGTAATGTCGCTCTGTGTCAATTGTTGGTTTATACTTGGTTGGATGCAGCTCTGGTTCCGCTGGGTGAACGCTTCTCACACTCCTTGTCCTGGTTTCCCCTTCCAGAGATGGTCATTATGTAAAATAAAGGGATTGTGTAGTGCAGAGGTTCCCAAACTTTCTTGGCCCATGGTACCTTAATGTCTCACTAGTTTATCCATGGTGCCCTTAGCCAGACAAAACACTTAATAGATCTGTTCATTAAGTTGTTAGGTCCAAAGAAACTTAATAAGTAATTATATCCTAAGGATATAGTACCTACTTGAAAAAATAATTTACATAAATTAGAAGAAAAGTATTTTTATTTAACTTTTTTTTTTTAATTCAGTGAGAGGAGAGGAGGCAGAGAGACAGACTGCTGCATGCGTCCTCACCAGGATCCACCTGGCAAGTCCACTATGGGTGATGCTCTGCCCATCTGAGGCCATTGCTCCGTTACTTGGCAGCAGAGCTATTTTAGTGCTTGAGGTAAGGCCATGGAGCCATCCTCAGCACCCAGGGCCAACTTGTTCCAACCAAGTCATGGCTGTGGGAGGAGAAGAGAGAGATAGAAAGAGAGAAAGGAGAGGGGGAGGTGTAGAGAAGCAGATGGTCGCTTCTCCTGTGTACCCTGACTGGGAATCAAACTCAGGACTTCCACATGCTGGGCTAATGCTCTATCGTTGAGCCAACCCACCAGGGCCTATTTTCTTCTTAATAACCATGCTTCCTTACTCTTGAGAGGTATGTGACTATGGGGTACTGCGCAGCTGCTCAGACCTTGGAATCAGATTGGCTATTACTCCCTTCATTTCCTGTTCTATATTGATGTTTTTGTGCTATGCTTGCTTTTTATCATAGCAACAGCCCCAAATCCTGTTTTGCAAAGATATGATGTCATTGAAAGGAATGAAGTGTGATTTTATGCCAAAATTGAGAATTATCTTGTGCTAGTAGGTCATGTGTCTGACAGAGGTCAAGCATTGATATATTTTCCTCAAAAACTTAAACATCCTGTGGATCCCCTGCCAATTTGCTATGGTTCCTGAGGGTACCTTAGTTACAGAGTTTGGGAACCCTGGGAATAGTGGCATAACTGTTGGAAAAGCTCTCCTGGGGTTGATTTTAGTGCTTTCTGTCTCCTTACCTAGTTGCCATTCTCTAGGTTACAAGACGTCTCCAGAGCATTCCTTAGGTGGCCTGGATTCTCCAGGGACTTTTTTCCATTCTCCATTGTCTGTATCGGCCACTCTCGAGGCCAACTGGTACTTGTTAGAGCTTGTGTCAGGGGGTCCTTTTCATAGGAAAGGGCTAGATCTTACTCCCTCAACATGAGATGAGGGAGAAATGAAAGTGACACCAAACAGGGGACTTGTGGTAGGTCTGGGGTGGGCTAAGGACCAGCTACATAATTTACAGGACCCAGTGCTAAATGAACATGCAAGACTTTTGTTCAATAACAGGAAAAATGTGCTATTAGAGGTATTAAAATATAAAGCTTTTTCTTTCTTTTGAGGTCTCTCTCTTGACCTGTCATGATGTTTTTAATTTGCTATTTTTTTATTTATTTACTTTTTTTTTTTAGATTTTATTTATTCATTTTTATTAGAGAGATAGGGGAGAGAGAGAGAGAGGGAGAGATAGAGAGAGAACAGAGGGAGGAGCAGGAAGCATCAACTCCCATATGTGCCTTGACCAGGCAAGCCCAGGGTTTTGAACCGGCGACCTCAGCATTCCAGGTCGACACTTTATCCACTGCGCCACCACAGGACAGGCCTAATTTGCTATTTAATGATGTGTTCCCTCAGCAAAGGATACTCAGGGGTGCCAAAGCAGACCTTCACAGATGCCTGGCCTTTCCTGTCTTGTGATTTGGTGCACATGGCCCGTGGACTGATGGTATCTTGTTTTGCCAGATGCAGGACTAACCCCTGGCCAGGGGCAGAAAAGTTGAGTGAGGTGTCTCCCCTTCCCATGGGCCCACTGCCTCAACCCAGACTAGATGGGGAACCACCGAGGATACTGCCGCACAGGAACATGCTGGCTGCCTGGATTGCGGGTGGGCAGGAGGCTTGCTCTGGCCGAGCTGCCCACTGCGCATGCTGAGGTGTGACCAGCCCCGGGGAGGGATGGCTCCACCACCCCCGGCCTCCAGCTGCTGTGGTGTGTGTGTGCCTGACCTTGATCACCCTGTCATATTTATGTCCAGGCACCTGCTAGGGGATAGGAATAAAGAACTGGGCAAGGCCTGTGCCTCAGGGGTGGGGGTGAGAGAACAGGATCTGAAGGTGGATTGTGTTTAAGCCAGGCCCCAACCCCCTGGCACATGCTCTCTTTTCCATCAAAGTTCACTTATAAAACACAGTTTCAAAGATTAAATTATTAAGAACTTTTAAAGAGTGACTATAGAGCATTAAATTCCAAGCACAGGGCCTTCTCACTGTGGGATTCTGTGCAACTATGCACCCGTGATGCTGGCTCTACCGATGTTGGGCTTGCTAAGGGGTGAGTAACAAGTACCCAGGCATGGCCGACTGACAGCACTTGACCTTGTCACAGGCCATGCTGTCTGCACTCAAGATGTCCCAAGATGAATGGAAAAGACCAAGCCAGTAACCTTTGTGTATGCCTCTTTTCTCCAGAGAAGGCCTGTAAGCCTTGGGAAGGCAGGCACTGTAGACAGTTCTACCTTGTGACTGATCAAGCTGAAGTCTTTAGTGGTCGAGGAATCTACTAAACCAGTGTTTTCAACCACCCATCTGATCTGCCGACTGATGCTGGTCTGCCAGAAGTTTCATGCAGGATCGTGAAAGAGTTAACCACCCTGATGTTGTATGAAGATTATACACCCAATGATCTTAGTCGAATTCGCTTATACTTAGGGTGATTGCCACTTGTCAATCTGTATCATCGATGAAAATACTATTGAAGTTGTCTCAGATATCTGTGAAACTTGTAGGCTCGTTTGAACAACCTTTTGGACTGTGCAGAGCATTTACAAATCATGTGCAATAGACAAAAAGCACTCGGACAAACTTAGGTAGTATTCAGTGCATCGTACATGTGGAGTTTGGTAATCAAGCACTAGCTTGTACTGTGCTACACTGTTATGTGCGGTAAGATAAAACTTTATTGGTTGGTGTTTCTGTTTCCAGACAGCTAGGTCACCGGTTTTCAAGTATAAAAAGTTTGAAAACCACTGCACTAAACTGTGGTTTATTGACTGCCCTCACATTTCTGGAAATATTTACAGTCAATTTGTATTGAATGTCCACCATGAGTCAGGTATCATGTTAAGTGCTTTACCTATAGGAACTCAATGTTCATAAAAACCCATTTTACTGATGGGGAAACTGAGGTTAAATGACTTGTTTCAAATTCCACAGTATGTAAGTAATGAAGCCAAGTTTTTTTTAAAATTAATTTTAATGGGGTGACATTGATAAATCAGGGTACATATGTTCAGAGAAAACATCTCTAGGTTATTTTGACATTTGATTATGCTGCATTCCCATCACCCAAAGTCCAATTGTCTTCCATCACCTTCTAACTGGTTTTCTTTGTGTCCCTCCCTTTCCCCAACCCCCTCCCTCTCCTCCCCCCACCCCAAAACCCCCACACTCTGTCCATGTCACTGTCTCATTTTTATGTCCCACCTATGTATGGAATCATATAGTTCTTAGTTTTTTCTGATTTACTTATTTCGCTCAGTATAATGTTATCAAGGTCCATCCATGTTGTCATAAATGGCACTATGTCATCATTTCTTATGGCTGAGTAGTATTCCATAGTATATATGTACCAAAGCTTTTTAATCCACTCGTCCACTGACGGACACTTGGGCTGCTTCCAGATCTTTGCTAATGTGAACAATGCTGCCATAAACATGGGGGTGCATTTCTTCTTTTGAAACAGTGCTATGGTGTTCTTGGGGTATATTCCTAAAAGTGGGATTGCTGGGTCAAAAGGCAGTTTGATTTTTAATTTTTTGAGGAATCTCCATACTGTTATGAAGCCAAGTTTTGAAGGTGAACAGTATAGTCCCAGAATCCACCTCTGAGCTGCACCAGGACGCCGTTCTCTCCAGGGTGCAGTCCAGCTTCTGTTCTTGATGGTCCCTAAGTACATCTTTATTTCCTAATTCTTCAAGCAAAGCCTTTTGTTTGGTTTCACATATATTTCCCGTCAAGGACATTTATTTTTAATTTGAAGGTTATCTTCAAAGTCAAATAGTCTAATTTTCTTAATATGTTTTCAAGAAAAGTATGTGGCTCTATATTTTTCAATCTCCAGCTTTCATCAGCTCATCACACTTTTCAACATGGGTGTTTTAGTAACAGGGCTGAAGTTGGTGGTGGAGAAGTCTTCCTTTGCTCAGGCTCCACCCCTGCGGCTTTCAGCAGGTGATGATTGGCCTGAGTCTGAGGTAGGGATGCAGTTAAGTCCATTCCCTTCACACAGCATGGCAAAGGAAGGCAGGGTGCGCTGCTCTGTGCGGCACGGCTGTTCACTGTGAAGAAATAGACCATTGGTTTAGAACAACAGAAGAGCAGTGATTTTACTTTCTAAGACCTTGCCACTCAGGGTGGATCAGGAACAAGCCACCTGGGGCTTTGTCAAAATGCAGGGTCTCAGGCCTCACAGACTTGCTGAATCACATTCTACATAGTAAAAAGACCTCATTTAATTTATTTGCACATTAAAATTTGGGAAGTACCATTTTAAGCCAGTGTGTGTGCCTATTTTATTTATTTCTATGGGGAAAAGAAGGTATCTTTTGCCACTTAAGTTAAACATTCTGCTTTGGGCTTGTGTGGCCTTGGGTGTACCCCCTCTGAACTTGATTTTTTGTGTGTGTGTGTGTGAGATGAATAAGTGAGACCACAAAATCTCTGTGGTCTACCCTGGTTCTGTGGTTTTAGTAGAAATCCTTATGCAACAGAGCTTTGTAACAGTTTATTGCTTCTATTTAAAGCGACCTTTGGGTATTGACACATTTTTAGCCTTGTCTGCTTTATCCTGTACCCAAATGCTAAAATCCAATCTTTGTCAGAATGTGACTTCTGTCTACTTGTATCAGAATCACTGGGGACGGTGTTAAAATGCAGATTCCTTGGTCCCAGCCTAGACTCCAGAGTTGGAGTCTTTGGGGGCGGGTCCTAGACATCTACATCTTTAACCTGTGGTGCCACATGGGTGTTAACACTTTCCTGCTACTTTCCAACTATAGAAGTTTCTTCTGGTTCGCTCCTCTAATTATTTTTTCTCTCCGTCTCTTTTTAACATCACACACACTTCCTTGGTGCCTTAGAAAAGTGGAAGCACAATGGAAGAAAGGCAGATGAGGGCGGTGGTGGGTTTCAAATAATTTAACAACCAGTTCTCTGCCCTAACAACCGTTTTAAGTATAAAAAAGATATACCAAAAGATGGTTTATTATTTCATGCATTTAATACATAAATAACAATAAAAGAGGTACACAAAACTAGATTATAAGAGTTTTAAAATATTAATGAAAAAATATTAAATAATACCTGACAAAAAACAATAAAACTGTTGTTTAAGATATTTCCATATTGCTTCTTAATTGGCGTCATTTGCAATTTTTTTCACCTGACGGAATTACTACAGGCGCTGAGAATATGCTGTTGCACAGATGAATGTTAAAAAAGAGTAAGGGATGAAAATTTGTGATTTCCACATTGGGTGGCTGCCCTGGTGCCCATCCTAGAGAAAACCCTGATTACAAGTGCCATTTTAACAACCGGTTCACTGAACTCAACAAAAAATTAGGTATCAGTTCTGCTGAACCAGTCAGAACTGGCTGAATTCCACCACTGGATGAGGGAAAAGAGAGCTAATTTGGAGATGGATGACATCAAATGTGTGGTGATGGCAGGTGACTAAAATGCAATAGTCTAGAACACATTTAGGTGGTGTGGCTTAAGTACACAGGAGAGGGTTGGGCTTTGGATTTGGGAGTGCCTGAAGTAGGCTTGAAACCAGTCCCCCTAGGGCACTGAGGGGTGTGAAGGAAAAAGAGTGCTGCACATTTAACTGCCAGAGGTGTTTCTGCACAAGGCAGTGGGGCCGCCCAGGAGAGGGGGAGTGTGGGGAGAGAGCTCACGGATGACTTCAGGGTTTGCCTTTGAGGAAAGCTCAGTGTTAGAGGGTGGGAGGGAGAGAGGGGTCCATGAGACGGTCAAGGAGAGTTGGCAAGGTAGCAGGAGAGCCAGGACAGCCCAAGGCGAGGACACCAGGAGAGAAGAGTGGGCAAGTGGTCAGCTGCCAAACGCCTGAGGTTGGTCATTCTGTCTCCAGAAGGACGCATGCATTTGGAATGAGGGTTCAATGCCTTTGGCAGCCGGATTGTATGTGTTTTAGGAAGGCAGTGAGAAAAAAAGCAGAGGTAGGGAGACAATAGGGCTGGTGACTGGGGTGATGGCACTGCTGGCTGTTTTGGAGGGAAGGGGAGCCAGTAAGACATTTTGATGATGGGCTTGTCCAGGGTGCAGAGCCGGTGGCCTGGCCTCCTCAGCCCAGTGGGTGTATTTGCCCCTGGTGCCCGCATAGTGCTTATATGGTAGTGTCTGTAGTTGCCAGCTCGGGAGGGAAGGGATGTGGGTGTGATGGGGGAAGATGGTTGGTAAAGACACAAATATTCTCGGTCAGTTGGCAAACATTGGGAGCAGCAAGCTGGAGGCAAACAGATGTCACTATTTAGAACAAGATGTTCGGACATTTTGGAAGCAAGAAAGCCCTTCTCTCTGCTCAGTTCCAGGAGGGATTGGTAATTTTCTTCCTTGTGTGAACTTTGTCAGCTACTTAACATAATTCAAACATTGTAGCTGTATTTGGCAGATGGTCAACTTCTCTAGGGAACTCGGATCATGGACACCATCAGGTCAATTCAACAAGCATTTCTCAAGGGTGTGCCACAGATAAAGTACTGACTTTGGTGTAGTGACGATTAAAAAAGTCTGGGCTGATCGATCCTTTAGGAGTCACAGTATGAAAAGGTTGATGTACAGAAGTAACGAGGCATACTACGTTCTCTGTGTATCCAGACACGGGTTTTCTGGAAGGGTGCTGTTTTCCAGTTACTTTGATTATCAGATGAGCTGCTGAGAAGCAGTTGGGGATAGTTTATTATTTAAGTAAAAAAAAAAGAAAAAGTCAAGAAAGAAACACACTCTAGTGCTGTTAGCAAGACACAGAAGGTGATTTGGGGAGAAATTCTAGAATGCAGTACATGTTAAATGACTTATATTAATATATGGCAGACCCTGCATTAAAGATTGAGGGTACCGAGATAAATAAGACATGGTTTTGACCCCAGGAGCTTAGAGTCCAGTGGGGGAGACAGCCGAGGAAACGGGGAAGTAGAGCTCTTTTTTGTGTGTGTGTGTGTATTTTTCTGAAGCTAGAAACGGGGAGAGACAGTCAGACAGACTCCTGCATGCGCCCGATGGGGATCCACCCGGCACGCCCACCAGGGGGCGACGCTCTGCCCCTTCGGGGTGTCGCTCTGCCGCGACCAGAGCCACTCTAGCACCTGGGGCAGAGGCCAAGGAGCCATCCCCAGCGCCTGGGCCATCTTTGCTCCAATGGCGCCTTGGCTGTGGGAGAGGAAGAGAGAGACAGAGAGGAAGGAGAGGGGGAGGGGTGGAGAAGCAGATGGGCGCTTCTCCTGTGTGCCCTGGCTGGGAATCGAACCCGGGACTTCTGCATGCCAGGCCGACGCTCTACCACTGAGCCAACCGGCCAGGGCCGGAAGTAGAGCTCTTGCCGACACATCCTGCACAGGGGTCGTCACTGGAAGCTAAGGAAGCATCGATGGGGGCACCAAACTCAGGAGGTGGTTTTGATGAAGTCTTATTTTACAAGGAGAAATTTAAACTGCGGAGAGCTGGTAAAGACACTTTTTTAAAAAAAATCATTGAATGAAATGAGATCCCTCTGGCAGCCCTTTAGAGGAAGGACGTAGGGTTTTGGTAAAGAGAGGTATGTTAGGGACGTGGATGTTGTCTTCTCCGTACTCTTCTTCCTCCATTTCTCTCTTCATCATCTTTCTGCTTCATCAAGAGGTTGGAAGCAGGGTAAAAACCAACAGTAACAATGCTCCATTCTCCTTGTCAGCCCCCCCTCTGCATGTGTTGTCCACCCAGGGGAGTGGAGAAAACCTAGCGGCTTTTGGGAGGGGGCCCCAAGAGGACATGTGACCGGTGTATGAGCTGGGAAAAGAACGTGGCGTGGCTATGAGGACCGCTTCTGGTCTGGGGTCTGGAATCTCAAAGGAGACTGTAACTGGGAAGGCCACCCCCCCTCCCCCGCTCGCTGTGCCTTTCCGTCTGACCTCACTTGAGCTACATATACATTGTTTTCAGAACAAGCGGGCCCAAAGCAAAGATGTGGAGCAAATTTGGTAATATCCCCCCTCATTGCGACACTGCTCACTCCACGGAGACCCCTGTCCCTCTCTGCAGGAGTCTGCCCACCTTTCCCTCTTCCTGGAGCTGCTCACGGAGGACGCAAGCAGGGCGGCTCGTGCGCGTTGTAGACTGTGGCTCCCACCCGGGTGCGGCTGCAGTGGGGCTAAATTGGGGAGGTTCTTTTCTGTTAGGAAAGACTGGTTTGTGCTAGATTTATACAAGAACTGAGTGCAAGGAGAACTGGAATAAGGGAGAGGGTTTTTCATTTTTAAGAAGGAAAAGCAGAGCGAAGAGCAGATCGCATAGCAGCGATGGGGTGGGCACAGCATGTGAACTAAAATAGGAGTGGTTCAGACAAGATGAGACTGGCCATGTGTGAGGAGGCCATGTAAACTCTGCTCTTTTTATTATTGATTTTCTTTGGGGGGGGAGTTAGAGAGAGAGAGAGAGAGAGAGAGAGAGAGGGCCTAGAAGCGGGAAGCATCAACTTGTAGTAGTTGCTTCCCACAGTGCGTTGACCAGGCAAGCCCAGGGTTTTGAACCGGCGACCTCAGCGTTCCAGGTCGATGCTTTAGGCACTGCCCCACCACAGGCCAGGTGGCCATGCAAACTCATGAAGAGTTTTGTGGGGACAGTTGGACAAATTGGAATATGGACTGGTTATTAGATAATAAATTTTAAGGAATTACTATTCTATCATGTGTGATGATGGTATTGTGGTTAAGAAAAGGGCCTCATATTTAAGAGCTGCATAGTGTAGTATTTGTGGGTGAAATACCATGATATCTGTAATTCACTTCAAAGCAGTTCTGTTAAAATTATGAGACAAATATGGCAATAAGTTAATAAGTATTAAATTTAGGTTGTGAGTGTATGGTGACTAATTATACTCTTCTTTCTACTATTCTGTATGATGAAAACATTTTATAACAACACATTAAAAATAAAAAGAATACAGGCTTGGGGTCAGGCTTCATGGGCCTGAATGAAGGCCTGTGGCCGGACCCCTCTGTGCTGCTTTCTCCCCTGTAAGTGGACGGGGTGATAACCCTGCTGTGTGGGGTGTATGAGGGCTGGGTTGTGTAACACATGAAATGGTTAGATTGGTCTGATTCATAAATACTCAAACTTTCTTTTTAATACTCAAAAACTTTTAAAATTCTTCTTATTATTATTAAGAAGAACCAATCTCCTGAAGTTGAGACATTAAGCTTGGAGTAGGGCTGAGGAAGAACGTAATTTCTCCAGAGACCAAAGGAATTCCTGCCATTTGTGACAAGCTGGATGGATTTTGAGGGCATTCTGCTAAGTGAAGTAATCCAGACAGAAAGATGAATACCATGGTATCCGTTACCTGTGGGATCTAGGAGAAAGCCAGACTCCCAGAAACAGGGAGTAGAAGAGTGGTTGCTGGGCGGAGGGGCTGAGGAGCCAGGGAGGGGCCAGAGGGAGGGTACACACTTCCAGCTTAAAGAACAATAAGGTCTGAGGATCTGAAGTATAACTTGGTGACCCAGTTGTAACACTGTTTTGTATGGTTGAAATATGCTGAAAGAGCAGCACTTAAGTGCTGTCACCCACCCTTGCCCGAAAAGATAAACGTTTGACACAATGGATGTATTAACTAGATGGGGTATGCTTTCACAATGTATATGAATATCAAATCACCATGATGTGGGCCTGACCTGTGGTGGCGCAGTGGATAAAACGTCGACCTGGAAATGCTGAGGTCGCCGGTTCGAAACCCTGGGCTTGCCTGGTCAAGGCACATATGGGAGTTGATGCTTCCAGCTCCTCCCCCCCTTCTCTCTCTCTCTCTGTCTCTCTCTCTCCCTCTCTCTGTCCTCTCTAAAAATGAATAAATAAATTTAAAAAAATTATAAAAAAAAATCACCATGATGTGTACTTTAAATATCTTACAATTTTATATGTCAATTACTATATATCTCATGAAAATGGAGCTTAAAAAAATTTCTCCAGGGACCAGATAAAAGCATCCAGTTTGGGTGAGTTTGTGGTGAGCCCATGGAGTAGAGATGAAGCTGGGCTTGATAGGGGCCCAGAGCCCTGATAACAGCATTTTCCCCGGGAGGGTGGGCTGGGTGTGGGCAGGGGAGGCTCCTGAGCAGGACAGCGCTGCTGCTGTGAGGTCTCCAGGGAGAGGTGCTGAGTCACCAGGTTGGGAGAGAGCACGTTAGACAGTGACGTGAATGTTTTGCCGCTCTTCCACGCACAGAATTGAGGTTTCTCAGCCACCAGGACGCTTTTTTCTTTTCAAGGGGAACTGGGAGTTTTGCAGGTAGACATGAAGGGCTAGTGAGAAAAGAGACGACTCGGCTTTTGTCTGGGAATTCAGCTGCACCTGAAAAAGTCTGGAAGGGGTGTTGCATAGCACAGAGATTTCTCAGAGTGACTGAGTCATTCAAAGATAGGGCCAGGGAGAACGTGGGTTCAGGAGGTGTACAAGTCGGGGCCCCAGCAGGAAACAGATGAATTGGCCTTGTTGGGTAGTCTAAGGAAGGGTTAGTGAAGGGGCTTTTACTTTGGTGTGGGCTAGTAATGGGGAGGTTTGTTTCCCTAGCCTAGACCTAGGGAATGAGGAAGGAGTGGGTACCAGAACTTGGAGAGAGTCTGTGTTGAGAGTTACCTCAGAAGGAGCTGTGACTTTAGATCAAGGGACACAGCCAGCCCATCAGGACCCCACAGGGAGGTTGTGGGGAGGTAGGGCATACCCCACCCTCACTCTCATTGCTTCTCCTGCCTCCTGCACTCAGCAGGGTGCCAGAGGGCAGGGGTGCTTGTTGCAGTCTCACCGGGTCAGCCTCTGGCCCAGAGCAGGCTGCGGAAGGATGGAGGGTGTACCTAGAACCAGGTGGAGGGTGGATCTGAAGGGCGAACAGGAAACACCTGGTCCACTAGGAGCCTATGAAGGTTTTAGGAAAAAACTGTTTTTCTGTTTTGTTTTGTTTCATTTTCCCTCCAGCCTCCCTCTTACTCACTGGCTCATTGCTAACACAGGCATACCTTGGAGACGTTACAGGTTCGGTTCCAGATCACCACCACAAAGCAAGCACTGAATTACAGTTAACCGTAATTGTTTTGCTGGTGGAGGGTCTTAGCTTTGGTTTATAAAAAACAACATCTGGGAAGCAAAGTGAAGCACAGTAAGGAGGCGTGGCTTTCGGGGCCCAGGCGGTCTCTGCACTCGGTATGAGCACCGTAGCTGTACGCACACCCCACTCTCTAAGGATGCATGCTAGCTGGGGTGGAAATGGGAGAGCCAGAAGGGGATTAGAGGTAATTTAGCCTGACTGCCTCATTCCTACAGGCAAGAAGACTGAGTCCCTGAGAGGCAAGGTGATCTGTCCACAGCTTCTTCGTGGCAGAGCCAGGAAGAGGACATTCATCTCTGGGCTCTCAGTGAGATGACCCTTCCTGGAGGCCCTAATTCTACTCTAGCCTCAGACATGAAACTGGCCCCTTTTTCCTCTTTCTGCATTTTTTGACCTTCGCTCTTCACAACCACCGTCTCCCTGCTCCCCGTTGTGATATGAAATACCTTGAGGCAGTGGTGGCCTCGAAGGGTGCTTCATACCTAGTAGGCACCCTGTCCAGAGGTCACGGGACCACAAGCTCACAGCCAAAGACGTGGGATAGGTTTGTGCACATAGGATAGCGTACAAGTGGGTGGAAAGACCACATTCCTGACTTCTGTGTTTTACAGGCTCGAGGGTCCTGTCTGTCCCTCTGCCATGGCAGCCTTCCCCACTCATGATGTGGTTATGGAAACCAGAATTGAGAGGTGAATGAGAAGGCACAACAGGCAGAAGGTGCCTGTGGCCAATGCACACTGTTTTTGGAGAGATGCAGGGGCAGGTAAACCTCGTCGGAGGAGTCCTGATAAACAGCTGTGGACCCCGTCCAGGCAGAGGACTCCTGGGCCTGAATGAATGTCACCAAAGAGCAGTTGAAGTTCAGCCTGAATGTTAGGTGTCTACACGGTCCTTTTCCTGCCCGCCTAGCTTCTCTTCCACACTTGCATGCTCTTATTTGATCTCTGAATAACTTGTCTCATGAGCTACTTGCTTACTTATTGCCTGTACTGAGGATTATTTCTTTTCCCTTTGTTTTTTCCTCTTGTTTTCTATAGAGAAGTATTGAACATTTATAAATTAGAGAACAAACACACATTACACCTCCATGTGTTTAGGCTGAATGCTTACATTTCATATCTTAGTTTCTACATGTTAGAGATAAAAAACAAGAACAACAACAACAACAAAACAGCTGAGGACTTCTTTATTTTCCAAAGATAACAATAGCTAGTGCTCTTTTTTTTTTTAATTTTATTTATTTATTTTTTACAGAGACAGAGAGTGAGTCAGAGAGAGGGATAGACAGGGACAGACAGACAGGAACGAAGAGAGATGAGAAGCATCAATCATCAGTTTTTCATTGTGCGTTGCAACACCTTAGTTGTTCATTGATTGCTTTCTCATATGTGCCTTGACCGCAGGCCTTCAGCAGACCGAGTAACCCCTTGCTGGAGCCAGCGACCTTGGGTTCAAGCTGGTGAGCTTTGCTCAAACCAGATGAGCTCGCACTCAAGCTGGTGACCTCGGGGTCTCGAACCTGGGTCCTTCCGCATCCCAGTCCGATGCTCTATCCACTGCGCCACCTCCTGGTCAGGCGCTAATGCTCTCTTAAGTCACTTTTTTTTTCTCACTGAAATTTCCCATCTCCATGAATTTCAGAATTAGAACATTATATATCTTCAAGTAACTATAAGATGTAAACACAGTCAAGAGGCTCCTTACATGGTCTGCGGACTGCCCACATCCCTCCTGACATCCTGCATGTGTCTTGTGGGACCAGTGCTGGTGCTCAGTGGTTGGCAGGGGCCAGGAGGAGGCCAGGCCACAGGTCGGATGCAATAGTGCCAGCTAGTGTTACACAGAGAAAATCATGGCTTCCCTTCCACAGGCGGTGCCTTTTTTTTAACTCTGGACCACTATTCTGGTGGTCCCTTCATCAAGGGGACAGGATGGTAAAGTTTGGGTAACTCAGCTTAACCAGATCCCAGTTCTAGGATGGACTAGAAGTCAGGGGAGGGGCATAGCCTTCCTTCATTAAGGAAACCACCCGTCTCTACCTGTGGGACAAGGACCCTTGATGGACCCTTGTCAGCCTTTTAGGTGTAACCCGGGTCGCAGCCTCAGTGACATCGTGCCAGGTTGCAATACGGAAGTGTTCAGATTACTTTGTGAAATTGGGACTAAAACCAAAACAGGTTGGTTTTCCCAGTGACACCGATGACAGCCCCAAATGAAACTTACATTCTGAGTCACTGGAGGTGCCTCTGGTGAGTGTTCTATCCAGTGAGATTTAACCTTTAGAGTTCATGTGGTACTACCTCTGCTTCCACCAGATACACTCAGTATTTGTGTTTAGCTCAGAGACACAAATACAAGACAACTGGAATGAAACGCTCTTCCCTGCTTGGCTCTCTCACACACCGATAGTTCATTTTTCATTTGAACATCAAGACCCTCCTCCCTCTGTCCTGCCATTTTTGGAGATGATAGAGAAGCGGGTAGATTTTAGGAATTTATTGATTTAGATCCTTTCCCCTAACAGTTGAATGCTGTTTATTGACAGAAGCATTTGGGACATGTAATACAAAAAGAGAAAAAGTCCTGGTGCTCAGAGGAGTGAGGGAGGGGCGAAGAGCAGCCTCCACTGATGGGTGGTTGGAGGGAGCAGCAGTGGTGTACTCTCCCTCACGCCACGGATGGGCCTGCGTTAGACCGAACGCCAGTGCTGTGATGTCTGACTTGCTGCTTTTCTCTTTCATGACATGGAAGCATGGAGAATAACAAGGACAGTACTCGTCAGGCATCATATCTAGTATTTTGTTGTTGTTGTTCTGAAGTTGGAAACGAGGAGGCAGTCTGACAGACTCCCGCATGCGCCCGACTAGGATCCATCAGGCATGCCCACCAGGGGGCGATGCTCTGCCCATCTGGGGCATTGCTCTGCTGTGACCAGAGTCATTTTAGTGCCTGAGGCAGAGGCCATGGAGCCATCCTCAGCGCCCGGGCAAACTTTGCTCCAATGGAGCCTCGGCTGCGGGAGGGGAAGAGAGAGACAGAGAGGAAGGAGAGGGGGAGGGGTGGAGAAGCAGATGGGTGCTTCTCCAGTGTGCCCTGGCCGGGAATCAAACCTGGGACTCCTGCACGCCAGGCCGATGCTCTACCACTGAGCCAACCGGCCAGGGCTTCATCATATCTAGTATTTTTGAGCACCTTCCATATGTTTAGGATGAGGCTGGGCATTTTCACACATATCTCATTTAATCTTTAATCTTTGTGGTCCCCATTTTTAAGGTAAAGAAACAGAGACTTAGTGTAGGAACCTCATTTAAAATCACACAGCTATTAAATGGCAGAGCTAGGATTTGAACCAATAAATAGTCTATATGTCTACTTCCACAGTCCATGTTATTTCTTTTCTGCTGCAACTGGGGAAAATAAACTCATGGAGACCTAGGAGTAGGAGGAAGAAATACTGAGGAAACAAAATTTAAATATCTAAGAGACTGTGGATCTCCCAGAGCTGAGTCTACGTGCGTGTCTCTCCAGTTAGGGTGCAGCCAGGGACAGGAGCACAGAGACTCTGCTGCCCCCTTTCACTTAGAGCAGAGAAAAGGGTAAGCTTGAGGAGAAGTAGCAGTTTGGATTAGCAGGTGTAGAGGATGAACATAGGAAATCAGATGAGAGGTAAGCAGGTGGTAAAGTGGGGATTCCTTCATTGTGCAGTGGGGAGCCATGGAGTGTTTCTGAGTGAGGGAATGACATGATAGAGCTGCTTTGCTCTGACATTTTAAAATTAATTTTTAATTTTTAACTTAATTTAATTTTTTTCTGACAGAGACAGAGAGAGGGACAGATAGGGATAGAGAGACAGGAAGGGAAAGAGATGAGAAGCATCAATTCTTTGTTGTGGCATCTTAGTTGTTCATTGATTGCTTTCTCTTATGTGCCTTGACCGGGGGCTACAGTGGACCGAGTGACCCCTTGCTCAAGCCAGCGACCTTGGGTTCAAGTTGGTGAGCCTTGCTCAAACCAGATGAGCCCGCGCTCAAGCCAGTGACCTCAGGGTTTCGAACCTGGGTCCTCTGCGTCCCAGACTGATGCTCTATCCACACTGCACCACCACCTGGTCAGGCTTGACAATATTTTTTTTAAAAAACCAGTGTTTAGATTACAATGGAAAAGGGTAAATGCTGTAAAGGGGTAGATAGTTGAAGCTCAGAGTGGAGGGAGGTGAACTTTATGTGGGGAAGTTGGGTTCTTTTCATCGACGTTGCCTTGCAACTCAAACAGAAGAAAGCAGAAGACACCCATGCCACAACCACAGAAGAAGGTGAGAATCCCCCAGCTGGCAAGGTGTCTCCTCTGTTAGAATCTCCCTCTGGCAGATCAGTCCTTGAGCTGGAGGGAGTCCTGAAAAACCTCTTGAAAGTCTTTTCTAGCTTAAGGAGTTTGTGATTTGAAACTCCCAGCCTCCAAGTTTCTTTCTTCTAAGAACTAAAACGGAATGTTCTTCCACGGGCTGTTAAGACACCAGGGAAGGCAAAAAGGATATTGGCTAGGATAAATGTGGTGGAAGAGGAGCTGTTTCTTTTTAAGTAGCGGGTATCAATTTTCTAAATACAACCCAGGGACATTTTACACTTACTTCTGCAAGTCCTTGTAAAGATAGCAGAGACAGCAGCTCAGAGCTCCCTTCTTCCTGGTCTTGTTCTGTTCCGATCTGTTCCCTGAATCTTCTCTCTGTCTCTGTCTGTCTCTGTCTTTCTCTCTCTGTGCCCCCAGCCAACGTTTGAAAAGTAGCATCTTCCTGTTAATGAGAGCAAATGTTTGCAGCTTCACTTCAGTAAACTCCTGTTCTACTTGCTAAAGAACCATGAAATAAAACAGAAGATGCAGATCTTGGCCTGGGGAGTTTTGTCCACAGGTTTCATGGAGGTAACAGTGAAGTCTCCCAGGAACCTGGAATAACATGCATGACGCTGCCTCTGAGGGTTAAATTAAGTCCACCCCTATATTCTGTGCGATGTGATCTGTCTCTGCAGCTGTGGACGGGGAGATGTGCTGCGAATGTGCAAAGGAAGAGAAGAGACTCCGTCAGTGTGACCTGGGAATAATCTCAGGGATGCTGGCTGGAATGAAATGTGACTGTAATTTAGTAATCTGAAACCTAATTAATTGAACTGAGTGCAGTCTGGAGAAAGACTGGGTGTAGAAGGTGCTGGTTAGCTGGAGCACTTCTGAAAGGCAAGCGACAGTGGCAGAAGCTGGGGGTGCCCATGCAGGCTTCCCTAGAGACAAGGCCACTTGGAGTTCTCCGGCAGGTCTAGCCCTAATCTTGGGGTAGATACATCTGCTTGTTGTTTCCTGATGCCGTTTAGCCACACGTTGTTCTGCAGACTCCACTAGCCTTGCTTACATGCTCACTGTGCAACTTTTGGATGGTGGCTTGGTTTTCCCAGTCCATCAACCTACACTGACCTGCTGACCTGAGCCTTCCAGGTCCTGTGACAGTTGTATTTTGTGGTGGTTTTTGGCACCCAATGCAGGCAGCTTCTGGCTTATACATCAGCTTTGTGAACTTGGCAAATGAGTCTTCACCAACAATGAATCTGCTCTCAAAGTGCTGACCAAGTCTAGTTTTGGAGGGCGCCTCCTTTACCTCGATGGATTCATCAAAGGCAATGTCATATGGGAGCTCTCTTAGAAGAGGTGGCAGCTCCCTACTGTTCAAACTAGGCTTGCTGCCTGTTTCTGTGCAAACTTTAACCCAAGAACAGGCAGCAATGCCATTGGCACATGGAAAGGACTTTACAGTTCATAAAACAACATGCAGGTCTAAGCAAATATGGCACAAGAAGATTATACAGAGAAAACTGAGAGCTGAGGGGTTGTAGGACAAAGGAAGCTAGCATTATTCACCTTTTAAAGAAGCAGCCTTTTCAAAGCCACATTTAGAATGAGGAGAAAATCAAGAAAGGAATAGATCTGCTGAGAAAGACATTGTTAGTACTAGCTGAATATTTATTGAGTCCTTACTATGTGTCTATTTATAAGCATGACCTTAGCTGAGCTCCAGAACTGCCCTTTGAAATAGGTAAACATTTTTATACCCATTTGAAAATGAGGATATCGATCTCTTAGTTCCCTCAACTAGTACTTAGTAGAGTCAGGGTTTGAACCTAGGCCCATAACTATGTTAGAACAAGCTCTAGCAGGTGACACAACGTTGAACTCTTTTGTCGCTGCCTCTCCAACAAGGCATTGACTTCAAACCCAAAAACAATAGAGTAGGTTTCAAGGTTCCATGATGCTAGGGCATGTCTGGGGGAGAAGCTGTTTCACCTCTAGTTTTGCAGGGATGAGTGGACCTGATAGGCCAAGGTGGATGCTGAGAAAGTCTTACCTTGTAGCATTCGCTCATGTTAGTGGCAGAAGAGGCAGATGGAATGGGTCATAGGGACCAGTGGGGCCTGCTAAGGGATGCTGAACTCCTTCAGGTTTTCATTCCCGTGGCCAGTCCCTTCTATATATGCTCAAGATAGAGGTGCAGTAACAAAAATTAATTCAAAGGAATAGATAAATCCAATCATACTCTTTTGTTTTGTTTTCGAATTCTTGGTTCATAGCATGAGATTTGCTTTTCTCTGGATGTCTATTTTGGGTTTATAAACCTGAAATTCTGTGCATCAAATGGACACTGCAGATGAGGGAAGAAGGGCTGGCCCATGGTTGGCACTGACTAGTCAGAGTTTAACCAAATACAGCGGACAGTTTCCCTGTTAGTCTAGGCAGAAGCATTTTCTGAGTTAAATCTGGATTTGTTCCTATTTTCCAGGCATATATATAGGTTGTGGAGCCCAGGGAATGGAGCCCAGAATTCTTCTTATCTGGAGAGAGGAGACTGAGGAGCTGTCATGGGGCAGATAGATCCCATCACACTGAAACTCAGTCTCCTCTTCATCAGCTCTCAGAACCTGAAAAGACCTTCCTATCATTTTCTGGATCAGCACTTTTTTTTCTCGCCTGGAGGAGTGTAGACCTGTACAGTATCTCTCTGGTAATTCCCTCTGACAGATTATTTATAAGAATGTTATGTAAGACCAGTTCTAGTGTTCATGCCTTAAGAAACCCACCTTTTTATTTCTTACTTTGGGGAAATGTCAGTTTATTCTTTCATTTTGTTTCTGGTGTCCCAAGCTAGTTCCCTGAAAAAGTTTTCCCGATGGTATCGTTATTCAATTAATAAAAAAGCTTTTACTACAATGCCTTCCTAATAGTTTCTTGGAAATGTATGTAAGTTACACCCACAGATTATCTTTAATTCACATTCACGTTTACTCTTTTAAAAACTCTTACATACACACTTTGCTTTTATAAGAACCCACCTGTCTTTTCCTCTGATAGATAATGCTTGCTTACATGCTCAGTAGTCCTGTTCTTCATATATAGTCTGCCGACTTTCTTGGTATGAAAATGAGAATTCTCCCTGGATCCTTTCTTATGAATGGAGGCTACACGAGTACTTGGCAGTGCTAGGGCACTAGTGACTTTGGAATAAGAGGTTACATGTTTTGGCTAGCAGCGCTGAGATTTCACCCTTGAATTCCTTTAGGACTCCCAGGTAGATGCCATATGGTCCTGGTGATTTATTTATACCTCGTTTGTCAGGTTCCTGAGTGCTTACTGCAGTGTCAACCCTGACCTCACTCCTGTCCACTGAGGAGGACAAGTGGGGAGGACTTTCATTCTTGAAGGTACCTCTTATCCCAGGGCATTGCCAGCTGGTCCCCTGACTCTCCCTCTCATGGACTCCCTTTGGTGGAACAAAGTAACCTCTGTGACTGACCTTGGCACTCGCATCCCCCAGTTTTATATTTGGCTTAAGTTCCTGGGTTGCTGTTCTGTGCCTATGTGCCTTTTCTATCTCCTTGGCCTCTCTGTGCTTTCCTCACAGAGGGTCTGCTCTTTGGGGCTCTGGCCTCACCCCATTTATCCTAGCATTTTAATAGTGTATTTTAAAATAGCCTCCAGGTTTCTGGGAACTTGACTTTCAGTCCCCCTGTACCAGTGTGTGTATGTGTCTCTCTCTTTCTTTCTCTTTGAAAGTTGGCATTTGGGGTTTAGGGTCAGCTTGAGAAGGGACGTGAGGGCAGGAGCAGGACCAGCTGGGTGAGGGAAGTATTTATTGTGTATTCTACCGAGAGGCCCCTTACGGGTGCAGATGGGGAGCTGGGCATGCCATCCTGGTTGGGGCAAGCCTGGTTTACTGAGACTTGTTCTCTGGGTCAGGTCTGCGCGTAGTCTGTCCCAGCGCTGCTAGCCTTTTGATCTCTCCTCCCTCTGCAGGGTGGCCTGTGTGCAGGCTTCCCTTCCACACCCTACTTGCCAAAGGACCAGAGAAATGATTGACATGAGCGTATTGGCCTGGCATGCTTCCTGTGCTGAGGCCAGAATCTCTGCAGGACAGCATTGAGAGAACGGACTGAGGTTGCAGCAGGGGAAACTGATTTTGGACATGGGAGCATTTCCAAGGAGTCCAAGTGGGAAACTCGGAGAAGGTGGAACCTCTTTGGAGATACTTAGAATAACCATTTTTGTGAGCGAGAGACTCAGACGTAGCTGAAGTAAAGGCCGTGGGGAAAGGACTTCCTGGAGCTTCTAAGCCGGAGCTGCTGCTGATCAGGATTGCTTCTTTGCTCCAGCAGCTCGTGCCTGACCAGGGTTGTTAAGCTAATTGTTAAATTGGAGCGGCTGGGGAAGCAAATTGCTTCATGATGGGGTTTCTCTGTCAGTGTCCAAGGCTGATGTCATCCGCATGGTCCCTCCTTGGTGGGGTGGGGCGAGGGGGACAGTGCGCAGGCCTGACACACGTGTTGATGAACCTCGACTGACTGCCAGCCCTTGCTCCTCCGAGGAGCCCGCATCTGTCATGGTGGGGGGTTTACGGCCAGCTTCTCTGTGCTTCTGTTTACTGTCCTCTGATCCTGAGCCTGACAGTGATGGTGTTTTAGGTCATCATGTTAGGGGCTGGGAACTCAGCTGTCTAGGGAAGCTGGACTGTTGGCATGGAAGATAGAAATGGGCCAGATATAGATGATGAGTGGGGACTCTCGGGGCAGTGGGGGTGTGGCACTCTGGAGAGTGGTGCCTCATCTACCGGGACAGCAGCTCCCCAGTTCCAGCCGACTGATGCCACACGGGAATGTGAGTTTCTGGTTGCCAGGTCTGCTTCTCTCCGAGAGGACGCAGATAGGCGTTTTCTTTGTGAACTAACCCGGTTTTAAGTGTTGAAACAAATTTACTCAAAATATACTGTGTTGGTCAAGCAAAGTCCATTTGCACAATGAGTTTGGCCTGCGGGCTTCCGGTTTACAACGCTGGTTCTGGTCCATACTGCTTGTCTTACAGATGAGGATCCTGAGATTCGGAGCACTCCAGCCCTGACCCAAGGTTGCAGGGGATCAAGGTTACTGCCTGGGGCTGTGACTGCTGGCCGTCTGGCACTCTTCTGCTTCTCGGTGCTGATTTGGGACCAAACATTTTCTGTGCCAGAACAGGCCAGTCTCAGGAGACCTGGGTGGACATAATGGAGTGATGCCTCATGTCACATTATTGTTCTTGGTTTTTATTTTAATTTTATTTTTTTGAGTCGCTAAGGCTCAGATGCCCCAAATGGGTGGGACAGCTAGTGGAACTCAGGCTTTTGCAAGTAACAGCAGTGCGTAGGGAGAGGTGGGGGCCGGTGGTGAAAGGTGTTGGGACGATTTAGGCTGCCCTCTGATTTGGAGCGCCTGAGGGCTACAGCTGCCACACTTCCAGACCCAGTCTGCACTCGTTCCTGCTCTTCCCCACAGGCACCGCCTTCTCTTTTCTGCGAGCCCTGCACACACATGCGCTCAGTGCGGAGGCACCGGAGAAGCATGCACGTGCCACTCCCAAGCTCCGCCCTCTCCGTTACGTAGGTGCGCAGGGTGGAATCATCCCTGACTGCCCGCTCTTCCTCTGGAATTCCTCAGCTCTGAACTGCCTCTCCAGCCTGGCTGCTGCTCTCCAGTTCGGGAGTTTCACGACAACGTGGGATCCTTGAAGCAGGCTGCAAGGCTGACTGTTCCCAACCCGTTCTCCCCATTGCTACCTGATCAATGGAGCATAAGCTTTGACCTTGGCATGTTCCTGCTCAAAGTGGCTTCCCATTGCCCACTGGATAAGATAATAGCTCCTTCACCTGGCATTTCAGGCTCCAGAGCATGTGGCATGGGCGCTGTAGTCATCAGGCTGGCCTGGGTGTGGATGCCAGCTCCACTGCTTACTGGCTGTGCCAACCTGGACTATTTTCTTGACTTCTCTGAAGGCTCAGGCCTTCCTTCTCTGTAATGGGAGGGTATTACATAGAATTGTTTAAAGAATTAAGTGAAACCATGAATATAAAGCATTTAGCCTGGCACATGCTGGCTATTTAATTAAAGGTATTATTCAGGCCCTGGCCGGGTGGCTCAGTGGTGGAGCGTCAGCCTGGCGTGCAGGGGTCCCGGGTTCGATTCCCGGCCAGGGCACACAGGGGAAGCGCCCATCTGCTTCTCCACCCCTCCCCCTCTCCTTCCTCTCTGTCTCTCTCTTCCCCTCCTGCAGCCGAGGCTCCATTGGAGCAAAGATGGCCCGGGCGCTGGGGATGGCCCCTTGGCCTCTGCCCCAGGCTTTAGAGTGGCTCTGATCACAACAGAGCGACGCCCAGAGGGGCAGAGCATCGCCCCCTGGTGGGCAGAGCATCGCCCCCTGGTGGGCGTGCTGGGTGGATCCTGGTCGGGCGCATGTGGGAGTCTGTCTGACTGTCTCTCCCCGTTTCTAGCTTCAGAAAAATACAAAAAAAAAAGGTATTATTCAATGACCTCTGGGCTCTGGTCTCAGTCCTACCTGTCCCACAGCCCTAGCTCCAGCCACTTTGGACTACTTGGTGATCCCTGGGCCTCTGCTTTCCCATTCTCCAGCATCCATCCTTTTTGGTGGTGTTGTGTCTGCTTTGTCTGGAGGTATTTGTATCCTTGTCTGGGCTTCCTTCCTCCATGTGTGCTTGATGGCAGGGCCTGGGTTGGACTCATCCTGTACCTTTCTGGCACAGGAGACATTCAGGAAATGTTTGTAGAATGGGTGACTATTATCCTCAATGGAATAGCTGCCTGGACTTGGACTCCACATTAGTTAGTCAATTGGTAAGGTGTGTGTTTATAATAGTTTCATGAATGTTTATTGAAGTCTACTGTCTTTAGGGGATTCATTGGTGAAAGAAACAGATACACTAGGCCCCTGGTCGACAAACTGCGGCTCGCGAGCCACATGTGGCTCTTTGACCCCTGAGTATGTCTCTTCCACAAAATACCATGTGCAGGCGCTACCTCGATAAGGGATGTACCTACCTATATAGTTTAAGTTTAAAAAATTTGGCTCTTAAAAGAAATTTCAATCGTTGTACTGTTGATATTTGGCTCTGTTGACTAATGAATTTGCCGACCACTGCACTAGGCCATCATGGGTCCTGCAGTGATAGTACATGTGGGTAAGGATGGTGGCCGGGCCAGTGCAGGGCTGTGGCCAGGCGGGTGCAGGGCTGTGGCCGGGCGGGTGCAGGGCTGTGGCAGGGCGGGTGCAGGGCTGTGGCAGGGCGGGTGCAGGGCTATGGGCGGGCAGGTACAGGGTTGTGGCTGGGCGGGTGCAGGGCTGTGGCAGGGCGGGTGCAGGGCTGTGGCTGGGCGGGTGCAGGGCTATGGGCGGGCGGGTGCAGGGCTGTGGCAGGGCGGGTGCAGGGCTATGGGCGGGCAGGTGCAGGGCTGTGGCTGGGCGGGTGCAGGTCTGTGGCTGGGCGGGTGCAGGGCTGTGACAGGGCGGGTGCAGGGCTGTGGCAGGGCGGGTGCAGGGCTATGGGCGGGCGGGTGCAGGGCTGTGGCAGGGCGGGTGCAGGGCTATGGGCGGGCAGGTGCAGGGCTGTGGCTGGGCGGGTGCAGGGCTGTGGCTGGGCGGGTACAGGGCTGTGGTTGGGCTGGTGCAGGGCTGTGGGCAGGCAGGTGCAGGGCTGTGACAGGGCAGGTGCAGGGCTGTGACAGGGCGGGTGCAGGGCTGTGGCTGGGCGGGTGCAGGGCTGTGGGTAGGCGGGTGCAGGGCTATGGCAGGGCAGGTGTCCGGCTGTGACAGTCCTGTGACTAGGCAGGCATAGTGCATATTGCAGGGGTAACTAACATAGTGTTTCACCTGAGACCAAAAAGATGAGTAGGACCTTGACTCAGGTCCATGGTTTATTGTAATAATACTGCTTTAAATCTTCATTTTAAAGAAATCCATGCTTCACAAGATTTTCCTTCAAAGAATTTTCCTTTCCTCAAAACCTCAGACAGAAATTTTTTCTGAGAACCAGGTTTTCTAAAGTGATCTGTAACCAAGGTAATGTCAACAGTTTTAAGTTGCTAGGAACTGGGACAAAAGTTGTTGATTGTATTTAAATTTTAAGCAATCCCCCCCTACACACACACATACACACACACACAGCTGTGGCCAGTGAAGCGAAGTTTCTTTTTCTTTTGAGTTGGGTGGGAGAGTATTCTCTTACAGTTACTGAAGGATAATTACATACTTGCATTCTGTTCGGGTAGAGATTCAGCTATTCCAGCGAATAGGCTTTTGTTTGTTATTTGCTTGTTTTGTGGCTTCAGCTGTGTGGATAAAGGGACAGGAAAGCTAAGAGCAGGAAGTGGCTGGGGAGTTTCTCTGGCCCTCCTGTTGCTTCTTCTTGGGCTGTGGAGAAAAAGTGGTGGCGGCAGCCGTGGTCTGCAGCTGTGGAGGAAGCAGGGGTGCGTTTTTGCATTAGGAGGGGACATAGAGATCTGGAATTGTGCGCAAGTCAGGAAACTTGCTGCCAGACAGAGGAGGCCACAGGAGGAGATAAGCGTCTCTTTGTAGACCCTGCGCACACACACACACACAAATCTACAAAGGAAAGCAATCATTGTGATTGAATAATCAGAGAAATTATGAATTATATGTTGTTTTGGAAGGGGCTACTCTTAGGCCCAATGCATGCATCTGTTCTTTTATTTTAATTTTTTTAATTTAAAAAACATTGGAAAACTGCAAATTTCTTTTTTTTTACCATGTTACATTTAGGACCCAGAGTCCAAGGCATCTACTGCCACCTGGTGGCAGAGTACACCACCTCTGGGATTTAGAGTTGATGAGGCTACACATTGATAGAAAATTGATTCTATAGCCAACATATGGAATAGTAGACTATCAGAGTTGCTAGAGATCTTAAAGTTTACATAGGTTGCTTCTAATGAAATCCAGCAATTTTTCTATAAAACCTCTTACTTAAATACCTCCAGTGACAGGGAGCTCATGATCTTCCCTGATAGACCATCCTGTTGTCATTCATTCTTATTCTTTTTATTTACTTTTAATTAACAATCACTTGTATTCATTAATCCTAGTATTTACCCCTAGAAAAACCCCAAATAATGTTTCGGTACCATCTTCATAATAACCATTCAGCCTGACCAGGCGGTGGCGCAGTGGATAGAGCGTCGGACTGGGATGCTGAGGACCCAGGTTTGAAACTCTGAGGTTGCCGGCTTGAGCGCAGGCTTATCTGGTTTGAGCACAGCTCACCAGCTTGAACCCAAGGTCGATGGCTTGAGCAAGGGGTCACTCAGTCTGCTGTAGCCCCCCAGTCAAGACACATATGAGAAAGCAGTCAATGAACAACTAAGGTGCCGCATGAAGAATTGATGCTTCTCATCTCTCTCCCTTCCTGTCTGTTCCTATCTGTCCCTCTCTCTGTCTCTCTCTGTCACAATAAATAAATAAATAAATAAATAAATAAAATAACCCTTCGAATATTATAAGGAGCCTGTCTGTCTCCCCACAGTCTTCTTGTCTTGAGGTTTAAACAGCTGCAGTTCCATCAGTCATTATTCTTAAGTCATGCTTTTCAGATTCCCCACAGGCATTTCTTTCCTCTGGTTGCATTCTACTTGCCAGTGTCCCTTAGTGATCAGATCCAGCACAATATTGCAGACATGACTGACCAGCTTAGTGTTATGATACTTGCAGGCTATCTGGATACCAAATTTAATGCACTCTGTGTAGTATGAAGCAGCTGTTTGTAGTATTTCCCCAATGCTGACCCCTCTTAAGTTTGTGGTGACAGCAAACCAAGACTTTACTTTAAAAAGAAAGAATTTTACAAACTTTACACAATACATTCTGAATTTTAGATATAACACATAAAGCCTTTTTTATTTCATACCAACTTAGTTTCTCCCTGGAGGTAAATCCTGGTATTAGATATTAGGGACCCTTCCAGACCATTCTGTTTGTTTACATGTATAGATACACAGCTGTAGAAATTTGTAGATTTGTGTGTGTATATGTCAGAGGTTAAAATATCATGTTTTCCATATCATTTTGCAACTTTTTATTCATGCAGTGACAGGTCTTGAAAATCTTCTGTATACTATTTCTCGTTGTGGATATTCCATGATTGTCTCAGCAGTCCTTCTATTGCTGTTTCTCTTTTATAGTTTTATTTATTTTTAGCACTATAAACAGTGTTGCAGTGAACATTTGTGAACCATGCACATACACAGGTGTTTCCATAGATTAGATAGAAAGCGGTGCAATTATTGCATGAATGATATGTACATTTTTAATTTTCAAATGTGGATTTCAGAGATAAAATAGTTAATTTTGACCAAGCGTTGAAATCTGCTGAGATAAATTCACATATTGATTTTGGTTATATATTATAGCATTAAATCCCCTACACCAGTTTTGTATCATCTGCCCATACTGTAAGCATATCTTTTATCTTCTCATTCTAGGAAATAATTTTTTTTTAGAGTCAAACTCAGCAGTCATGGGGAGAGCTTTGTGGCCATCCCCAGGGAGCCCCCATCCCACCTGAAGCTCACTCAATTCTTCTAATAAACCCTGTCTGGGCCCTGCAGTTTATCTGTAGTAATTCCGCCCATCCATTCTCTTATCCTGCTCATTTTCACTATTTTATCTACAAGACTATTGTGGAGGACATTTGTCAGAGGTTTAGCAGGAATCAGGACACACACTCTGACATTCTCCTGACCACCCACTCTAGCCTGTTGGGGAGGGCAGTGAGGATGGCGCACACTCCCCCAAGGCAAGTGTCATTCAACATAGACCCTATAATAACTCGATAGTGAGCAATGTTTTCTGTACTGTCAAGTGAGAATGCATTCGATCCCGAAGATATCAGGGAAAAATAAGCTATCTATGCCCCAATTGCCCTTCTTACCTATATGTTCCCAAGCCAGTTGGTCCCTAGGGAGACTGTGTCTGATGGTGGAGACACAGCTGCCTTAGTGGCAAGCTCAGTGCTGAGGGTTACACTTCCAGTGTTCCTCAGGCTAATTTGGTCACGCCTGGTACAGTGTAAATGGAGGTAGAGTCGCATAGACATACTCACAGACTCATATGCTTGTACATATGGCCCCTCCACAGCGTCCCACACAAGTTTTCTCTGTCTAGTCCCTATGGTAGAGGACCTTTTCCTAGTCACAGGCCTATCTAGCTTTCTCTGCATTATCCAAAGAAGGCTGGAAACGATGGGGCAGGTAATTTCCAACTCACTTTCATCTGACTTGGAAATGTGTTGTATGATATACCACAGGTGGTCCTCAAAATGGGAGTGGTGGTGGGGTGAGTGACGGAAGATGGAGACAGTGGGACTCTGAAAACCCTCCCTGGGACAGCCATGCAGTCACACTGCTGCAAAGGTGCAGACGGGCAGTGCTCCGGAGCTGGGGTTTGGGAACGGCATTGCCCATCTAGGGGTGCCAGGCTCAGACTTTTCATTGAGGAAAAGATCCTATGTTACCTCATTTTTAGGGCAACCAGAATGGAAAACCTAACCTCAAGTATCTATGATGTAATCTCCAAGGGAAAAGTTGCTTCGGCTTTTTCTTACTATAAGTAGAAATTCTGTTTCCTTTTTTCCCCTCAGTGAGCCTGAGCTATCAAAGGCTTCTGGCAAAGCCACAGCCAAGTAGATCTCTAAAATCCCACAGCCGTCTCTATCTGGCGGGTGGGGTGGAGGCGGCCCTGCTTCAGAGGAGAAAGGCAGAAGGAATGGCAGATATTTCTTCAACTACTAATGTTTCTTTTCCCTTAAGCTAATACACAAAACAAATATAAAGATAGAAATGCAGAAGGAAAGGAATGATACAAAATGAGTGACTGTTCCCATCTATATCCTGCGATGTTTCTGTACTCTGGGCCAGGCACTGTGTGAGGGCTGGGTGCCAACGGCAGGCGGGACTGGGGAGGGGCACAGACCGTGACTTCTGTCCCTACTTTACAGTCTGCTGCAGTCTGTTTGCAGAGAGGATGGATGCAGCAAAATGACCAGTGTTTCTCTCCGTGCTAGACAGACGATCCTGATAAAGAAGAGTCCACCTTTTCTTCTTCGCAGCTCATGCACGGCTACATTTATTTTTCACAAGCAGGGAGGATAAACAGGATCTTGGATTCAAGGCTTTTGTTTCTTTGTTGAAATGAAACAGACTCACCGTAAGCAAACCTATATTCCTCTCTGAGAGTCACCCCTTCTTCCGGTACCTAGTGACCTCTTGCCTTGGACAGGGCTATACCCACCCCGTCTTCTTTCTTGTTACTGCTAACGGCAGAAACTTTGCTGTTGAGACTGTGTGTTGTTGGAGAGCAGTCTGGGTGTTCTGCTCCGTCATGTATTTCCAGACGTAGCTCCAGGTGTGACACAGAGTGGGCACCTAGGAAATGCTTGTTGAATGAATGAAAGCTGCTCTTCATCTACTCCTCATTCATTCATTCAACACATATTTACCGAGTGCCTTCTCTGTGCCAGGCACTAGGTATACAGCAATGAACAGGACCCGGTTGAGGAGACAGGCGTAAGAAAATTAGAATATAACGTGATACCAAGGAAGTACAGGCTGGGATGGGTGTATATGCAGGCACATCCAGCCCAGCTGGGTGGATCAAGGAAGGCTTCCTAGAGACTTGGGGGATTAGCACAGATAGCCAGGTGAAGGCAGGGTGGGACACAACATTCCGAAGCATGGGAAAAGCACATGCAGTAGTCCAAAGGGAAGAGACGGCTTAGTGTGGAGAGCACTGTAGACTAATCACGTAATAATGATTATCATAAAAACATATATAGTATTTAATGTGAGCCAGGCACTGTCCTAAGTGCTTTACATTTATTAACATATTCAAGTACTATGATTATCATGGTCATTTTACAGGTAAGAAAATGGACAGAAGAGGTTAAATCACGATCGATTTCCCGCTAGTAAGTGGTAGCATTGGCATATGAAGTCTTGGTGGTGATAAAGCAGCAAAGCCTACGTGAGGTGGGCGCTGGTTCCCAGTGGGGGTCCCAGCACACTGATGGACGGGGATAGGTCCAGGTGGGAGCAGTCTGCTTGGAGGATGTCCAGTAAAGACCGACAGGGCTTTTGGTGTATCCTAATTGTGGAGTCTGCCTTCGTCAGGCAGATGATGAGACTTTATCTTGCCTCAGTGGATGATTTTGTTGTGTCTTGTTCCTCTGTGAACAGACTGCAGAGGAGAGAGAGAGAGTCCCCAGCCTCCTAAGGAGAATGCAGTTGGGGCAACACAGAACAGTTAAATCGTGGATGACCAAAGAGTATTCTCCAGTTTGGGCTTCCATCCCTGAGTGGGGAGGAGAAGGGAAACGGCCGTACAGACCCAGCCCTGGCCACCTGTCCCGGTGCTGCGCTGTGGCGGGCGCTTGTCCGGCTGGCTCCCGTGGTGAAGGACGGCAGGCAGATCTCACCGGGGTTGACTGCTCCTAGCGCACGGGCCTGGGAAGCGGCGAGCCTATCCGTTCTGCTTTCTCTCTTCTCAGTTTAGAAAGGAGTCATCCACCCCAGATGATCAGTGCCCTCAAAGGTTTGTGCAGCCCTTCCTGGTGACAGGTCATGCCCCTGCCTTCCCCCAGGCTTCAGCACAGTCCCATCCTCCAGGTCCCCCACGGGCAGAGCCTGCCCGGTGTGGGGGGTGCTCAGCACCGCCTCACTGCCGGCTCTCCTCAGGAAGAGCGCACGAACTGCACATTGGTGTTTGGAAAAATTAATGCTTTCAAGATGAGCTCCGCACAGTCTTAGCACGTCTGTCTTTCTCTCTCTCACCAGCTGAAAGACAAGAAGCATTCTTAGACAATTACTCCCCAAGGGAGCCTGAGGACTGGCTTTGTTTATTGAGTGTTTTTAGTTACAACACATGAAGTTCTGAGATTTTTTTTTTGGCTTCACGTTTTTTTCCTTCTGTTTTTAGTTGTCAGGATAGGGAAGATGAGTGAATTTGCTATTAACCAGGGTACTTGGACATTTCAAAATTGTGAAAGGCATGTTTTTCTGTGGGCCTGATAGCAGAATCCTTGAGGTAAGGAACTCGGTAAGACCTGACAGATGGAGCCCAGGTGTGGGGCTTACCTCAGGCCTGCACTGTACCCAGGTGTTCAGTCTGCCATCTGCAGCTGCTTCAGGCCGTGTCTCCACCTGTCGGGGGCTCCTTCCCCTTCCTCAGACTCTCTTCGTCTTCGTCTTGTCGCCTGATAGACCAGGGGTCCCCAAACTACGGCCCGTGGGCCACATGCGGCCCCTTGAGGCCATTTATCCGGCCCCCCGCCTCACTTCCGGAAGGGGCACCTGTTTCATTGGTGGTCAGTGAGAGGAGCATAGTTCCCATTGAAATACTGGTCAGTTTGTTGATTTAAATTTACTTATTCTTTATTTTAAATATTGTATTTGTTCCCGTTTTGTTTTTTTACTTAAAAATAAGATATGTGCAGTGTGCATAGGGATTTGTTCATAGTTTTTTTTTATACTCCGGCCCTCCAACGGTCTGAGGGACAGAGAACTGGCCCCCTGTGTAAAAAGTTTGAGGACCCCTGCGATAGACAAAGCACTTAAGGACACAGTCACATGCAGCTGTCACAGTCCTTTACCCTCAGCTACCTCTTGGCACCTTCAGCTCCCTCTCAGCAAACGACAACACTCTAAGTAGAGACGGTGGGGTTGAAAGAGTCGGTGCCAGTGCATCGGAGCCCGCTGCACGAGGGCAGAGGGGGCCGACTTCACAGTCTGTGTGTGTGGTTCTTCCTGCTGTGTCTGGGCAGACGTCTTTAACTGATGATGTCACTCTTCCCATCCGTCCTGCCTATGGCCTCGAAATCCCCCCAACCCGAATCGCAAAGATATTTATTAATGCAAAAGGAAAGATAGTAACTCTGTTTAACATGAAGCTCTGGACAGTTACTTCCCCTTGGCTAGAATTAGAACTTGAGATGAAGCATGGTTGCCATCGCTGACCAAAGTCTGGCCAGTGTCCAAGTGGCCCATATGGGAATGAATGGTCTAAGCAGAGTTGGGTTTTACTGAATGCTCATTATGTTTGCGGCACACCCATCTGGTTATTGTTGTTGTGAAGCAAAGTGGAGGGACGAGCTGCATCTGCTGGCCAGTGGACAGGTGCCTAAGTCTTGGGGGTTGGTTGTTACGACCTTTGAAGACCATCCTACATTCCAGATCCTATGAGTGGGAGGAGGAGAGAGAACTTGCTGTCCTGAGTTGCGCCCATTTTTCAGAGAAGGTTTGAGCTGTGACTTTAGTCAGCTTGAATACTTAAATGCTTTGCAAATTACCAAAGTAATGAATGCTTATGGTAAAAAGCAGTCTAAAATAAAATTTTATAAATACAATTCTCTGATAATCTTCCCCCATCGTCCAGGGAAAACTGCTGTTAACAGCTTGGTGTACAGTATATTCTACCAGAACTTTTTGTCTATGCACATTGAACTGCACACTCATAGTGTGTATAGGTATATTTAAATGTCTGTGTTCTCACAAAGGTGGAACAATACAAATTATTTTGTAAATTGTTTTCTTCTACTGAACAGTGTATCGTGGACATCCTTTCAAGTCACTAAATAAAAAACTGCGGGCCTTTTTAAATGCCTGTAAAGTATAATATAAATTGCATTATAATTGTATCATAGTTTATCTTACTAGTCTCACTGTGGGACACATACATTGTCTCCAGGTGTTGCTGTTACAGAAGACACAGAAATAAGCATATGTACAGTAGGTGAGAGTCTTGCAAGTAGCACTGCCGAATTGAATGCCCACACTTTAGAAATGTTGCTGTGTACTGCCACACTGATTTCTGAAAATGCTGTCTCAGTTTGTTCCCCAGTCAGATTACATGCTTTCCCCCCAGTATGACAGGTAAAATGTGGCATGCTGTTACTGCCTTAATTTGCATTTCCCTCATCATTAGTAAAGGCTGGCATATTTTAATTTTTATTGGTCATTTGTATGTCCTCTTCTGTGAATTGCCTGTTCATATTCTGGTCTTATTTTTTATACAGGGTTACTTAACATTTTCTTAAATTTTTTAGGAGCTCTTTGTAAATTGGAGATACTAAACCTTTGTGTGGTGTATTGTTGCAGTGTGGCAAATATTTGTCTCCTAGATGATCTTTAACACTGTTCATGTTTTTGCAATTTTATCTATTCCTTTTTCTGTGAAGACTTAAAAACCCCACAATTACATGCATTCACATTTTTCAAAAATTAATGCAACTTAAAAAGGTCTTTTTAAAATTTTTTTTTATTTTTCTGAAGTTGGAAACGGGGAGGCAGTCAGACAGACTCCCGCATGCGCCCAACTGGGATCCACCCGGTATGCCCAGTAGGGGGCAATGCTCTGCCTATCTGGGGCGTTGCTCTGTTGCAACCAGAGCCATTCTAGTGCCTGTGGCGGAGGCCATGGAACCATCCTCAGCACCCAGGCCAACTTTGCTCCAGTGGAGCCTTGGCTGCGGGAGGGGAAGAGAGAGAGAGAAAGGAGAGGTGGAAGGGTGGAGAAACAGATAGGTGCTTCTCCTGTGTGCCCGGGCTAGGAATCAAACCCAGGCCTTCCACACACTGGGCTGACACTCTACCACTGAGCCAACCAGCCAGGGCCAAAATGTCTTTATAAGATGGTTATGCCTATCTATTCAGCCTTCTGCTCCACAGATAACCATTGGGGTTTATTGTGAATCTTTCTAGTGTTTGTTTTTGCAAATATGAGTAAATCTGAATCCATACTTATTTTGCCCCTTTCTTATCAAAAGCAAGTAAATATAAACTATATTGTTCAATGTTTAGCATTTTCAGCCCAACACTATGGGATATTTTTCCATATCAGTTTATGGAAAGCTGCCTATTCTTTTTAACAGCTGCATAGTATTCTGTTGTGTGGGTACATCAAACATAGTTTGGTGGGCTTCAGACTTTTTTGCTTATGTATGCCCTAAAACAATACTGAAAACTATATAATCCCCTCACACATTTGAGCTGACATTTAACGTTTTTTACTATAAGTTTAAATGATTACAAATAATATATTTTGTAGCATGTATTATATATAGCCCTTAAATATATTTTCTTCAAAATCATGGAGTTGTAAACTTAATAAATTAGAAAAGACAGCTCTCGTTGTCAAAGCAAGCAGCCAAGTCACACATATTTATTTCCAGTTAGAAAAGTTGACTTTTAAAAAATTCATGTTAGACAGCCTTCTCCATTTCCCCCTACCCCAGACCTCTGACAATCCTGTTTTCAGAATTCTAGTTCTAAGATAGGTGGATAAGTAGACATGGTCCTGATTCTAGCCATGCTTTTGTCTTCTAGATGAGATAAGGTATATTCCTTTTCAATACTTCCTTGGTGACCTCATCCAATCTTGTGGCTTTAATTGCTCTCCATTCACCAATGACTCCCTGTTTCATTTATCTATTATGCTGTGACAAACCACCCCCAATCTTAGCGGCTTAGAACAACAATTTATCATTGCTAATGATGATGAGGGTTGAGTGGGCAGTTCTTCTGTTTAGTGTGGTGTCTGCCAGGTGCTGGGTTGGCTGGAAGCTCCAAAGCGGCCCCACTCACACGGCTGGCAGGCTGTGTAGGGGGGATGGGACTTGGGTTCTGAGCTTGGGTCCTTGGTTCTCCTGTATGTGCTCTTTCCCTGTGACCTTTCCTTGTGGCTTGGGCTTCTTACGGCATAGCAGCTGGACTCCAAGGACAGTTTTATTTAGTCTTGACTCCATCATCTTAAACTATCCTTTAAAAAGTTAGGTCATATAGCCCAAATATCAAAATTCAAAAGATGTAAAAGATGTACTGTGAGAAGCATTCCTTTCACGGCTGTTGTTCAGCCTCTGTTCTCCTTCGTGTTTGTTTATCCTTCCGGAGAGAGAGAAAATGCACATAAAAGCCAATGTGTTGAACTTGGTGTCTTGCTTAGGAAAACCTTCCCACCCTAAGATTGTAAAAGATTTTGTTCTTGAAGTTTTAGAGTTAATTTTCTTACATGGATATCTTTAACTAGGCCTTCCTGGTACATGCTGAGGGGTCAGAATTGATGGACTTTGGGGGCAGCCACATCATTGGAGTTTCCCACCTGCTCAGTGCTGAGAGTCATCTACATCAGGGGTCCCCAAACTACGGCCCGCGGGCCACATGCGGCCCCCTGAGGCCATTTATCCAGCCCCCGCCACACTTCTGGAAGGGGCACCTTTTTCATTGGTGGTCGGTGACAGGAGCATAGTTCCCATTGAAATACTGGTCAGTTTGTTGATTTAAATTTACTTGTTCTTTATTTTAAATATTGTATTTGTTCCCATTTTGTTTTTTTACTTTAAAATAAGATATGTGCAGTATGCATAGGAATTTGTTCATAGTTTTTTTATAGTCCGGCCCTCCAACGGTCTGAGGGACAGTGAACTGGCCCTCTGTGTAAAAAGTTTGGGGACCCCTGATCTACATGGTTCATGTGGGCGTGGTCAGAGGAGTTTCCATAACCGAGTCTCTCTTAGAACTTCCCAGCCCGAGGAAGGGCAGAGGGAGGAGGCCGGATGGATTGGATAGTAGGGCAAGTGAGACTCTGCCCCCGCCCGAAGTCGGAGTGAGAAGCTGGGGGTTTGGGCTCATGGCTTGTCCCAGAGTGTGTTTTAAGGGCCACTTGGCTTAGAGCTGTCGTCGGTGGCAGAGGTCATGTGCTTTTTTATTGGTTTGTCTGCCTACTTAGGTCCAATGACTTGAGAACTTCAACCTGATATGAGCTTGTTGTCTATTGTGGGAGAATGCCTTAACTTTATTAAGCATCTATTGAGTATGAGGTACATTGCTTAATATTTTATATGTTATTTTGTTTTTTTTCCTTATGAATGTTGCTCAGATTTTATAATATGAGCTTTATCTTCATCCAAAAGATGAAGAAACTATGATTTAGGGAAGCAAAGTATTTTTTTTTTACTTCAGGTTACTCAGTTAGCTAGGAAAACCTTTGGGATTTGAACCCCGTTCTTCTGATTCCAAAGTTCATGCCCTTTCCCTACAGCTAGAAGGCTTCAACTTAACAGATATAAAGAGATTATAAAGAGATTCTTTATAGAATTTGTGGAGCCAGTTGATTTTAAGAACTGGAAGCAGAATTCATTAGCTGCAAAACAAAGTGAGCATGGCAACTGATTCTTTACTTGTTGAAAACAAGAGCCAAGGAGGAGAGAATCCAGACTGGCTGGCGTGCAGCCTGTTGTGTCCAGGTGGGTGATGGGGATGGGGGTCAGGGCACTCAGGCGAGTCACAGATTCTGATGTCATAATGAACTGCCCTAAGTAACAGGGATTATCCATTTTCCAAAAAAAAAAAAAAAAAAAGAAAGAAAGAAAAGAAATCCCAACAAGATACAGAAAAAAAAAGTGTTCATAAGGATACACTAACCAAAATGTAGCACTATCTTTCTCTGATGGTACAGTGTTGGTCTTGTTGAACTTCACACTCGTCATCGTCAACCCCAGTCATCATGTGGTACTTGGCTTTACCGGGCGGAGGTGCTGAGGGGGTTACTTGGGAAAGTTCTTGGAGGAGATGGAGAGGGTCTGGGAGAGGAGAGGAAAGGGAGAGCGGTTTCCCCGCTAGGACCCCATGTGCTGGGCGAGGTCAGAGGGTCATCTGTGGTGACTGGCGACTGCAGTGTTCCTGACTCGGTGTTGATGAACTGTGGGGACTGACAGAGGGGAGAAACAGTTCAGAGAAGCCACACCTCAGGGGGGTGAAGCCCTGAGGCGTGAGGGGTCCTTGTCTTCGAGTCACACTGCCTCCTTCAGTGACTGAACATACTGTCCTTAGACGCGGTGAGACGGCGTTGCCACCGTCCTGGCAGTGAGGGGACATAGGAGACCATGGTGAACTCTTCGGATGACCTAGGTCTCGTGGGTCAGGTTCTGAGGTATTCTCTCCAACTACTTACTAGATTATTTTTTTCTCCTTTAAGAAGGACTAGTTTATACAATACTTTAGGTGCTCCGGAGAAAGTCACCTACGGGGCGGTCCTGTGCTGAGTAGGAATGGGCAGTCAGGGCAGTGGTGGAGAGGCCCCAGCGCCCGCGCTGCCTTCGTGAGGATGCCTGACAGGCAAGTACCGCTGACGGCTGTCGGGAGCAGAGTCACGGCCACCTTTGTGCCCCCAGTACCCACCCCACCCCACCCACTGCTTGTATCTAAGACCGGGGCTTCCACTCTCCTTCCTTTGACCTCACGCAATATCTTTTGCCAAAATGTAAATATTCCCCGAGGGCCTAACTATTAAGCTGTCATCATGAAAACCTTAGAGGGAATGAGATTATTATAGTATGTCTCGTAGGCTTAGGATGGGCGAACTTTGCAAAGGCAGCCAGAGAGGGAAGAGTGTGACTCTTGAGATCCGGGGAAGCGTGTTGGGGTGCCACGCTGTGATTGGAGATTCAGAGCAATGTGGGGGTTCTACAGACTGGGCAGGGGAGCACTGTAAACGCTCAGGGGAGCGGCTTGGGGGGGGGGTTGTGCTTCTCCCTTTAACAGTTTGGTTTAGAGCCCGGTGCGGGCGTGGTTGCACGGAGCCTTCCCGGCTGGGCGCCCTCACGAGAGGAGAGGTCGAGCTCTCAGCAGAGGTCGGAGGTGAGCACAGGTGAGCCCAGAGGAGAGCCACACGAAAGCCAGAGCAGGCGGATTCGCTTCCGCCGTTCCCCCTGGCTGCCTGACCTGATATTTGAGGTGGCATTTAAAGCCATTGTACAGATGTGCGGTGAGGCCACGATGGAATGAACACTCTCTGGAGCCTGTGGAGAGATGAGGCTGATTTCTCAGCCTCCTTGCTGGCGGCTTCTCCTCCCCTCCATGTGGGGCCCTCTACCGGGCCTGGAGGGGGGGTGGGACCCCGCTTCACTGGGAGACTCTGTTTGACTCAGGACTCAGGATCCCCCTCCCTCCAGGACTCTGAGGGTGTGTGGGTGAGATGGGGTACATCGGAAGTCAGCAACCAGTTAAACGTTTTAAGTCAGTGCTGTGTGTAAAGGAAGTGAGCGGGGACAGACGCAGGGAGGGAGAGATCGCCGTTTCAGACCCACCTGGGGAGTTGGTTAAAAATGCAGGCCTCTGGGAGTGAGACCTAGTTATCTGCATGGATAACCAACCCCCTAAGATGACTGTGCTGCCCATTAAACTTTGAGAACCTCTGAAATCGAGGATGAATGAGGTTAGCTTGGAAAAGGCCTCTTGGGAGAGGCGGACTTGAATTTCAGTGTGGTAGGTGATACTTGTCTGAGGTGCTGTCCTCAGGTACGGACCTGAGGAGCCTGTTTACCTGGGGACATCAGGCTCTCACAGGAGAGACTGGCAGATGTCCATCCCATCCCATGGGTGGTGTGGCTGTGAGTGTGTTGCCACAGGCTTCACTTCGCCACTTGGGTTATAGTCGCCAAGGGGAGGACAGAAGTGGTGTGGGAGGCGGCTGAGGAGCGTGTCTGCTGGAGCATTTGTTGCAACAGAAGCACAGTGTGCAGGGCAACATGGCAGCCTGGTGGAGCCCACTTCCCTGGGTGAGTGGGGGGAAAACATCATGTGAGTGGACAGTCTTCACTGTGGCACGCACACACTAGCAACTGTGCCGCCTTCTGTGTGGCCTTTACTCGTTAGCTAGCCCCATGTGTCTGAGGAGCCGGCCAGCGCTGCTGCGGGAACTGGTCATTGTTGTCCAGGAGATGAGTGGGAAAGAGCTGGGATGTGATTGGTCCTCTCCTCCCTCCACGCCGCTCGCCTTCTGCTCCATACACTTGTGCTGGCTTTCTCTGCTCAGGAACACAGTGTTTTCATGTTGGGGTGGGTAGAGAGAGGGAGACAGAACAGTGCCAAGTTAAGAAGGAACAGCGAAGAGAAGGGAACACATCTATGTGTGACATCGAGCAGCTAGTGGTCATCCAGATGGGTATCATGGGTGGAAGGGACAGGCTGCTGCTGGCCTGGAGATGCTGCTTATCCCTGGAAAACACGTCCCTGTGGCCAGCCGGGTGGTCTGGACTCTGGAGGACCACGCCAGTGGCCGTGCTTGCTTTGACCGGGATGAAGGAAGCAGTCACCTCAGAAGCACTGTTCAAGATAAACAAGAGCAAAGACAGCAAAAACCTAATAAAACTCTCTCCTGGCCAACATCCCATCCTTTCTAATTGCACTGCAACTAAATTGCAACTCTGACAGTCTCTTGGAACATTTTATTCAACTTCTGGGGGGGTTGTCTTGATAGTGAGGCTCATGAGGCTCTGTGGGAGACAGAGAAAGAGCAGTGGTGGGCCAGGGAGCTCCGAGGAGCCCCGCCTGATGCGTTAAGGCCAATCATTGGTAGAAATCCTGGCTGAATAGGTCCATCTGGGGTCTGCCCCAACAGGTGTGCTTATGTTTTTACGTTCACAGTTTGTGAGGGCTGTGCTTGTGTGCACACTGTTCTTTAACATTTTTATTTTCTTTCTGTCATTGAAAATGAGGCTGTATGGAATGTTTTGCCCTTGATTACCAGAAGGAAGGGAACGGGGCCAGCTTCTTTCTCCAGGCCAAGACTGGGATGTGGAAGAGTAGGATGAGCGCCATCAGAGTGCTGTAGTTTACACAGTGTCCTCAGTCATTGGGACTTTCTGTCTCACAGTCAGACACTCTCCCCACAGTCCGTCCCGTCCGTGTCTCCTGCCATCTCGGATTTCTCCCCAGTTGTGTCAGGGAAAGCCACACTGGGCATTCTGATTTGGAGGTGCTCTTCTTGGGGTAGCCACGAGCCAGGAGCCAAAGAAAAAGGTGAGAAGCCATTAGTAGGTGGCCGCAGGCAGGCTCTGTAATCGGCCCGTGCCCACGGCACGTCGGCACTGCCCGGGAGATCCTGCCCTGTGGGCGGGGCTTCCATCGCTGCGAAGGTGTCACAGTCCTTCAGAGAACAGGTCAGCCCATAAAACTCTTTGGGAGGAGACAGATGGCACATATGTTTTTCTCAGCCCAGCCACTTGTTAGGCATTTGACCTTAAGCAAGGTATTTAACCTCCCGGAACAGAGGTTTTCTCTTCTGTAGCCTGGGGAGAGTGGTTCCCACTCTACAACCTTGCAGGGCTGTTAGGAGGCCCAGAGTGGATGAGGAACGTGAAAGTACTTTGTGAACTAAAACGTCCTGGCTACACCTGAATGATGGATTTTGTTTTTCATGCAGGAAGGGGGAGGCTATGGGTCTGTGCACTTCTCTCTGGAGAGAGAGGAGGAGGGGTTTGCATTCTTGTGTTAACTAAACCCTGCAGTCTTGTCCATTTAAGGTTATAACAAAATAATACTCCCAAAGCCTGAGGTAGCTTTTGGGCAGTGGTGTCTACTCAGTCTGATCGCTGCCCTTTGAGAAGGAGACACAGCCCAGCCAGTGGTGGTGCAGGGGCAGGGCTGGCCAGTGGACACCGTGGCCATGCTCACTCCCTCCCTCTTTCCTAGCTCCTGCCCCCTGACGTTGCCTCCTCCCCAGCCCGAGTTGTCAGAATCTGCGCCCTGTCTCACCTGGAAGGCCTAGTCCCCAGGAAGAGCCGATGCCGAGAGAGGTCGGCTGCGTGAAGGAGCTCAGAGGGCTCGGGATGCCCGCGTTTCTGTTGGGACAGTGAGAAGACACTGCTGGCATGGTCTGGGCTGAAACAGCTGTGGTGACCACGTACACGGCTGCTGGGTGGTTGTGAGGCTTGGAGTGCAAGGTTGTCCCGGACTTGGGGTCCCCCTGGGTTTCACTTCTGTGAGCAGGACCCCCAGCCACCAGGGCACAGCCTCACCATGTGGTGGGCCACCCACTGTGAAACGGGCCCCAGCAGGGCAAGGACATGGTCCTCTGGCACCCTTCTCCAGGCCTTAGGCAGTGCCCAGGGACCAGGCCCCCACGGTCCATTCCTTTCCCTGACATAACAACAAAATCATGTGTTTTTGGTACTCAGACTCATTTGCTTATTTGTTCATTTGGTTAGTGAATTCTTGAGCACTTGCAAAGTTCAAGGCATCACGTGAGGTACTTTGGGAGACACAGTGATGATGACAGAGCAGTAGGCCCTGTCTTCATGGAATTCATGGTCACGTATGGGAGCAGAGTCAGTCCCATATAGTACTGAAATGCAGCATAAAGCAGGGAGAACCAGGGAACACTGCCTGGATTCTGTGGCGCTGAGTCAGCCATCAGAGAGTTCAGGAGGATTTGACCATGATGCAGCAGGGCAGCGGGGAGGACCTGCCGTTGGGAGGAAGAGCCAGGGGCAAAGGTGCGGAGGGAGGAAACCGTGGGATGCACGGGCATGTGGGAACCTGAGTCTAGCAAGAGGGAAGAGTGTTGGAGGGTACTGGGGTACTGCTGTCTACCGAGAGCTATTCCAGAAAGGCTAAATCCTCCTTCTCCTTGGGGCCTCACAAGAGCTCAGAGGCAAGTGCTGTTCTCCCAGTTCACTGGGGAGGAAGCTGGGGCTGAGGGAGTTGAAGTAACTTGATTGAAGCCTGGCAACTACTAAGCGGTAGCAGACTATGAATCCCTGACCTTGCAACCCCAGAGCCTCTGCTGTCTCCACTCTAACAGAGAGTCCATGAGGGGACGTGGGGAGAATGGGTGTGGCCTTTTCCTGCTCGCATGGGGCAGGCAGTCTTGGGCACAGAGCACCTGTGTTTTCCACAGAGCAAAGTAGTGAGGCTCTGGGCTGGCTCTGAAGTCTAGGATGGCAAAGCTCCTGGCTTCCCACCCCCATCCAATTAGGGGAGCCACTTGCCTCTTGCGTGGGAGGCAGAGGAAACCAGGATGGCAGGAGATCCTGGAATGAAATTCAAGACTTGGCCTTGCCTGTGCACTCATTCCTAAGACCACCTCCAACCTGACCTGTTTGTGGAAGCCCTCCCTGCCTTACCCCCCACCCCTGCCGTCCCCCTGGGCCCGGGCAGGCTCGGGCTGCACACGGCGGCGGCGTTCTGCTCTTGTTCCTTTGTTGCTGTGAAACGGGCTCCGGCACAGTCAGCCTCTGTGTGGGAGGACTGGTGGCAGTCTCTGCAGGCAGGCGTTTGCTCAGAGCAGGCTGCGTGCGAGCCCCGCGTCAAGAGATTCCGGCCTCCTCCATCAGCGTCGGTGGGACTGAGCTCTGCCGAGGGACTGGCTGTGAAGGATGAGTTCAGGGTGGGATGACGGACCGCTTCTGGGACCAGTGGTATCTCTGGTATCTCCGCTTGCTCCGGCTGCTGGATCGAGGTATTCCTGAGTGTGTGTGTGTGTGTGCGCGCGTGTGTGTGTCCGAGAAAGAGAGAGAAGATATATACACACACGCACAGAGACAGAAACAGACAACACAGAGAGACAGCAAAGGAGGGGCACGGAGAGCAAGAAGGGAGAGAAGAGGGGATGACAGAGGAGAGTAGCCAACCCATGCAAAATAAGGAAAGGCTGTTACCTAGGGACACTGTGACCCAGCTGGGAATCAGGAGCTCGGGGCCACTTGGGGAACATCTGTGTGTCAGAATCTCATTTCTTGCTCAGTACTCTAGTCACAGACAAGTGAAGCCTGTCTCGCAGGGCCTTTGGTCGAACCCTGACCAGCAGTGCAGCAAGGAGAACAGTCCCTGCAGCAGGAAGCTGGGGACAAACAGACACAGGCTCACCTCAGCCCTGCTGCTCACAGCTCTGTGCCCCCGGCTGAGTGAGGTGACCTGTCTGAGCTTGGTTTGCTGTCTGTAATGGGCATGGGAGGACCTATCTGCTAGGGTTGTTGTGGAATTACTAGTTAATTCACACCTATAAAGCACACAGCATAATGTCTGGTGCACAGTAGGTGCTTTGTAAGTGGTCTTTTCCTCCTCCTGTGCCTCTCCCGCCATGGGGCTGGAGCACCTGCCCGAGGACAGCTCCCTGTGTCTGCGTTCTGATGATGAAGGCTGTACAAAATCTGCAGTTAGTGGAAAGGGAAGGGAAAGTTCGCTTTATTCCTCAGGTTCATCTGACCTTAATACATTCCACCATCAACTTAGTGATGCAATTTAAATCTCCCGATCACGTGACACAAATCTAGACATTACATTGTAAGGAAAAGCCACTGTTAACTGGATTGAGTAATTGATTAAAAAAAAAAGTTTAGTGTTATATTTTAAAGCTTTGGCTCCTTTAAGAGGTTTGGATGAGAAGGAGAGCAAAGCCCCTGACGGAATAGGTGGTGCTGGGGGAGCCCTGCTCCGTACCCCCGTGGGTGTTCCTCTCCACCGGGAGTGGTCTCGGGGGTGCCAGGAGGTCAGTGCCAGGGGGGGCAGAGAGCTGCGCAGAGCAGGGCTCTTATCAGGAGAAATCAAAGATGGAGGAAACCAAACCAGCTCATGTGGAAAACAGTCTCTCCCTAGCACTGAGAGACAGGCCAGCGGGAGCCTGGACTTGAGATGAGATGAGAATGTTAGGAAGAGAGCCAGAACTTCCACCTGGTGGAAATCATAGCCTGGGGGAAGGGCAAGGAGACCACAGGTGTGAATCCCCCGTATCTGTGGGGCTTCCCTTCCGTTACTTCACCTCTCTGTGCCCCATTTCTTCCATTACAAAAGGGGTTGCTAATAGGGGTTATGTGAAATACTTATTCTAGTGCCTGACTTGAAGAAAGTGCCCCCTAAATGTCAGTTTTCATTACCAAGACAGTTTATTTTCACTCTCCTACAAACATCTTAAGAAAGACAGGAACAGGTGGTGTATAATCACCCCGAGCGGAGAAAAGTCCAATTAAGAAATGTTAGAGGCTTAGAGACCATTTATACTCACACGAACTAAAACAAAATTTCAACTAACATATGATGCTAATTATAAGAAGACAGTAGATGTTAATGTGTAAACTATACTACCAATAGTTTTTATTTTTTAGAAAATGCTTGAATCCATGAGTTGCAAACCATGGTTTAAGTTTTTGGCTTCATTACTTTCTTAGCACCCTTGAATAAATAATTTACTTACCCTTAAACTGACCCTCAGTTTGTTAAATTTGAAGAATGGGCATATTAATAACAATGTCTATATTAGAGAATTTGGGGAAAATTGTGTTAGTGCGTGTCAAAGTGTTGGGCATTCTTAGAAAGATCAGGTTACTGAGTTTATGGACTGAAGGATTATCCTGTCTCCTTGGTAGCAGAGGCTGGTTGTCAGGATCGGTCCTTTTCCCTGTGTGCTTTGTCATCGTGTGTGGCTGTAACTGGAAAGCTCATGGGCTTTCATAAACAGTGTCTCTATGGTTTCATGTAGGCTTTTAACCGGCAGCTTCTGACTGTATATGGCAGCTTATTTCCAGGCTTTTGTGGGGGGCAGGGGCTCAGTGTTGATTGCGTTGCCCAGTTCTGGCTAAAGGGTATCACAGTGTTGCACATGTACATGTGTATACACCAACATCTATGTTCAAGCAGAATTTTACATGTGTATACACCAACATCCATGTTCAAGCAGAATTGTACATGTGTATACACCAACATCCATGTTCAAGCAGAAGTTTTGGTTATAGCAGCTTTCCTCTAGTAACTAATGTTAGCTAACATTCTATAGACAATGGCATGCTCTCGCATGGCATCTAGACTGCGCTAGCTTGTGAGAGATGCTCAGTAAATATTTGTTGAATGAATGGATGAATGATTAGCCTGTGCTTCTGGGCAGTGAACAAAATTCTGTGAGATCTCTCTTTAGTGCAACAGAATTTATCTCCCTTCATCTGTTTTAGGATTTTATGTTATTTCACCTTGACATTGTCACGTCTCATGTCATCTTGAAAGTAATAGGCCTCAAAATGTGAGGAAGGGTTAAGAAATGAGAAGAAGTGGGAAATGGTGAGATTAGTGCAGGAAACTCAAGTAATCAACAAGCGGTTTGCTAGCCTGAGTCATTCTCTTGGCTGTGACCGGGTGAGAAATGAATCTGCAATCTGACACACCTAGGAGAAGAGAGGAAGCGTTAGAACTAACTCATCAGAGAGCAGAAATAAACTTTACAAAGAGATGACAGTGTATGCTTGGTGACTGCAGATCAATCTTTTGTCTTCCCCATCATTGTTCATTACTGGGAACAATTTTTAAAAAATCAAAGGAATTGCTTTCTAGGGCTGTATTTAACTATATGTAATGACTTATATGCTAATGAACTGCCAGCTTGCTCAGGAACATAATTATCTTGATAATTTCATTAATAGCAGATGCTGTTTTTATGGTGTTTATTACTGGGCCTTTATTCTCTGCCGATTGTGTTCTGTGCTTACAGGCGGTGACTAAGGAGACTATGGTGGGAATTGTCCATCGAAAGAAAGGAGCCCATACAGATACAGAACATAAGTGGTATATGAGAGGACTAACATCGCTTCTGATTGTTGAGTTTGGGTGTATCCATGGGGACCTGACAAGTGTGATGAAGTCCTTTGTTTACATGCTTTTGTTTCTGTTTTTTTTTTTTTCCTTTGTAGTGAAAGGGGACAAGTAAAAATACTGATTCTCTTTATTTATAAATCGGCAGACAGTGTTTCCAGGATGTGAGAACATCCACCACTAGTAGTACATGACATGATGTTTAGGCAACTTTCAGGTGTTGCTGGAGGTTCTCTTTCTGGTCACTGCCTGGCACTGTCTGAAGGACAACCTGATCTGTCCAGTGTCTGCATCTGCTGAGCTGTCCACCCCCCTGCCCCCACCCCATACAGCACAGGCGCCCCCATCCCTCAGATTTCCCTTTCTTCCCACCTCTTTGCCTCTGTTTCACCTTTCCACCAGCCCTACCTGGGCCTCACTCTGCCCTGCCTTCTTCCCAGATGGCTGCCTCCTCCAACCTCCCTGTTTCTTCATCCCGTTCTCTCCTTCTGCCCCTAGGGTGAAGGCACAGCCCCATGACACCTGTCACCATTGCCAAGCCTCCTTCTCTTCTTCCCCCTGTGCCTGGGCCGGCTTTGCCATGTGGATCCTGGGTTTCCTGCCCAGGGCCAGCCCTGTCCGGCCCCATCCTGCCTTCCCTGACTTGTAACTCTGAGTGCTTTTTCCTCCCAGGGGCCACTGTCATCTCCTCTTGTGCTCCTGCCTTTTTATGTGACTTTGCCATTATCCCCAGGTCATTAGTTTATTTTTAAAATCAGTTTAAGTAAAAAATGGAGTCAATTTAAAGCATTCTCAAGGAAGTAAGTATAGGAAGTATGTGGACATGGTGGAACGGCAACAGAGTTGCAAAACGACTGTGAGAAACATACGTGATATGCTGAAGTTACAACATAGGCTTTAGGCTGCTCGTTTTCCTCTGCTCCTTTGTCTACATTCCTGTAGCTACCACAGAGTGATTTGGATTCTGGATCAGAAACAACTGGGTCTTCTCCCAGGATGTACATTAGGATCATCCGGAAGATCTTAGCACAGTGTTCAGTTCCTCCCTGCCCCACACCCCTCAGCCAATTAAATTAGACTCTCTGAAAAGGGGACTGGACACTGGTATATTTAAAGAGCTCTGCAGGTGATTCAAACGGCAGCCAAGGTTGCTGTCCTTTAATATGTATGGCAGAGAGTAGAGGCAAAAATGACTCTTCAGCAAAATAACAAAATAATGAGTCAGTCACTATGTGAGAATAGAAAGCACAGGAAAAAACATAGGAATGTATTAAGAAACAACATTTAAAAGAACATAATCCTTTCGTTTTAATTCTTGCAACTTTCTTTAGAAAACAACCATTTTCTATCACTACTTAACTTTTCTTCATATTCCCACGGAAAAGGTGAGCCGGTGTTCCAGGGTGCGATCGGGCCCCAGCTTGCTTTGGGTTTGTCTCTCTGTTCTGGCTGCCTAGCGCCCTGGGAGTTGAGATGGCAGTTTGTTACTGCAGATGTCAAAACCAAAAACCAATAATCAGCCCTGGCCGGTTGGCTCAGTGGTAGAGCGTCGGCCTGGCGTGCAGAAGTCCCGGGTTCGATCCCCGGCCAGGGCACACAGAAGAAGCGCCCATCTGCTTCTCCGCCCCTCCCCGTCTCCTTCCTCTCTGTCTCTCTCTTCCCCTCCCGCGGAGAGGCTCCATTGGAGCAAAGATGGCCCGGGTGCTGGGGATGGCTCCTTGGCCTCTGCCCCAGGCGCTAGAGTGGCTCTGGTCACAACAGAGTGACGCCCTGGAGGGGCAGAGCATCGCCCCCTGGTGGGCAGAGCGTCGCCCCCTGGTGGGTGTGCCGGGTGGATCCCGGTCGGCGCATGCGGGAGTCTGTCTGACTGTCTCTCCCTGTTTCCAGCTTCAGAAAAATAAAAAATAAAAAACAAAAAACAAACAAAAAAAACCCCCAAAATCAAGAAACACAACAAAACACCTTTCCTTACTTGCTTAGTGTAACTCCAATAGGTGGGCACTGCCTGTATTCAGCTGTAATTAGCGAAAGGACAATCCCTCTTCTTTCTGAGTAGATGGGCAGTGAGGACAGTAACTTTCTGGAAGCTTCCATAGTTTTGGGCTCGTCTTCAGCTGGGAATCTGCTTGTGTTTCTCACTGAAGCTCGCCTCTCTCCATTCTCTGTGCCTCAACCTCCATGTCTCCCAAATGTCCTAATCCAGGGATGAACTCCGCCTGGGTGCAGTGCAGGGTCACAGGCAGCTGGCCCTTACGGCCGCAGCGCTCAGAGTACCCTGAGATTTGGTCCCTTCCTTCCCATGCCTGCCAGCCTCCTCCTGGCCCCTGTTTTCCTGGCACTGACAGATGCCTTGTCTTTGGCCTGTGTGCTGCTCAGCTCTGGCCCTGACGTTTCAGATTTGGTATTTCTGCTTAGTCCATTTTAGGTCAGTTCCTAGCCTGCTACGAACTGTACACCAGGCTGAATACCTGCCTTGGTTTGGCGTGTCCTGCTCGTGTTGCCAGTTGAATATGTGTGCCTAGCATGGTGTGCGGCTTCTCTGTGCCAGCCTCATGACTTGTTTCTTCCCTCCTGTGGTCAGTAGGGAAGGGTCAAGAAAAGCACACGTGTATGAAATGTGCATCGGATGGCTCTCCTGTGCCAGGAATCTCCCAATCAGAGGAGGTTAGGTTTTAATCACCTTCCCATGAGAGCTGAATATTCATATAATACAGAAAGAAGTTACTTTAACTTGGCTTTTAAGTTATAAGTAGATATCTCTTATATAGTTATTTAATTGGCTTTGGCATGAGACTGCTTTCCTAAAGGAACCAGGCCGGAACACAGCTTGAAACACCATCCCAAGAACCAAGTCCCTGTTGCTCCACACCTGAACCTCCTTAGCAACCTTCACATTTTCTGTGTTTCCACGTTAAATGCTCTTTTTGTGGTTAATCCACATCCTTCCTCTTCTAAACTTAAAAACTTTCATGTCCTTTAGGAAAAGCTCTCCTGATAAGCATACTTGGTTCTGTTCAGAGACACGTGGGCACTTTGGTGCAAGGCTGGTGGTGGTCTATGATTCACAATGTGCTCCTGTGGGTTGTGACAGGACACAGTGTGTGGGATGTGGTGAGCACTGGAGGAGTTAATCCGTGTGGTCAGTGCCTGGAATAAGTGCTTGCTAAGTGTGCTTTGTCCTCCCAGATATCTGTTCCTTTTAGGAGCTTGGTTGCTTCTAGGGGCTTCTTTCTGCCCATTGCAAGAAGAGCTTCCCTGAGGGTGGATTCTTGTCCCATCATTCCTTTGTATTCTCACTCAAACTCCTAATTCAAGGTTGTGTTCTAACAGGAAACCCAATAGATAACTTCGGCTGACAGAGTATGTGAACTCTCTAGGGAAAGAAGAGAAGGTACTAATTATCATTGAACAGCTAAGGAGGGAGGACAGAATAGAATTAATGATTTGACAGTGTCAGTATCTTATCCCTTTGGTCCTCATGATGTCACTTTGGAGATAGGTTTTACTTTAGTTCCCACTTCGCAGATAGAAAATAGGTTTGTGGAGGTTAAATATTGTCATAAAGTCAGATTGCTGCTAGGAGAAGAGTCAGTTCAGGACTCCTGACTCCATCTGGGATGAGTTCTCCCCTATTCCTGCCGCCACGTGGACGGGGAGACCCCATCTCTCCGTCTCTCCAGCGTGCACGTTAGGCTGGGGTGTCTGCCCATCTGCCCTGTCAGCGGGGAGCGGAGTATAGCACTGATGACTAGTCTGTGGTGTGTGAGCCCTAGACAAGGGGCATCTAGGCCAGGTCCTGGGGGAACGATACAGAGCTGTGCTGTGAAGTCCTGGTGTGCTGTTCTATCCAGCGGGGTGGAGGTTGCTGTGCTGTGGGAACAGCAGAGCAGTGCTTCCCCGGGCGTGGCGTGGCCTCCCAGGGCCTGGCCTTCTGTTGTAGCATATTCCGTGATTGCGTCGAGTCAAGTGGCAGTGAGGCAGCGGTGTCCCTGGATGGTCAGAAAGCAAACCAGTTTCCAGTGTAAGTGATGGATTTGTTTTCCACCTGTGGATGGAGGTGGCTTGTTAGCAAAGAAATTGTCAAGGCAATAAATGTGTTACTATTAGTGGCAGTAGTAATATAATAGTATCCACTCAGGGCCCAGGCATAGCAGGGAGTGTTTAGAGGTGAGAAGTAGGATCCTTGCCTTTAGGGAGCTCACAATTCAAACTCCCAAACAAATAAACAATCAAGAACTAGCAGTAACTTCTCTGGGTTTCTGTTGGCTCCTCTATCAAACGAGGGATTACTTATAAGATTTCTTCTAGTTCCATGGTCCTATGTGGTCAATACCTGCAAAACAATATACCTACAACACCCACAATATATTTATGTGATCTCACAGGGTATTTTATGTTGCATTGCTAAATGAATGATGTGAATATGCAAGAGGAATAAATATTTGTCTCTGAATGAAGGAGAGAATGCTCATTTATTCAACAAAAATCTTCTGAGGGCTTACTATATGCTATTCCTGTTCATGGCTCTGGGAATACAGTGCTGAAGAAGACAGTGTTCTTGTCTTCATGAAGCTTTAGAGTCTAGTGGGGGAAATAGACAATGACAAATACACATGGTAAGTAATACAATGGCAGGTAGAATAAAAAGGAGAGAACCAAATTAAGCTTTTGTAGTCGTTAATGATGAGGCTTGTGAAGAGTCCTGCATGTCAGGCTAAAGACAAATGATGGCAGGGTAGTAACATTCAATTTAAAAAAGGTATTGAAAAATTTCCACATATCAGGCAGTAGGCTAGGTGCTGGGACTACAAAGAAGCCAACGTGGTATAGGATGACAGAACCAAATACCCACTTCCTTCCTGTGTGGAAGTATGTCTGTGTTTCTAGAGAGCAGTTAGGGTAGGAGACACATGATTTTGAGTTGTCTGTCTAAAAGTGACAGTGAGATTGGTATTATTAGCTCAGGGAAGACAATATAGAGGAAAATGCGGCTAATGTAGACTAATCGTAGAAAGTGTGGACACGGGGACACAGAATCAAAGGAATGGGAAGAGTGTTCCTAAGAGTAGGAGAGCCAGGGTGCCATCAATTCGTGAGACTTGAGGACAAAGGACAGTCAGGGGTCCCCATCTGTAGGGATGTGGGACAGTGTTGAGGGGTTTGGTGACAGAAGGCTATGGTGACTACTCACAGCATTGTTTCAGCATCCTCCATGAGGAGAAACCAGATTGTGGTGGTAGGAGGTGGTGGGGATGAGGCAGCAGCAAGCACATATTGTTTGTTTGAGAAATGTATCAGAAAATGCAAGGTAAAATAAAGTGGTGTTGGTGGGACACTGGGGTCAAGTGCTGGTTTTGTTAAAGAAGGAAGGCCTGAATGTGTTTGCAGCTGGGGGAGGAGGCCGATGAAAGAGAGAACTTTTAACATGATGAACAGAAATGGATTTATCAATCCATTTAATAAATATTCATTGAATACCAGCTGTGTTCCAGGCATGTGCTATTTGGTGGGGATGAGCATGAATAAGGCATGAAGTCTTCATGAAGTTTATATTCTAGTGGTGAGACAGACAGTGCACATGTCATAAAGTAAGAGCTTGTGATACGTGCTGTAAAGTGTAGCAGTGACCCGGAGGAGGTAGGGATGGGTGATAAAGAGTGCAAATGGAAGTGGTAGACCGGAGGAGGGAGTGTGCTTCCTCTGTTGGATGGAAGGAAGAAGGGGATGCTTAGGGAGCTATTTTTAAGTTTTAAAAAAAGGAAATAAATGAGGAAATGCAATTCAGATGGCTTTTATATTCTTTTTTAAATTTTATTTTATTATTTTATTGTTCCTTAAGTGAGAGGATCCACCTGGCAATCCCCATCTGGGACTTATGCTCTGCCCATCTGTGGCCAATGCTTGCAACTGAGCTATTCTCAGTGCCTGAGGTAGAGGCTCCACAGAGCCATCCTCAGCACCTGGGGCCAACATGCCCAAGTCAGTCAAGCCACGGCTGTAGGAGGAGAAGAGAGAGAGAGAAGGGGGAGGGAGTGGTGGGGGAAGAAGCAGATGATCTCCTCTCTTGTGTGCCCTGACTGGGAATTGAACCTGAGACTTCCACACACTGGGTCGATGCTGTACCACTGAGCCAACTGGCCAGCACTGGCCATATATCTATATATCTATATCTATATATATATCAATATATATATATATATATATTTACAGGGACAGAGAGATAGTCAGAGAGAGGGGTAGATAGGGACAGACAGACGGGAATGGAGAGAGATGAGAAGCATCAATCATCAGTTTTTTGTTGCGACACCTTAGTTGTTCATTGATTGCCTTCTCATATGTGCCTTGACCGTGGGCCTTAAGCAACCAAGTAACCCCTTACTTGAGCCAGCGACCTTGGGTCCAAGCTGGTGAGCTTTTTGCTCAAGCCAGATGAGCCCGCACTCAAGCTGGCGACCTCGGGGTCTCAAACCTGGGTCCTCTGCATCCCAGTCCGATGCTCTATCCACTGCGCCACCGCCTGGTCAGGCATGCTTTTATATTTTTAAGCAAAGGAGTAGGCAATGTCATGGGCTGAGATATGAGAGGTGGGATAGTTCAAGACTTTGGAAAGGTCCTTACCTGCTTCATTCAAGCCTTCAACAATCCTGTGATGTGGTGGGATTATTAAATAGACAACTGAGGGTACTCAGAGAGAACTCCCATAGACCCATAACTAGGGTCAGGGGAGGCCTGTCACCTGGGTGTTCTACCATTCAGCTATTCTGAGGGGACTGTTAATGAGGGAGAACCAGGAGCCTGTCAGTGTAATCAATCAATCAGTTCCTTCTCCTTCTTATACAAAACCCTAGCCCTGTGGGGAACCTGTGGGGAGGAGATGACATCTCTGCCTGGACTGTGTTAAAAACTGATAAATTAAGCTATCAGCACTTGTTTTCTATTAAGCACACTGTCCTTGGGAGCACTTGGGTTTTTAAGGATTTGAGTGGAGCAAGGGGAAAGGGCATTCTGGGAGAGAGGAAAGGCAAGGCGGACAGGGTGGTGATTGCGAGAGTGGTGCAGTCAGAGAAGGCAGGCTTTATCAGATGGAAAGTGGATGCACTGGATGGAGAGGTGGTATTGGGCCAAACAAGATCGGTGGTAAGAAGAGGTTTTTACCTTTTTCCATTTTCTTTGTCTCCATAATTGTAGCCCCAGCAAAACAAGAAAGACATAGAGCTGGAAGAGACCTCTCATTTAAGAGATGAGGAAATTGAACTCAAAGAGGTGATTGCACTTTCTAAAGTCAAATAGCTAGTTGTTGGCTGAACCTACCTATGAAGCCAGGGCACAAAATCTCCTCACTGAGCCATGTATCTGTTACATTCCCCTGTGGTTTCAACTCAGTCCTACCACTTTTACATGCTCAGCAGCCCTGGTGTGTCATTGTATGTGGAAGAACGTGCAGATGGGAGGATTCATGGGTTTGAAGGGTGTCTAGTTTGGGTTTGGTGTTTTAAGACTCCCAGACAAAAGTTCTAAAGAAGCCCCAAAAGTAGGATTGTATTTCTTTCTCCATCCTTTCTCATTATTTTCGTAAAAATAAGCTGAGTGGAGCTGGAAGTGGCACCTCCTGCCTCTCCTGGTCTTTTGCAGAATCACCCTCTAAAGAACCCTGCCCAGGGCAAAGGCAGAGGAGTCTTTCTTATAAAACCAGGCTAGGAGGAAGAATTGGCATGGGGCTTTTAATCTATGTTCATGAAATGAAATCTGTTAGATGGGATAATGAGCTCCATATTTTATAGACTATTTTAAGCCTGTCTCAAAATAAAGTACAGGGCTAGGGGTGGAGGAAGGACGTAAGTCTTGGAGACAGAATGCCATGGCTTACTCATCAGTGTTTTCATTTTAATGATCCCAACCCCAGTACAAGTCCCTAAGTGACACTGTAATGGAAACCACATTATTTTTTTCTGCTAGAAGTTTCAGGATGAACACAGCCAAATGCTTTGAGGCATAATTAAGGTTACAAACTCCTATCCCCAGTAATACACAGACCTTTCACCTCAGAGGGGCTCAACTAGAAACAGTGTAGCTGGAGAGCAGTGGAAATTATGGAGACATTGCTTTTACCAATCTCTGGCCCACTACAGCTTCTTTTCTGGGCCTTCTCTCCCCCTCCCCTTTACCACTGCTCCATCCCTGGAAAGAAATAAACCAACACATAAATAGATAACCCTGGTGTTGACTCCTTCCCCGCCTCAGGGAGAGAATTTCAGTTAGATACTGCCGTGTCTGCAGAGGGCTGGCAGAGGCAGGACACTATAGCATGAAGGGCAGCCAAGGGGGCCTGACGGTAGGTGTGGGGTGCTGGGAAGGGGAGGTGCATTGTCATTAGTAGGTAAGGGAGGAAGTGGGAAATGTTCTGTACATTACAGGCTGGAAAATCCACCTCATAGGAATGTCTTGAGGACCTAAGAGAACAAGGTAGCCTCTTGCCTTGTGTTTGGACATGGTGGGCTGAGAACTCTCTGTTTGCATCTCCTTTGCCTTGACAAGCTTTTTGAATCCGCAGAGATCAAAGTTAAGAAACTTGGCATGGACAGCTGGATTACGTGAGCTTATTTTTTCCCCATGTTAACCACATCTTGAACACCTGGAAGATATAAGATAGTGGGAACCCTTAGTGCATGTATACAAACTCATTCTCTGGCCAATTTCAGTCTAATCTTATCTATGTAGGAAAGGTTCTAGTTAGCACAAGGAACAAGGGAAGGACTAGGATATTTACCCCTTACTGCCTTGGCCCCATCCTTTCCCGCACAGTAGTGATCCTGGGATAGAACAAGTGAGACACAGCTAGGCACTCTGCTTGGCTCCTTAGAGATCATATCACTGCTTCATTTCTCTTCTTATTACCCTCATGTCCAAAGGGAGCCATGGTCATAATGTCACCTTCAGGAAGGTGTATTGGTGAGTAGATTTTTGATTCATTTATCTAATAAGTATTAAATACCTCTCTGAGCCTCAGATTCTTCATTTGAAGGCTTAAGTTACTATCTATCTGTGGTAATCATGAGAGCCATTTAATAAATATTTCCAGCTTTCCACCTTTCAGTCACATGGTAGGATGGTACTTCCCTATACCTTTGACCATGTGACTTGTGAGCAGTCACATGACCAGTGAAATGTGAGCAAAATTAAGTGTTTCATTTCTAAATGGAAGCTTTAAAAGACAATGTGCTATTACTTCATTGTTTCACTGTTTTCTGGATTTTAGAAGTTGTGTTGGCAGAAAGCCTCCAATAGCCTGGGACCCTGAGCCACTGTGAGCCTACCCTTTGCTGAGCCATGTTGAATATGTAAGATGAACAAGAAATATTCATCTTTTCTGTTAAACTGCTGACACTTTGAGGTGGTTTGTAGTCATAGTTTACCAAGCCTGTATTGACTGACTGATTACCTCATAAGGCTTTGTGGGGCATTACACGAAATTGAAGTCTGTACAATATTTGCCAAATAGTAGACATTCAATAAATGGTAGATACTTTATTTTTGCTGTGAATACCATTTAGAATGCTTTTGGCAGTAGGTGACCGAACCCAAACTCAAAATGGCTTAAGCAATAAATACTTTCCCTCCTCTCTTCCTGCTTCTTTTCATGATTCTCCTAATAAGAAGTTCAGAAGTTGAGTCATTAAATCAGAGCCTCAATATCATCACAGATTCTCTCTTATTTAGTCTACTTGGGTACATTTGTTTTCTTATGTCTATAGATTGTTTTATATCATTGGTTTTGGAAAATTCTCAGCCATTATCTGTTCTTTTTCTTCTTTTCTTTTGAAATACCAATTGATTGAGCCCTGGCCGATTGGCTCAGCGGTAGAGTGTCGGCCTGGCATGCGGGGGACCCGGGTTCGATTCCCGGCCAGGGCACACAGGAGAAGCGCCCATTTGCTTCTCCACCCCCCACCCCCCTCCTTCCTCTCTGTCTCTCTCTTCCCCTCCTGCAGCCAAGGCTCCATTGGAGCAAAAGATGGCCCGGGCACTGGGGATGGCTCCTTGGCCTCTGCCCCAGGCGCTAGAGTGGCTCTGGTCACGGCAGAGCGATGCCCCGGAGGGGCAGAGCATCGCCCCCTGGTGGGCAGAGTGTCGCCCCTGGTGGGCGTGCCAGGTGGATCCCGGTCGGGCGCATGCGGGAGTCTGTCTATCTCTCCCTGTTTCCAGCTTCAGAAAAAGAAAAAAAAAAAAAAGAAATACCAATTGATTGAAATGGAAGTTTCTTGAATTTGAATCTATTTTCAAATTGGTTAAAGGTAAAATTTGTCATCTTTATTTTTTTGTATCATCTTTATTTATCATTACTTATATATTTCTTTTGAATTTTTTCTCTCATGATGCATTCTAAATTGTTTCTTCTGATTTTTCTTTCAGTTTAATAATTCTCTATTCAGCTGTGTCTAACCTGCAATTAAATTGTACATCGACTTTTTAATTTCAAGTATTTTTCAGTCTTAGGATTTCTACTTAATTCTTTTTCAAATCACTTTTAAAAGGAGTTCAATTTAAAATTTTAAACTTATCTTTTATTTCTTTATTGCATTATCATCTCTCATGATCCCAGTATCTGAAGTCTTTGTGGGTGTGATTCTGTAGTCTCCTCTTTCTGATGGTTCTTGCTCATGGTGTTTTTCCTCCTTGTCTTAGGTTTGATTGTGTCCTGGTCGTTATTTTTTAAAAAGACTTTATGAGAATAATTTGAAGCCTAGAATGGTAACTTCCTCCTGTAATGATCATTTTCTTTTGCCAGAGCCCTAGATATATACTACCACCCAGTTCCAATTTAACCAAAGTTGAAAGTTTGAGGGTCCTTGGACCCAGATTATGGGCAGCTGTATTTCAAGTTTCCATGAGAGCTGGTTTGTTTCTAGGTTACCTTTACCTTGAGGCTGAAGCCCTCCCAACTTAGAAGAAGCCCAGCTTAGAATGGAGTAGTATTTATCAGACTCTTCCTCGGGTGTGGCCTCAACTTTGGTTTCTGCTTCCCTTACCCATACTGGCTGCCAAAAGCACGGTTAACTTTTGCCGTTATTTCTTACAGATTGGCAAATGCTCTTAGGGCAAAAGCTGCTTTGTTTGGGGCATCCTCTTTGGAGTTTCCCTTCTCCTAGGTTTTGGTCTAATAATGTTTGTCATCTTCTTAGCTGTCTTATGCTTTTAAGAAAATTTAAAAAACTGTCTTCAGGGACAGAGTTGGTCCTCATCGCCCAGACTGCCATTACACGGAATGGAGGTGATAGGATCCCAGTTTTTTGCCTCTTCCATTCTTTATAGACCCTAGATGGCTGCCGCAATTCCATAACAACTGAAGAGCCTGTTTCTCACGCATATATTCATGCAGGTCATTTTAAGAGCAAGAAAACCTTTCCTGATGTTCTTTGGGAGACTTTTCCTCATGTCTCATTGGACACAATTTCACCACCAATTTTTAAACAGTCACCAGAAGGGAGATTCATTTTTTTCTGATTGGTGTAACATAATTAACATTTGCCCCATGGGGCTGGAAGGGTCTCCACCTCCACTAAAGTACACAGATGCTAGATTTCTGAACAAAATTTAGGTTCTGTAAGCAGGTAAAGCAGTGGAATGGCTCCTGGGCAGGCAACCAACCGTATCTATTGATATTACACTCTGTATTCAGCTAGAGTTCAGGATTAAGAAGTGTAGGCCTGTTTCTCGCCCTACTCGGGGTGAACATGCTCTGAATGATGTATGAAAATGTAGAGCCAAACCTTAATGGAAAGGATTCAGAAGTTCAGGGCCATGTTCCTAGAAAACACACTTTGTAATTTAAAAACTGTAAACATTTGAGATAGCTTGTGGTCACAATGTAATAAATTCATTTAATCAAAACTATTCAAAAATAAAATTCTATAGTAGAAAGAATGGCCTTATCGAAAGTTTATTCACAAAATTTAATTATACTACAAATGACTTCTATAAATACCTACTGGAAAAAAAAAAACACTAAAGCATTTGGTGGAGTTACATGGCTTCTCTGGGTTAGCCGGGTCCTTCCAGGTATTCCTGGTAGAAGTGGACTGCAGCTTGAAGAAGAAGGATCATATTAAAGTTTAAGAATCTTCATAGACCTCAGGAACAAAAGCATCACTTCCCCAGGAGGGCTGGAAGTCTCTCCTGGCTCTAATATACCTATTCTTATTACCTAGGAGCAAGGTGGGAGGGCACAGAGGTGAGGGATGAGGGCACCAAAGACCTCCTTTCCTGAAGGCTGGCTTCCTCCTTGCCTTAGAGGAACTGGGTAGACTCCACATCTTCTCTTTGGGACAAGAGGCCTAAGGGGGAGGGACATTTATTCCTCCTGTCCCTGACTGGCCTCTCCATACTTTCCATCCGAGGAGACGGAACCTTTCATAGGTTCAGGATCCATCTCCCTCCTTTCTTTTCCATGTACCCTGTCTATAGCTTGACCTCATCTTAGAAGTTTCCCTTGTCAGCCCATCGCTTGCCACAAGTTGCTAGGAAGTCCCTCCGAGAAGGTACCCATAGAAGGTGTGCTAAGCAGGTTGAAAGTGTGCTTGGGATGATATTTTTGGCCATAGGCATATGAGTATAGCTGGGGTTTTTTTGAGGGGGGAGATGATTTCAAGTGGGGTGAAAGTGAGTTGAAAACATGCCTGTGTGTAGGTCCTGTCCTCTTTTATCACCTCCATGCTGTTTCAGCCTTTAACTCCACTGGGTAGAGCTATCGATTTTCATGACCAGGTTACTCTAAAAAACAAGGAAAACCTAAAACTTAATAAAATTTGTAAGTGTCAAGCCCACTGGTCAGGCTTGTTTTGCTGATTGGATTGCTTTAAAAACCATATGTTGAATAATTTAGAGTGGCAAGTCTTTGAAGTCAAAAGGCCTGATTTAGCTTACAACTCCATCATCCACTACTGCCTGATATCGGGCATATCACTTAGCTTCTCTGGAGTTCAGTTTCCTCATTTATAAGGTGCCGACAATATCACTCTTCACCTATATAATAGGGTTATTGAATGGATTAAGTGGTGTTACACCTGTTAAAAGCTTTATAAATGTCAGCTATTAATTCCTTTTTTATTTTTATTTTATTTAGAAAATTAAATTTAACAGGGTGACATTAATCACTAAGAGTACACAGGTTTCAGGTAAACATTTCTATAGCATTTGAACTGTTGTTATGTTGTAGACCCATCACCCAAAGTCGAATCATTTTCTGTTACCTTGTATTTGTTCCTCTTTTCACCCTTCCTCCACCCCCTACTTCACATCCTCCTCTGCCTGGTGACCACTTCACTGTTATCTATGTCCATGAGTCTCAGTTTTATATCCCACTTGTGTGTGAAATCATACAGTTCTTAGCTTTTTCTGATTTACTTATTTCACTCAGTATAGTGTTCTCAAGGTCCATCCATGTTGTAGTAAATGGCAATAGTCATCATTTCTTATGGCTGAGTAGTATTCTATTGTATAAAGTCTACCGGAAAGTTCTGTCCGTTTTTGGAATAAAACAAAATACAAATTTTTCTTACCGTCAATAAACTGTATTAAATAATATAATTGCCATTATTATTAATGATTTCTTGCCAGCATGAGGGCAATTTGTATATCCCATTTTTGAAAAATGTTTTATCTTTTGATGCAAAAAATTGAACCAGTGCTTGTTTGATATCTTCTTCATTTTTGAATTTTTTGCCCTTCAAAAAATTTTGTAAGGACAAAAACAAGTGATAGTCGGTATTATTCCTTCACCAAACACTTTCAATAAATTTCTACATGCTTTTGTAGCATTTCTTCCTTGTTGAAATTCGTAAAAATTACAGTGGCGTAAATGAACTTTATCAGTAGCCATGGGTACACTATTGCTTCACACATAAGACTAACATGAATCAACTTTGTTTTAGTTACTTTGCTACGTCAGTATGTATACATTAAGTGATAAAAATAGAGAGGCACACATGCGCCAAATAAACGTGCTTACGTTTCGAAACTTGTTGTGATAGAAACAAACAGAACTTTCCGGTAGACCTTATTTATATGTACCACATCTTCTTTAGCCAATCCTCTGTCGAAAGACACTTTGGTTGTTTCCATTTCTTGGCCACTGTGAATAATGCTGCTGTGAACATGGGGTGCATGTGTCCTTGTGTACCAGTGTTTTAGAGTTTTTCAGGTAGATACCTGGTAGAGGGATTGCTGGGTTCTATTTTTAATTTTTTGAGGAACCACCATACTTTCTCCCCTAATGGTTGTACTAAATTATTAATTCTTAATCTGTATTGCCTAAAGTCGTAACTTTGGGATGAGGAGAGAGTAGTGGAATGGTCAGGAGGAGATCGGGGCCCTGGAAGCTTCGGCAGGTTGTGCAGGAGTGGGAGGGAGAGAAGGTGCCGTGAGTGCTGTATACTGGGGCTCTGAGAGAGGGCAACTGAGAATTGGATATTCGGGAGAGAATCAAAGACTATCCTGCCCTTGCCTTGAACTTTGACCCAAGACCCTGAAGCTTCAGCCTCAGGCTGCCCTGTGCACCTCTTTGTGATGGGGATGTTTCCTGTTGGCGTAGAGTCATCCATCAGGAGCTCCCTATTGTAAGGCTCTGCCTCCTCACCTTAAGCTTACCTGCCTGGTGGCTGAGTGGACTGCCTCTGAGGGGGCAGTTCCCCTGTCATTTCCTGCTGGTTCAGCCCACCAGGTCAAGGTGCTCCCTGCCTCCCTTGAGTTCCTTCTACATTAAGTAGATTAAGGGCTTGGATGTCCCAGTCCAGAATAATGGATACACTAATTGGCAAGCATTAGATGGCTTCAGCATTAATAAATCTTCAGGCTCTGGGCAGTATCTGCTGAAATCCATTATTATCGACCACTTTGAGAAAGAAGCCTCCAAGGGCGAGGGTGGATGCCTGCTGAGAAAGAGGGACGGGCTGGGGCAGTGGGTCCTTGGAAGCGGGGAGCCCTCCCTGAGCACACGCATTAAAAGAAGGAGGGAGGCAGAGGAAGGGTTTTCTTCTTCAAATAGGAAAGGTTGTTGTAGTCAGGTCCTTTGGCACCTTAAGAATATAGAAGGATGAGTGAGGAGGTTTGAAGCAGCAGATTGGGAGTGAGGTTATGTCAGAGGCAAAGGACTGTCGTAGCTCAGTGCTCACTGTGGCCACTGTGGGTATTTGGATGTGCCCTGGCATTTTCATCAGAGAGGCAAGCAGCCCATTTGTCCCTGTTTGTGTGATGGGTTTGAATGGGAGGAAGGAGAAATGAATTCTGGAGAGACCACATGTTCTTCCCCCAGATGTTCGTCTCCAGTCGACCCAGGGGTTGGAGCCCCGAGCTCAGACTGGTGTCTGAGCCGCGAAGAGAGGAGTACATACAGTGCAGCAGTTGAAGGAGCTGTTCTCATGAGGGTTCTGTGTGACATATGGGGACAGATGCTGATGCTGGTTTTGTGAACAGAGTGTGGGGAAGAGGGACTAAGCTTCCTCAGGACCTGATCTGGGGGTAGTGAGAACTCCAAGGAACGCAGGCTGTTTGGCACCTGGAGGCTGGGGATGTGAGAGCCGTGGAGCCAGCACTCTGAGTCAGAGCCTGGTGTCCTCCCAGAGGGCACCTCTGGCAGCCCTGTGCGGCCAGAGCGGGGGGAAGGACATGGCGGGGGTGGCTAGTGGATATTTGGTGAGCTGAGAGAGCCCAGGGCAGCTGAGAAGAGATGTGAGTGGACCTCTTGCACTTTTCAGGGGCTGCGATACCACACAAGAAAGGAAACTAGGCCAAAGCTAGTGAAATTTGAATTGCCTCCCTTAATGGGGACTTCTTGTCCGGAGAGGACTACAAAACTCAAGGTGTAGAAGAAAAACCTTGGCACTGAGCTACTCCTTAAATTGACAAATATTTATTGCATACCTACTCTGGAAAGGTACTCCTGAGACAGGGAGAGTCTTTATCTTCATGGGGACGGCAGTGGGGGTGGCGCAGTGGTGAGAACTAGAACAGCACTGGGTGTTTAGACCAGTGGGGTCAGACCGGACCTCGGTTCAGCAACCTTGGTGCTTGAGTTCTGGCTAGGAAAGAAATCAGAGCCAAGACTGAAACTATAAGAGAAAGTTTATTTAGAGAGTCACAGAGGGAGAAGAAATGGGCTTTCAGAAACAAGTTACAGAGACAGAAGAAGGGGAGCTTAGGAGAAAGAGAGATGCACCCGGGGTGGGGGAGGGTAAAGGTGCTGAATGGTCCGTAGAGGGAGGGTGTGCTGGGACCTCCATTCTAAGGGCTTTTTTTTTTTTTTTTAAAGATTTGTATGGGGTTGGGGGGAGCAGAAGTATTAACTCATAGTTACTTCACTTTAGCTGTTCATTGCTTGCTTTTTGCTTCTCTTACATGCTTTGGCCTGGCAAGCCCAGGGTTTCAAACTGATGACCTCAGTGTTCCAGGTCGATGTGCATCCACTGCGCCACCACAGGTCAGGCCATCCCTGGGGGCTTCCATAGGTAGAGAGTTTAGGGGAAGTCCCAGGGAAGGATCCCAATAGAATATTTGTCCGTTTTCCAGGTGTGTCCTTTCAGGGTCCTGGTCTCCACTGATTGTTTGGTGCCAGGACAGCTGGTCCTGAGGTCACCCATGGCGTTGCTTGTCTGGTTTTGCTGCTTTTCTGGTCTGGAACTGAGACACAACTGAGCCCTGGCCTGTCATCCTTGTTCTAGTGACCTTCTGTACTTGGCCCATCGTTTCCGTTCTGCTCACATCTGTCTAACTGCCTATCACAAAGGGGAAGAATTGCTCTGCTGAAAAGTGCCATGGCAGCACAGAAGAGAAACGGAAGGATTCCAGCTATGGATCTGACCTTGAAGTGCCTTGAGGGGTGGGTAGAAGCTGGACTTGTGGAGGCGGAGGAGGCCAGCAGAAGAAAGATGCAGAGTGGGAAAGTTTGAAGAGTTTGGGAATTGTCTTCACGTGGAGGTCGTGTGTGCGTGCTCATTGCAAGTGTGTGTGCTGAGGATTTGGGATGAGAGTGAGCCGCAGAGCCTGACTGAGTGGGCTTCATGTTCCATGCTAGAGACTTAGGATTTTATTTAGTAGTTTATGGGCATCTATTGGGAGATTTTGAGCAAGGAAGGTAACTTGATCAATCCTTTCCTGTCCCTCACTGAGGTCACTTAGTAGCATTGGCATTAGGCGCAGCTTCAGGCCATGATTGTTTCAGTATGTTCTTTCCTGGCTTTGTCATGGGAGAAGTCTTATTTTTACCCACATCTCTGTTTTGAGTGTGTGTCAGATTAGCGGCTCTATGCCTGCAGTTGGAAGAGAGCTTCTGTTCAAAGTGCTGTGTGGGTGGAGTCCTTCCGCCATTGTCCAAACCCTGCTGCCCCTCCTAGCTGTTGACCTTGGCTGTAGAAGGTGTGGCCCTTGATTTAATGCTGTTTGCTTTCCCTGCTTTCTCAGTTCCTTCCCCTTGCTTTTTAATGACAAAAGGTTCCTTTAAGGAGGTTGAGTAAGGGGCAGCTTTATGGGTGTTAGCTAGGGGCAGCAATTAATAAATGAGTGGCCAGTTATCTTGGTAACGTAGGTCTTTGCTAAAGCCAGACTTACTGCCATTTTATCATAAATACAAGCAGCTTCATAAATTTAAATTGGTTTCTAGAAACAGACCCTGGCTCCAAGAACATTTCTCAGTGTAAAAGATGGGATTGTCAACAAAGATGGGGTGCGTTTTAAAGATAAGATATATTTACCAGGACGTAGTCTACAAAGAAACAAATTTGGTAGCTTAAAACCTCTCTTCTGTACTCAGATGAAGGGAAGGGTACAGATTTATCTTCTAGTGACAGTGATGTTAAAATATCCTTATGGTGCTGTTAGGTCTGTTGGCCTGGACGCCGTAACGATGAGGGTAAGGCTGTGGCTCAGCTCTGGAGTTCTCTCTCTGGTGCAGAACTTCTCTTTGGTTATCGGTAGAGACCACACCTTCTGTCCCAGCTGGTAGTTTCTCAGTAGCTTATTAGTAAGGTGACCAATCGTCCTCCTTTAGGGAGGACAGTCCTTCTTTTGTAAGTTCCGTCCTCCCTCGAAAAGTGTCCTCCTACCTGTCCTCCCTTTTGATATTGGGAGACTAATCTGTAAATGTCCGTATTCAATCTATGCAGAGTCGATCCACTGCGTGTGATGTGACGTATTTGTATCTAAATGAGTACTTTTTTCTTACAATTATTATTAAAAATTAATAGGCATGTAAGCATAATTACAATATAAAATATTACAAATGTTTTTATTATGCATTTATCATATTATAGTGTATTATTGTTGCAATGAATAAAATGTTTCTTTTATTTACGATATTGTTTTCTTCAATTAATTTTTGTCCTCCTTTTCATTGTAAAAAAGTTGATCACCTTATTATTACTCATATGAGGACCAGCAAAAACAATATAGACAGAGAAAAAAAAAATCTAGTCCAGAGACTATAGCCTGTTGATAATGGTTGTGCTGTAATTTTACGATTTTGGACAATGATAAAATACTTCCTGAGTGCCAGGATCTGTCAGACATCACAAGGGTATTGTCGCTGTTTTACAGATGAAGCAACTGAAGCTCAGAGAAGTTATATCACTTGTCCAAGTCATTCATTCAGCTTGTATGATGGTGAGTGAGGGTTCTAGCCTAGGGTTTTTTTTCTTCTAAACCTCATGTTTTTTCCACTCCTCCATCTGGAAACTGTGATGAGAACACGTATAGCTTAGTCATCAGGAGGCAGAGTTAGATGTTGGACTGTTGAGTGACAACTGGGGGGATCCCCTGACCACCAAAGTTTATTTGACTATGACTTTAGGCCTCTTCTTTATTTGAAACAGTTACCTCTGTCCCATTTGGTGTTCAAGTTAACATCTGCTCATTGCCAAGTGAACCCCTGGAGACCTTTCTTGCTCTATCTTCCAGCCCTCCGCCCCCTGCTGAATTGGGGATGTGACATATGGAAGATCAAGTGACAGATGGAAGATCAGATTTCAGACACTGAAGGCTTCATTCTGGTCTGCAATAGCTCCCAGAACAAGGAAGGGGTACTGGTCAGTGTGTGGACAAGTACTATACATTCTGTGCCCTGGACTGGGGGGCAGGGGGGGATCTATACTGGGAATTTCTTTTATAAAAAAAAAAGTGGTGATTTATTCCTGGAGCATGTGGGAGAAAAGATCAGCAAATGATCTGATATTTAAATAACTAGAACAGTTACTAATAGTCATCTCTTGGTAAGGCAGAATTGGTATGATTTAAAGGTACTAGGAAAATGCTCCTTGCCCAGGACCTCTCTGACCCTAGCTGGTGTGCCTTGGTGCCCAAGCTGGGCTCACTTATTCTTTTGGGCTGATATCAACCAGCTAATCTTTTCTAAGTGTGAAAATAGAGAACTCTGGTGTTAATTTAAGATTCCTTGGCTCCAGAAGAAATAGCGGAACATTAAGGCTGTGTGTATGTGTGCGCATGTGTGTGTGTATGTAGTGGGGTGGCTGGTGTCTGGAGTGAATGGAATGACTCACATGTGGTGGGAGATATTCTGGGATGGCTTCCTGGAGGCGAGAAGTACTTAACATGGTGTGGTGGCCAAGAGGATTGTTTTTTGAGGAGCTGTGGATTGGGACATTCATCAGGTTACTGAACATCAGTTTTTAGTTTCCCAGATAATAGAATTAGCTTTCATAGCACAAGGTACAAAGCCATTATTAACTTATAAGCCTTTAGAATTACTTCACGAAAGCCCCTTTAGCTTTGGCATAGTAAATCTTTCTCAGAGTGACGAGGATTTCGAAATTTTAGAAATGACATGTAATTAATGCCAAAGGTAAAATCCCTTTGGGTTTCAAGCTGCCTTGGGAATCGACTCATTCTCTTCCCACCAGACCCTTCCTGGCTCCTCTCATCATCTTCCAGGAAGCCTCCCTGAGGGCGGGCGGGTGGGCATGGAGGGGGGCGGAGCAGAGGGCCTTCCCCGAGAGTGCCCGCTGCACTCTCCAGGCCCAGGGAACATTCTGCAGGATTCAAGAGACACTTCCCTCTGTGCCAGGAGCTAGATCTCAGGGAGGCTGAGTGGTGAGCGCTTGGCGGGAGTCAGGGCAGAGGGACCACAGATCCACAGATGGCTGAAGGGTCTGGCTGGCTCTTGCTGGGGGCTGTGCTTGGGACCCCGGGGTGGGAGTGGCTTAGACAACTCCCAGGAGACGAAAGGGAATGCTTTTCTTAGAATCTAGGGAAGCTTTGGCGACTGAATGAGGATTACACCGTCTCTGCATGAGAGTCTCTTGAGACTATGCCCATGTGTATAAGCATGAGCAGTTCAAAAGTGCAACACACACCTACACACAGAGAGCCCTTGTCCTGACACAGGTCCTGGTGTGACTAAGTTCTGTGCGTTTGTGTAGGGGAGTGACGGAAACACTCACTTGGGTAACATGTAAAAAAGTGTGGCAGTGAGGCCTAAATAGTCATGAGCTCTAATAAAAGTAACCACGTTTCATTTTTCATATTTTTATAATAACTGTGTCTTATTTGAGCATTTTATTATATACCAGGTTTGTCCTAAGAACTAGAAATATATCTTTTCATTTAATTGTCACAACACTGGGAGGTATAGATTCTTTTAGAGTTTATAAGGTACCTTCATCATCTCATTTGATTTTACCAACAGTGTGTATTTCTTCATTATCTGAGTGGGGACCAGTCAGGAGCAGTGACATTGGAACCTGAACTTGGAACTCTTACTGCAATCCCAGTCCCCTTTTCCCCACAGTGCAAGGCCTGGCACTCTTGCCCTCTGTCCTGTGCTGCGGGGACTTTCTCGGGAGTCTGTGTCTGGGAGGCATCTGAGCAGAGCCAGACTGTATACAGGGGTGAGAGGCGAGGTGAGAGGGAGCAGGTAGGGAGACTGACCAGCAGGGCCCAAGTAAGGTGTCAGAGACAGTGCAAGCCTGGCACAGGCGCCCCATGACGTGGAAGCTGGAAAGGAAAAACGCCAACTTCAGAGAAGAACAATGCTATTTCCAAGGCCTTCATGTCTGTGAGGGGACTGAAAGCTCACTGATGAATGGGCAGACGTTTTCAAACCCAAGAAGATATTCAAATAAATATTTAATGGGAACAAATTCATGCTGCAAATCGTTAAGACAAACATAAATCTCATGAATAAGGTTTCTCTTATTTCTCTGAATCTCAATGAAATATTTATTGAGGGAAATGAAGTCAGCTCACTGCTTTGCATGACGAAATGCAGTGCTGGCTTCCGAGAGCAGCTTCTTCAGGGTCCACCTGGATCACAAGGATGAGGGTGAGGCAGGAATACTTCCCGACACGAGCAAGGGCCAGACTGATCAGGTCTGGTAAGACTGAGGCCAAGTCCAGCACTGTGTCCAGAATAGAAAAGGCAATTAAATTTTGGGTTCTTTAGTGTTGATTTTGAAGGTCGTAGGATACTTTCTAATTCGGGGAATGGAGAGGATGGGCTTCAGGATAAGTGCCTTTAATCTTCAGAGAGTAGATCCTGAGATATTATCTGAGGATGTCTAGAACGTAACTCTGATTTGGTTAAGGAAGGCCCTTGTAGGTGACACACAGACCTCCTGATGCCATTTCCAGTTTGCTGCTACTGGTGTGTTCACTGGTGGTATAGGTGGCAGGACTCACAAGTGCCTGTGGGGATTGGGAGAGCACTGTCAACTCACCTGATCTCACCCAGGGCAGTCAAGGATATTGGTCCATCTTCCGTGCAGAGGTCAGCTCCAGCCACGGATTCCTTAGCTGTGGCATCCCCTGAGGGGGAGCAGAGCAGAACTGGCCCTTCCAGGAAATGGATTTCAAGACATAAGTGTGGGCACCGGAACAAGGGGGATTCCCAGGGTCTCTGGGTTCCCTGGAGTGGTTTGGGTTGCAGCTGTACTCCTGATAGGGTGGTAGCTCTGACTTGGGGCTTCATGATCTTTAGGCAGGCAGATGCTGTGTGGGTCAGTGGACGGTCTTGCTGTCCAAAGTTAGGCTTGCTGCTCCAAAATTTTATTCTGGTTTTCTTCTTGCAGTGCACAGGTGGCTTATGCCAGGCCTCATGGATGAAAGATGACTATTCCCCCTCACAAACACTGTGCTCTGGTCCGGGAGAAAGCTTAGCCAGTATGATGGGGGATTATTGTAGGTTACTTAAGTTTGATTATATTGTTTTTCTTGCCTTAGGCTTGCCATTATCTAAATCTAGGATATGATTTACATGATCAGCATAGAATAAGAACCCTCACTGCTAGCAGAATTACTGAATTCTACTAAGTATGTAAGATGATTCCCCACTTAACAATTGTTTGACTTACAATTTTTAGACTTTACAATGGTGAGAAAGAAATATGAATTTGGTAGAAACTGTGCTTTAGATTTTGAATTTGATCTTTCTCTGGGCTAGACATATGTGTCACGGTACTCTCATCAGGCTGGTAGCGGCAGCAAGCTGCAGCTTCCGGTCAGCCATGAGATCAAACTCGACAGTACTATGCTGCCAGGAGTTTTTGTATTCCATCATATCTACAAAATGCCCATTTGTGTCCCCTCCTTCTAGTGAGAATAAGAGAAAGTCAATTACTCTTGAGATGTAAGTATTCTGAGCACATTTAAGGTAGGCTAGGCTAAGTTATGATGTCCAGTAGGTGAGGTGTATTGAATGCATTTTTGACTTATGATATTTTGAACATATGGGGTTATCAAAGTGTAACCCCATCATAAGTCAAGAAGCATCTACACTGAGAATGAGCCATGTACTCAGAACTGGGTTGGATGCTCCAGAAGATACAGAAATGTTAATAGAGAAATTCTTGTCTTTGAAGAAACTTAAAAGCTAGACAGAAAAAGTAAATATATATGTTAATATATACATTTATATATTGCATATAATTAGCTAACTATTCATACAGCATATATATGTTTTTAATTTTTTCCATTGATTTAAGGGGAGCAGAGAGAGAGAGAGAGAGAGAGGCCATCAACTTGTTGTTACACTTAGTTGTTTCATTTAGTTGTGCATTCATTGGCTGCTTTTCACTTGTGCCCTGACTGGGAATTGAACCTGTGACCTCAGCGGGAGGGGATCATGCTCTATCCACTGAGGAACCCAGCCAGGGCCAGCATATATTTACTCAGCACCTTCTCTTAGAAGACCACAAAAGAAATCAAATGTCTTTACCCTCAAGCTGCTTCAAAAGACATGTTCATCATTATATTGTAAAGTGCGGAGTGATATGAGCTCCAGGCTCTCTGTGGAAGACTGTATTTGATGCAGGGATATAAACCCTGTATGTATTAGTAGATCAGAGGATGAAGTCACCAGACAGAGATTTTTGACTATTTTGTTCTACCCCTGGAACCCAGCACAGTGCCTGGCACATGTGGATGCTCAGTGAGTAAATGTTAAATGAATGAATGAATTTTGCTAGGCTGCAGTGGTGAGAGAAATCTCCGTGGAAGAAGTCCAGCTTGTTAGGTATTTAAAACATGATTGACTCTTGGTGGCACTGAAGAGGGCATTTCAGGTTTTTCAGGGGAAATCACTGCCACCTCCATAGCATTCCGATATTGATTTCTCTTTGGTGCTTATGAAATATTGTACAAGTCACTCATGAGCACTCAGCATTTCTTAACTTCCTACATCAGACTATTAGGGAAGAATTGACTCTGGTTCCTGTGATACCTGGTGGTATGATAGTGCAAGAAATCGTGATTTATTTCTACTTGAAGCATTTTATAGTTTGGGGATGCCTTTGGAGCCCCATTGAAAGAGGCCAGGGACTGGAGTTGTTTGTTAGGCTGTTAATTATTAAATTTGCTTTGGTGTAAAACAAAGGAGCTGCTCATAGGTGTCAGCTATTGGAGATGCAGAATGAGTTAATATCACTATGCGTGCTCCTAATCACAGGCAGACCTGTTAGCAGACAGGGCAGGAGACAGGTGCTGCAGGGAAGATGGGCAATTAGTGGCTTCGGATATCACATAGCATCCTTCTCCCTTTGCTCTCCCGAGTGCTTTCTGTTGGGCAATCAGAGATTTTAGTTATGACTCTAAAAACAAGTCCCATTGGATGAGGCAAGTGGTGCCAGGGAGCTTGGCTGCAGTGGTTGTGATGGATGTTCTGCAGGTGGTGGTGCTAAACAGAAGGAGACAAAATTCCTGGTGTCATGGCGATGATTGCTTCCTGGGCCATGGGGCTGGATGTGTCAGTGTGACCTGCGGTGCCGGCAGCGGCGCCACCTCTGCTGCTGCTGCTCTGTCCGTCAGCAGGCTTTACGGGCGGGATCTGCTTCCCTGTCTCATGTCTGGGTGAGCACGAGGCCAGGCTGCAGGATCCTTCTTAGTGCATGTCTTCACAATGAAGTGCATGGGAGTTTGGCTTCTGAGCAAGCACCGTAAAGCTGGGGAGAGGGTCTGTATTTAGTATGCCCTATAGGGGAAAGGGGGCCATTCAGTGACATTTAAACCAAATCTGTGCTGAGCCCACAGAGGGGACACAGCCCTCTTTCAGATGCTGGAGTATAAGAAAGAGACATAGTCTCTGCACCACCAATAATAGAAATAGGTTGCTTTATAATTTCCAAAAGGCTTTCACCTGGTTTATTTCACTTGACATCCACAACAGCCTTTGGAGACAGGTAGGGCAAGGATTATGATGACCCTTTTTTATCTGAGGAGACTGAAGCTCAAACAGGCAAAGAGATCCTTAGTTGCCCAGCTAGCAAGGGGAAGCCATGCCTTTAATCTAGGGCCTTGGGTTGCATGCATCTTACTTTGTTCTGTTATTTCATGCTGTCAGATCCTAATCATGAGGACAAATCTATACATGACATGATTCAAAGAAGCTAGTATTGTAAAGAGGGAGACACAGGACAGAGATGGTGCAGTGAGAAAGAAAGGGTTCTAGGAGCAGAGACTTTTCTCAAGCAAAGCGAAGGAAGCCATGATCTTGGTGGGCTGGCAGACATTGTTACTCAGGCCCGCCCTTCTTTATTTCTGAGTGAGCAAGGAGGCGGGGAGTCAAGGGCACTGGGGCCTGAATAACTGAAATCAGAGGAAACACAAACATCTCTTTTTAACTTATAACATAATCTTTCTTTTTTAGAAATGCTTTCAACACACTGCCTGCAACAGCATTGCCCATAGTGGGCTTGCTGGGTGGATCTTGGTCGGGGCACATGCAGGAGTCAATCTGTCTGCCTCCTTGCCTCTCACTTAAAAAAAAAAATCTGATCAGTACAGCCCAGTTCTAACCAACTAGAGGGGCTGATGACCTAATTGTGGGAAATTCAGATTCCTGACATCTCTTCTTCTTAGTATTTCCCTGCTTACAGGGCCATTGAGGACAGGAGTAGAAGAAATTCATTCCAAGGCATTTTCTGTTGCAGGCAGTGTGTTGAAAGCATTTCTAGAAAAGAAAGATGGTCCCTTCTCCTGTGTGCCCTGACCAAATTGAAACTGGGACTTCCACATGCTGGACAGACACTCTATCGCTGAGCCAACCGGCCAGGGCCCAGATGTTTTCACATTGAGCAATGGTAGCTCAACGAGTCAGAGGACTCATGCTGGTTTGGGTCTTGACTCCATCAGGCGGGTACGAAGGGAAAGGAGCTGACTCTACCAGCTTGTACGAAAACCCTCAACAGCTCACCTACTCATGCTCCCCACTCTGGGGTGCCCTTTAGCAGTGTGTCTTCTTCCTTCAGGGTTTCCCTAGTGTTCTCTATAGAAGTGCTGAATAAAAGAGGATCACAGTCTGGGGAATTCCTGGCTAAGAATTAGAAGAGATTTCCTTGCGTTACCAGACCTGACATTAATTGTTCTCTTCTTTCTTTGTCTCTTTTTTAAAATTAAGTAATGAATGAAAATTTCCAAATTTGGAAAGACAGACAGCAGAAGAACTTTCCAGCAAGGTCCCATTATACTTTTACTCACAATTATGTTTAAAAGTAGTCCCATATTACCGGAACTCAGTCAGTGTTGGTGAGGTTAGCCTCCTTCGACCATTGACCTGTTTCAACATCTAAGCACATTTTTGACAACCTTGCTGCTCCCCAACACTGCTCCCTCTTAGGAGAGGTGGGCCATGGAGGCTTGTCTCCGGTCTCTCCTTGGAGATGATGTACCAGTCTCAAGTTTGTGGACAGGAATGACATGCAGTCACAACTTTTCTGATTGGAGGACTCAAAGCCAGAGTGTTCTAAGAGCGATACACAAAGTTGCACGCTTGCAAGACTGTCTAATGATGTAGCACAGACTGTAAAGGTTATCCCCTTGCTATAACTTAGGTAAATTTTCTTGTGGAAATGAAATGGCCTCAGCCCTCCTGTACCATGCTCTCCAGTGACAGTTTCATCAAGTCCATATGTTCACAGATGAAAGAGGTGTTGTCACATGGCAAATAGCCAGGAAAGCCCCTGACCCACTTTCGCAGGATTGTCCAAGGTTGCCTGGCAGATTCTGCCCCTCAATTACTCCCGTCGATTGTGAACAGATGGGCACATACTCTTTAAGTCATAGTAAAGTGTCTTGTATCTGGCTGTTATTCAAGAAAAATGAAAGAAGGTACTGTTTGTCTGTCTGGCTCAGCTACATTATAGGAGTCATGAAATAATGACTCCTAGTTTGGTAATGACAAGTCCAAGGCTGCCAGGACGGGCACTTTTATGGCGGCAGCTCAGAGACCACTATTCACAAGTTTCAAATTGATTACAGATTTGTGGGCTAAACTTACCTTGGTGGTTGTTTTTTTTTACTTTTATTTATTGATTTTAGAGAGGGGGGAGAAGAGAATGAGAGAAACATTTATTTGTTGTTCTATTTATTTATGCATTATAGTTGATTCTTGTAAGTGCCTTGACCAGGGATTGAACCCACAACCTTGGTATATCAGGACAATGCCCTAACTAACTGAGCTATCTGACCAGACCCTAGATTTTCCTTGTTTTTGGTTTCTTTTCATTTCCAGCTCTATGGCTTCTCCATATTGCATCACTCACTAAATATCTGATAAGATTTTCCCATTTCAATTTGATCCGGGTCAGAATTATCTGCCAAATTAGAAAGGTCACAGTTTACTCTAAATACAATAGATGGTTCTGAGAATAATACATGTGAACCCCAAAGTGTCCCTGACACAGTTATACAAGGTGACTTTCCTACTCCCACCTCACCCACACACACACTTAATGAGTTTCGGAGTGCCTCCACTCCAATGCTCATTGTAGTAACTAGGTTAACTTGCCATTCCATGTCACCTCCTTCCCAGTCTTGACTCCAGAGTTTCTTCCTCAGGAAGTCGGCTTTGGTTGACTCTATCTACTTTTGACCACAGAGTTCTAGATTAGTAGAATCTTAGCTATGGATGAAATCTTAGAGTCCAATGAGTCTAACTTCTACTTGAGGCAGAAATCGCCTCTGGTGATCTCTGATTGGTGGCAATCTACATCTTCAGTGATAAGGTGTTCATAAGACAACAAATTTTATTATTGAACAGAACTAACTGTTAGTAAATTGTTTCGTGTATTTGAAACCTGATTTTGTCTAGTTTAGGCATGTTGATCTTAGTTCAGACTTCTGGAGTAATAGAGAGCTGTATAATTTCATTTTTCCTTGAAATCCTTCGGATAAATGCGGACAGCAGTTATTATTACCATATTGTCTGTTTGACAGTGCTTTATACTTTTTGGTTGATCCTCGTGTCTCCCTAGTTTTTCCTTTCTCTTATTCTTCATTTACATTATTACTTTTATTATTCTAAGTTTTATAGGTTAATTCCATGATTTTGTGTTCTTTAAGAATGTATGCCTTTGAGGTGTACAATATGTTTTAAATTACTCAATTATTTCCTTCACATTCTCTCTCACTTAATATTTATTATTCATTTGTGTGTGTGTGTGCGCGCACACGTGTGCAAATTTAGGGTACGTGCTAGAGAGACAGCAGTGAATAAGACCAGCCAGCACCCCATCCTCCAGAAGCACTTGCTGATGTGTCACGCTCTGACTTCTCCTGAGCGTTCATTCTGCCAGCTCCTCAGTGGAGTCAGATCAGTTACTGAACAGAGGAAACCAGAAGACTGGAATGTTGAGACACAGATAGTTTTTACTACTGTTATGTTTGTTTAACTGAGGGCTGCTCCTTGCCCCTCTTGTTCCTTTCTGTGTTCCTGCCGAGGTTATTCAGATAACAAACATGATGCGGACAGAAGCCCGAGATAAAATAACCTTTTGGGTTGAGAATGTAAGTCTCAACCCAATCCTGCTTTATTGATTCAAAGGTGGCAGTTTTGCTTCTGCCCCATTCAGAGGGGATGTGCTTCCCATGAGTTGATAATACGGGGATCCAGAAAAGCCAAATGAAAATTTAAACCAAATGACAGGAAGTTGATGGTCCCTCATGGTGAGATGAGACTACAGATTCTTTAAAAATAAGTTGATCTAGGTCCCCAAAAGATATCTTAAGAAGAAGTGAGCTTGATGCAGGGGAGCTTCGTGCTTCAAGAACTGTGTCTTCTTGTGGGTGGCTCTGTATGGTGTAAGGCATTCCCACATGTCCCCGCTCAGGTGCTGTCTCCACCCTCTTCAACTGGTTCTGAAGGGTTCTAGAGTCGCCTTATTGGGCCTGACCCTCCTAGGCCTAGTCCCTGTCTCCTCCCTCCCTCCCTCCCTCCCTCCCTCCCTCCCTCCCTCCCCAGTGTTTGCCCTGTCGACTTGGTACACCTCTGTTCAGGGACAGAGGCAGATTTCCAGTCCAGAAAATCCCTGAAGTTGTTCTCAGTCATTTGCATTTGACATCTAGGGAACCAAGCTGCAAACTATGAGTTGAGAAAATGCACATAGCCTTATCTACTTGCTTATGTGAGGGTATTTTAAGGAAGCCTATAAGATTCTCAGTGACTGTGCTTAGGCAGCTTTTGTCTGAGTGAAGAAGTCAGACTGTTCTCAGGAGCAGAAGCTGAATCATGTCCCAGCCTCATAGTGGAATGGAAAGCTTATCCTGCATCTTCATAGGCTCTAAGGGTCCCATGCTCCTTCCCACTCTTGCCTTTTACTCTGCTCTCTCCACCACTGCTCCACTGCACTTTCATAAGTCTTACCTGCTTTTAGGACTAGCCCAAGGCTTGTCCGCTCTTCGCCTGCACGTGCCAGTCCACAGTGACCCCTCTTTAGACTCAGCCCTGCATTTGGTGATTGCTTTGGGGATGTTCTATAGGTTGGTAGGTTCTGTAAGGTTTGGAACTGTGTCTTGTCTTGGGCACTGTGTTTGGAGGTGAGGTGTGGGATGGCAGCACATTCTGCTTCAGTAACTTGGAAAATGGCACCAAGAGAGAGTAGCTGGGAGTGGGTAGGGTCAAGGGAAGAAGGTATAAGGGAGAACTTGACATTGTTCAAAGAGAAGACTGTAAACCAAAATATCACTTTCTACCATGCGTTCACTCTATCACCATGGCACAAGGGCAGGGCTGTTCACTTCTTTTCCATTTTTATTCCCTAAGACTTGCTTTCCCTTCCAAGGCCAAGGCCATCATTGATGTTTTTTAACCTCATTTCATCTGTGAAAGAGGTTGGGTGGCTTAAGTGAGAAAAGGAAGGGAGATGACAACATTCCATGTTATTTTTTACCCTAGTTATTTAGCCTGCCCGCTCAGGGGAAGCCTTGTTGATTTTCTTTGTGACTTCCAGAATTTCTAGCTTAGTAACATAAAATATGTTCTTTGTAAACGTGTGTTGATTGTTTGGTAACTGAGTAACATTTGCCAAGTCACATAAAAACAAATAAAATGAATAATAACTCACCTATTTATGGAGCAACCTTTACCTTTCAGGACATAGAAACAGCATTATAGCAGCAAAGAAGTCCATGTATAATGAATGAGACCAGAACTTTTCAAATTAAGATTGTTTATAGTGTTCCTGATTGGGCCATCTTCAGTATTTCAAAGGACAGTGATTAGGGGGACATGCTATGGCCTGCTAATACTTCAGTGTTGTCTACCCATAAAGGAGGAGACAGTGAAATTTTTGTGTATTTAACATAGAGGAAGTCATCTCTCTGCATATTTTAGTTCAGGGTGGTCTTCAAGGGTTAATTGGTTTACTCTGTTTAAGAAGTAGAACTGCTAGAATTTTTTTAAAGCTGCTTTAAGACTAAACTTGGTCATCTGGAAACCTACCTGGGTTACCTTGTTTCTCAGTGGTACTTTAAAAAGGAGTCTTGGCCAATAATACCAAGTGTTGGGGAGGATGTAGAACTCCTAGAACCGTCTTTGCTGGTGGGAGTGTATCCTGGTACAATCACTTAAACATTTTTCTGATGGCATCTATTATGTATACCCCCACGGACCTATAATTCTGTATCTGGATAGACCCGACAGACATGAGCATTTATGTTCATCAAAATATGTGCAAGAAGGTTTATATCAGCTTTATTCATAACAGCTGCAAACTGGAAACAACTAAATGTTTTTATCAACAGTAGAATGGATAAATACATTGTTGTATATTGATGCACTAAACTGTTATACAGCAATGAGAAAGAACATACTTGTTGGCTTACTAGCAGTTTAGAGCAGCGATTTTCAACCAGTGTGCCGCAACAATTTTTAAAACATGCAATATCTGACTATTTAGTCAGGATCACAGACCTCTTTTCCCTTAGATAGTCAAATAAAAAAATGACAATAGCCAACGCAACAGTATGTTGAGCAAGAGATGCCAGATATAAAAGAAGACACATTTTCTAATTTATATGAAGTTTAAGAATAAACAAGACCTATTGTGTGGGGTAGAGGTCAGATAATGGTTATTCTTGATTGAAAGGTGGATGAGGGAACCTTTTGGGAAGCTGTAACTGTTCTAAGTTCTAGATGGTGGTTTACAGCAGTGTATACATATGCAAAAGTTTGCCCAGCTCTTCCCTTAAGGGTTGTACACTTTATTTTATGCAAGTTATACTTTTAGAAAAGCAAAACAAACACTCCCAAACAACAAACAATAATAATAAATTTTAAAAAAACAAAAGGAAAAGGAGGTATTAATGACATAGGAGGCTGAATAGCTTGCCCTCCACCCTGTAACTTCCGTTTGCCTGCAGATGAACAGACACGTACACATCAAAGGCATACATTCTTAAAGGACACAAAATCATGGAGAGAATCATCCTATAAAACTTAGAATAAGAGTAATACTGTAAATGAAGAATAAGAAAAAGGAAAAACTAGGGAGACACAAGGATCAACCAAAAAGTATAAAGCACTGTCAAACAGACAATATGGTAATAATAACTGCTGTCCACAATTATCCGAAGGATTTCAAGGAAAAATGAAATTATACAGCTCTCTATTATTCCAGAAGTCTGAACTAAGATCAACATGCCTAAACTAGACAAAATCAGGTTTCAAATACACGAAACAATTTACTAACAGCTCTGTCCAATAATAAAATTTGTTGTCTTATGAACACCTTATCACTGAAGATGTAGATTGCCACCAATCAGAGATCACCAGAGGCGATTTCTGCCTCAAGTAGAAGTTAGACTCATTGGACTCTAAGATTTCATCCATAGCTAAGATTCTACTAATCTAGAACTCTGTGGTCAAAAGTAGATAGAGTCAACCAAAGCAGACTTCCTGAAGAAGAAACTCTGGAGTCAAGACTGGGAAGGAGGTGACATGGAATGGCAAATTAATCTAGTTACTACCATGAGTATTGGAGTAGAGGCACTCAGAAACTCATTGTGTGTGTGGGTGAGGTGGGAGTAGAAAAGTCACCTTGTATAACTGTGTCAGGGACACTTTGGGGTTCACATGTATTATTCTCAGAACCATATTGTATTTAGAGTAAACTGAGACCTTTCTAATTTGGCAGATAATTCTGACCTGGATCAAATTGAAATGGGAAAATCTTATCAGATATTTAGTGAGTGATGCAATATGGAGAAGCCATAGAGCTGGAAATGAAAAGAAACCAAAAACAAGGGAGATCAAAGCCCTGGTCATATAGCTCAGTTAGTTAGGGCATCGTCCTTATATGCCAAGGTTGTGGGTTCAATTCCTGGTCAAGGCACATACAAGAATCAACTATAATGCATAAATAAATAGAACAACAAATAAATGTTTCTTTCATTCTTTTTTTTCTCTCTCTCTTGCTGCTGAAGCTGCTTGTGAATTTAGCTTCTTCCTCCTGCTCCCAGCTTGCTCTGGGAAGAGCGAGGGCCCGGGAGTCCGGAGGCCTCTGCCACGGTCTCTCAGCCACACACTGCTAGCTGTTTACTTATGGGAAGCCTGTGAAACAGGTCTCTCAATCCCTCCTCCACCGTGAACCCACGGGGTTTGCTCAGCATCATGTCAGGTACAACATGACAGAGTTTTGGAAAAAATTAAAAGGGCCACCCACATATCAAGAATATTATACCTGAACTAGATGAAATTGATAGCAGCTACTGATTTGAATTATATAAGGTGCTGCTATCCAAGACCACGCTATGATTTCAAACAATTGGGCAGTGATTTATGAATCATTTTACTACTTGGCCTGGGGCAGTCAGTAGCACACGAGGTGACTTGTGTGTAGGGAAATAACAGTGATACAGAAGCAGCCACTGTCAAGAGGCCTGCAGGGTCCAGGCCACACACTGGTCCGCATCAGGGGTTCAAGATGATGGTTTCTCCAAGGTGAAGCCCACAGATTAATGTGGCCAAGTGAACAGTGCTCTGCTTAGACAATCCAGGTCTTGTTCTGGCTCTCAGGCCAATTGGCTGTGTGATATGAACAATCACTTTACCTCCCTGGGCCTTAGTTTTCTCATCTGTAATATGGGGCCTAGATTATGTCTTAGGTCCCTTTCAACTTTAATGTCCTATGTATCTTCCTTATATAGCCCGTTCTCAATTATTTCCGTATGTGTCATACATGGCCAATTTAAAATCCTGAACTGGCTTCCTCTTTTCCGGTGTCTGTTTTCTATTCTTCCTGGTCTTTGTGTTCAGGAAAACAAATGCAAATTCATTTTTGAATAAAAACAATAGATTCTTTACAACTCTGTTGTGAAAAATCACATTGTCTCCTATGTCCATTATTTTGGGTTATTGATTATCCATCATTCTGATTACCTAGCATCTCTTCCCACTGTTAGTGCAGATGACTGGGCCTAGCCTGATGACACAGCCCTCTCCCTGCTTTCCAGCCTCACTCTCATCATTCGAGTCCCAGCTCGGCATGTCTTGCTGGGCAAAGCTGAGCATCGGTAACGTTCTGGTTTCGGCCATGTTTTCCTAAGGGTTGTGAAGGCAGCTCGAGCAGTGCTTCCAGAGCCCAGGGTATGGCACCCGGGCCGGTGGGCATGCTGGTGTGAGGATCAGGGGCCCTGTGAAGAGAGAGCCACCGGCAGCGGGGAGCTGAGCCCCGAGGTGCAGCGCCACACACTGCGGGCTTCTTGCCTGGCCTGAGCACTTTCAGGCTGAATGGAAATGCAGAGCCAAGGCGGAAATATCTCATTCTCCTCTGGCCAGCCTGGGCAGAGGTCTTGTTTTGCACATGGCAGGACTTGGAGAGGGAAGAGAAGAGGGTTGGTGGGGCCAGGCGGGGTGACCCTGTGGTATCTGGGCCTGAATCAGGTCCTCGTACTACTTCCTGCTCAGAGAGTTGGGAAGAGCTGCATGGAACCTTTGTTTTTCCCATCTGTCTGACCACTGTTTCTGGAGGGAGTTCTGTTCCTGTCTCATGTCCCATATTCTTCTGCGGGGCTCCTGCGGGTCCGGGGCAGGACACTAGGCCGGGTGCTGGCCTCTGAAGACACTCTTTCTCACTAGCAGCCCCACCTCTTTGGAGGCTGGTCCTGGCCCTGCTCCTGGAGCGTTTGAGTCCTCTTCTCTAAAATCAAACCCCTTCTGCGCCCTGTGTCCCTCTGCCCCGTCCTTATCTGATATGGGACTTGGGTTTCTAAAGCCCCTCATAGAGTAGGCCCTGACTGGCCACTTCCCTGCCCAACTAAAATGGTTCTCCCTTCCAAGCAGGACCGCCAAGGGGACCATGCCACGGAGGCCCCCCTGTTCACCTCAGGTGGGATCTGCGTTCTGGGAGCTGTTTTCCGAGCTGGTGGTGCAGGCTGTTGTTTTAATTTTATTTTCCCTTAACTCTCCTTCATGGTGACAAAACTTTTTTCTTTGATTGGTAATTTGACTTTTGGAAACAGCCCAGCTTTGTTTGGGAAAATCTAGGGACCAGGGAACCAAATCTGGGCAAGCTGAGTGATGGTGTTTTTAGTGTTAAAAACAAAAACAAGCAAGGTTTGCCTATGAAGTAATGACATAATCTGCTTGTTTTTGTTTTAAAATGACAGTGAAGGCTATTCCCAAGAGGAGACAAAGAGTATTTTCGGCATCTGCTGGGTTAAGCGCAGAGCCCAAGGGGGCAATGACAGGACCCCGTTTCTCTGTTCAGTGGGGGAGGTCTGTGGCCTCGTGGGAGGCCCAGGGCGCTCTCCTGTGCCTTGCAGGGACAAATTTGGGGCTATTGCCATGTCCCCTATGGACCAATATTCAGGTGTTGCTGGGGAGGAAGACTGAATAATGAGAAATTCTGCATTCGGCAGGACTGCCTGATGTCAGGGGAGCTCACGCTGAGCCCGTGAACCTGCCTGGACCCACAGGAAGGAAGAGTTTGGGAGGGGGTAGGAACAGGACAGTGTGTTCCTGGTGTAATTCAGGTGGCCTTTATCAAGTTGTTTTTAAAGAGCTGTTTTTTTGAAAGAATTGGGGGTGTTAGAGCTGAGGTTGGGGCTGTGAGTGGCCCTCTGGGGACAGTCTAGTGCCCAGGGACCCAAGCTGTCTTTCAGGACAGTGACCAAAGACACTGGGAATGTCAAGATGGCTGCTGGAGAAAACCCTTGCCCAAAGCCATGAACAGCCAGGAGGTTGTTTCTTTGGTGGGGCGGGGTCCTTGATGATGAATGAGGTAGGGGCAGTCTAAACCCCTTAGTCCAGCTGCTGAGCTGAGTCAGTGAGGAACTAGTGTGAGGTAGGGAGGGAGCTGGTGCGGTGAGCATCTGCTGGACCTGGCATTGACACACAGTATGTCGTCGTCTCCTGTGAGGTGGACGTTACAACCCCCGTTCTACAGAGATAGTGAAGCCACGTCCCCTGATCTCACTGCGTCGTCCCTTCTCAGCTGCCAGCACGCTCGCTCAGGCTTACACTCAGCACATTGCATTACGGTTGTTTGCTCACTCCTGGAGATGGTAATGAAATTGGTCTGGGATGGGGCCAGGCTTTGGTGTTATTTTAAAAGCTCCCCAGGTGATTTTAATGTGCAGCCAGCACTGAGAACTGCTGGTCTAGATTGTAGGGTTTCATTTTTGTGTGTCCTCAGGGCCCAGATCTGTGGTCCTCAAATTTGAGTGTGCATCAGAATCACTTGGAGAGTTTGTCAAAACACACATTGCTGGTTCCACTCTCAGAGCCTCTGACTCAGCAAGTTTAGGTTGGCTTAAGAATTTGTATTTCTAACAAGTTCCCTTGTGCTGATGCTGCTGGCGTGAGGACCGTGCTTGGAGAGCCTCCGATCCCTTCAAACAGCAGTAGGCCCTCAGTAAATCTGATGGAATTGGGCACATCACCAGATTGCCCAAGGGTTTGAACCCGAGGTCTGGTAGCATAGTCCAGCCTTTCACCACGACACTAGGCTGACGCTCTGGAAGTCTGGAAGACGAGTGGGTCTGATGGCTACTTAACTCAGGGAGGAGGGTAGGGTTGGTCTTCCCAGGAGCGATTGCACTAGTTTCCTGTCAGGAAACTTAGTGGCTGTTGGAGCACAGAAATGCTGGGTAGTGTGTCAAGGCAGCGCAGAGATCCTGGAGTTGTAACCCAGACCCCGAGTCCTGGTGCAGGGGTGGTCGTAGGTTACACATCCCGGAGTGCTTGTTCTCAACGCGGTGGCACTGCTCTAAAGTTACACCCTGTTTGTGCCCCACAGGAAAGTCAGGAGACTCTAGTGATGAGCCTGGCTTAGTGATGGCGGCGTGGGGAGTCGGGTCCTGAGCCATCCTGGAGGAGGAGGGGACGGGGGCAGCTGTGAGGGTGTGGGAACTGGAAAGGCTGCTTCAGGCCAGAGCAGGCCGGGTGGGAGAGAGCTGTGGTGCTGAACACAGCGGAGGACGTGGGGAGCTTCCATTCTCCTCGTGGAGGGATGTGCTTGAACACCTGGAGACTCGAGCCACTTGGTTTTGCTGAACAATGAATAATTTTTAAAAAGCAAATCTTCACATAAGTGTCTACTTTGTGCACAACACTGTACTAGATGTTGTGTGGGGCATCAACAAATTTAGTGATAAAATGCCAGGTGATGTGTAAAATGGTTGGTGCAGATGGCAGGCCATGAATTTTGGGAGGAGATTCCTGTTAGCTGTGGTGACTGTGCTGGTCCCGGTGGGGGAGGGGAGACGTGCAGTGAGAGTGGGTGAGCGAGGGTGTGGCCCCTGAGTGTGAGTGCTCTGCCGGCACGTGGCTGTGAGTGGGAAGCAGGGTCAGGATGTGGATGGAAAGGGAGAGGAATGTAAGGAGCCTTGTTCCGGATTGTGGTTCTATCTCTCCCTCAAAGCAGGAGAGCTGGGGTTGCTGGGGACCACCTCAAGGACTCCCACCTCCTGGCAGTTCTTAAAAGAATGTCTCCAAGGAGTCCTCACAGGCAAAATTTTATTTTATTCTGACCTTTCCCAGGAATATTGTAGGTTGGAAGGAGGAGAAGGAAGCTCTTTTCTTTTAGAGATGGGAAAACTGAGGTCTAGGGAAGCGAAAGGGCTGACCACGATGCCCTGGGTGTGGGTTGGATGCAGGGATGGCCGAGTTGGCCCTCTGAAAGGGACGGTGTCTGCTGAGGGTGTGGGCGGAGGGCACAGCCTTCCTGACGAGCATGGGGACATGGGTGCTCGAGCCTCTGGCTTTCTGTGCGGCCAGTGTCCTTGTGGGTCTGGGTAGGAATTATGGAGAACAGGGAGGTCGGAAGAGCCCTAGTCAGAGCATAAGGTCCCAGACACCTTCCAGTGGCCCCACTAGGCTGGTCTCTCCAGGTCCACAGGGCCTGTCCTGCGTGCTGTGTCCTGGGGCTGTAGTTCCAGGAGTCCTCTTGTGCCATTTCCCCCCGCTGACTACACTCTCTGGCCCAGTGGGATCTGGGCATTTAATCAGAACTGCGAAGTCCTCTCTCCTTCCTGAATTGCCCATTAGTCCACGACTTAGCGGGTAGTGGGACCCACTCCTTCCTGTTCCCCTGTCAGAACCATTCATGGTTCTGAAATCAGCCTGATGAGACTGAAGGAGGGGAGGGGTAGGGTGTCTGTGTTCTACTCCACCAGCGGCATCGCCCAAGAGTATTTATACCAAAGAGGAGTGTTCTGTTGCCTTGGCAACTTCCTTGCATGGGTTTTGGTGCTCAAAATATCTGACAGATCTCCCTGTTTCATGCTCAATAGGCAGAGGTGGAGCTGCGATCACAGTTGTAGATATCAGTGATTAGGGCCAGGACCACAGATTAAAAGGGTAACTAGGACAACACGTAAGAAACTGCTAAAGGTCACAAAGGATTCACTCCAGTTTTTCCCTTCTCCTGTCTCCTCTCCTTCCACCTTCCTTGTGTAGTCACATCCCCCCTTCTATGAAGTTCCTGGGGCCTCTTGGTTATCTTTCCGTGTCACTCAGTCGCCAGCATGCATGGGGATGCCCCTGTGGGCAGTGTTCTGCGGGGTGCTGAAGGGAAGTGGTGGGCACAAGGGAGGAGTCAAGGACCAATGTGTGACTCTTCCGCATGGCGTTGGTCTTCAGAGAGCTCCTGCTTGTTGGAGGAGAGTGAGGGCTTTGTCACCTCCACAGCACTGCGCTGGGAGGATAGGAAGGGCACTGGTGTGAGGGAGCCCAGGGGTTGGGAGAGGGGTGTTCTTTGATGTTGTCCATCCATGTGTCTGTGACGGCACATAGAATACAGATGTGCAGTGACAGCAAGACCGCGCTGCAAAGAAAATTGGTGCAGACTGGGCAGAGGCGGGTCAGGAGGACGCGGGGGGCCAGCAGTGGGAGGGCGGAGACGCAGGCCTGGGGAGGAGAAGTTCCTGTGTGGCACAGAAGCACTTCCCTCCCCACGGAAATCCTTTCGGTGAGACGGTCCTCTGTGAGGACATCTCTTTGGATACAAGAGACCAGAGTGATGAGGAGGCAAAGGGCCCAGAGGTTGATGGCACTCCCTTTAAACTATTCTCTGGAGGAAACCTGCTGAGCAAGTGCTTGTGTGTCAAAGTCCGGGCATGTGCTCTGAGTAAGAGCTTCCTCGGAAACATAACGAAGTGCTGTGCCTTCTGTAGCTTCCGATGCTGTGACCTTCTCAAACCACATATCAGCCAGCATTTTAGTGCATTAGCTTCCTTTATTACGTCTGCCGTCGATTCTGTACTGGCTGTGTGCTAGCCGTGTGGGTAGAGGCTCTGGAGTGGAACCTCTCCTTCCTGCTTGCTGAGCACTGCGGATAGTGATCCCTCTGTCTTGTTGGGGACAGGGTGAGTGCAGAGAGGAGCAGGGCAGAGCTTTGGGGCCCAGAGAGAAGGGATGTGGAAGAGGTCCTGCCAGGACACCTGGGTTCCATCACATCCATCCATTCCTTCCAGCTACTGAGGAGTGAGGTGGGACCCTGGCGTTTGGATGTTAGGAGATCTCGGATCACCTTTGAAGGAACAGCTGAGGGCACAAGGAAAGCATAGCTGGGCAACGAGGGGAAGTTCCCGAGTCATCTGGAAGTGTTTCCTGGCTCTGACTTCAGTCCCTCCTGGTGCACCTTGTGCCCTTTTGTTTTGCTCCCATGGGAGGTAGAGAATGATTTTCTATGGTGTTTAAGCTAAAGAAATAAGACTCTAATGGTAGAATTTTTACTGCCATTGAAAGTCAGGTGGAGGTGACATTTTGGGGGCTTTGGGGCACATTTGTAGAAGAGCAGTTATAGCCCCTCTCTGCGATATCTGTCAAACCTTATCATGAGGATCGAATTCAGTTCAAGGAGCCCCAAATCCAGCTTCAAAGGAAACATGATCAACATTTGGCAGGCAGAAAGAAAACAGACTTATTATTTGTGCTACCCCAAAGAGTATAACTAGGTCAACTGAGTAGATATTAACGAACCGTTGTATTAATGGGAACAGAACATAATGGAAAGGCTTGCTCTGGGGTGTGGGGGGGTGGGGGTGTCTGTACGCTCCACGCTGTGTCAGGCACTTACGGTAACTTCCTTACTCTTCAGAGAGGTTGAGTAACTTGCCCATGCTCACTCAGATGGAGGATTGTGATTCCCTGTCCCTTATCTCTATTATCAAGATGCTGGGCAAGGTCCTGTGGTTCCCTGTCCCTGGCAAAGGCCTGCAGTCCCTCACTAGAGCACAGAATGGATTCCTGCTTGGAGAGAGAGGTGAACTCTATTCTTTCAGGCTTGACCCTGTTCAAGAGCCTCACGGGCTCTATGTATGGGAATAATTAAGCGTTGGCTCAAGGATTTTGTTTTCATTCTCCTTGTGACTTACCAGGACACACAGTTCCTAAGTCGCAGAGCAGCTGTCCTGCCCCCCCTGGGGAGCACGGTCCATCTCATCGGGGGTGATGGGTGAACCTGCCTCTCCTCCGCCAGCCTCAGCTTCCCTTTCCCTGAGTCTGTGAGTCATGATTGTTTCATTTGGATTTCGTAGAGGAGCCTTACAGGACATCTAAAATGGAAATGATCAATGTTGTCACCACCTTCCCCCCAAGGTTTATTTTTTGCTGGGCTTCCCTAGTTCTGAATATGGTGCTATCATTCTCTTGGGTTGAAGTCTGGGTTGACTTTGATCCCCCCCCCCCCCTTTGCTGCTCCTCAGTCACTAGGACTTTTTTTTTTTCACTAGAACTTTTCTGTGCATCTTGAAATACCCAGGAAACCAGTCCTTCCTTGCCATCCTCAGAGCCACTCCCAAGTTCTGACCCTTCTCGTCCCACGCCTGTCAGTCCCAGCCCTGACCTCTGAGCACTGCGGTCTCCTCCACTGAGAGCCCTCTTTCACCGTGTCTGCCCCTGCTCACACCCAGTCCGTGGTGCTCAGAGCCTTCTCCTTAAGCAGGGGTCTCAAACTCGCGGCCCGCGGGCCGCATGTGGCCCGCTGAACAATTTTGTGTGGCCCGCAGACTAATCCACGAAGTTCAAAATATTTTGGATAAAATTAAGTAAGCCTAGGGGCCTACTTGTATTTTTCATTTCTCTAGCATCCTAGCTAGATATTAGCTTAGTTAACAGCAGTTGTGATGCGAACTACAGTTTCTGGTCGTTTTGTGACACTGAGTAAACTGCATGTACGATTGTGCTTGTTGTACTGATTTTTTTTTGTTTTCAACTGCAGTGAGATAAGTGTTGCGTAACAGTTGCCTTTTGTAGACCTAGTGCGGCCCGCCGAAGGGCTGTGATCTTGCTCTGCGGCCCCCATGCTGAGTTGAGTTTGAGACCCCTGTAAGGGGCAGCCTCTGCACTCCATCAGCCTAGGCCCGTCAGTCCTGCCCAGCCCACCTGGTCTGTATGTGTCCCACTAGCTCCCTTCTGACACGGAGAGCCCGTTTCCTGCTTTTCCTCCCATAGGTGAGACCTTTCCTGTCCCCGATGTCCTCACCGCACTTCCCTTCTCCCCACCTGTCCCCCTGGAGTCCTTCAGGGCCCACATCCACTCACCTTGCACCGCAACTGGAAGCAGCGGTTCCCCCACTTAAACTGTACCATTGTTTTATTTTTATATGTCTTCTTTGGCACTTTTTACAGCGTTTTCCTAATTATTAATTTTCACAGTTTAGCTCTCTTTTGGCAAATTAATTCAGGGCAAGGACTATTTTATATGTGGTTTTCTTTCCCACAGCGTTGAGCCAGGGCCGACTGCTGGTCAGGGGACTGCCCGGTGCTCCTTCTTTCTGTGCCCCCCACCCTGCGTCCCCTCCCCTTGACAACCACGGAGATCTCTCCCCCCCAGGCTGCTTCCCTGTGCCCCCTGCCCCGCGTCCCCTCCCCTTGACAACCACGGAGATCTCTCCCCCCCAGGCTGCTTCCCTGTGCCCCCCGCCCCGCGCCCCCTCCCCTTGACAACCACGGAGATCTCCCCCCCCCAGGCTGCTTCCCTGTGCCCCCCACCCTGCGCCCCCTCCCCTTGACAACCACGGAGATCTCTCCCCCCCAGGCTGCTTCCCTGTGCCCCCTGCCCCGCGTCCCCTCCCCTTGACAACCACGGAGATCTCTCCCCCCCAGGCTGCTTCCCTGTGCCCCCCACCCTGCGGCCACTCCCCTTGACAACCACGGAGATCTCTCCCCCCAGGCTGCTTCCCTGTGCCCCCTGCCCCGCGTCCCCTCCCCTTGACAACCACGGAGATCTCTCCCCCCCAGGCTGCTTCCCTGTGCCCCCCACCCTGCGCCCCCTCCCCTTGACAACCATGGAGATCTCCCCCCCCCAGGCTGCTTCCCTGTGCCCCCTGCCCCGCGTCCCCTCCCCTTGACAACCACGGAGATCTCTCCCCCCGCCCCCCCTTCTCCCCCAGGCAGCTCCCCCCAGGCCTGCTCTGAGCCCCTGCCGGCCCAAGTCGTACCATCTCAGGGAAGCAGTGGGAACCAGGGGACACCACGCAGGTGTGGAGCCAGGTGGATCTGGGTTTGCGTCTGGGACCTGCTCCTTACTAGCTGTGTGGCTTTGAGCAAGGTACTCAACCTCCCCAAGCACGGGCTTTTTCAGTTCTGAAAACCCTTTATCATTAGGTAACAGGCCCTCAGGAAACATCATTCTCCCTCCCCAACTCCGTCTTCAAATCCTCCCTCCTCCGTGCAGCCCTTCCTGAGTATTCCTCTTGATACTCTGCTGCCACTGACACCTGGTGGCATTCATAATGTCGAAGGCTCGGGCATGCCACACCTGGAAGGATTGCTTAGTGTAAGTCTCTCATTTTACAGATCAGGGAACAAAGGCCCAGAGACCTCTACTGACTTGCTGCAGGCTGCCCAGGGCCCATGGGCGGCCGAACCAGGTCCAGCACTCAGACCTGCGGCCCGGCAGGTGGCTGTCAGAACACAGCACATGCCTTCCCTCAGCCCACAGCCTCCTGCACGGTGCAGAATGAACATGGAGGATGTGCTTAATAAACACGTGCTGATGGACTGCTTCTCTGCATCTGTGTCTCACTGGCCCAGTGGACTGTGTGTGCCCCCAGGTGGGAACACGCCAGCCTTTATGCTGTTGCTTGTCCTTTTTTGGTATTCAGTACAGACCTCGTTGTGATAACTGAAGGTTAATTTTGGGCTCAAGAACAAGGGCTTTTGCATCTAGGCAGGAGGTCCTCTCTGGGGTTCCAGAGGCTGTCCCCACAATATTCCGACTTCCTCCGGCGAGCAGGACTCTGCACTGTGTTCATCTGTGAGCAGCTCCAGGGGAGAGGCCTCCGTGTGCCGCCGTGGTGCTCAGTGCACCACTTTGCCTCCCACTCTGTCCTCCCCCCCCCCCCCCCCCCCCCCCCGCTCCTGTCTCCTCCCCCCACCCACTGCCTGCTTAGTGTTGCTGCTCTGCTGGCTCTGGCTAAGAATAAATCATCATGGTTGCATAGCAACGAATTCGGTTTCCTTTACTCCTCCTTCTCGTCCTCTTCCCACAAAAGTCCCTCAGCCCTCAATTTAAGGTAGTGTGTCAGAAGATGCCATTACCCCACAAATGCCTCTGAACCCCAGCATTGTTCCCTACGTAGCTGCTAGCTTTGGAGGGCAGAAACGGACTGCTTTGCTTACTTTTCTATCCCTAGCCCCTAGTACAGTTCTTGGCACATAATAGGCACTCCATAAAAATCTACTGGATGGTGAACGAATGAATCATTTTCTCAGATTCCCTACAGTTGAGAGGTACTTCTCGGACTGGGAAGTATTATTATGGACTGTGAGCTTGTCCATCATTCACCTCTCTTGCCTAAATGCCTCCCTCCCTTCTTTCTCCAACAGCCTAAGAAGCCAGCAAAGCAGGAGAGGGCACATTTTCCTTCACATCTCACTGGCATGTGGATGGTGAATATGTTTTCCTCTCTTTTCTGGAAGCTTGTGGTGCAGTCAACCCTCAGGGTTTCCTGAGCCCAGTAGGAGGTGCCAATCTAATAGGGATTCATGAATCCTGCCTTGGAAAGCTTATTGTATAAAGGGCTGGGGGCAACTTACTCTTTTTGGTGACAAGAGCATGAGGCTTGCTTTTAGAAGGTGATCCTCTATGAGCTTTGAAGTCACAAAGTGCTAGGTTTGTATCTAGTACTTTGCTAGATCTCTGCTAATTGTGAGCTGTGTGACCCTGGGTGGATCCCTTAGCTAACTAAGCTCTTGGGTTCTCTGGTTTGTGTGAGAAAATTCACAAGCGGACTGCAGCAGAGGGCTGAGAACCAGGGGTGCTCACACAGTGCCAGGTTTAGTGGGGGAGACAGAAACACACCAGAAAATGCCCGTTACTGCCATGTTAGGGATATACAGGTGGGCAGGGAAGGGGAGGCCCCGGGGCTGTCTGCTTTTGGGAGCCAGAGGGAGTGCTGCTCTCCCTGGACCTAATGGATCTTATTTTCCTGGCTTAAAAAATAAGTATTGGATTTCATAACTTACTTCCCAGATCCCCTGTGTTCATCCTCTTCCAAATATCCTCATGTAGCATCCTAACTGACTTGATGTAAACCTCAAGAAAGAGTGGGAGTCAGGGTCCAGAGGGAGAACGAAAGTTCAGAGGCTCCTATGGGGTTATGGAAATAAGTTGGAGGAGGAGACTGGGGAGGGGTTCAGCTAAAAATAGTATTTGCAGCAGCAGCTAAGGGAGCAGCCAGAGGTTGAAGCTGGGGCAGCCCCAGGCTTACATTCTCAGCAGAGAACTTGGCGCTCCGCTGAGCTGTTTCCTGCCCCCGGGGCGGGGTGGTGGATACTGCCTACCCCTGTGTGCCACCTGTGCCTGCCCACAGCGGCAGCCAGCGTCCCAGTCCCTCCCGCCCTGCACATCACTCCGCTCACCCTCCCACCTTCCCTTTCTGCTGTGCTCACACACTGCCATCTGACCCGTCATCTTGCCCTTCTTCAGTCACACACAAGATGTTTCACAAACCAGTCACTTTGTACGAAGTGTTCTTGGGCCTCTGTTCTCTGGAAGTCTGTAGTCTGAGATAGCATCCTGGACCCACGGACTGCCAGAAAAACAATCAAAGAACAACCATTAATAAACATGAAAATAGATGAGATAACATGTCCCCATCCTGTGTGAGTTGGGGCCAGTGGTGCTCGTGGGAACTTCTGGGTGTATATTTGAGAAAGCCCGGGAGTCTCCTCCTGAGAAAAGGTGAGGATGAGCTAAGCTAGTGCTTTCCTAGGGCCAGTGCTCCGGGGAGAAACAGGCCCTCCTCCCACCAGCGAGAGGCTGGGGCGCAAGGCTGGCCGGGGGAGAAGGTGCACACTGGAGGGCGCCGAGGAGGGGGGTCAAGCCCATCTCCGTCTCCGTGTCTGCCGCAGGCTCATCCTCACCTATCGAGTAACTGACTGATCAATGAATTGAACCATTGACCAAGCCATTTATCCGCTCAACAAAGGAGGAACATCTGAGAAGTACCAGTGTGGATGGGGAAGATATTCAAAATCAGTGTTTTTCATCCTAACTGCACATTGGAATTACCTGTAGAACCTAAAAAAATACTCATGCTCAGGTTTCCCGCCAGAAAAATTACATTAAAAAATATCTGGCTGTGGAACATGGGTAGAAAACCGCTGGTCTGAATGACCCCAAGTCTCCTTCCTCTGACACCACCACTCGTCGCCCCCTTTCTGTTAAGGTCCGCTCTGGCCTTCTGAGGGACGTGACTGAAGATGTGACTTGAGGTCACTGAGGTATAGCTGACACTCTATAGTCAGTTCACATAAATGTTTATTGAGCAGCTATTATGGGGCCTGACATTAGAGAGACTCAATGGCAAGGATATTGGTATCGCCTTCTAGAAGTAACTTAATGTTGTACTCCATTTCCTTGACTGTTTATCTGGTGATGCAGAGCCAGCTCTTCTAATGAATGGGATTTTTCTGTGATTTGTCCTGTCTTGTCCCTCAACGGAAGAGAAACAGTGACTGTGTCCGGTGCATTACAGTTAAATGGAGACAAAGCAGGCGGTGAAAAAGACAGAAATAGGTGGGAGACAGGAAATAGGGAGTGAGGCTAAGGGGACAAAATGTGTTTGTCCATCAGGCTTTTGCAAATGCACTATCAAGTTGTCTAACTTGTGAAAGGTAAAAGCATATAATGTGCCTATTTACAATGTGGGTTATCAGCAAGGATTTGAGCCCCTATAAGGTACCTGTCCAGTGCTTGGTACGGTGGACATGACTGGCACTCAAAGAACAGGCAGTCTAGCTGGGGAATTAAGATGAAAGAGACAGAGACTTTAAGTACCCAGTTGTGTTTTATGACTGTAGGCTGTTAGGAGTTGGGAGTAAGGAGGATGAGAAGGGGCTGTCTGAAGGATGGCCCAAGGCACAGCTCTGCTGAATGTTTGTTATCGCTCAGTAATGACAAGGATGGAAACGGAAAAGAAACATTTAGAAACTTTTATAGCAATTTGCCAGAACAATTTTGTCTGTTGAATTAAAAAAAATTTTTAATGGGCCTTCTATTTTGTTTTCAAAATGCATTTCTCTAGTAATTCATTCTCATATTTTACAAAAGTACGAGTCTATGACAGATTGAAATAAAAAACATGAACAAAAAACCACACCGAACTGGTCCTTTCCACAGAGGATTTGGGAAGCCCTGGACTGGAGTATCCAGAAATCTGAGATGTCGTGGAATGCTGGAGAGGCACCAGCGGGTGGGACAAGGGCTGATGCTCTATGATACTGTCAGAGTAACAGTGTTCTGAAAACCTAGGTCTTACTCATGGAGGCCCTAAGCCCACAAACACTGATTTTTTTGGTGGATGCTGGAGCTTTTTCCATGCTTTTTATGTGATTGGTATTATGTCATTGACTTCTCTCACGACCCTGTGTGATAATAGGCTCGTTACCATCTCTGTTTTGTGGAAGCCTGAAGAGGGCAGATAATGTCCAGGCTACCACAGCTGGCGAGGGGCAGGCCTGTGTGTTCAAGCCAGGTGTGTTGGACTCCGGAGCCTGACTGATGCATGGCCCCCCACCCCAGCTGTCACTCCAGGCAGCAAGAATGGCCACAGACTCTACCTATCCAGACATTCCAGAATAGGGTTGAGGAGAAGGTCCTACAGAGTTAGCTCAGGGAGCTCAAGGTTGTCCTTGCAGAAAGGTAGTGACCTCCAAGGGAGGGGCGGGGTGGGGCGGGGCTTTCTCTGGCAGGTCTACTCTTTCCTGCATGCTTATTTCCAGCGGCATTTCAGTGGGTAGACCCACTCTGGTTTGGGCTTATTATTAGCCTCTGTACTGTCCTGTCCATACCTTTTGCCAGTGGCATTTCATCCATCCATTTATTCTTAAACTTTTAATTTTGAGATAATAGGAAGTTGCTACGAAACATGCAGGGAGGCCCCGTGCGCCCTTCATCTAGCATGCCCGCTGTTCATGTTTTGTGCAGCTGCAGTACAGTGTCAAAGCCAGGAAATCGACATTGGTATACTCCACAGACTTACCTATCCACTTTTTTCTGTTACATTTTAAAAAGACTTTTTTAAAGAGCATTTTTAGATATACAGGAAATTGAGAGGAAGGGACAGAGATTTCCTGCCCATTTGCACATGCTCAGCCTCCCTCTTTGTCAGCGCCCCCCTCCAGAGTGGTACATCTGTGACAATTGATGAACCTAGTGAGTGACACATCATAATCACCCAGAGTTCATGGTTGATGCTGGGGTTCACTCTTGGTGTTGTACATTCTATAGGTTTTGACAAAGTATAATGATATATATCCACTATTATAGTGTCATGCATGCTAGTTTCACTGACCTAAAAATCCTCTGTGTTTCACCGTTCATTCCACCTTCCTTGCTAATTCTTGGCAACCACTGATGTTTTTACTGTCTCATAGTTTTGCTTTTTCCAGAATGTCATATACTTGGAATCATATAATCTACAGCCTTTTCAAATAAGCTTCTTTCACTTAGTAATGTGCATTTATGTTTCCTCCATGTCTTTTCATGGCTTGACAGTTCATTTCATTTTATCACTGAGTACATTCCATTGTCTGAGTGTAGCACAGTTTATTTATCCACTTATCTATTGAAAGGTATCTTGGTTGCTTTCAAGTTTTGGAAATTATGAATAAAGTTACTATAGACATTCATGTACAGGTTCTTGTGTGGACATAAGTTTTCAGCTCTTTTGGGTAAATACCGAGAAGCACAATGTAACATTCATTTTTTTACTTCCACATTCTGGGTACAATGCTTTAAGAGAAGCATCACAAGCCATAGTATGTGTTGGGGAGGGAGAGGATGAGTGGTCTAGAAGCCAAATCATAGCCAGATTGTTCTAAAGAACTAGTGTGAGCTTTTTGAGTGTGGCTGTCATGTGTTATTTAGCTCTCCTGTCTTAGCACCTAAAGTAGTGTGAGGTACTTAGTTGGCCCTCAACAAATTTCTTTTTTTAATTGAAGGTTTGATTCAGAGCAAAAAGCGTGTGTATAAGCATACTGGCTGCCTTCCATATTGCTGGGCCTCCAGCGTTGAGAAGGATGAGATTTATGCCCCCTATTGCTCTTGAGGGCAGAGCTAGGATTACTGAATGGGGAAAAGACACGTGGAGAAAAAACACCCCGCTGGATTTATGGAAGAACTTGACCGAGAATGGGAACAATGCAGCAGGGAAGCAGTCAGCTCTCCTATTCTGGAAGTATTTAGTCAGTAGCAGACCATTGGGGATGCAGTGGAAATTATTCCTGCATTTTATTGACATTGGGCCAAATGGCTTTAATGGAAGTCTTTCCAGTTTCTCGTGTCTGAGAGTCTAAGAACATGCAGGCAATTGGGAAGGGGGGCTAGTTTATGGGTAGAGGGTATTCATGGAGCTTGAAATGACAACAGTACATTTTCATGGAAAAAAGTCTGTAGATTTTGTAAAGTTTGTATTGTCTTCTTTAAAGGAAAAGTCATAGGCAACCATATATAAACCCCTGTATCACAGCTGCTCTGTGTAACCTGTGGAGTTTGCTCCGGCAACATCTGGAGTTAGCCAGGCAATCAGACACTCCTCCTTCCAGGCAGCGTTGGCAACCTCAGTCCTAGAGAAAATTGTGGGAGCTGGATTCTGACTACAGCTGAGATGTTTTTGTCATGTTAATTACTCATTGAAATTAAGGAGAAGATTATTGCAATTTCTATTCCAGTAAATGAGGTAGGCACTGAGTTAATCAGATAACTTCCAGGTGAAAAGAAAAAAAATACATCCAAGTTTCTTAAATTAGGCCATCCAAGAAGGTTATTATATATTCATACATGATTATCCTGTAATGTATGAATTTAGATGGTTTATGTTTCTTTTTTTTAATGTTTTTTTTTTTTTTCAGAGACAGCGAGAGATTCAGAGAGAGGGACAGATAGGGATAGACAGACAGGAATGGAGAGAGATGAGAAGCATCAATCATCAGTTTTTCGTTGCGACACCTTAGTTGTTCATTGATTGCTTTCTCATATGTGCCTTGACTGAGGTGCCACAGCAGACCAAGTAACCCTTTGCACAAGCCAGTGACCTTGAGTCCAAGCTGGTGAGCTTTTGCTCAAACCAGATGAGCCTGCGCTCAAGCTGGCGACCTTGGGGTCTCGAACCTGGGTCCTCAGCATCCCAGTCCGATGCTCTATCCACTGCACCACCGCCTGGTCAGGCTAGATGCTTTATGCTTTAATTTCAGTTTAGCTGCCAAGGAAGACACAAACTGCTCATGTCATATGTTTTTAAAAACTCAAATGTACCTTTTTTTTTAACTATATGCCGAGAACTTAATACATAATATCTCGTTAATTTTCACAGCACTTCTGACGGGTAGGTATTATCATTGCTATTTTCTGACCAAGAAACAGAAGCTCCAAGAAGATAAGCAACTTGTTCTGGGACACACATCTAATGGAAACATGGTTGGGATTCAAAGCCAGATCTGTGGGCCCTAAAGCCAGAGCTCTTTATACTGTTTAGTATTGGAGATAGGCCGTCTCTTGCAGAATCCAAACCTACTGTGTTCTCTATAGATTTCAGAACTATGTCTTGTTTCTAAACCCATAGGTGTCAGCTCCCTGTGTGCAGGGCAGCCTGCCCAGATGGCACATTTCCACCATTGCTGATGACCTTTCTGTAGCAGTCGCACTGAGCCATTTGACCTTCACTACACTCAACAGCTACTTAATTGTCCCTAGTCCTGCTTCCTACCCCTGCCCACTCCCTCCTCCCTGCCTCTAGGATGAATGATCCTGAAGGCTTGAACACCGTCTTTGAGCCGGGCCATAGTTTTCAGCTTGCCTGCTGCCCACTGTCTAATAATCCTAGCCTAAGTCTTCTCAAGTCTGGGGATTGTGGTCTCATTCTCATAAGCAGGCTTGGAGAACAGCCAGGAGAACATGGTACAGCACAGAGCCCTGTGCCTGAATGTATTTTGTCCCTGCTGTGCGATTTACCAGTCCTGTGGCTTGAAGGAGTCTCTTAGTTGTCAGAGCCTCAGTTTTTCACCAGCTAAAAGAAAAGAGTAATAATCTCTTGTATTTTTTTTTTTTTTGGTAGGGTGAGCATGAGACTTAGGTGATGTTAGAATCTAGGAAACTTTATAAATCATAGGCATTGTACAGTAAGTCTGGAGCATGAAAGAGAATGATCCCATTCCTTGGAAAAGCTTTCTTCTGGAAGGGCCAGAAGCCAGCACACACACCAGGGTCGGAAAACATGAGCTCCTCTGGCCGGCCAGGCTGTTGCACTAGAGCAGGTTTGTCTCTGTGGCCCTCTCCTTTTCCTGAATAGCATGGCTGTGTTTCTTGGCTTGGATTGTTGAGATAATTGCTCCCAATCTTCCCTTTCCAATGAGTGCGAGGCTATTAGACCTGAACGATAGCCACTGGCTGAAAGCATTCCAAAGACTCTGATTGGGTAGACTGTGTTCTGCTCAGCATAATTTGCTTGCTGGTTATGTAAATATTAGGGTTGTTAATCTTCATTGGAGGGTGTTAGCCAAGAAAAACTGTATTTTAAAAAAAAACCCATATATTAACATGGGAAAGAAAATAAAAGTAAACCAAGCAAATATAACAATTTTAAAGTCCTAAAAGCTTCCAGTGAAGACGTAAAAGGCTCTAATTTGTATTTATTCAATAAATAAGATTGTGGCTTCCAATTCTTTTTGAAAGTAGAACATATATCTTAAATTAAAAAGTAAGTTTTCTAACCTGAACAATTAGAGACTATAAATTTTGCTGTCATTTAATAGGTTTGAATTTGCAAGGTAGTTTTCATGAATTTTTTTCTCCTCACATAGACTTTATGTCTTAAATTTATTTTGTGTCTATATTTTCTTATTATAAGCTTTTTACTGAAGATTTACATACATACAGAAAAGCATACAAATCTTAACTGTACAACTCAATTTTTTTTTTTATATATAATTTTATTTTTTTAATGGGGTGACATCAATAAATCAGGATACATATATTCAAAGATAACAAGTCCAGGTTATCTTGTCGTTCAATTATGTTGCATACCCACCACCCAAAGTCAGATTGTCCTCTGTCACCTTCTATCTTGTTTTCTTTGTGCCCCTCCCCACCCCCTATCCCTCTCCCATTCCCCCCTCCCCCCCGTAACCACCACACTCTTATAAATGTCTCTTAGTTTTAATATTATGTCCCACCTACGTATGGAATAATACAGTTCCTGTTTTTTTCTGATTTACTTATTTCGCTTCGTATCATGTTATCAAGATCCCACCATTTTGCTGTAAATGTTCCGATGTCATCATTTCTTATGGCTGAGTAGTATTCCATAGTGTATATGTGCCACATCTTCTTTATCCAGTCATCTATTGATGGGCTTTTTGGTTGTTTCCATGTCCTGGCCACTGTGAACAATGCTGCAATAAACATGGGGCTGCATGTGTCTTTACGTATCAATGTTTCTGAGTTTTTGGGATATATACCCAGTAGAGGGATTGCTGGGTCATAAGGTAGTTCTATTTTCAGTTTTTTGAGGAACCACCATACTTTCTTCCATAATGGTTGTACTACTTTACATTCCCACCAACAGTGTATGAGGGTTCCTTTTTCTCCACAGCCTCTCCAACATTTGCTGTTACCTGAATTGCTAATAACAGCTAATTGAACAGGTGTGAGGTGGTATCTCATTGCCGTTTTGATTTGCATTTCTCTAATAGCTAAAGAAGATGAGCATCTTTTCATATATCTGTTGGCCATTTGTATTTCTTCCTGGGAGAAGTGTCTATTCATATCCTCTTCCCATTTTTTTATTGGATTGTTTGTTTGTTTGTTGTTGAGTTTTATGAGTTCTTTGTATATTTTGGATATTAGGCCCTTATCTGAGCTGTCGTTTGAAAAAATAATTTCCCATTTAGTTGGCTTTCTGTTTATTTTGTTATCAGTTTCTCTTGCTGAGCAAAAACTTCTTAGTCTGATGTAGTCCCATTCATTAATTTTTGCCTTCACTTCTCTTGCCATTGGAGTCAAATTCATAAAATGCTCTTTAAAACCCAGGTCCCTGAGTTGAGTACCTATGTCTTCTTCTATGTACTTAATTGTTTCAGGTCTTATGTTTAGATCTTTGATCCATTTTGAGTTAATTTTTGTACAGGGGGAGAGACTGTAGTCCAGTTTCATTCTTTTGCATGTGGCTTTCCAGTTTTCCCAGCACCATTTATTGAAGAGGCTTTCTTTTCTCCATTGTGTGTTGTTGGCCCCTTTATCAAAAATTATTTGACTATATATATGTGGTTTTATTTCTGGACTTTCTATTCTGTTCCATTGGTCTGAGTGTCTATTTTTCTGCCAATACCATGCTGTTTTGATTGTCGTGGCCCTATAATAGAGTTTGAAGTCAGGTATTGAAATGCCCCCAGCTTCATTCTTTTTCTTTAGGATTGCTTTGGCTATTTGGGGTTTTTTATAGTTCCATATAAATCTGATGATTTTTTGCTCTATTTCTTTAAAAAATGTCATTGGAAGTTTGATGGGAATTGCATTAAATTTGTATATTGCTTTGGGTAATATAGCCATCTTGATTATATTTATTCTTCCTAGCCAAGAACAAGGTATATTCTTCCATCTCATTATATCTTTTTCGATTTCCCTTAACAATGGTTTATAGTTTTCATTATATAAGTCCTTTACATTCTTTGTTATGTTTATTCCTAAGTATTTTATTTTTTTTGTTGCAATCGTGAAGGGGATTGTTCTTTTGAGTTCCTTCTCAGTTGTTTCATTGTTGGCATATAGAAAGGCTATTGACTTCTGTATGTTAATTTTGTATCCTGCGACCTTACTGTATTGGCTTATTGTTTCTAGTAGTCTTTTTGTGGATTCTTTGGGGTTTTCGATGTATAGTATCATATCATCTGCAAAAAGTGATACCTTTACTTCTTCTTTTCCGATATGGATGCCTTTTATTTCTTTGTCTTGTCTGATTGCTCTGGCTAGAACCTCTAGTACCACATTAAATAAGAGTGGAGAGAGTGGACAACCCTGTCTTGTTCCTGATTTAAGGGGGAAAGCCTTCAGTTTAGTGCCATTTAATATGATGTTAGCTGATGGTTTATCATATATGGCCTTTATCATGTTGAGATATTTTCCTTCTATACCCATTTTGTTGAGAGTCTTAAACATAAAATTGTGTTGTATTTTATCGAAAGCCTTTTCTGCGTCTATTGATAAGATCATGTGGTTTTTGTTCTTTGTTTTGTTGATATGGTGTATTACGTTATCCGTTTTACGTATGTTGAACCATCCTTGAGATTCTGGGATGAATCCCACTTGATCATGATGTATTATTTTTTTAATATGTTGTTGTATTCGATTTGCTAGTATTTTGTTTAGTATTTTAGCATCTGTATTCATTAGAGATATTGGTCTGTAGTTTTCTTTTTTTGTGCCATCCTTGCCTGGTTTTGGTATGAGGGTTATGTTGGCTTCGTAGAATGTGTTTGGAAGTATTGCTTCTTCTTCAATTTTTTGGAAGACTTTGAGTAGAATAGGAACCAAGTCTTCTTTGAATGTTTGATAAAATTCGCTGGTATAGCCGTCAGGGCCTGGACTTTTATTTTTGGGGAGGTTTTTAATGGTTTTTTCTATTTCTTCTCTACTGATAGGTCTGTTTAGGCTTTCTGCTTCTTCTTGACTCAATCTAGGAAGGTTGTATTGTTCTAGGAATTTTTCCATTTCTTCTAGGTTGTTGAATTTAGTGGCATAAAGTTTTTCATAGTATTCTACAATAATTCTTTGTATATCTACGGTGTCCGTGGTGATTTCTCCTCTTTCATTTTGGATTTTGTTTATATGAGTTCTTTCTCTTTTTTCCTTGGTAAGTCTTGCCAAGGGTTTGTCAATTTTGTTGATCTTTTCAAAGAACCAGCTCCTTGTTCTATTAATTTTTTCTATAGTTTTTCTGTTCTCTAATTCATTTATTTCTGCTCTGATTTTTATTATCTCCTTTCTTCGGCTGGTTTTGGGTTGTCTTTGTTCTTCTTTTTCTAGTTCCTTAAGGTGGGAAGTTAAGTGGTTCACTTGGGCTCTCTCTTGTTTGTTCATATATGCCTGAAGTGATATGAACTTCCCTCTTATCACTGCTTTTGCTGCATCCCATAAATTCTGATATGTCGTATTGTCATTTTCATTAGTCTGTATATATCTTTTGATCTCTGCACTTATTTCTTCTTTGACCCATTCATTTTTTAAAAGTATGTTGTTTAGTTTCCACATTTTTGTGGGATTTTTTTCCTCTTTTTTGCAGTTGAATTCTAGTTTCAAGGCTTTATGATCAGAAAATATGCTTGGTACAACTTCAATTTTTCTGAATTTGCTGATGTTGTTTTTGTGGCCCAACATATGGTCAATTCTTGAGAATGATCCATGTACACTGGAGAAAAATGTATACTCAGTCACTTTGGGATGAAATGTCCTGTAGATGTCTATCATATCCAGGTGCTCTAGTGTTTTGTTTAAGGCCACTATGTCTTTGTTGATTCTCTGTTTGGATGACCGATCTAGAGCCGTCAGCGGTGTATTGAGGTCTCCAAGTATGATTGTATTTTTGTCAGTTTTTGTTTTAAGATCAATAAGTAGCTGTCTTATATATTTTGGTGCTCCTTGGTTTGGTGCATATATATTAAGAATTGTTATGTCTTCTTGATTCAGTGTCCCCTTAGCCATTATGAAATGGCCATTTTTGTCTCTGAGTACTTTTCCTGTCTTGTAGTCAGCATTATCCGATATGAGTATTGCTACACCTGCTTTTTTTGGATGTTATTTGCTTGGAGTATTGTTTTCCAGCGTTTCACTTTGAATTTGTTTTTATCCTTGTTACTTAGATGAGTTTCCTGTAGGCAGCATACAGTTGGATTTTCTTTTTTAATCCATTCTGCTACTCTGTGCCTTTTTATTGGTGAGTTTAATCCGTTTACATTTAGTGTAATTATTGATACTTGTGAGTTCCCTATTGCCATTTTATATCTTGCTTTCTGTTAGTTTTGTGTCTTGTTTGATCCCTCTCTTTTGTTTTTCTATCTTTTGTTTTTATTTGGTTGTATTCCATACATCTTTCCACTGTTGCTATCTTTTTTATCTCATGTGCTTCTGTGGTGGTTTTTTCAATGGTGGTTACCTTTGAATAATGAAAAGGGTCCCTACCCTGTTCATTGTAGCGAACTATTTTGTGAGTACTTTTGCACTCCATCGTCCTTTGCTACTGTTAATCTCCATCTTCTCCCCCTCTTTCTTTTTGTTGTTGTCACAGTTTAAATTTGGTTTTATTGTGTTCTTCTTGGAGCTTTTACTTGTGGCTCTGTTTTTTTTTTGTTCTTTGTATCTGATTGGAGAACCCCCTTTAGTAATTCCTGGAGTGGGGGTTTTCTGATGATAAATTCCCTCATCTTTTCTGTATCTGTGAATGTTTTTATTTCTCCTTCATATTTGAAGGATAGCTTTGATGGGTATAGTATTCGTGGCTGAAAGTTCCTCTCTTTCAGGACTTTAAATATTGGGGTCCACTCTCTTCTAGCTTGTAGAGTTTCTGCTGAGAAATCTGATGATAATCTAATGGGCCTTCCTTTATATGTTGTATTCTTCTTTTCCCTGGCTGCCTTGAGAATTTTTTCTTTGCTGTTGGTTTGTGTCAATTTCATTATGATATGCCTTGGAGTAGGTTTGTTGGGGTTAAGAAAACTTGGAGTTCTGTTTGCTTCTTGAACTTGAGGCTTTAGTTCTTTCCACAGGCTTGGGAAGTTCTCATCTATTATTTGTTTGAGTATGTTCTCCATTCCATTTTCTCTCTCTTCTCCCTCTGATATACCTATTATTCTTATGTTATTCTTTTTGATGGAGTCAGATAATTCTTGTAGGGCTATCTCATTTTTTTTAATTTTTGAGTCTCTTTCTTCTTCTCTCTGTTGTGCCTCAAGTTGCTTGTCTTCTATTTCACTAATCCTCTCTTCTATCTGCCCTGTTCTATTAGCTAAGCTTGTTACTTCGTTTTTCAGCTCGTGAATTGATGTACAACTCAATTTTTATCCAGTGAACCAGCATACAGATCAAGAAGCAACATTCCCAGCAACCCAGACCCCTTGTCCCCCAGTGTCCCCTCCCACTCAGTAGTCTCATCTCTAGGGTGACTTCTAGTACCATAAGATTAGTTTGTCTGTTTTGAAATTTCATATATTAATAAATATAAAGTATACAATATTTTGTATCTGTTCTCTTGTTTAAAATTATATGTGATAGGTTATTCCATGTTGTGTCAGCAATTTTATGTCATTTTCATCATTAGGTAATATTCTATTGTATTTACAGTTGACCCTTGAAATAATACTGGGGTTATGGGTGCCGGTCTTTCCTATAGTTGAAAATTAGCATATAACTTTGTCTCCCCCCAAATTTAACTCCTAATAGTCCACTGTTGACTGGAAGCCTTACCCATAACACAGTTGATTATATACATATTTTATATGTATTACATATGGGATTTTTACAATAAAGTAAGCCAGAGGGAAAAAATGTTAAGAAAATCATGTTCTTGTGTTTACTGAAAAAAATTTACATGTAAGTGGACTTGTGCAATTCAAACCCATGTTTTGTTTCCAGTTTGAAACTCTTGTGAATAAAGGCACAGTGAACACTTTTGTATAGGTCTGTTGATGAATATATATCTCCAGTTTTGTGGTGTATAGAGAGTAATTACTAAGCCATATGGTAGAAGTGTGTTTAGCCTTATTAAATGCTGCCAAATAGTTTCCCAAAATTGTTGTAACAACTTACATTTCCACCAGCAGGTAGGAGATTTCCAGTTCTCCACACCTTTGCCATTACTGCCTTTCCCATTTCAGCTTCTGTGGTAGGTATATAGTAGTGCCATACTTTGGCGTTTGTTTGTTTTCATGGTTTTGCATTTTCCTGATTATGAGTGCTGCCAAGAACATCTTCCTGTATTTGTTGCCTTTTGGATACCCTCTTTTCTAACGTGAGTCTTCAGTTGTTTTGCTCAGTCTTTGCTATTGAATTATCTGCCTTTACCTTCCTGAATTGTAGTTCTTTATATATTCTGGAGATAAGTCCTTTGTTGAATGTTTCTGTTGTGAATATTTTCTCCAGTCTACAGCTCGGCTCTTCCTGCGCTTTATGATGTATTTTGATGTTATTAATTTTAATGTAGTCCAATCCATCAAGTTTTTTCTTTTACAGTGGTGCTTTTTGTGTCCAGTAGAAATCTTTGTTCATCTTAATTTTTTTTGCTGAAGGCCTTTTTGTTTTACTTTTCATGTTTAGATAGATAATACATTTAGAAGTGCCTTTTGTATATGGTGAGGGAAAGATCCTTTTTTTTCTTTCTTTTTGTTTTGTCATCTAACTGATTTAGAATTACTTGTTGAAAAAGACCTTCCTTTTGCCACAGCACAGTAGTGTTATCTTTGTCATAGATCAAGTGACCATATATGCATGAGTGTTTCTGAGCACCAAAGTTTGGAGGTACCACCCAGTAATTGATACTACCTTGAGTTTGTATTGAAGACATGGCTAGCTAGACCCTTGGGATAGGTATGGAAGACTAAGAGGATAGGTGTGGAAGACTAAGAGGATAGGTATGGAAGACTAAGAGGATAGGTATGGAAGACTGAGAGGATAGGTATGGAAGACTGAGAGGATAGGTGTGGAAGACTAAGAGAAGCCAGGGGGACATCAGAGGTCCAGAAAAGTTTCCAGAGATAAAATCGTTTGACTCAAAGACTGTGCTGAAATACGCTTCTCTAAATAAAATAACTCTAGTAGAATCATAGTGTGTATTGGTTAACTGTCCTCTCTAGTATAAGATGGATTCACCATATGTAAAGGAATTTAAAGGAATGCAATACCTAGTTTCAAATTAAATACATTTTCTCACAGGAGTCAACTGAAAATGATGGTTGCTTGATCTGATGCCAGTTTTCCTCACAATAAGGGGATGCTGTCTCTGAAAAGAGGCTCAGCCAGTGCCTGTTCTTTGGGTCCATTACATCTGTCTGATATGCATTCTCAGAAACTAGACACCCAGGGCCTTTAATTGCTTGCCTATTTTAATTAGTCTTTGGTGGCCCGTTTGTTTGTGTCCATCTACTTCCAGCATCCTGAGCTCTTTCAGGTTTTCTGAGATCTCAAGGCAGCTGGGTCTGGGGTGCTGCCGAGAGCAGTGGTTCCTCAGATGGGTGACCACCCGTTCTCCAAGGGCCCACCCAACATAAACTATGGAGGACAAGGGCTGTCTGGTAGACCCCCAGACCACCCAGGTAATACAGCTCCTGTCCATCACTGATACACAGGTGGTTGATGAAGTGGGATCTTCTCCTTTAGGGGGCATGGACATGGTTCTAGCACCTTTAAGCTTGGAGAGTTACCCATCACCCTTGTTCCCCTCTCTTGGGGCTGGCCTAGAAGTCTGAGCTGCCATGAATGACAGATAGCTTCTTTATGTTTCCATTTGGTCAATAAACACAATTGAGCACCTGTTGTATACCAGCATTCAAAATATATTCCTAGCCCTTGAGGGGCTTAGTTTACTTCTGACTGTGTAAAATAACTGTCTCTACTTAAATTTGAGGCCTGACAAAAACCTTTCTGATGATGCTTGATCACTGGACCTCAATTCTTGCCCATCCCTATTCCCTGCCATGGCTAGACCTAGCTGAGTATTAGGTGATAAATCTCACCTGCCTGTCCCTGTATTGTAACCCGCTTTGTACCTCCATTGTGACTTGAGTTTCTCTATGGTCTGTTAACCAGAATGACTCCAAATTTGATGGCAGGTTTTATAATAACATCCAATCTGGGCACCTGCTGAAGCCCTGCTTGCCCTTCCCAAGTTCTTTTTTTAATTTTTTTTTAAACAAGCTCCCTTCCTCTTCAGAAGGGTTCTCTTTTTTATATATTTATTTTATATAAATAATATATAAAATTCTGTGAGAGAGACAGACAGGAAGGGAGAGAGATGAGAAGAATCAACTCATAGTTGTGGTACTCTAGTTGTTCATTAATTGCTTCTCATAAGTTCCTTTACCAGGGGGTTCCAGCTGAGCCAGTGACCCCTTGCTCAAGCCAGTGACCTTAGGCTCAAGCCAGTGATCTTGGACTCAAGCCAGCAATCTTGGGCTTCAAACCAGTGACCGTGGAGTTATGTTGATGATCCCATGCTCAAACAGGCAACCCTGCTCTCTAGCTGGTGAGTCTGTGCTCAAGCTGGATGAGCCTACACTCAAGCCAGTGACCTCAGGTTTCGAACCTGGGACCTCAGCGTCCCAGGTCAAAACTTCATTCACTGCGCCACCACCGGTCAGCCCCAAGTTCTTAATTAAGTATCTTGAAATGCTGCTCTGCTGCCCCAGGGTCTGCCATTGAGCTGGGGACAGAGTGGTTTCCTTTTTTGACAGGGAATTAATCTTCTTCACTTAATGGCATCTGCATATTGGGATCTTGGGGTTACCCCTGTGCCTAATAGCAAGTGGTATATAAGTTATATGGGAGTTAGGACTGTGGTATAAAGTGTCCCCATAATTGTCATGTCTTATTTCAATCAGCAAAGACTTCCAGTCACCACAAGTCTTTGCTACCCCGGATGTTTCCACCTGTTTTCTCTGTGTGTTCACAGGATGGCTCGAGATTTTATTTTAGCTTTTCAAAACTTCTGTTCTTTTAAAATGGGCATTTAAAAAAAAAGACTCCTCTGTTTTATTTGTTTAAAAATTTAAAAATTAATCTTTGTACATTTAAAAACCATTGTGTATAATAGAATAACAAACTTTCAGAACCCAGAGATATTAGCTATCATTCGCCCAATCTTCTCATGACTAAATAATATTGTGAGATTTCTCTCCCTGGAGATATTTTTAAATGTCTTTTACAATCACAGGAAGTCAGAGCTGCAAGAGAACTGTGAACGATGGGAGGCCAGCAATCTCATTTTACAGATGAGGAAGCTCAGGCCCCGAGGAGGCGAGCGATTGGCTCACACAGACAGCGGTGTGCTCACATCCCGGGTGTCCCGATCCCGCCGTCTGGAGGTCTTTGCTTATGTGGACAAGGCTGCGTCTCACTTCCAATTTTGCTTCATAATTGTTACCCAGAGACAGCCAGGGATTTCTCATAGAATCTAAGCTTGTCATGCAATATTAATCCATGCCAGGATTTAACGTAACATAGAAATAGCCAAAATGTACCTTGGGCGAGTGCCATGAATCCCAGTGGGGGTGGGCTGGGATAAGTAGTTATGTTAATAAAACCTTTCCACATCAAAAGTGTGAGTCAGATTCAATATATGAATACCACCAAGAAGCTCAAACACAGAGGCAGTTTAATTTTAGTTCAAACAGATCACCCGTTTGCTTCTCCCTTCAGAAATAAACGGGGTGGAAGATGTTATGTCTTTCAAATTAGATTGACTGCTAAAAATGGGGAAACGATCTGCAGGAGGGTCATTTTCCTTGTGCACTGCCGTCCTGTGCACCCTGTATTTCTAGCGAAGCCTGGACTTCCAGTTCAGTAGAGGTGGAAATGGAGAGTGTGCCTTTTCCCCCCTTTGCCCTAGCTGCATTCAGGAAACTCCAAGTAGGCCCCTGCACCCTGTGGGTGCCCCTGCCTCACGCTCCCTCCTGAGGCCTGCTGCTCTGGGCTGGCCCTCAGCGAGGCCAGGGCGGCTGTGGCTGTGGAGCTGGTGGGAGCTTCCTCTGATGGGGCACAAAGCCTTTCTTCAGGGGAAGGGGAACTGAAGGAGTCAGCCGTCCTCCTGGTCCTCGGAGACCCTTTCTTCCAAGGCCTAAGGCAAGAAAATAGGCTCAAGGTCTGCCGTGTGAGTTTCAGATATTAGTTTGTCCACCACATTCTTGGCTGTCTCCTGCCCCCAGGGTATGCCTCCATCCCTCCCTCTGCTCCTTCAGGTTCCAAGCAGGGGAGTGTGTGGGTGCAGGAGGAGGATGGAGAAAGTGCTGTGTTTCACCCCTCTGCTTTGTGTCTGGTGACTGGAAGGACCCTGATGACGCCTCACAGCAGAGACACCCCGCCCTTCCCGGGAAGCTCCCGTCTAATGAGGGCAGGCTAGTCCGCTGTATGATGGCCTCCAGGGCAAAGCAGCGCTGAGCTGGGGTCGCTTTGTTGCCTCCCGGATGCCACACTGCTTTGAGGGAAGCACAACCTTGCGGCAAAGCTGCATCTGAGCTAAGATGGTGATTCTGTCCTCTTTGGATAGGCCATTGCCCATAAGAAGCATTCACATGTTGATTTGCAAACAACTCCTGGGCTCGCTTTGGGGGTTTTGTCTGAAGGGAGCGCCATTCCTGGAATTCACTGAGAGCTCCCTGACATGCCCTCTGCAACTCATCACGGTAATGGGAGGGAGGGCGGGAGGCCCCGCCACGTCGGGATGGCTGTATCGATTGCAGTGTCTGGAGGAAGGTTATGGCGATGGATGGGGATTCACTGAGTGTAGAGGAATAAAGCTCTGGCCCTGGAGCCTGTCTTTTTAACTGGGCTCCCAGCCAGGGCTTCCTTGCCAACTCCCCACTCTCCCCAGTCCATCATGCACACCCAACTAGATCTGGCTTCCCTGAACACCACTTACTCAAACTTCCCAATTGCTTAGAAACCTTAATGGATTCTTTTGGCCTGGACTCAAGGCCTTTCAGGATCAGGTTCACATCCAAAAACAGTTGCCTTTACAGCCTTATCACTAATCAAGCCCATCCTCTGCAGCAAAGCCCGTTGTCCAGTCAGAGGAAGTCTGCTCACGGTGCCCTGAAGATTCCAGGCTTGTCTGAATCTCCGTGCCTTTTCCCAGGCTGTTCCTGTGTCTTCTGTCTTCTGCTCAGATCCCTCCCTCGTTCAGTACCTGACTTTTTAGCCTTTTTATCTAGCAATGTAATAGTCCATTTATCTAACATATACCAAGCCCCTGGAGGTAGGAACTCCTGTAACCTCCAGCGCAGGGAGGGCTGAATGTGAGAAGCACACATCCTGCTTCTTGGTGAATGGGCAGCGTCGAGTACTTGAAATAATTAACCTTCTCTGGGTAACTCAGGGTTATTTCTTTCTTGGCCTGGTGTTCATGCACCCATTTTAGAGTGAGGTCTGGGGATGTTTGACGGGGAGGGAGAAGGGAATGAAGGCAGGGGCATCCGAGCAGTTTCCAACAAGGCAGTGGTCAAGAGCAGGACCGAAATAGAGCAGATGCTAGAGGCAGAACAAAACAAGCAAACAAAGAATACAAGAAGGTGGATATAATACACCTTAGAGATGGAAGGGGGTTATGGTGAGTTAAGCATCCTCTGGAAGTCCATGTCTATATGAAACCTCAAAACATGACTTTATTTGGAAATAGTGTCTTTGTAGATATAATTAGTTAAGGAAAGGGGAGGTCATTCCAGATTAGGGTATGCCCTCAATTCAGTGAGGGCTGTCCTTGTGCGAGGAGCAGAGGACACATAGAGAAGGCCACGTGGAGCTGGAGGCAGAGATGAACAGTGTAGCCACGAGCCCAGGAATGCCAAGGACTGACAGGAGCTCCCAGAAGCTGGGACGAGGCAAGGAGGCATTCTTCCCGAGAGCCTTGAGGCGCTGACACCTTGATTTTGGACTTCTGGCCTGAATTGTAAGAGAATAAATTTCTGTTGTTTTAAGCCATCCGGTTTGTGGTAATTTGCTGTGTCAGCCTAGGAAATGAATACAGTGTATTTAGGGCATATATACCAGAAACTCAGGGGCTTGGGTGACAGTATATCCTGTGTTTTCAGCACTGTGACCTCACTGTGGTTCTGATCATAGTAAGAAGTTTGCACTTGTCGTTCGTGATGCAGTTTTGCCAAGAACTATCCAGGGGAAAATGGACTCTTGGAGCTTCTGGTCATCTGGATGGAGGTGGCTGGCCCATGAAGCATGTGGGGCATGATGGGAAGTTGTGGGTAGAGCCATCCTGCAAGACGCAGGAAGGAGGCGTCACACCAGGCAGGATTTCCAGATTGTTCCATTTTTATGCAGAAGAAATGTGGCTAAAGTGATCATCAGAAACAGAGGAGGTGTGTACTTGGGAAGGGGGGTGGGGAATGTCATGGCAATCTTGTGAAGAAGTGATGGGATGTGGGTTTGCGTTGGTACAAGTGAAGAAGGAGAGGAGACAGGGCTGAACCCCCCGGGTGGCTTCTGCAGTGAGTGCTGTGTAAGAACTGCCTTCTTTTTCTGGGCCACCAGGCCGCTCTGGGTGTTGTTCCCCGAACAGTGGAATCCCACAAAGCGAGGGTAGGACAGGAACAGCTCTGCCCTTGGAGGAGGTCCTCCCTCCAGCTCGTGCTGGCGGTGCTGAGGGGCAAAGGGATGCACACTGGAAACCTCCCTCCCTCCTGCTCGTGCTGGCGGTGCTGAGGGGCAAAGGGATGCACACTGGAAACCTCCCTCCCTCCTGCTCGTGCTGGCGGTGCTGAGGGGCAAAGGGATGCACACTGGAAACCTCCCTCCCTCCTGCTCGTGCTGGCGGTGCTGAGGGGCAAAGGGATGCACACTGGGAACCTCCCTCCCTCCTGCTCGTGCTGGCGGTGCTGAGGGGCAAAGGGATGCACACTGGGAACCTCCCTCCCTCCTGCTCGGGTTGGCGGTGCTGAGGGGCAAAGGGATGCACACTGGAAACCTCCCCCAATCGCACCGATTGCCACTGTTTTGTTTGAGCAAGTCTGTCCCCCTCTCCGAGCCTTGGTCTTGCCCCTTTTACAGGAGGCCTGTGAGGTAGATACATGCACATCGAGGAAGAACCCTTTGTGAACCTTAAAGTGCTCTCTACTATTAGAGTCCTTCCAGGACTGAACAGGAAGGTAGGTGGAGTCTCCATTCCCTGGGGTTCTGGGGTGCTTGTAGACTGTTTGGAAAGGAATGCGGTCTGTTTGGGAAGATGAAAACGTTCTGAAGAGGGACGAATGCACAGCCATGTGAATGTATGCAATGCCTCTGAACTGTACGCTTAAAACTGGTTAAAATACTCCATTTCATTTTATTTTACCTTTATTTATTTATTTTACCACAATAAAAAGAAAAAAATCACAAGCACCTCCCTGCAATAAAGTAGCACACACTGGACAAAGCTGAAATTCAAGTAAATTTGTCACTCGGGTGTTATAGGGCGATTATTGTGCTTTGTGGTGAGTGATCATTTTTACAATCAGTGTGAGGAATTAATGCTGTTTCCTAGGACTCAACTAACACCATGTATTATTGTTACTACTTTTGGATAGTTCTAGAAATTCCCTTAGGAGGGGGTAAATAGATTACAATAATTGGAATCAAAATAAAACTGTAAATTGTACTTAATAACATAATGACCTGAGACCACCTCGCCGGCTCTGCCTCTGGCCCCAAGTTACGCCTCCTCCTCAGCGCTGCTCTTTCTTCTTCCTTCCTTTCCTTTGGCTCCTCGTTTTCTCCTTATCCCAGGTCACGATAGAAACAGATTTGCATTGATAGTGCAGAAGCAGGTGACGAGTTTCATGCAGCCTCATGCACTTCACCAAAAACGTCCCGTGCCATCCTCCACCCCGGGCCCCTGGCCCGGGCTCTGCTCCCAGAGTGAGAACCCTTCGCACTCCTCCTGGAGCAGTCGTTCCCCGGCCTGGGGGCGTCCACGTCAAAGCTGCACGCTTCCCCTCCCTCACTACTTCACCCGGGTCTCTCCTTTCTCGAGCTCCAAACTGCTTCTGAAGATCCACAGGCACAAACACTGCCTGACGGCCTCCCCATTTCTGAGGAGTCCCCGGAGACTGAAGGCTAGAAGATACCATACTTTTCACTCCATTAGACGCACCCCCCCCCCCCCAAGTGGAAGGGAAAATGCCTGTGCATCTATGGAGTGAATGTTCATTCTTTTTAGCTGCTGCGGGTTCCCTGACAACTAGAAGAGTATTTGAACATTAGAGTCTCTTCTCATTTGTTAATAACAGTGCTGATGGTTGTTAACACTGCTGTTGAGTTTACATTGTTGAAATATTATTGTGGTATATGTTATTAAATATTTTAACACACCATTTGGTTCAGAATATGTTTTTCTTATTTTCCTACTTAAAATCCTAGGTGCGTCTTATGGTCAGGTGCGTCTTATGAAGCAAAAAATACGGTAGCTCCTAAAGGGGCTGAAAGATGGACATCTTTGGGATTGAGAAATTGTTCTGTTTTAGCACAAAATAAACTGTTTAAGGTTTTGTGTTCAAATATTGGAACCTGTATTGTGCCTGCTCTACATCCTCTCTGAAATGATGCAGAACAACACTGTTTGGTGCAGAACTGCCCAGGTGCCAGGTGATTTGGAACCATGCGTAGAGCCCGGCACAGCCCTCAGATGTAATGGCCACCGTGTTTGTGCCCTCGGGACAGGCAGCCAGGGACTGAGAAGGGGTTGGGGATGGGGAGATTCAGTGTTTCTTGTGGGCTCCTCTTGTTGAATTTTGCTCCACAGGTTGGAGGATAAGTTCCAGTCCTCCTAACTAGGTCTTAAAAATCTGGGCAGAGTGGATGCTCGCTGGAACCTGTGGAGATTATAGAGCGAGGAGCTCCCTGCCCTACGTGGTCAGGAGAGGCAGGAGTGCGAACCGGCGTGAAGGTGTAGGCATTGGAAGGAGGTTGGAAAACAGCTCTTTGTGGCCTTGCCTTTGAGATTCAAAAGGAAAAAGAAATGTCTCCTTGCTGAAAGGTAAGTGTTTAAATTTATCTAACCTCTGAATATTTTAGCTCCAGAGGCCTAATTCCATGCTCTGTGTAAATTATATTTGAATTATTGTGAATCCCTGCTCTGGGGCAAAGTCTAACGCCCAGTCTTGTTCCCGAGGCGGGGCTTTCACAGCTGGGACCCTGCGTAGTGCCCTCTGAAGGGGCTTTCACAGCTGGGACCCTGCGTAGTGCCCTCTGAAGGGGCTTTCACAGCTGGGACCCTGCGTAGTGCCCTCTGAAGGGGCTTTCACAGCTGGGACCCTGCGTAGTGCCCTCTGAAGGGGCTTTCACAGCTGGGACCCTGCGTAGTGCCCTCTGAAGGGGCTTTCACAGCTGGGACCCTGCGTAGTGCCCTCTGAAGGGGCTTTCACAGCTGGGACCCTGCGTAGTGCCCTCTGAAGGGGCTTTCATAGCTGGGACCCTGCGTAGTGCCCTCTGAAGGGGCTTTCACAGCTGGGACCCTGCGTAGTGCCCTCTGAAGGGGCTTTCACAGCTGGGACCCTGCGTAGTGCCCTCTGAAGGGGCTTTCACAGCTGGGACCCTGCGTAGTGCCCTCTGAAGGGGCTTTCACAGCTGGGACCCTGCGTAGTGCCCTCTGAAGGGGCTTTCATAGCTGGGACCCTGCGTAGTGCCCTCTGAAGGGGTTTTCACAGCTGGGACCCTGCGTAGTGCCCTCTGAAGGGGCTTTCATAGCTGGGACCCTGCGTAGTGCCCTCTGAAGGGGCTTTCACAGCTGGGACCCTGCGTAGTGCCCTCTGAAGGGGCTTTCATAGCTGGGACCCTGCGTAGTGCCCTCTGAAGGGGCTTTCACAGCTGGGACCCTGCGTAGTGCCCTCTGAAGGGGCTTTCACAGCTGGGACCCTGCGTAGTGCCCTCTGAAGGGGCTTTCACAGCTGGGACCCTGCGTAGTGCCCTCTGAAGGGGCTTTCACAGCTGGGACCCTGCGTAGTGCCCTCTGAAGGGGCTTTCATAGCTGGGACCCTGCGTAGTGCCCTCTGAAGGGGCTTTCACAGCTGGGACCCTGCGTAGTGCCCTCTGAAGGGGCTTTCACAGCTGGGACCCTGCGTAGTGCCCTCTGAAGGGGCTTTCACAGCTGGGACCCTGCGTAGTGCCCTCTGAAGGGGCTTTCATAGCTGGGACCCTGCGTAGTGCCCTCTGAAGGGGTTTTCACAGCTGGGACCCTGCGTAGTGCCCTCTGAAGGGGCTTTCATAGCTGGGACCCTGCGTAGTGCCCTCTGAAGGGGCTTTCACAGCTGGGACCCTGCGTAGTGCCCTCTGAAGGGGCTTTCATAGCTGGGACCCTGCGTAGTGCCCTCTGAAGGGGCTTTCACAGCTGGGACCCTGCGTAGTGCCCTCTGAAGGGGCTTTCACAGCTGGGACCCTGCGTAGTGCCCTCTGAAGGGGCTTTCACAGCTGGGACCCTGCGTAGTGCCCTCTGAAGGGGCTTTCACAGCTGGGACCCTGCGTAGTGCCCTCTGAAGGGGCTGCTATCAGAGTCACACGCCCTGGAGAAGAAACTCAGACACTAGACCGGCACTCACCATACCTTTGTCCTTTTTCCCTTAGCAAAACGGAACCTCCTGTCTGCACACAAAGCCCTTCCTCACTGCAGGTTCTTCCAAAGGAGAGGAAGCAGCAGGACTTCCAAAGCCCATCAAAGGGAACAGGCGTGTCAAAAGGAGATGAGGACGACGGAGTGCGCGTTCGTGTGTGGACCGCGTCGGCGGCGCTCCACACTTCTTCGTGAGGGAGAGCAGGTGCAACGTGGAGATAACACCGGGATCCTTCCAGCGCTCCGGGTCCCCAAGTCCTGCGGCGGCAGTGTTGGGGACCACAGCGCCCTCATCAGGACCACACCAGCAACACACACAAACTGCCCACGGGCCTCTTAGATTTATTCAAAACGCATCACGGAGAAGATGGCACTTGAAGATGAGAAGGGTTAAAAATAAAAAAAGAGCACTGTTCTCCTGGAGTGCTGGTAGGAGTGCCGGAAAGTGGGCATTGCTCAGGTTTCATCTGTACCTCAGCCCCGGGGCCAGAAGACACTCTGGGAAAACCTCTTCAGGGAGAGAATGTGATTGCAATGGGAGCACCCGTGAAGAGCGAGGACCTTTTGCAGGACTTGCTGGTGGGTGGGTGATCACTCACACAGAGGGAAGGAACCATGGACTCCGTGAGAATGACTCTTGAAGCAGCTTTTGTGTTTCTAGAACATTGAAAATAGAAGGGAACCACCATGTATGGAATTTAGGAAGTCTTACAGAAAAGAGGTGGTAAAGTATCTGTTTTGGCAAGTCACCATGCAAGTGATGTGAAAGCAATTTGGAGAAAAATATCCTCATCTAATGTTGCAGTCGGGTGTGCATCCTGTAGCCTAAATCTTTTGATGACATTAAAATATTAAAAAATCTATAAGAAAAACACCAACACAAGATAGAAGCTGGATGCACTCCAGAAAATAGAGGGGCAAAATAGGATCTAAAACACGTGAGGGTCTAGAGTTAGAGCTGCATAGGAAATAAAAAGAAATGATACAGAGGTAGAAGAAGGAATGTATAAATACTACAATAGGACACTGAACTACGTATTTTAGGACCTTGACTCTGGGATTGAAACAATTGGATAAGTCTATAAAAGACACTAAGAGGCTGTAGAAGAAAATGAAATAATGTAGAATAGTGATGTCCTTTTAGTGGTTTAAAACAAAATAAAGAAGTTACTCAAGAAAGCAATATCTGAGGATCTCAGAAGAATATAAAGTGTAGTTTCAGCTGAGAAAGATAACCCAATTCAGGGAGCTCTTATCTCTATTCCAGACTTTGGTAGAGTTCTGGATCTATTTTGAGAAGATTACAAGGCAACTGCAGAGGATTTTGGACAAAGAAAGCATATCGATGACTGCCCGATGAGCTTGGTCCCTTTAAGTCAGAAGTGCCCCCTGTGGGCTGAGTGGCCCTGGACTGTGGGCCTCATACTTTTCACCTGCAGGCTTGCTCTGGGCCAGCTTCCAGGCTCTGGGCTCCTCCTTCCAGGCTTCCCCGTACGTAGCCTTGTTCCTGGGACACCGGACGATTTTGAATACCTGGGGAATTGCTTCCATCTCTGCATGACTGGGCCTTGGCCAAGGTACTATTTGTGTTGACTCAGTTGCAACATCTGCCCCTGTTGGGGATGGTTGTAGCTTTCACAGCTGACACACCATCCAGCTTGAATCCAGTCTCTCCTGTGGTTATTCGGAGCAGCAGGAACATGGTCTTTTGGATTCACTGCAGAACTTACACACTTAAATGCACATTCAGTTTCTCTGTCTATGGCTGCATCCAGATTGGACAGTGGCCCTGGCTGAGCCATTCCTTACTTCTGTTTCAGATAAACTCAGCTGGCATGTAAAACCTTACTGCAGTTTCTCCAGCTTGTCCAGAGGAGAGGGCGGTGGAACACCTCACCAGGAAACAGAGAAGAAACACATGCTTGACTATTGCTGCTGAGTGAGCCGTGGCTCTCCAGCTCGAAGGGGGCAGGATAATGCAGACAGCACTGCTGCTAGCTTGGCCTGGCACACCTGTAGATTATGCAGCGTATTCCAGCCTTCGGTGTGGGAATGGGGTTTCCAAATATAAACTCAGAAGATCCTCAGGTGCTTGATTCTACCATAGAGCCAGGGACTCTGTCCTGCACACGCGGCCCGCCACACGGGGAAAGGACCCGGTCTTCTGTATCTCTTGCTTCAAACTCTTCTACCTTCTGGAGCCCAAAAGAAGATGTGACTCTACATCTTGAAGTATGTGCCTTGAACACGGGTTACTAACCTGTAGAAAATGTGTCTTACTTTGAACAAATTCTCAGTTTACAGAAGCCTATGGAAATACCAAAATCAAGCATCAGAAGAAACAGTAGCATCATTAACTAAGGGGGTAACCTGAAAAATAAAGTTCTATTGGCCAAAAACTGTCTTTGATTAGTTTAGACTCTTATTTTTTTATCCTTTTTCTCTTTTATCTTTCTCTTCTAAAGTTAATTTCTCATTTACAGTCTATTTAATATTGTGAAAAATGCCAAGTCCAGAAACTAGGAGGGCTTTTCTTATTTGAGTAATAAACAGGCAGCAGCATAGAGTGGCGGGAAAAGCTTGGGTTCCAGTCTGTCTTTGCTGCTAACTCCAGGTAGCCTTGGCCTTCTTATGGCATCTCTCTGGGCCTCTTAAAAAAAAATTGTAAAATAAGGGAGGCTCTCTGGAATACCTTTCTGGCTCTAAAATCCATCAGTGCGGTATTGCCGATGGTTTCCTTTGTTTGGAAGTTTCCAGGTTTCTCTTAAACTGTCGTAAGAGTCAAACAAAGGTCACGAGCAACTGAGACTTGTGACTCATTTTGCAACAATATTCAAAACCGTAAAGGCAAATGCGAGTGATTAATTTGTCATCATTGCCTGAATATATTATACTTTAAAAACACTGTATTCTAAAATATCTGTAGGAAAACAAATTTGGTGCAGAAAGTAATTACTGCTCCTGCCTGTCTCAGATCTTCAGCGCCCCCCACTCAGTGTCTGCAGTGGTGGCTCCTCCCCTGTTGTGCGTTTTAATAAAATACGCTGGTGCCCGCTCTGCTGCCTCAGAAGTTCTAACCTGATTTGTCTGGCATAGGTCTGGGCACCAGTATTTTTAAGAGCCAAGTGAAGACCCAGTGGTCTGCAGAATAAGTTTAATTCCTGAGTCTGGTACATAACGCCCTCTCATGGATGGCTTGAGCCTACTGTCCTCCATGTTAACCATGATGGTCCCTTCCAAGGTGCCACGTTTCGTGTGTCGTGTCACACTTCCACACCATTGCATCTGCTGTGGTGGCTGGAATGCCATCGCCCCAAGAGGCCTCGTCTTTTTTAACCCTTTTCCTGCAGTGCTGGGTTTTTTTTATTAGCATCGTTCCTATAATACTTTGTAATCCTGTTTGTAGTCATCTTCCTGTATTATAAATAGTTTATTCGCCTGACCAGGCGGTGGCGCAGTGAATAGAGCATCGGACTGGGATGCCGAGGACCCAGGTACGAGACTCCGAGGTCGCCAGCTTGAGCGCGGGCTCATCTGGTTTGAGCAAAAGCTCACCAGCTTGGACCCAAGGTTGCTGACTCAAGCAAGGGGCTACTCAGTCTGCTGAAGGCCCGCAGTCAAGGCACATATGAGAAAGCAATCAATGAACAACTAAGGTGTCGCAACATGCAATGGAAAACTAATGATTGATGCTTCTCATCTCTCAGTTCCTGTCTATCCCTGTCTATCCCTCTCTCTGACTCTCTGTCTCTGTGTAAAAAAAAAAAAAAAAAAAAAAAAAGTTTATGCATAATTGTATGTATTTATATTCATAGATCTGGTCACATCTCTCCCATGCTTAAAACTCCCTGTGCTTTCTCATTGTCCCGGGAGTTACATCCATGCCGCGGGCCTTGGCCCCTAAGGCGGTACATAATCTGAACCTGCCTCTTTCTCAGACCTCTTCTCCAGCCCCTCCTTCTGGTGCACTTCACTCTGGCTCCAGTGGCCTGCTGCTGCTGGTTCTCGTCCCAGGGCCTTTGTGCATGCTGTTCCCTCCACCTGGGCATCTCCTCTCGTCCTCTCCTTTGCTTCCCTCCCAGCATTCAGACCTCAGCTCCAATGTCATTCCTTTAAAGCGGCCTTTCCCCAGCAGCCTACCCAAAGTAGCACATTCTTCACCCCACCTGTCATCCTCTGTCCTACTGATGTATGTTCTTTTAGGACTTATGTTATCTAAAATGAAACTTTTATTTTGTACCACATAATTATTGAAAACTTCCTATTACTGGAATGTAAGCTCTATAAAGATAGGGACTTTCTCTGCCTAGTAGGGACTCAATAGATATTGAAGTGATGACTGTTGTCTCACCCCTAAGATAAGGCTATGCCTAACATAGTAACTAGTAGGAAGGTGTTCAATAAATGTTAGATGAGTTAAGGTCCTATATGACAGGTTTCTCCTAAACAAACAGCTCTAACCCTAGCAAGAATTAGGCTGACATACATGATACATTTGCATTTTTCTTAATTTTCTGTTAAAATAAATAGAGACTATATTGGACAGAGCAGATATGTGCAATTCTGTCATCACAGGACATTCTGTTGGACAGTGCAGGTTTAGAGGCCCCTGCTAAGGACGAGAGATGTCTAGTTAGAGAGCGGCTAAGGCCCCATCCATCGCTTAGACGACGTGATCCTGTGGCTTTGTATTGGGAAGATCGTATTTCTGCTCTTCTGCTGAAAGTCTTTTGGTTTCCAAAGGTGCCGTAGCTGGTAGAGAGAGACAAAACAACTGCCAGGAGTTCCTGTCTGTGAGGACAGTGTCATTCACCTCAAGAATGGCAGTGAGATTAGGCGACAATGAGATGATACTAGAAAGCCCTTAGAAACGTTGAAGAGTTCCATGAGTATAAGGCATGATGACTGTTAAGTGAATGAGTTAGATACAAAGGCAGCGTGGTGCTGGCCCTTCTTGACTCCAAGCCAATCAAAGTGAAGTTGGATTTGAAACAGTGGGATTTAGTTGCCATTGGCAACTGATTCTCTACCTCGTCCAAGCTCTGGAAACCTGGGTTAGAATGTGGGAGAGTTCAGGGAAGAGCGTGGAGAGCCGGCTTCCGCCAGGGCTCCCTTAAAGCTGTTTGCCTGAGAATCATGAGGTGTGCCTGGGTTAGGGACCTAGCCAGGTTTGAAAACTAGGGGAAGCTTCCTAGGGAGAGGCTCAGTGGTGCAAGCTTTTTTGCCAGGTGAATAGAGAGAGCATAGAAAAGGTGGCTGGCTCTCTGTCTACCCTCTCTGCCTGTCTCCTGGTCTGGCTTCCCTTCCACTTCCTCTCGTGCCTTTTCATCATGGTCTTATCTCTTGTTGGGACAATATGGTATATTAAATACTGTGGAAAAGGCACCATTTCCAATGAATGTGGTAACTACATTCCCATATTTTCTGGTTTGGGTTAGGTCTCACTTAGACTCTGATGGAAGAGAACTCGTAATGGTTTGGACAGCAACCTCATCTATCACCATTGTCAACACTGTATCCAAACATGACACTGTGCTGGGAACTGTAGAAAACTAGTCACTAAGGCGCAAACTGTCTGTGTGTAGACAAACACCCAAACACAGGCAGGTATGTTTAGAATATATAATAAGGAAGTACAACTCAAAATGTCAGCCCTTAGGTAGAAAGTCATGGTCTTTGAGCTACATAGACCTTGATTCAAATCTTATTTATTGACTGTTATCTTGGGCTCTGTTAGCCTCAGTTTACTCATATGTAAAATGAAAATGATAATGCCTTACAGGAGTGTTGTAGGAATGAATGATGAGCTTGTGTGTAAAGGACCAAACAGAAGGGTTGTCACCCTGAGCCACTTAAATTATTTCTACTGCCTTTGTGAGGGGTAAGTGCTGTGACTTGGATAGGAGTGATGGAGCAACTCTAGGGAGTTCATGTTTGGAGATTGGGATCCACCCCACTTTGTGTATAGACTCTCTGGGCTGTTTGAATGGTATGGGGGAGGTAGGGGTAGGGTTTGGCTTACTGGATCAGGGGGTACCTCTCCAGACAGGGTAAGGACTCACAGGTATGAAGGAACCTAGTTCTCTTCAATCCTGAGCCAGTGGTTGACATTTTAACAGCTGTAGCTTCTCCTCAGCTGTGAGCTCTAGCTGGACAGGGGTTGAAACTTGTGGACAGTCTCCAACTACCCATGTGTGGAATATGAGGGATTGATTGAGGGGCAGTGTGTGTACTTTTTTTTTTTTTTTTTTAATTTTTTTTTTTTCATTTTTCTGAAGCTGGAAACAGGGAGAGACAGTCAGATAGACTCCCGCATGCGCCCGACCGGGCTCCACCCGGCACGCCCACCATGGGGCGACGCTCTGCCCACCAGGGGGCGATGCTCTGCCCATCCTGGGGGTCGCCATGTTGCGACTAGAGCCACTCTAGCGCCTGAGGCAGAGGCCACAGAGCCATCCCCAGCGCCCGGGCCATCTTTGCTCCAATGGAGCCTTGGCTGCGGAAGGGGAAGAGAGAGACAGAGAGGAAAGCGCGGCGGAGGGGTGGAGAAGCAAATGGGCGCTTCTCCTGTGTGCCCTGGCCGGGAATCGAACCCGGGTCCTCCGCACGCTAGTCCGACGCTCTACCGCTGAGCCAACCGGCCAGGGCAGTGTGTGTACTTTTAAGGGGAGGGGAGGAGGATCTTCCTGGCACCTCACCTTCAGTAAAATGCTGTTCCAATCAATGGTATTGATTGGTTTCTGATGGATATTCAGTTCTGTTAGTTTGGCTGCCCATTTTACCATAGAATATGAGTGTATATCTGTGTGATAGATACAATTATATTCAACAGTGAACTGACTTTCCTGCCAATAGGGGAAGAGATGGGGGTTCATTCTCTTTGGGACTCTCAGTTGGCCTGGATGTGGGGGTAATGCCTTGCTGGAGTAGTACTAAGGAAATTAGAATGAGAGAGTTTTTTCCCGCTTAAGAAACTGGAGAAGGAAGTGAGAATAGTCCCAATGTGGGGCCAATGTTCTGAGAACAGGAGGCAAATGTCCATTGATGAGTATGAAGTGGAAGGCTTAGACAAGGGTTGACTTGGCTAAAATTCAATCAAGAATGTTTCAGAGTTCATTTTTCAACAGATATCTTGGCAAAGCCTTAAGTAGTTGCCTGATTGCTGGGTAGTTGTACTTGGGATGTGCAGTAAAAAACAAAAACAAGCAAATGATACAGACTTAGTCATCACTCTGGTTCCTTACCAACCACTTCAGTCTTCAGGATATTTGTTTATCCCAAGGAATCTTTACCTCCTCCTTGGCATCTCACTGTTCTTTGAAGAGCTCTCCCTTCCCCAAACATGGTGGAGGATGTTGAACCATTGGGAAGAAACTTCGCAGTTAGTCAACATTCACCAACCGCCAGGAACAGTACTGCGCCCTCCATCTTCGTACTTCTCGTAACATCCCTTGATCTATGCATGTGCAAAGCCCAGTTTTACAGATTAAGAAGCAGACTCAAAGATGTGAAGTGATCTGCTCAGGTTGAGTAAGTGGCAGTGCTGGGGTTAGGGTTTAGCAGCAGATCATGGAGAACCCCTAAATAGCAGGTTAAGGAGTTTGGAATCCTTTTAGAAGGCAACGGGGAGTTGTTGACTGTGACCAACAGCTTGATATATGAGAGCAGACATTTTCCTCTTGAGTACCCACAGAGAAGTTATACATCAATAAAACAGTCTCTAAACCTCTCCCATTTTGGGGCTTTGTTCTTTTTTATGCAGTCAAAACTGTGTGTGCTCTCTGGCTCCAGTCTTGGGGTTTCTGGGAGCCTGGAGAGTCTCAGGCCATGAGCCACATCAGTGTCCTTGTCTTAAATATACTTTCTATCTTCCCCAGTCCCCTCATTCTTTATGTTACCCATGCTCTTGTAAGTGATGGATTTGTGCATTAGAGTAACCCTCCATAAGTTTACTCAAGGAATTGGACCCCAAATTGCTTTTCTCTATGTTGACAATTTATTCACACTTCTGCCCACCAGGTACACATGCTGTGGTGCCCAATTCAGCTGTGTGCCTCACATTCCACTTTGTGTTGCTGCTGACTCGGGGCTCGACTTATTGAAGTGTGTAATACCATGAGTTCACTGAGGAGAGGGTCCTCACTCACTCATGTAGAATACCTGCGCCTGCCAGGCCGTGCTGGGCTTGTAGGATACACAGCATAAATATATACAGAATGAAGGTGATTATCAGGAAGAAACTTTTTTATTTTATTAATTTTAATGGGGTGACATTGATCAGTCAGGGTAAATAGGTTCAGAGAAGACATCTCCAGGTTATTTTGACATTTGATTATGTTGCATACCCCTCACCCAAAGTCATATAGTCTTCTGTCACCCTCTATCTGGTTTTCATTGTGTCCCCCCCCCCCCGTAACCACCACACTCTTGTCCATGTCTCTGAGTCTCATTTTTATGTCCCATCTATGTATGGAATCATATACTTCTTAGTTTTTTCTGATTTACTTCATTCAGTATAATGTTATCGAGGTCCATTTATGTTGTCGTAAATGGGACTATGTCATCTCTTATGGCTGAGTAGTATTTCATTGTATATATGTACCACATCTTCTTTATCCAATCATCTATTGAAGGGCTTTTTGGTTGTTTCCATGTCTTGGCCACTGTGAACAATGCTGCAGTGAACATGGGGCTGCATGTGTCTTTACATAGCAATGTTTTTGAGTTTTGGGGGTAGCTACCCAGTAGAGGGATTGCTGGGTCATATGGTAGCTCTATTTTTAATTTTTTGAGGAACCACGATACTTTCTTCCATAATGGTTGTACTACTTTACATTCCCACCAACAGTGGATGAAGGTTCCTTTTTCTTCACAGCCTCTCCAACACTTGTTATTACCTGTCTTGTTGATAATAGCTAATCTAACAGGTGTGAGGTGGTATCTCATTGTAGTTTTGATTTGCATTTCTCTAATAGCTAATGAAGATGAGCATCTTTTCATATATCTGTTGGTCATTTGTCTTTCTTCCTGGGAGAAGTGTCTGTTCATGTCCTCTTCCCATTTTTATTGGATTGTTTGTTTGTTGTTGAGTTTTATGAGTTCTTTGTATATTTTGGATATTAGGCCCTTATCTGAGCTGTTGTTAGAAAATATCATCTCCCATTTAGCTGACTGTCTGTTTATTTTGTTGTCAGTTTCTCTTGCTGAGCAAAAGCTTCTTAGTCTGATGTCCCATTCATTTTATCTTTGCCTTCACCTCCTTGCCTTTGGAATCAAATTTATAAAGTGCTTTTTATAACCAAGTTCCATGAGTTTAGTACCTATGCAGGAAGAAACTTTTAAGAGAAGTCAACACAAGGGTTGCTTAGAACCAAAGGAGTTTCTTCACTGGGTAAGTGGGTGGGTATTGCTGGGAGGAGTAGGTGAGGAACGTTTCCCAAAGGCAAAGGAAAGGTGTATTATATGTTGCTATGAAACAAAATACCCAAGTGTTAGTGGCTTGAAATAACTGGGGGTTTTTTCTTCAGTACTATGGGCTTGCTATTTGGGATGTGGTCAGCTGGGAGGTTCATCTGCAGGTCTCAGCTGGAGTCCCTCATGAAGCTATAGTCAGTTGACAGCTTTACTGGGGCTGGGTAGTCAAGGATAGCTTCATTCGCATGTCTGGCAGTTGATGCTGGCTGTCAGTGGGTACCTCTCTATGTTCATCTTGTGGCAGCTGACCCACCAGAAAACCAGAATGAATGTCTTTCTTTATCCAGTGGCAGAAGTGTTCTAAGAGGATGAGAGTAGGCTTCTTGAAGCTGAGGCCTAAAAGTTACACAGTGTCTCTTCCACTGTATTTTGGTGAAAGCACGTCTCAGACTAGCCCAGATTCAGGGTGTTGGAAGATAGACTCCACCTCTTGTTGGGAGGAGAGGCAAAGTCACATTGCAAAGGAACATGCACACGTGGATGGAAGGACTCGATGGGGCCAGCTTTGTAAACATTCTATCATAGATCGACTTCTTTTTTTCTGATTCTCTCTTAAGTTTGAACTACACGCTCCCTGAGGAATTCCTGCCTGTGGAGATCAAATTAGAACTGGGATTCTCAGGCAGATGGTTTAATAAAAGCAAGCAGTTGCCATCAGGGTTCCTAAATAGAATGATCTTTCTGGGGTTCCGGGAAAGAGTCTGGTGCATGTCCTAAGCGTCCTCCCCGCAAATCTTGTGGTACTTCCATACATTTTTGGACACTAGGAAGGAAGGCAGCTTGGTGGGGAGGAAAAGCATGAGCTTGGGAGTTGTAAAGGCTTGGGTTAGCTTTAGTAATGATTGGCTATATGGCTTCGAATAGGTCACTTGACTTCTCTGAATCTGACTTTCCTCATTTATAACATAGGTGTATCCATCCTGTGTGATTGATGTGAGGTGATGGTGATGGATGATGATGTTCCAGGAATAATTTGAATGCACTCCAAGGGCAAAGTGAGCTCAAGCTTCTCATGCAGATCTCCTGAATCAAGCCAGTCCCACCCCACCCCTACCCCTATGCCCTTTCACCTGACCTTGATACACTGGCCAAAAGGTCATGAGTTTCCACGAGTTTTCTTGTTTTCCTCTGACATGACTGCTGTGAACAGGAAAGGTCGGGATGGGTTCACCTTGCTAATCCTGGTCCTTTGCAGAAAAGGCAGAGGAGGAAGTTTTAGAGAAACAGCCAGAAAGTCTCCTTTAGACAAGAAATTCTTCTTGAGTACTGAATGGAGCCACTGGAAATGCACAGAGCATCAGTCACTGCTTAGGAAATAAGTTGAAGAACACCCGGATCCTGGGCCTTGCAAGTCTGATGTCTTGGGAAAACCTTTTAAACTAGCTTCCCTTATCTGTAGAATGAGGATCAGGATTTTGTTTTGCAAGTTTGTTGAGAATAGGAGAAAAAAAAATTGCCAAGAGCCTAGGAGAGTTCCTAGAACATAATAGGTACGCCGTAAGTGACAGCTTTGATTATTCTGACCCCTCTCAACACCGTGCATCACTGTTCCCTGTGACTGGTGCCGTTGTCACCCACGGGAAGTAATGAGGTAAGACCATTTCACCGTTGAATGACCTGCCTCCTGAGATATGAAAACTGCATTTCAGAAAAGTTGTGTGTCACTTGACTTTTTATAAATTGACTCCTGTTTCCTGATTCACTGATCTGATCATTGATCTCAGTGCACGTTTATTGGAAAGCAGGTGTAATAGGAAAGAGCGGAGCTGCCACAGTCGGCTCCCCTCTGTCATCACGCTAGCCAGGAAATTGGGCTTTGGGAGAGTCAGTAAATAACTTGTCCAAGGTCATATGACTGTGTACAGCTAGTAAGTGACAAAGCTGGGGAACAAGGCTGTTGGATCCAGATAGGGAAAAAGAAAAGAAAGAAAAAAATGCACAGCAAGTAGACTAGAAGGAAATGAATTAAAAATGTCATAGTTCCTATACGGGGAATGGGGTTGAGACATTGTCATTTTATTTCCTATATCTATTTTATTTTTCAAAATTTCTAGCTGAACATGTGCCGAATTTATCACAGCTAAAATAAATTTTTTATAAAGAATTAAAGGTAAATTTAGAAAGAGAAAGGTTGGGAGAACAGAGGCTCTGTAGTGGCCTGTGCTTAGATTCTGGACGTGGGTGTCCCAGCCTAGAAGGGAAGGCCGTGGACAAATGGCAGGCAGGACGGGGAGTGGATACGAGCCCCTCTCAGGCAGCGAGGAGGGAACTGCCCGGTGGAAGCGGTGCTTAGGTTGACGTGAAGTTTTGGGGTGAGGGGAATGTGTCACCAGACCACTACACTGAAGCCTCCTCTACTTCATTGGTCCTTGCCTTGGCCTCCTGGCCTAGCGATGATTGGGGGGAGGGGAGTCAGATGGTGGGGGTCAAGGTTTCCTGTTGTTTTGAATGGCCAAGTCTCAGAGGCAACTGGAGAGACCAGGCCAAGGCTTCGGAAACCCCCAGCCAGGCAGAGATGACGTTTTCCCGGAATTTTGGAAGAAAATATGTAAGGCTTGTTATTGATACTGGGAAGTGCAAAATACCCCACTGTTCATTGTTGCCACGGAGTTCCTGGGGTTCAGCAGACTTTCTGTAGCAGTGAGTAGGAACTTTTACAGGTGCAGCATTTGTCCAGTTTGGGCAAAGGGTGTACTTGCTTGTCGTCATTCTCTGCCAGTCTCCCCTCAGGCCTCAGTGTCTCTCCGGGTCCCCTCTACCAGAAACTCCTACACTGGGCTCCTTTCTTGGAGCCAGTTGGGCCCCTCAGGATGTCGGGTCATTAGGCAGAGTGCCTAGCAGTCCAGAATTGCAGCTGACTCCCTGGGGAAGGGCACACGTGCAGGATTCCCCTCGGCCCCCACGTGTGCGGCCAGTCGCTGGGTCTCTGCCACTTCCCCTCCCCCTTCAGAGAAGTGCTGACTGGCCAGGCCCCTGGTCAAGGGCTCACACCCAGAGGAGAGGTTTCCCACGGAGTCAGGAAGGGCGCAGCCTGCAGGTGTGTCTGGGGCAGAGTCCGCGGGTGAATGCAGCACGCAGCTGCTGAGGTCTGTCCCAGAGCTGAGGCTCTTGGCTCTTGGCTCTTGCTCCCTGATCACATGGAGAAGGGGTGGGATGAAGCACAGTAGTCCCTCCTCTCCACCCGATGATTGGAGTTTTATGGTAGCCTCTAGGGCGTAGAGGCTTGTACTTTCCTTAGGGATTCTTTACCCCTAACCATCTTTGCTGGCTCCTGCCTCAGACAAAAGGGAAAGAGGTAGACCTTACCTAGAATATGTTCCTCAGTGACAGTAACTCTCTAGAAGTTGAATGCACCTGTTTGTTTGAAGAATGTGCCAACGTCTAGCTGTCAGTTGTCTGCTTAGCCCTCACCAGGTGCTTGAAAGAGAGATGCAAGAGTGCTATTCACTGAGAAGTAGGAGTGCAAGGGCTGATCGTGGGGTTTTGCACCGGGATCCGAGCAGGAATAGGAAGGCTCTGTGGTTGGGAACCAGAGGTGGCCATTGGCACAGGAGGGACCTCTGCGTGTGGCTTCAGCTGCAGGTAGAGACTCAGCTACAGGGCCTACAGCCTGGAGATTCTTGGCTTTCCTTGTCAGTCAGAACTCTTCTTCCTTTCTTGATTTCAACTCCCGTCATCCTCGGCAGGAAAGATGTTTGGAGGATGGCTTGGCTCCTGTAGGTGAGTCACCATCTTCAGGATTAAGAAAACAGAGGCAGGACTTAATTCACAGAGGGCCTTCCTCCTCTGCCTGGTCAGTCTGTGTGGGGACCTTGTGTTGTCCTCCCCAGAGAAGGGGGCAGCTGTCAGCACCAATGACCGATGGCCCTGGACCAGTTTGACTTCTGTGCTCAGGAAGACTAATGTGGCGGGTGAGACAATGGGCAGAGCCCTGCAGTCGGTGAGCAGTGAGGCGTGTGGACGACAGTGTACCAAACTCTCTGCCCTCAGGGTGCTTCGAGAATATGAGGAGCGTTACTCATTACTCATACTTGCACACGCACATGCGCACACGAGGCCCTGAGCGCCCAGCACAGTGTCCAGGGCTGCTCTGCGGGACCACCGTGGGTGTGGCCGCTCTGCTCACACCTTTCAGATTTCAGGTTCTCCCCTCGCTCTCTGCTCTGTGGCCCTGTGCGAGCTTCCTGTTCAACGTGTCTAAAATTAAACTCAGCCTCTCCTCCCAAGATAGTTGACTCCTCTTTCTCAAGACTTAAAACCTTGAGTTTCTTCTGTGGCCGCCTTATCTTAATCTTCCAATCCGGTTGCTGCCTACAACCTCTTTCTCCACCCCTCCCGCCTCTCACCTCCTGCCTGGTGCTTTGGAAGCCGCCCACCCAGCCGGTGTGGTCCTGCCCGCTCCTTGTCAGCTCCCCGCTCCCTCTTCCGAAAACAGCATCGATCTCCAGGGGCTGTCCACCTCCTAGAGCAGTGGCAGGATTGTCCAGGACACCTGGGGGAAGGTGCAGTGGGGTGATTAGGGTTACCAGGACAACCATCCTGAGGTAGTAGTATTAGTGAAGTGATCATTTTTATTACTCATAGTCTCCATGTAGAATACTCATACTGTGATCCATTTATGGTGACATTTAAAATCCAGAGCTGGCTTCTCTCTGCTACTTGACTGTGGTCATGGCACCTGTCTCCACTTTCAGACTGGGGTGTACTCAGAATTTTGACTCTTTGAGATGTGAGCTGGGACCAGATACCCCTACGAGGGTGAAGCAGCTGCTTCTCCAGTGTGGCCTCAGTTTCTTCAGATGCAAATTAAGGTCCAGTTCTGGATTATTTATATTGCTTCTCTCCTCTGTTTTCAAGGGAATTTGGAAGGTGACTGTATTTTCTAACTGCATGTCACCTTGTATCATGCCAAAAAAGCATCCTCAGACCTTGGCTAAAAGGAATTGTAAAGTGTTGGCTTTAGGAGGGTATCCATAATATTAAGAAAGCAAAGGAGACAGCAGATTGATTTCCTGTCAGACTTCTGTGGCATTGAGGCCCACGGGGCTCCCAGGGCGCAGAGCACTTAGTAAAGATCACCTGACCTTCCCTGAAAAGAGGTAGAGGCAGTGTCTCTAGTTAGAGGTGGACAGACTGCCTGGGTGGGCTCTGCTGGGGGGCAGTTATGCTAACTGGCTTCCTTTGCTCTCTCTCCGTTGTTTCCCATGCCACCTGGGAGTCTGAGGCTCTGCTCTGTGTGGATGGAGACCTCTGTGTGTGTGCTCACTAGGGGAAAGCCGGCCACCTCCCACCACCGAGGCCAGAGTGGCTGCCTCACACAGGCAGGTGTAGACTCACACAGAGCCCTCGTTGCCTCCCTGCAATATTTTAAACTTAATGAATACCCTGGTAACCTTGACCATAACCTGTAGTCTAGTAAACTATCAGGAATGGCCATTAATTGGGATCAATACGGGGTGGGCAAAAAGTAGGTTAGTGATAATAAATAATACAATAGTTAATAAAGAAGTAGTAATAAAAGAATAAACTGTTTCTCCCATCCAAGTACTAACCAGGCCCGACCCTGCTTAGCTTCAGATGAGATCGGGCGCATTCAGGGTGGTATGGCCGTAGACTTGTACTCGGAAAATTATAAAACATTGAAAAAAGAAATCAGGGAAGATACAAACAAGTGGAAGTATATACTGTGCTCATGATTAGGAAGAATAAACATCATTAAAATGTCTATATTATCCATAGCAATTTATAAATTCAATGCAATACCAATTAAAATACCAATGACATACTTTAAAGATATAGATCACATATTCCAAAACTTTATATGGAACCAAAAGAGAACATGAATAGCCTCAACAATCTTAAAAAAGAAGAATAAAGGGGGAGGTATCACACTTCCTGATATCAAGCTATACTACAAGGCCATTTACTCAAAACAGCGTAGTACTGGCATAAGAACAGGCACATAGATCAATGGAACAGAACGGAGAACTCAGAAATAAACCCACAGCTCTATGGACAACTGATATTTGACAAAGGAGGTAAGGGCATACAATGGAGTAAAGACAGCCTCTTCAACAAATGGTGTTGGGAAAATTGAACAGCAACCTGCAAAAAAATGAAACTAGACCACCAACTTACACCATTCACAAAAATAAACTCAAAATGGATAAAAGACTTAAATATAAATCGTGAAACCATAAGCATCTTAGAAAACATAGGCAGTAAGCTCTCCAACATCTCTCGCAGCGATATATTTGCTGATTTATCTCCACGGGCAAGGGAAATAAAAGACAGGATAAACAAATTGGACTATATCAAACTAAAAAGCTTTTGCACAGCCAAAAACAATAAGAACAGAATAAAAAGACAAACTACACAACGGGAGAACATATTTGACAATATGTCTGATAAGGGGTTAATAACCAAAATTTATAAAGAACTTGTAAATCTCAACACCAGAAAGATAAACAGTCCAATCAAAAAATGGGCAAAAGAAATGAATAGACACTTCTCCAAAGAGGACATACAGATGGCCAATAGGCATATGAAAAAATGCTCAGCATCACTAATCATTAGAGAAATGCAAATTAAAACCACAATGAGATATCACCTCACACCAGTCAGAATGGTGCTCATCAACAAAACAACACAGAATAAGTGCTGGTGAGGATGTGGAGAAAAGGGAACCCTCCTACTCTGCTGGTGGGAATGCAGACTAGTGCGGTCTCTGTGGAAAACAGTATGGAGATTCCTCAAAAAATTGAAAATCAAACTGCCTTTTGACCCAGCCATCCCACTTTTAGGAATATACCCAAAGGACACCATAGAATGCTTCCAGAAGGAGAAATGCACCCCCATGTTAATAGCAGCATTGTTCACAATAACAAAGATCTGGAAACAGCCCAAGTGTCCATCAGATGACGATTGGATTAAAAAGCTTTGGTACATATATACTATGGAATACTACTCAGCCATAAGAAATGATGACATTGGATCATTTACAATAACATGGATGGACCTTGATAACATTATACGGAGTGAAATAAGTAAACCAGAAAAAACTAAGAACTATATGAACCCATACATAGATGGGACATAAAAATGAGACTCAGAGACATGGACAAGAATGTAATGGTAACAGAGGGTGGGGTGGAGGGGTGGGGAGGGGGCGAGGAAGGAGAGGGAGGGGGTTGGGGGAGGGGAGGGGCACAAAGAAAACCAGATAGAAGGTGACAGAAGACAATTTGACTTTGGGTGAGGGGTATGCAGCATAATCAAATGTCAAAATAATCTGGAGATGTTTTCTCGGAACATATGTACCCTGATTTATCAATGTCACTGCATTAAAATTAATAAAAATAAGATAAAAAAAGAATAAACTGTTTCTCATACAACTGTAAACCTACATTGGCCCATCCCTGTATTAGGGAAGTGAGGGTTCCAAATGAGCCAGAAGCTTGGGAAGGGCTCACACTGAGCCAGAAGATGCTTGTCAAGTCCGGTGAGGAGTCGATTTGGAGTGTGTTGGAGGTAATTGCAGGTTTAGCAGCCAGTTGCCCAGAGATTTCTTCTTATCCTTCAGTGTACCAGTTTCCTAAGCCCTATATCTTGGCAAGCAGTCCCAACCTGATCCATACAAAGCTGTGTAACAGGTGGGCTTTCCCAGAGCCACTTAGTCCAAGCCAGTGTTCCCTGAGGTGTGGTTTGGACCACTTGCCTCACCACCACCTGGGGGGCTCTTTCACTGGACATGCAGGTCTGAGCCGTGGTGTCCAAGTGTTCACCTGAGATAAAAGATGAGTGTGGGTTTTATATGTCTCTGGTTGGGGCCACAATATACCTCTTTATTGGAAGGGTAATGTTTAAACAGCACTAAGAAAACAGTAAAAGGAAGAAAGTCATTTTAGAGTCAACACTTTAAAGAAACAAATGCCCAAGATACATAGTTGTATCTTCCTCACTAAGCCACTGCTCCCCGCTTCCTCAGTCTCCCCCTAACCACAGTCATGCGTGCAAATGTGGATCAGGACACGGCAGAGCGTGAGCCTGGGTGAACTGGTGGGAGTGAGGTATTCGGCTTTTCTTGGTCTCATAGCTGTGGCTCTTCTTGGCTGCTGACCTTGCCTTTGCCCTTCTCTGCTAGAGCTGCTCTGTTTCCTCCCCTGTCGAGAAAGGCTTGGGTGGCTTTTGGAAGGACTGCCCTGGCTTTGTCCTTCTCGTGCTCCTGGGCAGTGTCTCCAGCCCTTTGACTCCTCCTTTGAAGGCAGTCGAGTTTTCCGTGATTTGTGAAGTGTAAACTCTCCGACTCCCCAGATTTTCTCTGCCAGTTTACTCTTCTGCTTTGGCCTTTCCTTCCCCCAACTTTCATCAAGAAAAGTGGGACAAGCTACCTCCTCCTTTTTCTTAACCTAGAAAAAGAACGAAGTGGGTGTAAGGGGAAGTCACAAGGAGATCCTTTCTGAATCTTCATAAAGAGCCAAGCTGGAATCTTGGTCCCACCACTGACAAGCTGTGTAACTATTAGCAGGTCATATCAACGCTAAGGAGAGTCCCCTCACCTGAAAAGGGGCAAGAGCAGATGATGTAGCTCTCAGGACTGCTGTGAGGTTTCCATACAGTAACGGGAAGGCTCTACCCCTGTGCTCCTACATATTAGTTCCTCAGTTCCACTTCCTTCCCCTGGCTCTCCCTCTCAGGTCTGCTTGGTCCCCGTGCCCATGTTTATACCCGCCCCACTCTCACTTCCTTTCCTCTAACAGACAACACTCTCCTCATTCGTATCTATGGCTCCAACTTACAAATGGTTAAATCTGGACACTAGGCTTGTGTTAGTCTCAAAAAACCCTCTACTTGTATGCATAAAGGTTAAATACTTCCAGGCTAGACCCAAAATAACTCACCACAGAGCATAGATTTACAACCATAAAGGAAAAGTCGAGAACAACTTTTTTTTGTGTATTTGAAATAGGATTTATTTTTTAAAATTTTATTTAGAAAATCAACTTTAATAGGGTGACATTGATCAATAAGAGTACATAGGTTTCAGGTAAATATTTCTTTAGCATTTGAACAGTTGATTATGTTGTATAACCATCACCCAAAGTCAAATAATTTTTCATCACCTTATATTTGTCCCTTTTTACTCCCTTCTCCCACCCCTCCCCACACCCCCTCTCCCTGACAACCACTTCACTTTTATCTATGTCCATTTGAACTGTTGATTATGTTGGGTGCCCATCACCCAAGTAAATCATTTTCTGTCACTGTATATTTGACCCTCTTTATTCCCCTCCCCTGAACCTCTTCCCGGTACCCACAAAGGTAAAAATCTTTGTCCATGAGTCTGTTTTATATCCCACCTATGTTTGAAATCATACAGTTCTTAGTTTCTTCTGATTTACTTATTTCACTCAGTATAATGTTATCAAAGTCCATCCATGTTGTCGTAAATGGCACTATGTAAATCATTTCTTACAGCTGAGTAGTATTCTATTGTATATATGTACCACATCTTCTTTACCTAGTCCTCTATTGAGAGACAATTTGGTTGTTTCCATGTCTTGGCCACTGTGAATAATGCTGCAATGAACATGGGGGTCCATGTGTCTTTATGTACCAATGTTTTCGAGTTAGGGGGTAGATACCCAGTAGGGGGATTGCTGGGTCATATAGTAGTTCTATTCTTAATATTTTGAGGAATCACCATACTTTCTTCCAGAATGGTTGTACTAATTTGCATTCCCACCAGCAGTGAATGAGGGTTCCTTTTTCTCCACAGCCTCACACTTATTACCTGTCTTGTTGATAACAGCCAATCTATTAGGTGTGAGGTGGTATCTCACTGTAGTTATGATATGCATTTTTCGAATAGCTAGTGAAGATGAGTATCTCTTCATATACCTGTTGTTCATTTTTATGTCTTCGTGGGAGAAGTGTCTGGAGAACAACTTTGGGTTTTTTTTTTTTTTTTTAATTTTTATTTATTTATTTATTTATTATTTTTTACAGAGACAGAGAGTGAGTCAGAAAGAAGGATAGACAGGGACAGACAGACAGGAACGAAGAGAGATGAGAAGCATCAATCATTAGTTTTTCATTGCGCGTTGCAACACCTTAGTTGTTCATTGATTGCTTTCTCATATGTGCCTTGACCGCGGGCCTTCAGCAGACTGAGTAACCCCTTGCTGGAGCCAGCGACCTTGGGTTCAAGCTGGTGAGCTTTTCCTCAAACCAGATGAGCCCACACTCAAGCTGGCGACCTTGGAGTCTCGAACCTGGGTCCTCTGCATCCCAGTTTGACGCTCTATCCACTGCGCCACCACCTGATCAGGCACAACTTTGTTTTAATAATAAGTGTAACAGAAACCTCAGCAAAGAGAAGTCCCATTTTACCTTTTCTGGAAAGCTGCTTATGATCAAAAAGAGGTTAAATTAAATTAGACTATGAAGAGGTGGGCGATCGAAGCTTTTGTAGAGGGTTGGATTTTGATTTTTGGGGTGCTTTCAAGGGCTTTGCTCCGTGGTAGGATTCAGCCAGTTCACACTGGTTTGGCAGAGCTGATACCTAATTTTTTTGTTGAGAGTTCAGTAACTGGTTGTTAAAATGGCACTTGTAATCAGGGTTCTGTCTAAGGTGGGCACCTGGGCAGCTGCCCAATGTGGAAATCACAAATTTACATTCCTTATTCTTTTTTAACGTTCATCTGCACAACAGTGTATTCTAAGCACCCATAGTGTAATGTTCAGTCCGTCTGTTGGTGAAAAAAATTTGACAGAACTGTGCTTGTAATATTTATATATTCATTTCATAAAACCCATTATACCTTTGATAAAATATCACATTTTAATTTCCTTGCATTTATTACTTCAGTAAACAAACATATAACAAAAAGAGAAAAATTTCCAACCAACCAGGGGGTGACAAACTTGTATTGTTTTTTGTCAGGTATTATTTAATATTTTTTCATTAATATTTTAAAAAAACTCTTTCTTATAACATAATATAGTTTTGTGGACCTCTTTTATTGTTCTTATTTAAGTATTAAGTGCATGAAATAATAAACTACCTTTTAGTATATTGTTTTTTTATACTTCTAACAGTCATTAGGGCAGAGAGCTGGTTGTTGAATTATTTGGATCCCACACTGGCTTTGCTGTCTCTAGTTCTCATTAGCTCTGTTTTACTTCAAAACACATGGCTCTGCCTTGTTCCTGCTGCAGGTGTGAATTCATGGTACTGGTCTATGTCAGCCATCATTAAGATTATTTTTGGCTCATAAATGGAACAAAGCAGGGAGGAGAAAGTAGGGGAGGGAGAAAGAAATCTTTTCTTGAGTTACTTTGAAAAGAATTGAAAATAAAGAAGAGAGGCAGATAGACCTAGGATGGATATGAATGTGCTATAAAAATACTGTTTGTGGTGGGGGAAGGGATTCCTCTAATGGATATAGAAGCATAACATCTTTCCTGTGATGGGAAAGGAAGAAGTAAAAGAGAGAAACTGAGTCAGGTGGGAGAGTAAGTGCCTCTAAATATTTTCAGGACAGGGTCCAGTGACCTTGTGGCAGATCAGGGATGAGACTCTTGTTACCAACCTAAGTTTGGATATTTTCACGTTGATAGTTATTATCCTGGGAGTGCTTTTATTGTGACGGCAGCCTTTTGCAGTAGAAAAACTCTATTCGATGGAAATATGTGTAAGATAAAATTACCCTAAGGGAACTAAACATAGATGTGGATGCTAGAAGACACTAGTTGGTCAGAAGTCAAAACAATAGGATGGCAAATGTTTGGGTACTAGAGAGAGGACTTTAGGGCCATGCATTATTTATCTTTTTCGGTGTGACAAATTACCCCACGACTCAATGGTTTAAAATAGCACATATTTACTATCTTACAGTTTCTGTGCATCAGGGGTCTAGGCATGGCTTCCTGGGTCTCCTGCCTCACTGACCTCTCCTGAAGCTGCAGTCACAGTGTGGCCTAGGGCTGGGGTCTCATGTGAAGACTTGACTGGAGAAAGATCACTCTCAAGTTCACCTGCATGGTTGTTGCAATTCCTCAAAGGCTGTTTAGATGGATGATCTTAGTTTCTAGTTGGCTGTTGGGTGGAGGCTGATCTCAGTTCCTTGCCATGTGGGACTCTTGGACATGGCCATTTGTTTTATCAATGCCAATGAGAAAGAGAGAGTGACGCCTCTAGCAAGATGGAAGCCACAGTCTTATGTAACCTGGTCACAGAAGTGACATTGCATATTCTGTTGGTTAAGATGTAAATTACTAGACCAGCGTACACTCAAGGAGAGGGGATTTCATGAAGGCATGAAAACTAGGAGTTGGGGATTGTTGGGCCCCATCTTAGAGTTGGCTTGCCACAGGCAGGGAACATTAACCAAGAAAAGGATCCAGGAAATTGAGGGGTCTGGTGGCCCAATCCCACCTGGTTCCTTCAGGTGGCGTTTTAGCCATCTCGTCAGCCTCTGGTCCTGAAAGATATGCTTTCTGCCTGGGTTCCTGCTGCTGTCCTATTGTTCTGACGAAAATATCTTCACCTCTATTCTTTCTCACTAAAGATTTTCATGCTGAATGTGAAACACGTAGAAAGAAAAATAAAGTGATGGGGAAGAGGGGCAGAAAAGTTCAGAATATTAAATGTTTGTGTTACACAGGATAATATGGGCTTAATTGGGTCCCCCATGTTCATATGTTAAAGCTATAACCCCCACAGTGTGACTGTATTTGACATAAGACCTTTAAAGAACTGATTAAGTTAAAATGAGGTAAAAACTGGTCCTTATGAGAAGAGCAGGACATACGGAGAAGGATATATGGAGACACCAAGAGTACGTGTGAACAGAGGGGCAGCCATGCTTAGGGACAGCAAGAGGGTGGCCCTCTGCAAGAGAGTGAGAGGCCTCAGAGGAAGCTGCCCCAGCCAGCACCTTGTCTCATGCTTACGGCAAAAGCTTATCCTGGGCACCCGTCTTTACTTTTGAATTTCTCTCTCTTCTCTGTCAGAAAAGGGAATCTACTTGAGCTTTATATCTTTCCTGCTACTTTCACATTGCTCTCAAAGCTCTAATTAAACTCCTAATTGTAGGGCTTCTGCATTGCGTCCTAGTCACTGTGATCCTCCCAGAGGAAGCTCTGTTCTTGGGAGCTCTGTCTGGCGCTGGCTCTCTGGTGACTGGTAGTTGCTCCAGTGTTTTTTCCTTCCTGTTCCCGAGGTCAGGATCTCAACATGGGATGCCCATGGCCCAGGCAAAACTGGTGGATTCGTCTCATACACCCACAAGGCAGCCAGGGGGAGAAGAGGACTCCAGCAAGACCCAAGGCAACCCAAGGGTCGTGTGTGGGTCTAGGACACCCCTCTCAGCCCTGGCACTCAGATGGTGGCAATGTCCATCCCCTGCTGTCAGCTGCCCTCTGTCTTTCACTTTCAAGGCCACTGGGTGCTCATTTTGAGCATTTCAGCAGAGAGTTGGGGACAGATTTTTGGGGTCTGCCCCTGTGCAAAGGGAGCCCTCTGAGCCAGGTTAGGAGGGCAGAGGCAGAGCCTCACACTGTTAGAGTCACACACGTCAGTAGTGATGTTGGGTGGAGTTACCTGACTTGCAGGCCCAGCTTACTTATTGTGGCGCCTCATCGGCTTGCCGTGGGAACCCCTGCTTACTCTCGAGTTTCCCTCCTTCCTTCATTAGAAAAAAGACCCACTGTGGGAGGATATTCACAAGACCCGAGGGACGTTACTGCAGTGAAGGTACAGAGCTCCTTTGAGCAGTGGTGGTGCTGTAGAGTGACGCTGCCACCCACAGGGCTGCCCACGAGGAGTACACAGGTCATGGGTGTTTGGTGCCACTGGTCTCTTGAAGATGTTCACCACAACAGTTAGATTCTTAGACTTTGGAGCCAGACTGACTGGAGTCCAATCCTGGTTCCATTCCTGACCTTCTTTATTCTTAAGTGTTCCCAGCTGTAAGATAGCAGATATGGCAGGGGCAAATCCCAAAGGTTTGTAGTGAGGATTCGGTGAGTTCTTATAGTAAAGGTGATTAGAGGCATGCCTAGCAAACGAGAACTAGGTATTATTTTAGTTTTTAAAATTTTATTTAGAAAATTAATTTTAACAGGGTGACATTGATCAATAAGAGTACATAGGTTTCAGGTAAACATTTCTATAGAATTTGAACTGTTGATTTTGTAGACCCATCGCCCAAGTTAAATCATTTTCTGTCACCTTATATTGATTGGTCCATTTTTACTCCCTTCCCCCAACCCCTCACCCACATCCTCTCCCTCTTGTAACCACTTCACTTTTATCTATGTCCATGAGTCTCAGTTTTATATCCCATCTGTGTGTGAAATCATACAGTTCTTAGCTTTTTCTGATTTACTTATTTCACTCAGTATAATGTTCTCAGGGTCCATCCTTGTTGTTATAAATGGGACTATGTCATCATTTCTTACGGCTGAGTAGTATTCCATTGTATATATGTACCACATCTTCTTTATCCAGTCCTCTATTGAAGGACACTTTGGTTGTTTCCATGTCTTGGCCACTGTGAACAATGCTGTGGTGACATGTGTCTTTACATACCAATGTTTTTGAGTTTTGGGGGCAGATATCCAGTAGAGGGATTGCTGGATCATTTGGTAGTTTTAGTCTTAGTGTTTTGAGGAACCACCATACTTTCTTCCATAATGATTGTACAATTTACATTCCCGCCAACAGTGAATGAGGATTCCTATTTGTGCACGGCCTCTCCAACACGTGTTATTATCTGTCTTGTTGATAATAGCCAATCTAACACGTGTGAAGAGGTATCTCATTGTAGTTTTCATTTGCATTTCTCAAATAGCTAGTGAAGATGAGCATCTTTTTATATATCTGTTGGCCATTAAAAGTCTTTTTTTTTTTTTTTTTTTACAGAGACAGAGCGAGAGTCAGAGAGAGGGATAGATAGGGACAGACAGACAGGAATGCAGAGAGATGAGAAGCATCAATCATCAGTTTTTTGTTGCGGCACTTTAGTTGTTCATTAATTGCTTTCTCGTATGTGCCTTGACTGTGAGGCTATAGCAGACTGAGTGACCCCTTGCTCAAGCCAACGACCTTGGGTCCTAACTGGTGAGCCTTGTTCAAACCAGATGAGCCCGCGCTCAAACTGGCAACCTTGGAGTCTTGAACCTGGGTCCTTTGCATCCCAGTCTGACACTCTTATTCATACTCTTATGCCACCGCCTGGTCAGGCCAAAAGTCTTAATTTATCCCCAATTTTTTTTGTTGTGTAAAATATATGTAACAAAATTTGCCATCCTAACCATTTTAAGTGTACAATTTTGTGTACATTTAAATGACATTAAATACATTCATAACGTTGTGTAGCTATCCATCCTTGTAACTCTTTTCATCTTATAAAACTGAGACTCTATACCCAGTAAACAGTAAAGCCTCAGTCTCTCCGCCTCCCTGTCCTTGGCAACTGCCATTCTACTTTCTGTGTCTATGATTTCAGCTACTCTCAGTACCTCAACTAAGTGGAGTCATATAATATTTGTCTTACTGTGTTTGGCTTATTTCACTTAGCCTAATGTCCTCAAAGTTCATCCATGTTGTAAACATGTGTCAGAATTTCCTTCTTTTTTGGGGTCAAATAATATTGTAGGTATATTGCATTTTGCTTATCCATTCTTTCCTTCCCTTCCCCTTCCTTCCTTCCTTCCTTCCTTCCTTCCTTCCTTCCTTCCTTCCTTCCTTCCTTCCTTCCTTCCTTCCTTCCTTCCTTCCTTCCTTCTTTTTAAGTTAGAGGAGGGGAGATGGAGAGACAGATTCTTGCATGTGCCTTGACTAGGATCTACCCAGCAGTCCCCATTTGACGCCAATGCTCAAATCAACTAATCTATCCTCAGCGCCTGAGACCAATGCTTAAACAAATCAAGCCACTGGCTACAGAGGGGAAGAAGGAGAGAAGAGGGAGGTGGAGAGGGAGAGAAACAGATGGTCACTTCTCCTGTGTGCCCTGACCAGGGATCAAACCTGGGACATCTGTGTGCTGGGCCAACACACTATCCACTGAGCCAACTGGCCATGGCCATTCATGCATCTTTCAATGGATACTTGGGTTGCTTCCACATTTTTATTGTAAATGATGCTGATATGAACATGTGTGTACCATTACCTCTCTGAGACCCTGCTTTTAATTCTTTGAGGGCTATACCCTGAAGTGGAATTGCTGGATCATGTGGTAGTTCTATTTTTAATTCTTTGAAGGAACCACCCTACTGTTTTCCATGGTTGCTGCACTATTTTATATTCCCACCAACAGTGCACAAGGGTGTTAAGTCTCTCCATCATTGCCAACATCTATTGTTTTCTTTCTCTCTCTTTTTTTTTTTGATAGTAGCCATCCTAATGAAGGTGAGGTGGCATCTATCTGATTGTAGGTTAGATGAGCATTTCTCTAATGATGTTGAGCATGTTTTTGTGTGCTTATTGGTCATTCATACATCTTCCAAAAGTCTTCTTAACATGTGATTGCTTTTTGTGGTAGGCTCTAGAGAGAGAGAAGTTGCCTTAGACATCACTGACTCCACACAGTGGCCAACCAGAGCCTGTTGTAAGCAGGTGCCTTATTATTTACTGAATGAAATACTGAGATCTCTAACATCCCGTAATTTATATCTTTACTAGGCAAGGGCTGAGGAATAAACTTGTTCCTTTTTCCTAGGAATCAAAACCTCACCATCCCCTTAGAAAATCTTCCCTTGCAGCTCAATACAGCCCACATTTCAATCATTACAGTAACTCATTCCTTTGACATAAGCTGTTTCCCGTGCAATGCCTGATCAGTGCTCCAAGCCTGAGCACACCAGATTCCTGCTCAGGGGGGTTTTAATGGAAGTGACTCTGGGGAGAGTGTGTGAATATTCTGGGAGGGGGGCATGGCAGAAGAGGAAAATGATGCTGGAGGAAACAGTTCACAATTTAGTATCTGCACAGATGGCCCCTGATGACGTGGCCATGCTGCCCCGAGCTCGCCCTGGGGGGGAGTGTCCTGAGGAAAGGCACAGCAGTTAGGACCTGGAGCGTATGGGTAGCACCATCTTTGAAGACAGATTCCTGCTTCCAGGATGTGGAACTGAGGCTCTGTACATACTCAGGTATAAAAGTAAATGTTATATACTCACAAAGATACCCAAATGGTACCCTCGAAAGCAGAGGGAAGGAGAGGAAGGTGGGCCTTCCATATGAAACCTGCTGGGTTTAGTATCTCGAGGCTTCCGCAGCACCCTGTTCACTCAGGGCTTGGCGGGGAAGGAGAGGCAAGGACCTACTGCCGCTGTTCAGACTCCACGGTATTAGCAAAAGTTCCTAAGCCTCTGGTACGAAAGGGTATCTTCACCTGGCGTCCGTTCCCCTGAAGACTTGGGTGCTGAGAGATGGAGGCAGAGAGAAGTGTGAATTGAGCAGGAATGGCCGAGTAATAAGCCACGAGAAACCTAGTTGTTTCTAAAGGTGTCTTTAGCAAGGCACACAGGGATTGATGCATAGGTAACTGTAAATAGATTAAGTGGAGTGCCAAGGTGGAGTAAAAGAAAGGGAATGGGACCATGAAGTCTATATTGTGGAGGTCGATTTCTATTGTGATTATTAGAGAATTACAAGGTGGGGACAGTTCTTAGGATTTATGGTTGAAGCTGGAAGAAATAATGAGGCCATTAGGGTGTTGGAGCAGAGCAATATGGGGAAAATCTCCCCAGTCTGGGCATTTTCACCTGGCTTGTATTTCCATTAGGGTAGATAGACAAGAGGTTTTGAACCCTGACTACAAATAGACTCTCCTAGGAAAGCGTTTTAAAAACCCCATGTTTAGGCCCCACTACAGAGAAATTAATGAGGATTTCCAGCCTGGAGCCTGGAGTCATGTTTTCACTTGTAGCTAGGGTTGAGTCCACAGTGTTTAAGATAAATCGGGTTCTACAGTAGTAGAGATAAGGGACTGGAGGATGTGGGCATTTCAGACAGAAAGAAAACAGCCATGGGGAGGGGGGGGTCAGGGGTTGTGGTAGAGAAAAGCTCTGTAAGGAAAAAGATATTCCTGAAAATATTTTCCTTCAGAGCAAAAGCTGCTTTAGTTAGTATCATTACTAACCAAATGATCCCCTTAGCACGGCTGGTTCTGACAGAAATTGGTGTCTAGCACTTGAATTAGTCTCTTAATTACATTTACCTTCAGCTTCTCTTGTCTTGTGCCTGCACAGACAGTGGGTTTTGTAATCAGGGTCTGGCAGAAGGAAGTACTTTGGACAAGAAAAGTGAGAGAGGCTGGAGTTAGTGTTCTGGAGGGGAGGAGGGTGTTCTCTATTATCTAGTATCAAGAACTGGGAAGGGCGTGAGGTTTTACCTACTTGCAAGCGAACAAGTGAACCTGCCATCTTTTCATGGATGCTGGCAAAAGATAGGAGGCCCCTGGGTCAGAGACAGACGACGGAATCACTCCTGGCAAGACAGGGAGCATGAAGTTCAGCATATTCTTGTTGGCACCTTCTATCCCCATGTCCCACAGGGGCAGGGCCGAGGGGCCCAGTGGATCCTGTCCACGTAGTGGGTGTGCATCACAGCTGGGGAATCCCAGCCTCAGATAACCCGTCTTGAAAAGGGGCTGCAAGCGTATCTTCCCACCTTTGTCTCAGGGGGAGGCATTATCTTTGTTACACTGGTCAGCAGACAAATCTGCTGCCCTCAGCTGCTTGCTATATGACACTTCCACGGCTGTTTGCTATATGACATCCTTGAAAAGGTAGTCTAAGCAAAAACTCTCAGGGCCTCTGCTCAGAAGATGTGAAGAAATGGAAGACACCATGGAGAATCATGTAACACTTAACACCTCAGGTCTCCCAGCAAGCAGGTGTTGCAATGAGACTATCCCAGTCTTCGCACTATCGATCTCATGCCCCTGGGAAGGGAGAGCCTGCCTATTCACCTTGGTATGGCGTGGAGAGTTTTCTGAGACATAGACAAGTATCCATAGTGTTCAAGTCTGAAAGTGACTTGATACTGTAAGTGATGTCAGGTCATATTCCTGAAGTGTGCAAGGGATTCTGGGAGATTTGAAAGAGCCACAGGAAGCAGGAGAGGGAAATACTTCTCTGTGTGATCACCTAGTTCTTGACTCTGGAAAAATGTTACCTGAAAGAATGTATAAAAATCAACATACATATACTTTTAAATAGTACTTTACAGTACAAAGTCCTATCCCAAACTATTTCGTTTTATTCTACAATTATTTTCCCCATTTCTGTGCACGGCACTGAGAAAATGGAGGAAATGATACTAATTTGAACCAGTTCAGATCCCTTATTCCAGGAAACAACTTTTAAACAGAGTTGGAAGGCGGTGAAGGGTGGGATGGAGAAGAGGAGCAATGGGAAGAACAGAGGGCGTCTGTCTAGGCAAAGAGTTTGTGTGCACATCCAGAGGCTGAAACGAACAGGGAGCTCGGGGTGGTGGGCTCTGCCTACTTTTCTGCTGAACCCTTCCAGGGCCTCTGACTTCCTCCCTTCACGGTGATACATCCGAGCATTGTCGTTTCTCTGCATGATCGTACTTGTTCTCTTTCCCACCATCACCAATCCTTGCACTCATCTGTGGGCAGGTGACTTGGAGTACAGTCCAGCTTGAGACTGGGCGCAGACAAGATCACATTTAAAGACTGTCAAATCACTGAGCAGGTGTGCCATTTACCTCTGGTTGACCCTAATATATAATGGCACGAAACAACAAACAACAACCATTTTATTCTCATGATTTTGTGGGTCAAGAATTTAGTGGGGGTGGCTTATCTCTACCCCACAATGATTGGAGGGGTGACACCAACTGTTAGAGATGGCTAGGACAGGTGCATTAGGGCCGTATGTTTGGGGCTTCAACTTTGCCTATAGCTAGTTTCCCCCCACATATACACACATCATATCTGCTGGGGCTGGGATGTCTAAGCGGGCGCCCCATCCATGCCTGAGGCCTGGAGAACAGCTGGCCTGGCCAGCCATTTTCATCTCTTCATATGGTCTCTTCACATGGCTAGTGTGGGCTTCCTCACAGCACCGTGATCTCAGAGTAGTCATATTGCCAGGTTGTGGCTGGCTTTCTCAGTGTATTTCAAGGGCCCAGGAGAGATGTTACAAGGCCTCAGAAGTCCCAGAATGTTCCTTTCACTGTGTTCTGTTGGTCAAGCAAGTAACTAAGGTCAGCCCAGAATCTAAGGAAGGAGATTAGACTGTCTCTTCCTGGGAAGACTAGCAAACAGTTTGTTTCCATCTTTAATCTCCCACATCAGATCTTCATAGCTCAAATCTGTATGTCTGGATGAGAGGCCTGGAGCCTATGTGTTTGAACAGGGGACTCCAATCAACAGAAACGTTTTGGAAATGCTGATATTTAGAGTTGGTTTAAATGAGAACAAGCATTTGCCTTGAATTAATTGTATGTATTTATATATAAAACTTATATTCTCCAAAAAATTGTCACCATGTGGATTTTTATTCTTTGTTGATCTGACCTAGAATCTCTTTGACGTTTGATCTAATTTTAACCCCTTCCAGCTGGCCCTGGCAGTTTGCCTTCCCCCAGCTTCTGTTCTGCCCTGTTTCACCGGGCACTGCCCCCTGCAGACCACATCTCCGGGCTCCTGAAGAGCTGGCTCCCGGCTAGGTTTGGTTTGTGGGAAGCAATGGCCAAAGATGAAAAGCGGGGATGGAAGAGGAAACAGGACTCTCTCACCCTCCTTCTCTGAGCACTGCATCTTCGGGGCGAGGGGAACGAGGTTCGGCTCCTGGTTTCATTTCCACGGGCTCTGCAGGCTCCTGCTAGTCCCTGGGTTTCCGCCCCATCCCGTTGGACTTCTTAGCTCTTCGTGGACTTGGGTAACCAGTTTCCTGCATTTAATTCCCTGTTTTTAATTCCTAGGGTGATTATTGTTTATCTAGTTCAACCCTGAATGTTATATTCTTTTAATATTTTTGCCTAATTTAATTAATTGCATACACCTTTCCACTCCCAAGCTCATTCCCACGCTCACTCCCACAACCTCCTCTACAAATAGAATCCAATTTAGCATTCATTCTAGTATTCCTTTCATGTGGAACTTCTGGCATTTCCAAAAGACAGACAGAAAACTAAATGGAGAAATAGCGATCTTTCATCGTCTTCCCTGCCAGCAGTAGCTCCTTTTTAACCTTTGGTATATTTCCTCCCAGTCTTTATTTTCCTTTTTCCTTTAATATATTTTCTCCAGTATTTTTATGAATTTTTACATGGTTGAGTTCACACAGTATATCTATTTTTGTATCCTATCTCGTTTAGTTTGACATTTTATCAGAAGCATTTTCCCATTTCTTTATAACTATAACCATTACTTTTAACTTGTGAAAGGGACCACAAAGGTAGAATTTGGGAGACCTCTGACTTCTGAAATTCTGTATTCTTAAAAGAGGGTGCCGGCTAAGATTTGCATCTGTATCTCGCAATCTAGTTGCTCCACAGGCGGACCGAGTGCTTCCAGGGCCCATGGCGTGGCGGGAGGAGTGGGAGCAGAAATGACCTGAGAGCAGGGACCCGTCAGCAAGCCAGGAGGACACAGGCGAAGCAGTTGGAGAGCAGGAGATTAAAAACTCACTGGCTGGGTGCAGTCCTTCTGATTGTGAGGGTCATCAAAGAGCAGAGAGGGAAAGATCAATATGAGCTGGATTGCGCCCCAAAAGTTTCTTCCTGTGATGGCATCAGACTAGCGAGGCCACGCGGGCAGGACTCCGGCTGGGCCGGAGGAGATGGGAGGCGCTCCAGGGGAAGCAGGGTGCAGATTCGGGGCTCGGGGGCCAGGCCGGCCTGGGGCTAGTCCTGGCTCAGTCTTGTCTCTCTCCTAGCTGTGTGAGGATGGGGGTGAGGAGTTCCCCGAGGCCCCAGTTTCTTGGTGGTAATGATAGTACTACCCACCCACTTCTCGGAATGAAATGCAGTATCTGAAAGAGTAACTACCTTATTTCTTCCCATTAGGATGCAAATGGGATCTTTGACATTTGATCTAATTTTAACCCCTTCCTGCTGGCCCTGGCAGTTTGCCTTCCCCCAGCTTCTGTTCTGCCCTGTTTTACCGGGCACTGCCCCCTGCAGACCACATCTCTGGGCTCCTGAAGAGCTGGCTCCCCGGTGAGCACTGACGTGAATAATCGTCATGTAAGCACTTGCTGTGGGTTGTTACCTGTTGTTAAAGCTGCCTCTCTATATTACTGAAAATGTAAACGGCCTGCCCTACAAGAATAGGGGAGTCAGAGTCTGAGTGGAGTTTGGAGTTGCATCTCCTGGTGCAGCTGAGCCCGTGGGGTGCTGAGCCTGCCCCACCCCGGGTCTTATATACCAGGGGCTGCCAGAGCCTGCAGGTCAGTGTGACCTCTCAGATTCCATCCTGGCCCCATTCCCTTCCGAGTGGGCCTTGATCTGCAGCTCCATAGAGGGACGGTTGTGTGTTGGGAAGAATATGTTTGCTAAGGACATGTGTTTGAGGACCCTAAGTTAGTAGACCTGAATGTCAGGGAGAAAATGTAGTGATGGTAGGGGTGGGAGGTTGGGGGATTGACAAACATGAGAATAAGCATGTGAGATTGTTGCAAATAGTGCAGACTAATGCAGATGTTTGTGAAGCCAAAATACCTTTAGATTCTGTTTGCAAAATTGGCTTGTTAATACTACTAGAAGAGACTTGGGCAAAAACATTAGTGAGCTGGTTAAGACTTAAGGAGAGGCCCTGGCCAGTTAGCTCAGTTGGTTAGGGTGTCATCCCAGAACACCAAGGTTGCGGGCTCCCCTCCTGGTTCAGGGCACATATGGGAAGCGACTGATGAATGCACAACTAAGTGGAACAAGTGAATGCTTCCCTCACTGTCTCTAGACACACACTCGAAGTTGTGGAAGGACTTGTGGTGTAGCCCCACGTCAGTCAGGTTCTCTCCTGGAGCCTAGCCAAGCCTCTGCGAGCTCCGCAGACTTCACGGGGCCTCAGTCCCGCCCCACAGAGTCACTCACTGTACTCGGGACATCACGTGTGCCATGTTCCTCGGGAGGCCGCCTGCAGCAAGCCCAGAGCTGCCCGGTTCTCTGTCGGAAGGCTCGCACTGATGGCGCTTGTAGAAGTGCTTTGTAAGTGGTGGGGTGGGGGATCCTGGGGAGTGAGCTCTGATTTTTTAAGGGCCGTATTAGGACATGTTGACATTTCCAGTACCTCCTCTTGAGACTCTCCTGTGTAGGCAGGGTGGGGGGGATGGAAGAAATCTCTTCCTTCTTTCTCCTCCTCAAGGGCCTTGTAGAGCCACCTGTCTTGAACTACTGCCGTGAAAGGGGAAGGTCCGAAAATACAAGGCCTCATTGATTCGCTGCCCCTGGCTACTTATTCCTGGGCACAGAATCGGCTCCGCAAGAGCCCTGTCTTTGCCTCCACTCTCATCTACCTCTTGACTCCATTGTTTGGATAACAGTGAGGAACCGAGTTGAGCAGGGAGCGTGGGGTGCTTTGTCCATGCTCCTGCACAAAGGGACAGCTGCAGAAGCCAGCAAAGGCCTGCCAACCTGCCGGAAATCTAATTCAGACACTTGTATCAAACTCACCTGCACTGTAGTGCACTCCACAATTGTTTCGGTTCTTGTCAAAAGTGCTCTTTGCCTTGGGAGGAAGCAAAGCTCCACAGAGCTAAAGGGGAAAGAACCCAGGAACTTTTCTTTCATCACCAGCTTTGTTCTCAGAACGTGGAATTCTGTCCCCAGCTGTCCGTTCTGAATAATGGGAATAAATGGGAAAGGGTGAGGGTGTTTTCTGTGAATCTACTGAGCATATCAAGAACCTCAGTGATGTCTGCACAGCGTGCATGGTCCTCTTCTGGATTTGTGTGGTCGGAGTGAATTTCCTGATTTGCTTGTTTAATTCCTGGCCCATATGGGGCTCAGGCTGACAAGCTACAGGTGGAGTTGTTCTCAGGGACAATGCTCAGGTCCAGTTTGTTTTAAAGTCCAGTCGGGTATATGTAGGGCTCTGAATAAAGGTGAGATGCTTTCCCACGAGTGGTATTGACAACACTGATAACCACGGACGGCTGCCGCCTATTTCTGAGACTGGAGAGGCCCAGGTCCCAGTTCACAGACCACAGACTAGAGACAAGAAGGCAGGTGGGGGCTGGGGACGCAGTGACAGCCAGTAATTTTCTATAAACTCACATCAAAGAAATTCCTGGGGAGCACATTCCGTTAGAGTTTTTTTTGGCTTTATTGATGTTTGCCTTTTTTTCCTTCATTTCTGAGGGCAAAAAGTACTTTCCTGTTCTCCTTGGCTATTTATTTCCAAATCTTCATTTCATTTTCTTAATCATCTAAATACATACACATATAATAAAAATATATAAACATAAATATATAAATATATGTGTAACAAAAATAAAGTATACATACTATAATCTGCTTTTTGAAACCTAAAACACATTCTTTGTTTAGTATCATTCAATTAAAAACATCTTTCAATATCATTCTATTTCTATAAATTATTTTTAATGGCTCAGTAGTATTTTGCTTTATTGATGCATCCTGATAATGACAACAGTATTCCTGGCTAACATTTATTGAATGATTTTTTGCTAAACAGATACTGTAGGAATAGATCAAGCATTGTACTAGGTTAAAATACCAAGACGCTGCTACTATAATTATGACCAAGAAAATGAAGGCTTAAGGAATTTAAGCAATTTTCAAAAGGTCACACATTCTTGAGTAGTAGAGCCAGGATTTAATTTAGGCTGTTTGATTGCAGATCCTACACACCGAACAGTTATACCCCAGTACCATGTTTTATTTAACTGCTTTCTTATTGTTGGACAGTTAGGGTTTTTTGAATTAAAAATAATATAAACTGGTGTTTAATCCTTACCTGCTTCTACATCCTTGACTAAATGTGGCTTCTGTCATTCTATCTTAGAAGAACATGGTATTCTGCAGAGTCATGACATGTTAAGCTTTTTATTTACATTCTGTGTGATAATTTTTTTACTGAGTTTCCTGAATATCCGCGATGTCTGGTAACAGTGCCCACATTCTCCAGGTGCTTCGGTCACGACCAGGCCTCTTGCTCACCAAGCCCTTGCCTCGGGCCTCTGGGGTCAGGCCCGGGTTGCCTACCAAGCCCTTGCCTCGGGCCTCTGGGGTCAGGCCCGGGTTGCCTACCAAGCCCTTGCCTCGGGCCTCTGGGGTCAGGCCCGGGTTGCCTACCAAGCCCTTGCCTCGGGCCTCTGGGGTCAGGCCCGGGTTGCCTACCAAGCCCTTGCCTCGGGCCTCTGGGGTCAGGCCCGGGTTGCTGGTTGTAAACAGACACCCAGAGTGCGGTCTTCCCCTGTTCCCTCATCTGCTCCTAACCTGTTTCACTTGCTCTTGTCCCCTGGATTCCAGATTCTGCCAAACCATACCTTGACTTTGTCCATGTCCCTGGCCTTCCCAGCGATGGCCCTCCTCCAGCTATGGGTGACACTTTTCCTGGATGTTCCCTCCCTGGCTCACCCTCCTGCCTCAGCCTCTCTCACAGCCTGGAGACAACATGTGGAGACAGTCCATTCTATTTTTTTTTTTTTAATAAATTTTTATTAATGGTAATGGGATGACATTAATAAATCAGGGTACATATATTCAAAGAAAACATGTCTAGGTTACCTTGTCATTAAATTATGTTGCATACCCCTCGCCCAAAGTCAGATTGTCCTTCGCCACCCTCTATCTAGTTCTCTGTGCCCCTCCCCCTCCCCCTAACTCTCCCCCTGTCCTCCCTCCCCCCACCCCTGGTAACCACCACACACTTGTCCATGTCTCTTAGAGACAGTCCATTCTAAATGCCATTCCCGACCCCCAGCTTGCTCCAGCTGTCCAGCAGGTACCAGACATGACAGGGCTTACCCTCTGCTCTGACACCAGGCCCCTGAAGTGCTGTGAACAGGAAGGAACTTACCAGGAGTCTAATATATTTGTTCTTGTTATGCAGTTTATCTAGGGATGTTCCTTCCATCTGCTAGCTAATTGTCCTTATGACATCTTCAGAGATGCTGCCCTGCACGTTCACCCCCCCTTTAGCTGTCTCCCTATGTCCTGCTGGAGTGCCCCCTGAACCTCTCTTCCGGTTCCCACTCCCTGAGTCAGGTGACAGCTCCATGAACTCTCCAGAGAAACAGCACAGTTATCCAAAGCCAGAGAAACAGATGCATACCCACCAGATAGTCTCTTTGTAGCTAGCTTTCTGACTGGAATGAAAGGCTGTGTGCAGCACGGATTAATGAGGTGGGTAGGTTTTGGATGATGAAGGGAGCTTTCTTTTGTTTACTCCTAAAGGTAACCTAACCTTGGGAAGTCTCTAGAGTGTGCTGCTAACAAGAGCAAGCGTGGACCCTGCCCCAGCCTGGCTTGACTCTGCACTCCTTAACTCTTTGTGTGACCACAGCCAATTCCTTCACTTCTTTAAGCCTGAGTTCCTCATCTGAAATGGGACAATTTGAACTTCACAAATTTATTATGAAGATTAGATTTCCACAATATGTATGTCAAGTGCTTTGGCTTCCCACAGCTTGTCACACAGTAAGGGCTCACTGTTTCATTAGAGGCTTCTGAGATGGGAGGGATCAAAGAGACATTTTGTGTTCACATTGTTCCAAACCCTTCCCCAGAGGGAGGACAGGCTGAGAGTGGCCTGGCTGAGCTACTGGGAGCTTCTCCAAGGGAAGGCAACAGCCCTAAAACACAAGTGGTGCGTGACCTTCTCTGGGCCAGGAGTTCTTATTCTGGACCCATGAGTGGGCTTTTTTGGAGGTCTGTGCATTTCTTATAATTGTGGGAAATTTTGTGGTTGTTTGTATATGTGTAATTGATGGATGGAAGCCTGTGGCTTTCAAAGGGGTTATTGACTCCGGAGAGGCTGGAAACAGCTGCTTCTGAGGCTCCGTTGGCTTCTGCATCCTCTTCCTCCATCCATGGTGGCTGTAGGCTGCAGGGGGCAGGGCCTGGATGGATTGTGAGGCCTCAGGCAGAGTCAGGAAGTTCATGGGAGTAATGCAGCGGTTCTCAACCTGTGGGTCGCGACCCTGGCGGGGGTCGAACGACCAAAACACAGGGGTCACCTGAAGCCATCGGAAATACATATTTTATTTAAAAATGTATTGTATAATAAATATGTATTTTCCGATGGCTTTAGGGGACCCCTGTGTTTTGGTTGTTCGACCCTGCCGGGGTCGCGACCCACAGGTTGAGAACCGCTGGAGTAATGGATCAGTGCTAGGAGTGAATCAGGGACAAGAATGGGGCAGGTGCTGAGGCTCAAGGCAAGGCAGCGGGGCAGACTTAGGCAGCTAAGGAAAGGCCTGAAAGGCTAGACGCAGAGGCACTTTGAAGCCAAGTGAGGAATGCCTGTGTGGCTGACGCTGACCCCTGCACGGGGCCTGGTGGAGCATTAGCACTGCAGTGCGTGCGGGCAGTCACCCCTTGCTGCTCCTAGGCCGGCCTTCTTCCCTTTTCCCTTCTCTGCTTTCCTTGCACCAAGAGTTCTGTCTGCCAGGAGTTCAGAGCCCGTTTTCCTCTCCTCACACCCCCATCCACCACAGAAATACAGGAAGTTCACCCCCAGTGCCATAGACCTCAAGCTCCCTGGGCTCTTCTTGCATTTGAAGAAATGTCTGGATTTGTGCTGAATGGCCCTGACTCAACCCTCCCTGGGACCTGTGGAGTCCTCACTGGGCATCCAGAGGAGTGGCCAGCTGTTTTCTTTCCCACTCTAGAGAGGGTAAAAAGAAACGTATAGACACTATAATGACTGATGTTGTGCATTCTTTCATTTGAACATTTTTTAATTAAGAACTAACTATGAGCAGGCACCGTGCTAGATGCTGGGAAATACTGAGTTAGATAGAATTCTTTTTCTTAAGGAGGGAAGGGCCCCACGTGGAAGTCAGAACAGTGGCAGAGCAAGCACCATGCAGTGATACGAGCGCTCTACCGAGGAGGACGTAGCCGGCCGGGGCAGGATGCGTCCGTGCAGCAGGGGGAGCTGGGGACGTGCGGAGAACTTCGAGTCTGTCCCTGCTGTGTGAGGGGTAGAGCAAGGGAGACGGAAGGGGTGACCCTGGAAGGCAGCTTTTCTTCTTGCATTTGGTTTTTTAGAGCCTCTTCTGGGTGGGCTTTGGGACAGCATCCTACCAAGAGGCCTGCTCTGCTGGCAACAGGTTCCTGAGGCTTTTCAACCTTTTGTGGCATTTGCCTATCTTCCCCTTCATTAATCCAAATTTCAAAATGGGAAAGGATCCTAAGCAGGAAGGGGAGGGGGGGCAGCAGCAGCCATGGCCAGGCCTGCGGCCCAGCGACAGTGACCAGTGTAATGAAAGAGCACTGGCCTGAGACGAGAAACCTGGCTTTAGAGCCTGACTGATTCTACCATTCATAAGCCATGGGACACGTGGCAAGGAATACGACCTCTGAGCCTCTCCTCCTTTATCTGTGAAAGTGGAGTAGATGATCCCTGCCTTAGAGAACTGTAGTGAGGAAGGCATGAGAGGATACCTATAAAAAATGACTCAGCATATTAAACGGGAAGGGCCAGTTTGAGAGCATGAGAGACTCTTCTGAGTCTGGGGTATATTTTTCCACAGCCTTTCACATTTTGAGAGAGCAGGCAATGAAGAGGCACCCCACACCATCCGTCTTAGGGGGTATGAAAGCCCTTTTGTGACCTGCGTGTATGACTCAGATAATGCAGGTTGGTGTGCTCAACATCCACTCCAAAGACCCTCTCTGTTCTTCCTTTATTATAAAGAGCGGAGAGAGAAATACTTAAACTTCCACCTTCCCTTGCCACTAGAGAGGACCACGGGAGACAATTCTGACTATTGATATATAGGCACAAGTCAAAGGGAAGACCTCTTTTTGAGTCGAGATAATGCCCTCTGAAAAGGAAGCTCTTTGGTCTTCACCCTGCTTCCTTCCTGGAATGGGGACATGATGCAGGGATGTGTTGCATTCATGACCAAGAGACAAAAGCCATGTGCACAGATGGGGGATCGAGATGCTAGTCACCATGGGAGCAGCCCTGAACTACCATCTCCCGACTTCTGGCTGCTGGAGACGAATGAGCACCTTACTTGTTTAGCCGTTATAGTTGGGCTTTTTGCTGCTCTCAGCCAAACACAGTCCTGGCCAATGCAGGCTTGTGAGGTCTGGGAAGTTGCAGCTGAATGTGGGCTTGGAGGGGGGCAGAGGCACTGCGTGGTGCGGGCCATCCTTCGTGGTGTGAAGAACAATGGCTTCCTTCACTCTGGCTGGCCGAGCTCCTGGTCACTCCAGCATCTTGGCGTTTCCCGCGGCAGACTGGAGCCTTGTGTGTGTTTTCTTTTATCACCGGTATTGCTAGTCTTCAGAACTTTCCTTTTCCCGGAGAAGACTCTTGGGGGAAAACAGAGCTTTAAAATGCCATCTTTACCCGAAAGCATTGACAGAGTGCTGGTGCACAGACAGAGGCTCTGTTGGGGTCTGCACAGGTTGAGGAATGTGACTGCTATTGTTCAAAGCCCCTGGTGGGAGGGAGGCATGTAGAGCTGCCCCTGGGAGCCGCAAATCTGATGGGACAGCAAACATAAACAAGTGATAGAACTGGGCATGTTTACTTTTTGAGACTGTTTAATATTTAAGGACATGTAAATTAATTTGGTATGAATTAAATCCACAAAATGCGGCCAAGGGCGTTGCTCCGATGATGTGGCTCCCACCGTGGAAAGAAGTAGCTATTACCAGGGCTGTATCCTCGCCTCTAGTTAGTCTTGGACCTTGGAGCTCTGGCCAGGAGCTGCTGCAGTGAGGAACACACAATTAGCAGGTGAGGGCCGCCAACATCTTTTGTGACATCATATCACTCCCACCCCCTCCCATCTCCACCCTGCCTTCACTAGCCAGTGAAAACACAGGAAACTCAGAGCTTGGCTCAAGCTAGAAGTATGAAATCCCATGTGTTTGACATACTTCATTTACATGGAAGTGATTGAGAAGATTTAAATGAGGAAAACATCAGCGTGAAGATCTAGAATTTTCCTCTCTGTGGAGAAGGGGTAGCCACTCCACCCTACTCCTTTAATGGGAGTTTGGGAAACCTAATTTTCTGTTAACTGCCCCGGCCCCCTCCTCCCTTATCTTTCTTTCCAGCTCCGTTTCCACAGACCCCTCTACCCTTCCACAAGCCCGCCTCCTCTGCTGGTGACATTTGTGTGTCCCTCCTGTGACAATCTGTTGAAACACATACCTCTGGGGTCCTCCCCCATCATTTTGCATCATTACCTTTCCTTCAAGACACACTTCCTTTTAGATGTCATTCCCCGAATTCCTGAGAATCTCCCCGAGTCCCTGGCTCCTCAGTGCCTCTGCCATCTCGCTGTGCATCCTGCTGGCCACGCTCAGTTCCAGCGCCTCGTGCCAGCTGGCCGGCTGGGCTGGGGGCATCCTCCACCCTCAGCCCTGCTTGTTTCTTTTGCTCCCTGATGTGTTGTGGTGGCAGCTCGACTTCCAGTAATGCTGGATAAGCTGCCCCCAGGAACCTGCTGGCATTACTCTGGGGTAGTTTTCTACCCTTCCTCTTCCTCAGTACAGAGCTCTGGGGCTGGAGACATCATTTTGTTTCCCAGAAACCTGGTGTCATCTGTCCTCAAACCTCCAATTAGCTGAAGGTCAGTGCAGCAGTTGGTGGGTGCCAGCTACCTCCCTGACCAGGGATGGAAGGCTCCTGGGGACAGTGGCAGGCTGGCTCATTATCTCTGAGCGGTGTCAGCCTTCACATTCACTCACTGTTCTGGGTTCTTCATTAGAGCTTCTGGCTAAACAGGTTCTATTTGTGCCCATTTAGCAGGGCTAGATATTAAGACCAAGGGAAGGAAGCAAGAGGCTTGTTCAAGGTCATGTAGCGAGTTGAGGGCAGAGCTGAGTGAAAGCTGCTATCTTACTTTTCTACCAAAGGTGCAGTGATTAACGTAGTTTGTCACCCGCAGAGGACATGAGGCTGTGAGCCTGCTGTCCAGGTGCTGAGGGGTAAGAGAGGTGGGGGCGCTAGGCAGGTGCTTCTGTAGTGCCTTATGCTTTGGCTTGGAATAATGTCCCCAAAGCTGAGTGAGGAAGAGAAAATAATAATAGGGTGATAACTAACAATGATTCTTCTGTGTCAAGAGCTGTCATAGGTGCTTTCTGCTCAATAATGTCAGTCGCTAGGCATGAGTTCTCCCATTTTATAGATGAGTATTCTGACTCTGAGATGTTAAGTCACTTGTCCTCCAGACAGAGCCTGCAGGACACTTACTGGCAGTTAGTCTCCCCCCGCCCTTACACGCAGAGTCCTGTGGGATCTGATTCCTCTCAATAAAACAGAATTCCCCTCAGACCCTCTGTCCTGAGTGCTTTTCCCTGCCCGGGCTGTGCTCGGGTCTGCTGGTCAACCTTACCGAGGTTTCTTCTTAGGACTCTTTAATAGTCATAATCACTGTTTTGCTGTTAGGCTTTTATGAGTGGTTTCAGTTCTGGCACACACACAATCTCTTAGACGCACTGAATCTAAATCTAAATATAGGCACCGGAGTCTGCGTTTTAAAATTTTTTTTCTCAGCCAAACCTGATGATTCTCCAGGTTTGTGAACAACTGCTCAAGGCCACAAATAAAAACACCAATTTCTTTATTTTTCACATGAGGATTATTTTCCAAAAGTGGAATGTTTACTTAAAAAGAAAAAAGTGAATGAGGCTGACTGCCCCTGACCACTCCATAAGTTTCTACTCCTCTCCCCAAATATCAAATCACTGCATGCTCATTTAATTAAGGTGCACTTTGATTCCAGAAGGTAAATCATGTGCAGTTGATCAAACGAAGTATCCTAGTCACTTATCTTTGACTTCGGAATGCATCATGTGATCTCATCTTCTGCTTTGGATTATTGGCGCCACTGCATTCATGTGCTAACTGCACATTCTTTCTTTCTTTCTTTTTTTTTTTTTTAAATAATCCCTGTTTCAGAATTTACCTCAAGGGGATTGTAATGTCTCCTTTATCCCTTAGTTTAAAATTCGTTCTTTAAGCTCTTACTTTTCCAGCCATCGGCGGGCTCCGCGGCAGCGGCAGCATCAGCATGGCCGGGCTCTACGGGGGTGTAGAGGGGGGAGGAACACAGTCCAAGGTCCTTTCTCTCAGAGGATGGACAGATCCTGGCAGAAGCAGATGGACTCAGCACAAACCACTGGCTGATCGGGACAGACAAGTGTGTGGAGAAGATCAACGAGATGGTGAACAGGGCCAAATGGGAAGCAGGGGTCGATCCTTTGGTGCCTCTCTGAAGCTTGGGCCTCTCCCTAAGTGGTGGGGGCAGGAGGACGCGGTGAGGACCCTGATGGAGGAGCTGAGGGACCGATTTCCCCACCTGAGTGAAAGCTACTTTATCACCACCGATGCCACTGGCTCCATCGCCACAGCTATACCAGATGCCTACTGGATTGCACACCAAGCAGTGAAAATAGTGTTTGACTCCATTGACAACCTAGAGGCAGCGCCACATGACATTGGCATTGGTCAAACAGGCCATGTTCAATTATTTCCAGGTGCCAGACCGGCTCGGAATCCTTGTACACTTGTACAGGGACTGTGATAAGTGCAGGTTTGCTGGGTTTTGCCGGAAGATTGCAGAAGGGGCTCAGCAGGGAGACCCCCTTTCCCGCTGTATCTTCAGGAAGGCTGGGGAGATGCTGGGCAGACACGCTGTGGCCGTGTTGCCCGAGATTGGCCTGGTCCTGTTCAAAGGGCAGCTTGGCCTCCCCATCCTGTGTGTGGGCTCTGTGTGGAAGAGCTGGGAACTGCTACAGGAGGGTTTCCTTCTGGCGCTGACCCGGGACAGAGAGACCCAGGCTCAGAACTCCTTCTCCAGCTTCACCCTGATGAAGCTGAGGCACTCCTCTGCCCTGGGCGGGGCCAGCCTAGGGGCCGGGCACATCGGGCACCCCCTCCCCATGGACTACAGTGTCGATGCCGTGGCCTTCTCCTCTTACACCTTCTCCTAGGGGCCGGCCCTGGCCCTACCTCCTCCATGCCCCGTGGACATTGGGGGCTGGGAGGGAGGGGTCTTTCTTCCTTTTACTTTTTTAAAAAAGAAAAAGAGAAAATAAATGCACTTTACCGACTCCCCCCCCCCTCCCAAAGATCTTACTTTTCATAGCAGGTCTCCACAATGTCACTGCCTAAAACTAGTGTTGTCCTTCCTGATTGTCTCCTACCAACCAGCTTGTTAGGAGAACTCTTTATGGAAGTCAGAAGCTTGAGCTAAGTGGAGACAGAGCTTTTTCTCATTCTTTTGTTTCTTTGTAACATTTGCCTTCCTTTGACAACTTTATTTGCAATGTCTGCATCCTGGCAATCTTTTCTTCTGCTTCTTTTTGCCTGAAATTACAGCAAAAACAGTGTTCTCTTCCCACTTGGGTCCCCATAGAAAGGTGTAGCTAGTGATGTGCAGGTAAATGTTTCCAAGGAGCATTAAAAGGTCTGTTGTAGCTTTTGTGACATTTGCTGATTTCCATTGTGTAAACACTCCTATCTGCACAGATCTCAAGCTACCAACCTGTTCAACAACCAGCTGGCAAAATTCTTGAAAATTACAGTTTTCTCTTGGGAGCCAGAACAAACAGGCTGTAGCACACCACTGGTTGTAGTAGTTAGTTGTTTAAGGGAGGGTTCCAATCAGTTATGGTGATTGACACGAATAAAAATCATTCTCACAGTCCTATTTTCCAGTTGTCTGGCTTTTGGCAAATCATTTCACCTCTCTGAGCCTCAGTTTCCACATCTGTTAAATGCAGATACTGTCTGTCTGAAGAAAGACTGTAGGAGGATTTAATGAGGTCATTACTGGGCCTGGCATATGTTAGGTGTAGAGCAAACGATCATTCCCCGTCCGACCTGAGAACAGTGGGAAGTTTTGAACCTTGGGCCCCTTGTCAGCGGGAAGAAGCACCTGCTGATGGCGGAGATACAGCTGGAGTTAGGCTGGGTCAGGGACGAGGCCGGGGGTTTAGCTCCGGGAATAGGAACAATACTACTACCTGTGCTCCTGTTGCTCTCTCAGATTTCCCCGGTCCTTTCACCTGTGTTTGTCAGAGGCATGCAAGTGGGGGAACTCTTTCCGAGGGAAGAGTGGAGAGCCCAGCTCCCCTCTGGTGGTGGGACCTGGGTCCTTTCTGTCCCCTGTGCTTATATAGTTCTTATTCTCTGAGGTTCTCTCGAAGGTTTTGTACCCAGGTCACTTACATGTTCCTCATTGCTTTTAAGAAGCCATGTCTACCCTCTACAGAATACATGAACACTAGGTGTAAGATTCTGGAATGGAGATGGAAAGTAATTTCTTCAGTCTCTACAGTCTGTCACACTGATACTTCACCCAAATTATGTCAACAATGTCAGCATGGATGCTTATGGGTCATCACAGGTTCACTGCTGTAATCACTTCAAGGGCCAAGGGTAACACAGAGAAGCTTATTGCTGATGTTACAGGTGACAACCAAGGACCCGAGCTCCTTCCTTTCAGTGACTCTGCTGTCCCTGAGGCTCTGGGAGTCCTCTCCTGGAGGCTCTGCACCCAGTCTTTCGGGGGGGGGGGAGGGAGTAGGGAGGGCACACGTGGGATGGGTTTGTGGGCCCACCCTGGAAGTGGCACGTCACACTTCTGTCTACATTCCATTGGCTGGAGCTCAGTCACGTGGCTGCCCCTCAGTGCACGGAGGCTGGGAAGTGTGAGCGTTGGAGTGTTCAGAGGAGAGGGGATGGCTCGGCGAGCATCTGGCCAGTCCCTGGCCTGTTCTTACAGACTTGGGAGAGACAGTCGCCGCCATGGATACAGGTCAGTCCAGGTGATCACAGACTTCTTGGGTCTAGCCCCAGGGTTTTCTGGGTAGGGTGGCACATGGAAGAATATAATCCCATCCCCATAGTCAGACAGAGACTTCCTCCAAGTTGCATTTACAGTTTTTGAGTTTACTGTGTTACACGAGTTCTCCAAACTTTCCAGGAGTGTTTTGCCGACTGTACCAGCTAGTTTCAAGTTCATACTTGAAGTTTGTAATAATATTTGCTGTTTTACTTATAATTACCATGTCATCAATAGTCAGTAGGATGGGAGTCTCATGGGACATTCTATTTTAACTTAGCTGCTTGTTTTCTAAAATGCTTCAGACAACATTTTATGGGATGTTTTAGTCACTTGTCTATGTGAAGAAAACTGACTTCCCACCTCAAAACAACATTGACATGGGCACTTTTGAAGGGTTTGGCAGAACGTCTGGCTGAGAGCACAGGGGCTGCTCAGCTGACCTAGAAGAGGCGGACAGTCAGCCGTGAAGTACACGGGGCCCAGCGGGGCATCGCAAGGGCCAGTCTCCTTCAGGCCAGCTTCACTGGTGCCGGTGGGGGAGGGAGACAGGCAGTCCTGGTGAGGGGTGTGTCGGAGTCTGCAAGTGGGGGAGACACTGGCTCAGGCAAGTCAGTGGTTCGACACCTGGGTGCCAGCAGTCCACTCCTGACGGGCCTCCCAGGCAGTGACTTAGGGGCACAAGGTAAGACATACTTCCCTCTAGTCCCTGTCAGGAGAGGAGCAAGGCGAGGGATGAGAACTACCCTGGACCGTCAGCTGGGGTTTCAGATCACAGGGCTGGCTGCAGGGCACAAACTGCAGCACTCAGCAGGCACAAGCCCAGCGGCCTGGCTGTCCTGGGACTCCACAGAAACTTGGGCTGGCTGCTCGTCCCAGACACGTCAGATATAGTGTCTGGGCCGCACCAAACACAGCCAGCGCCCCACCTGAAGGCACTGGAAGCTCTGATGTGCCTCGACCAGGTGACTCGGGAACTTGATGAGACAGATCATGTGATGGGGGGTTTGTGCACAGGCTTTAGAATGGGGTAGATCTGAGTTCTAAATCCCGACTTCATCATTTCCTACCTCTGTGGCTTTGGGTAAATTGTTTGATTTCTCTAATCTTTAGCATTTCACCCATAAAATGTGGAAAATAGTATGTACCTCATAGGGTTACTTGTGAGAATGAAACAACATAAAATACAGAAGGCACTTAGGGAGGCTGCACCTACGTAGGAACCTTTAGTCAGTGGGAGCCAACATCTACTGCACGGTCCACAAAAGCAGGAAGAACGGCACCAGCCAGGCAGGCTTGCAAGGGCAGAAGCTGGAATTTGGGCTCTTGTGGTGCCTGATTGACAAAGCCCGTGTTCTGTGAGGGAGGCTGTCACCAGGGGCTCAGTGGTGTCTCAGTTATGCTTGCTTGATTTCACCAGCTGGGCTTTCCACCCCGGGGTTGCACTGTGGGGCTGGACACATGCCGCTCCCCCACCTCCTCAACCCCTAGATAGTTGTCTTTAAAATGGAAAGTAGGACTATACAGTCAGCCCACTTCCTGGCTACTCGGCCTCTGTGGCACTTTTACTTCCCAGCTTGAGGGCCCACCCTTTCTCCTGGAAGCCTGCAGTGTGACTATCACACATTGTCTTCTAGCACGAATGTAACTAGGAGCACACAAAGATCCCCCAAAGGGTAGGAAGGGGCTTTCCCTGAACCGGCACTCAGTCCCTAATGGTTGGAAGGTAGAACATAAATTGCTTTGACCTTGATTGAGCTTCCAGTGACTGTGAAGTCTCGAGGGCTGCCTCTGCCTTGGAAAGGGGTTGGCCTTCACTTTATGACAAGCAGGCTGAATTATGAGAGGAAAAGGACTTCTTCAAGAAGCTTGATCTTTTTAAAGGCCTTACAAAAAAATCTAAAGGAAGGGCAGGTAACAGGATTAAAACCGGCAGGAGGCCAGCTTGTGAACAGTAACAGTAGAGGGGTGCTGGGCTTTCTGCTTGGGGGCCAGCCAGTCTATTGTTGAGGGAGATGGAGAAGCTAAGGAGACAGGCCTGTCATTCGGCTCCCACTGTCTTCCGCCAGGAGAATGTACTTCACTTCATAAAATGCAAGATTGATTATTTATGTAAGAACTGACAGCCAAGAAGCTGAGATAATAGTAAAAGAACCCAGCCACTTCAGCGGTCATAGGCATAAGTGCCATGGATTGTCCCTCTACTGTGTGCCAAAGGGACTTTATGTGTGCCTGTGTGTGAGGCTGGTGTTGTTGGCCTCATTTTATATGTGACACCACAAGGCCCAGAGAAATGAAGCACACTGGGTTTCGAGAGGTAGGAGGATTAGAACTGTTCTGTCTGCTTGGAGAGTGGCTCTGTGTCTCAGCCTTAAGGAACTGTATCCTGGGATGCTGGAGGACCGTACCTCTGTGATCACAGGGAAATCATTAAGAAATCATCGAGCCCTGGCTGGTTGGCTCAGCGGTAGAGCGTCGGCCTGGCATGCAGAAGTCCCGGGTTCGATTCCCGGCCAGGGCACACAGGAGAAGCGCCCATCTGCTTCTCCACCCCGCCCCCTCTCCTTCCTCTCTGTCTCTCTCTTCCCCTCCTGCAGCCGAGGCTCCATTGGAGCAAAGATGGCCCGGGCGCTGGGGATGGCTCCTTGGCCTCTGCCCCAGGCGCTAGAGTGGCTCTGGTCGCGGCAGAGCGACAACCCGGAGGGGCAGAGCATCGCCCCCTGGTGGGCGTGCCGGGTGGATCCCGGTCGGGTGCATGCGGGAGTCTGTCTGACTGTCTCTCCCTGTCTCTAGCTTCAGAAAAATACAAAAAAAAAAAAGGAAATCATCGAGTAAAGATTGGGAAATGCCTAGAACTTGAAGAGACAGGAATGGCAGACTCAGGAAACTATAGACTTGTGAGCTTGATCTTATTACCTGGCAAAATTCTAGAATTCTAGCTTTTGCATTAATTGGCTTATAACCTTGGGCAAATGACATACCCCTTTGGGCTTTTGTTTCATTGGAAAATATGTGCTCGTATTACCCTTATCTCTGAGGCTCCTTCTAGTTCAAAGTATTTTATCCTAATAAGCTCCTTTAAAGTATTCTGACAGTTTTAGTGGATCAGTCCTACCTCTATCAGAGAACTCATTTCTCTTTATATCAAATGCTTCAGCCTTTCTTAGGGTTAAGAAGATGGAGTTTGGAGTGATATAGTGGTGGGTGCAAATCTCACCTCTTTTACCTACTAGTTAAATGACATTAAGCAAGTTCTATAAACGCTCCATGCCTCATTTCTCTCCCCTGTCAAATGCTGATCTCTTACACATTTCTGTTTCACAAGCTTACTTTAGAATGAAATGAAACAGTACAATAATACATATAAAACACTAGCCTGTGTCTAGACTATAACAAGCACCCAGTAATGCTAGTTCCCATATTTTATCGACTCTAAGAGGTCCCTTTTCCTCCCACATTTTTCTGTTTCTGAGATCAGGAATGATTTTACAGTTTCTGGTGTGTAGTAGTTTAATTGCAACAGTTTTTCTCCCTTAATGTACATGAACTAATGATTTATTTTACTGTTAATTAAAGATGGTATTTCCCCAGCATGATGCTCACCCCAGAGGTTCTCATCTTTCCTCTGGGCTGCCTGCCCCCTTGTCTAACTCCTCGCTGGCCATTATCTCTTCCACAGCAAAGCAGCATTAGGGAATAGCAGAGTTGGGGAGGAGACAGCCCCAGTCATCACTTTGTCTGGCTTGTTCATTTTACTGGTGTTGAAAATGAAGGCCAGAACTTTGAAAATGTCACGGCGGAACTCAGGTCTTCAGATTTCTAGCCTAGTGTTGTTTCCCACGTCAGGGCAGTTACCAGCCTGGAACAGTACGACAGCTATGACTCAGTTGCTCCGCATGCCTGGACTCCAGTTAGACGGCAAACACTTCCAATTCTACATATGGATTGTGATGGAAGGATTTTAATCCTAGTACCCCAAAGCTGGAATGATGAGATTGTTGACTACTCTTCCCATTGGCACAAACACAAAATCACAAAATTTTAGGGTTTCCACGGGAACTATAACGTCCTCACTTTTGCAGTGATCTGAATTTGCTGGACGTGGTCTCTGGAGGCAGCTTATTTCTTTCCAGCTATTGTGCCTTCGATTTCAGCAGCTGATGGCGTGTGGATGATTGTGTCTTAAATTGTCACTGGTTTCTTCAGTTTGGCTGCTCCCAGGTTTGTACAGCTGAGCCCGGTGATGAATCAATCACACCGTCTAGACACTTCATTAATTCATTCATTTACTCCCATCACCTAGTACTTACTGGACACCTGCTGCCTGCCAGTCACAAGGCAGACACATAATCTCAGTTAATTCTCACAATAGCCTATGAGATTGGTGTTGCGTTTTGCAGATGGGAAAACTGAGGGATAGTGATGCTCAGTAACCTAGTTTTTGAGTTGGACATTGATGAATCCTCCACGTGGACAACTGGCTAGGGCATTCCAAAAGCAGGAGAGAACTTTACTGTTTTAAGAAAAAATGTCTTAACATGGAAATAACAATGTAAATTATTTTACACTACAAGATATGAACAAATACCAAAAACATCCATAGTCTATAGAAAAGAAATAAAATATTCATTGAGTAACTTATTAGCTGCAAACATTAATTGTACCAGTCACTCTTTTTTTTTTTTTTTTTTAATTAGACAGAGAGAGAGATAGATAGGGACAGACAGAGAGGAACAGAGAGAGATGAGAAGCATCAATCATCAGTTTTTTGTTGCGATACCTTAGTTGTTCATTGATTGCTTTCTCATATGTGCCTTGACCATGGGCCTTCAGCAGACCGAGTAACCCCTTGCTTGAGCCAGCGACCTTGGGTCCAAGCTGGTGAACTTTTGCTCAAACCAGATGAACCCGTGCTCAAGCTGGCGACCTCGGAGTCTCGAACCTGGGTCCTCCACATCCCAGTCTGATGTTCTATCCGCTGTACCGCCACCTGGTCAGGTGTACCAGTCATTCTTAATTAAGCCAATAGGTCTCTGAGTGGTTCTCTTCCTTTTCTTGTGTATAGGTTAAACTTCTGGTATTGAAAATATCTAGAGGGCCTGGTCTTTTTTTTTTTTTTTTGTATTTTTCTGAAGCTGGAAACGGGGAGAGACAGTCAGACAGACTCCCGCATGCGCCCGACCGGGATCCACCCGGCACGCCCACCAGGGGCAATGCTCTGCCCACCAGGGGCGATGCTCTGCCCCTCCGGGGCGTCGCTCTGCCCCTCTGGGGCGTCGCTCTGCCGAGACCAGAGCCACTCTAGCGCCTGGGGCAGAGGCCAAGGAGCCATCCCCAGCGCCCGGGCCATCTTTGCTCCAATGGAGCCTTGGTTGCGGGAGGGGAAGAGAGAGACAGAGAGGAGGGGGGGGTGGAGAAGCAGATGGGCGCTTCTCTTATGTGCCCTGGTCGGGAACCGAACCCTGGTCCCCCACACGCCAGGCCGACGCTCTACCGCTGAGCAAACCGGCCAGGGCCGAGGTCCTGGTCTTTTTTGTCCTCTGTAAGCAACTAATTTTTCTCCTTTGTGGTCTCATTTTAATAAATGATACTTCATATTAAAAAAGATGTCTTTATTGGAGGCTTTACCTCCAAAATTTCCTAAAACTCATTTTTTTAAATTAGCAGGGATTTTCTTAAATCAGGCTATCCTTAAAATTCTGAATAGAGCAGAACAAGTCAAACCTGTTTGCTCAGGGGCTTTTTTACGTTCACTCAGTCTTCTCGGCGACTTCTCACCTTGCCACGTGTTAGACTGGGGGCTGCCCGTGGGCAGGTTGGCTTCTCGCTGTAGGAAGGCGGCTTGATTTCTACTGTGACCATCCTGCTTTCTGTTGCCTCGACAGAGGGATTGGACACTGCAAAGTAAAGCACACCTGCAAGTTCTCAAATTGCCTCCCAGAAACATCGAGTCTCCGAGCTCTATGAAGATATTTTTCCATTAGGGCACCTGAGCATTTGGGGCTTCTTGGGCTTCGGCACAGCCGCCTCCCAAAGCGGCAGAGGCTTGAGGGCATCTACATGAGGTTTGACAACTAGTAACTTTTAATCAGATTTCAAAAATTAATAGTCATACTTCCTGAAGGAAAAAAAAGAAAGAAAGAGATGAGGAGACAGCAGTCACTTATTTGCCTCCCAGGCTTACATGCTTAGACCACGGATGCCGTCTCTGGCTCCCTGGATGGCAGGCCTGCGTTTCATGTTCTCTGGGTCCTTGCTGGCTGTATCATGGACTGTTCTTTGGCCCATTCAGTATTGGTAATGGGGGCTCTTGACAGAGACCTGCCCTCAGGGAACTTAACCATTTGTAGCGTATCAACCCATCTAAACTGCTAGCACTGTCAATAGAACTTCCCTGTAGTGACGGAAATGCTCTCTGTCTGTGTCTCCAATATGATGGCTATTAGCTACATCAAGTGTGACTAATGTGACCGAGGAATGGAATTTTTAATTTTATTTAATTAATCAAAATTTAAATAGCCTCATGTATCTGGTGGATACTGTGTTGATATCAAAGCTCTAAGCTGTCATCTACGCACCCTTGCATTTTTTTTTTTATTCAGTGAGAGGAGGGGAGGCAGAGAGACAGACTCACGCATGCGCCCTGACCAAGGTCCACCCAGCAAACCCATTAGGGGGTGATGCTCTGCCCATCTGGATCAATGCTTTGTTGCTCAGCAACTGAACTCTTCTTAGCACCTGAGGCAGAGACCATGGAGCTATCCTCAGCACTTGAGGCCAGCTTGCTCCAATTGAGCCATGGCTGCAGGAGGGGATGAGAGAGAGAAACAGAGAAAGAGAGAAGCAAGAGGGGAAAGGGTGGAGAAGCAGATAGGTGCTTCTCCTGTATGCCCTGATGGGAATTGAACCTGAGACATCCACATTACTGGGCCAACATTCTACCAACCACTTGACTAACCAGTCAGGGCCCCACCCTCGCATTTTAATGTGAATGCCTGTGCAGTGTGAGTACCCTTCAGACCATATGGATGGCGCAGAGAGTGCTTGAGTAAGATTGGGTTTCTAGACCCATGGTGACAAGACCCTGAGTCCCTTGCCCTCAGTGAAGATGAAGGACTAGCAGCTTGGTAAGGACTTTCTAGCTAAGGCGTTTCATTTGGTTCTGGCCCCTGGTGGGTCCTCTCAGGGCACGTTTTGTCCAGTGACCTGCAGAGAAAGAAGGTTGTTGTCTCTGCTCAGCTCACTGGTATGGGCTGTTTGTAAAGTCGCTGGGCACACAAAGATGTTGTTTCTGGGTGAGGGCAATGGGAGAAGAAGGTGAGAGGAAGTAATGCTCTACTTGGGAAGCTGGTGTAAGTGGGGGCAGAGGCCTTAACCTCATCTTTCTGGGTGGCCATCACCTCGTTATGCATTATAGGGTTGCAAGGATGCATTCAGTCCTCAGGAGGGAAGGGTTGGAGAGGAGTTGGGGCTCGAATGGAGCTGGCACTTCATGAAGAACTGAGTGTCTTTCTAGGTTTTGTTCATCTGAGTGTCCTATGGGTGTGCTAAGACTTTACACAAACAGAAATTCAGAAGAGTGCCTTGAGAGCAATGTATAGAACCTCACCCCATGCTGGGAGCACAGTTACCCGACATCTAGCCCCACACCTGCCCTGTGGACCAATGCCTGCCAAGAGTTCGGGGTTATAACCGGCACATTGTTATCCTTGGACCTGGGCACCAGAGCAGTGCAGGTGGGCACAGGATGACCCAAACCTCTTCTGTATTGGTGACCATTCACCATACAGGGGACTGCCTCTCTCCTGAGGTTGCTGGTCATACTGGTGGGGGGGAGGACTTTACCTTGAGCCTAAGCACAGACATGCTTCAAGATAAAAAAGGGCATAAAATCTGTAATTGCTTCCATAAAGAAAATGCTGTATTACAGACATGAAGGGGGGGGGGCAAGCTAATACCTCACTTTTGTATAGGGCTTTGCAGTTTAGAAACTGTTTTACCTTGAATTCATTTAATCCCTACTGGGGTAGTACTGACATAGCCACTTGAGGAAATTGAGGGCAGAGAGGGTGAGGAGTCTCCTCAGAGTTGCTAAGTTAATATGAGTTGAACCCAGGCCATCTAACTCCAAGTGGCATGTTCTTTCTGCCACCTCATTGAACCCACAAGCTCCATGAGCAGCCTAGTCCAGAAGTGCTGACAGAGGACATGTCCCCAGGAGCTGAATGTTCATCATGTGTGGGTGAGGACTCGGACAGACAGACACTCAGCCGGAACACAAGACATCAGGCCTGGTGACTGTGATTAATTCTCACCCCCAGGCTGGGGTAGGTAAGCTGCTGGCTGTTCTCTCCCTGTGGGCCTTGACCTTTTCCTGTGAGCCCACAGGACATGGACCACAGCCTCAGTCCCAGCTTTAAAGGGGCGGCAGTGACATGAGTGGGGAGGTGTCCTGGCTAGGCGGCTGCTTGCCTTCCCTTCTGTGACACTTCTACTGACTATGGAACTTCTGCTGGCTAATTCTGGGCAATAGGAACCTCATGACTCTCCTGTCTGGTCTAGGAAGGCTTCCTGGAGGAAGGGGGATGACAGACACACATGACATCCCAGGTCAGATGTTTTTAAGGGCCCTGCTACTTGTTCTGGGAAAATTCTAGAACATGGGAATAAATTGAAGGAGAGAGAGATGAAGAGCATAGATATTAAAAAATCAAAAAAGCAGCCTGACCAGGCAGTGGCCCAGTGGATAGAGTGTCAGACTGGGATACCTAGGACCTGGGTTCGAAACCCCAAGGTCACCAGCTTGAGCATGGGCTCATCTGGTTTGAGCAAGGCTCATCAGCTTGAGCCCAAGGTTACTAGCTTGAGCAAGGTGTCACTGGCTTGCCTGGAGGCCCCCCCCCCCACCATCAAGGCACATATAAGAAAGCAATCAATGAACAACTAAGATGCCACAACAAAGAATTGATGCTTCTCATCTCTCTCCCTTTCACTTATGTATCCTGACTGGGGGTGAACCTGAGACCTCCATATGCCGGGCTCATGCTCTATCCACTAAGCAAACTGGCCAGGGCCCAATTTTAAAATTTTAATCCAAATGCATTGTAGAAATTTTGAAAACTATATAAGAGTATAAAGACGAAAATGCAATATCCCCATAATCCCACAATTTAGAACTACATACCAAAAGGCAATTTCAGAAGATAAGAAACTTCTTGATTCTCAGTAATTTCATGATTCAATCTAACATATGTATAATACATATATCATTAGTATTCTTTTTTTTTTTTTTTTTTAAATAAATTTTTATTGATGTTAATGGGATGACATTAATAATTCAGGATACATATATTCAAAGAAAACATGTCTAGGTTATTTTGTCATTAAATTATGCTGCATACCCCTCACCCAGAGTCAGATTGTCCTCCGTCATCCTCTGTCTAGTTTTCTCTGTGCCCCTCCCCCTCCCCCTAACTCTCTCCCTCCCTCCCTCCTGCGTCCTCCCTCCCCCCACCCCTGGTAACCACCACTCTCTTGTCCATGTCTCTTAGTCTCGTTTTTATATCATTAGTATTCTAATATTTACTTTACATATTTTGAGCATCTTCCATGAAATTATAAATTACTCAGAAATAAAAATTTCAATGGCTGATTGGTGTTCTGTATATAGCTATCTCGTTTATCTAACTTGTTGCCTCTGTTGGACATTTAGGCTGCTTGCAGTTAGGGACTACAATAAAAACTACTTCTTGAAACCCCTTGTCCTCAAATATTTGTCCTCATTTTCCTTAGTTCCTTAGGGTAGACATCCAGAAGGGGAGTCACTGGGTCACTGGTTCCGGATAATATTATTATTCATGATTGATGTTACCAAATCACTTTCTGGAAAGGTTGTAGCGACTTGACTTCACTAGCAGGCATGTGGGCAGCAGGGCTACACTGAAGTCTCGCCAGCATGGAGGTATAGCCCTTTCAACATCTCGGCGAATTTAATGGATTTTAAACCGTCTTGTTACTTAGTTTGCGTTACTCAGATTACTAATTAGGTAGATTACTCTTCCTTATTGGCCATTTCTCTTTTCTGGGAATGTATACTTATATTTTTTGCCTGTTTTTCAAAGGGTGTAGTATTAATCCATTCTCTGTCAGATTTGTTGTGAATGTTTCCTACTTGTCATTTATAGTCTAAATTTTATTTATACTCTGATGTGTAGTTTACAGTTTTCCACAGACAAAACCATCAGTCTTTTGCTTCTTAGTTTCTTCCATTGCTTTCATTTCTCAAGAGCTCTTTTTTATTTTGGAACCAGTTAAATACTCACCCATATTTTCTCTCCAGACATTTTTTAATATCATTTTTAAGATTGGGTTTTTAATCTGGCTGAATTTATTTGGCTGTGTGGTATGAAGTTTTAAAGATTAACTTGATTTTTCTTTCCCAATAGTTTTTCCAGTACCAATTACTGAATAAATGTCTTTTCCCCATTGCTTTACATTCTTCCCTTATCATATTATTAGGTTCTTAAATATGGCAGATCTGTATTAGGTCCATAAATCAGGCTCCATTCATTTGTATGTTAATTCTTGTATCTGTTCTACCTTTTAATAATTGTTTTATTTTATTTTTTTGTTTGTTTTTTAAGATTTTATTTATTCATTTTAGAGAGCAGAGAGAAAGAGAGAGAGAGAAGGGGGGAGGAGCAGGAAGCATCAACTCCCATATGTGCCTTGACCAGGCAAGCCCAGGGTTTCGAACCAGCGACCTCAGTGTTCTAGGTCGATGCTTTATCCACTGCGCCACCACAGGTCAGGCAAAACAAGTACTGTTGTTTTGTTTTTTTCGTTTTGTTTGTTTGTTTTTGACAGAGACAGAGAGAGAGTCAGAGAGAGGGACAGACAGACAGGAAGGGAGAGAAATGAGAAGCATCAATTCTTTGTTGTGGCACCTTAGTTGTTCATTGATTGCTTTCTCATATGTGCCTTGACCGTGGGGCTACAGCAGACCAAGTAACCCCTTGCTCAAGCCAGGGACCTTGGGTCCAAGCTGGTGAGCTTTGCTCAAACCAGATGAGCCTGCGCTCAAGCTGGCAACCTTACCTTTTAATAATTGTAAAAAAGCCCTGGCTGGTTGGCTCAGTGGTAGAGCGTTAGCCTGGCGTGCAGGAGTCCCGGGTTCAATTCCCGGCCAGGGTACACAGGAGAAGCGCCCATCTGCTTCTCCACCCCTCCCCCTCTCCTTCCTCTCTATCTCTCTCTTCCCCTCCCGCAGCCAAGGTTCCACTGGAGCAAAGTTTGCCCGGGTGCTGAGGATGGCTCTGTGGCCTCTGCCTTAGGGGCTAGAATGGTTCTGATTGTGGCAGAGTGACGCCCCAAGATGGGCAGAGCATCGCCCCTTGGTGGGCATGCCGGGTGGATCCCGGTCGGGCGCATGTGGGAGTCTGTCTGACTGCCTCCCCATTTCCAGCTTAGGAAAAATACCAAAGGGAAAAAAAAATTGTAAAAAAAATTTTTTTTAATATGTAGTAGGGCAAACCTGACCCATTATCCATCTCTCCCCTCAAAAAATGTTTAGTTACTTTCATTCATTAATTCCTCCAAATGGAAGTCTAGTATAAAATTCTTTTGGTACATAACAGGTACTTAGAGATGAATTCAACAGATATCTGCTATGATATTTAGCTTTTTAAATCCAATAACATGTTGATTTTATTTGAATTTTTATTTTACTTGAATCTTTTTTAATGTCTTGCTTTCCTGAGATAAATCCTATCTGCATACATGGCAAATCTTTAAATGACATTTAATGAAAATTTAAGTTTCTTTTTACAGCTCTTTTGGACTTTAGTACCTTTAGCTGTAGGATAATTTTATGTGGTGAATGGTAGCTGTGTTTTATTTGCTGTGAATCACGTCACAGAGTGAGCAACTGCATAACGCAGTTGTCCTAAGCTTTAAATAACTTTGTGTTTAACATGCTGTTTATAGACAGTTATCATAACAACAACCTAATTATTAAACTTTTAAGTGCATGAATATTATTCAGTGATCCTGTTTATGGAAGATTAATATACAAAGGAGGGAATTTGCTCTTCTCCAATTATTTCAACAATAAGAAAAATTTTATTGGAAAAGATTAAAGAAACATTAACACCATCAGTCATAATCCCATTTTCCCGATGTAACTGCTGTCTGTGTACATGTATGAATGACGTTTTTATATACACAAACACACACACACACGTCAGTATATATATAAAATGGAATAAGGTTGTACATGCTGTTTTATAATCTGTTTTTCCTACTTAACAATACCCCATGAAATTTTCCATGGCATTAACTATTCTTGTACAGTATGCCATATTTAATAGCTGCTTAGAGTGGATAGACCATGGATTGTATTTCCAATGCCCTGTAGGTGAAGATTTAGATTTGGTGCAATTTTTCTTCTTTTTTTTCTTTTCTTTTTAGTGAATTTATTGAGTGACCCTGGTTAACAAAATTCTACAGGTTTTAGGTACACAATTGTACAACACATCAACTTACACTGTATTGTGTGTTTACCACCCCAAGTCAAGTCTCCATGCATCACCCTTTATCCCCCACACCCTGCTCCACCTCCCCCACTCCCCAGTGGTATGATTATTTCAACAGTATACAGCCAGAATAAACACCTGTACTCTCTACCTTCACATGATTCTAGTCTTTAGCATATGAGCTGCGTTGTGAGTACATGTGCACATTCATCCACGGACAAGGCCACCTCTTGGCTCCGGGGTCCTGGCAAGGGCCCCTTGTCTTCAAGGGGCTGGAGAAGAGCAAAGAGCACCAGGCACTCCAGGTTCCTGGAAGGGTTCTGCTCACGTTACTGGAGAAAATTCTAAGTATTGGAGAATTAACGAGAAACTAGTTTCAGAGAGCACGAAACAAAGAATTTTAGTAGCTTGGGGCCACTTATTTTTTGGAGCAGGTGGATTTGAGGGTCTGAAGCCCCCGCGTTGGTATTCTTTGCCACTCCCCTCTGCCTCCACACCTGGCTCCGCAACCTCTCTTGCCTCTCTTCCTCTGTGGACTCTCCGTTCACAACGGCCTGACAGCTCACAGCCAACCAAGGAAAAGGTCCACAGAGCGCAGACTCTCCTGAGGCCTCGGGTCTTTCTCCCTACAGGCAGCTGGGGCGCTTCCTGGGGCTCTGGAGGTGTTGTGTGCAGGTAGATGTCGGGGCTCCCTCCTCTCCGGCGGTGGAGCTGCTGTCGGGAAGCACTTTCAGTGGGGGTACTTCTCAGAGGCGCCACCCGGCCCTGTGCGCCTTGTCTGGAACCCATCCTCATAGGTAAGGGAGGAGAGGAGCCAGGGATGAGGGAGTGAGGGGTGCTAGCTACAGGCGCCAGCACATAGAGATCAGTGGGGGGAGGGTGCCTGTGTTCAAAGCTCTCTGAACATAGGACGAGGGTGCTAGTGCTCCATCAGCTCAATCAATAGCTGGTCTCCCTTTGGGGGCGGGAGGCTTTCCTTTGCATCTGGCGAACCTGGCTTAGGGGTGAGGAGTGGTTGGAGTGCTTGCCAAACAGCCCAGATTGGTAGGGGAGAGAAACAGTAAAAATTCAGAAGAACCACACAGATGAGTGTGAGCAGTGTGGTTTACTAGTGTGTAGTGGAAAGGTGAGGAGGCAGTTTTTAGCTGTTGTTTTATGAATTTACTCATTCACTCACTCACTTGCTCATTCACAGAAACACTTACTATTGAACATCTGTGTGCCATGTCCCATACTAAGGTGAACGTGGGAGAGGAATGTTATGTTAACTTAGCATCAGCTATGTGTCTTGTACCTTCGAATAGATTTTCTCTTTTAATCATCACCTGTGAAGTAGGTGGTATCTCCTATGAGGAAACAGACTCAGAGAATTAAGTAAGTTGTCCAATGTGCACAGCTAGGAAGTGCTTCACTCAGGGCTGTCTCTCAGGGTGCGCCTGCTGGGGGGAGCTTGCCATCTCATGCACAAAATGGCTTGTTAGAGCAAACAGTGGCCCGGCATGGCCGCTGTGGTTCCCTGACTAGGAACACTTGAGATCCCCCTTCTTGTCCTGCAACAAACCAGCCTCCAGGGGATCTTGCTAAATAACTTTGCAGACCCACTCGGCTGGCTGTAACCCTGATCATCAGCCCCCGTGGGTCCCGGAGGGGTCAGTGTGTCATTCCTCTGCTGGCAGGGCTTAGAAGCCAGGGCAGCCTTCAGTTGGGAAACTTCCAGGGGAGGTACTGCCATGGCATCTATAAAACTCCTTTCACATTTCACCTCAGTTCTCCTGACCCTCAGTAACTCCATAATGAGAGAAATCAGAACCACCTCTTATGAAATGTATCCTCAGAGGGTAGGATCCTGTGTGCCGTCTTTACCTCCCATCTTCTGCCTCAGCTTTCATTTACCCACACTAAGGAATCGAAATCATTTCTCCTCTCCAGCCACTTTCTCCACCAGCCCAACCACAGCATTAAGTCCCAGCTAAACAGTGAGTGTTAGAAATTGGGCCATGAGTGAGGCAGATGCTGAGTAATAGGATATGGTGGTTAGAACATGAGATAAATTACAGGGTCTCATTTAAACTTTGCCTTAGGCCAATGGTTCCCAATCATCTAGAGAGCCATCAACTCCTTTGAAAAATCTGATGAAAACCAGAATTACACAGATTCTCTTCTCAGAAAAATAGATACATGTGGACATATATGCAGAAATTTGGATGCAGTTTTATGAGGTTCATGGCCTTTCCCAACCACACCCATTTTTGAGGTAGGATTAGGAAGCCTGTTTGGTTTACCAGGTGTCCCTGGAATGTGTGGCTTAGTATGTCCTGTGGTAAGCAGAATTGAGGGTTACCTAGGCAACCCTTTGCAGATATCTCTCTGCTCCTTGTTTTCCATAATTCTGGAGAAGGATTCTAGCTTTATGAGATATTCAGATTATCCCTGATTTCCTATTTATCACTTGACAATGTTATTTCTTCTTTCTAAAGAAATAGCAGGCATCACAAATCAGACTCTTCTGATCTTGGTTAGTTCCTAGCTTAGTCAGGCTCTTGGTTATGCTAGGTCCTCAGGGGGAGCTTTGTTGCAAACAATAACTCATCTCTCTATTACTCTGAAGAGGGTCTACGTCAAGGGGGAAAATCTACCATGCCTTGGATACTCTTCTCTGTTCCCCTAAACCCACCAGAGAGACTTCAGTATTTACCACCATCCTGTCCAGTTCAAGACCTTGCTGAGGATGCTATAATCTTTTGCCTCTTCTCTCGTTATTGCTCTTTCACTTTTTAGATACTTTCTTAGAGTTCCAGTTCTATTATCCCTTTGGAATTTTCTTATATGTGTGTACCTCTGTCATTGTGTTTCATACATTGAATTAAAATTACATGTTGATGTATCTGATTCTTTCCCTAAACAAAAAGTCCCTCTAGGTCAAGAATGCTAAATTTTTTTAGTCATTGTCCCCATAGTGACTGGAACTTTGTCTGACACATATAGGTGCTCAATAAATAGTTATTGAACTGAATTGGATAGTGTTTAGATACCTATGGTAATAATTTAAGGAAAGATTTAAAAGTGGCTTAAAATTCTAGAAACCTTTCTCTGGCCAACCCATTGCCTCAGATAGGTCAGCCAGTTTATCCAGAAACCTAAACAGAGTATCAGAAGACATAGTATTATATAGTTCATGCTGTCTCATTCCCATAGTAGAGGAGTGTGTGTGTGTGGTGTGTGTGGTGTGTGTGTGGTGTGTGATGTGCTTAGAGATTTCTTCCTTGGTTACTGCAATTATTTGAAAACAATACCAGAACAAGTCTTTTTATTCGCTATGGTAATTTCTTCATGTCTGTGTTCCTTCAATGCTTCTTCATATTTGTTTATCTCCCTGATTATCTTAATGTCTCTTTTATCTCAGCATTTCTCATTTGGTTCATATGTCCTGGGACAGGCTGGACAGCAGCCACTGCAAGTAGCGACTACACAGTGAGCTCAGGACCAAGGACAGCAGCACTTGTCTTTGAAGAGGGGGAAGGTGCTTTAGTTTGCTCAGTTCAATACTGTAATATGACCTTTGGGTGTGGCCCTTCTCACTTGTTGGGTTGCAGGTCTGCCAGTCCAGGACCGTTATTACTTTGGCCCATGTAGTTCCATGTCCGTGTTGGGCCGTGTCCAGTCTGTGCTGGCATCTCTGTGGCATTACTTCCCCTGATGGGCCTGGCAGTGGGCCTAGGGCGGGAATGGCACAGCTGTGGAATCGGAAAACATGGGGGTGGAGCAGGAGAACTCAGGGCTGGGGTGGAAGAGGCGGATCCAGGGGCTGCCCATGCGGGTCTCCAGCTCTGAGCCCTGCAGTCGGCCATTGCTGCTGTACACCACCTCCGCTTGAGCTTCAGGCCATGGGAAATGGGGTGGGGTGGCACAGGGGACCGGTTTTGGTGTGGGAGGTACTGGGCTGTGTCCTGTTCGGATGCCTACCAGAGTGCCTTTTATAATGACAGAGACCAAAGCTGGCTTTTATTATTTTTTTAATTTTTTATTTTTTTTGTATTTTTCTTAAGCTGGAAATGGGGAGAGATAGTCAGACAGACTCCCGCATGCACCCGACCGGGATCCACCCAGCACGCCAACCAGGGGGGCGCTCTGCCCACCAGGGGGCGATGCCCTGCCCCTCCGGGGCGTCACTCTATTGCAACCAAAGCCACTCTAGCACCTGGGGCAGAGGCCAAGGAGCCATCCCCAGCGCCTGGGCCATCTTTGCTCCAATGGAGCCTTGGCTGTGGGAGGGGAAGAGAGACAGAGAGGAAGGAGAGGGGGTGGGGGTGGAGAAGCAGATGGGCGCTTCTCCTGTGTGCCCTGGCCGGGAATCGAACCTGGGACCCCCGCACGCCAGGCCGACGCTCTACCACTGAGCCAACCGGCCAGGGCCCAAAGCTGGCTTTTAAAATCAACACTTTCATCTTTAACTAAAGTCGATTAAATTAAAATTAATTAAAGTTAAAATAAATTTAATTGATAGACATATTGGAGAAGAGGGCAGAGGACAGAGAGTGAGGGTCCTAAAGAACAAGACTTGGATGTGTCTGAACTTCTACAGCACCTGTCTTCTGCCTCTGAGTCCCTCTGAACTCTCCCCAGATATTATATATTATAACAGCAAATGTAGTGCCAGTGTGCAACAGTTGATTCATATTCATCCCTGTCCAATTCATCACTGGTTAATGTTCTGTGTTGATTTGAAGACCCATCTAAGAATAATGCTCAGCCTAACAAAAAGGCACTAAATCTTCCACCATCACCATCATCCATGAGCACTTTCAATAACCAGGTCAGTTAGCCAAGAATCAGTTTTAAAAAAAATGATGGGCAGATATACTCACATCTGAAGTGGCCATTTTCTTGTGTCTAGACCCTGAATGATGTCAGCTTTTCTGAGGAGGAACAGGGGTGGGGGTAGGTGAGTGAGCTGGTATGTATTGCAGCTGAGGTCCCAGCTCGAGCCAATGTTAAATTTTGTGAAGAATAAACAGAAACATTTTGCTCATTAGCTGGGCTTAGGGAGGTGTTTCCCACATGTTTAAAGTGCTAATTATTAGTGATCTTTAATGGAGCTAATTTCACAATGGTAAGTATTACAAATTTCTGCTCTTCAAAAGTAGCCCATAGGCCCTGGCCGGTTGGCTCAGCGGTCGGCCTAGCGTGCGGAGGACCCGGGTTCGATTCCCGGCCAGGGCACACAGGAGAAGCGCCCATTTGCTTCTCCACCCCTCCGCTGCGCTTTCTTCTCTGTCTCTCTCTTCCCCTCCCGCAGCCAAGGCTCCATTGGAGCAAAGATGGCCCGGGCGCTGGGGATGGCTCTGTGGCCTCTGCCTCAGGCGCTAGAGTGGCTCTGGTCGCAACATGGCGACGCCCAGGATGGGCAGAGCATCGCCCCCTGGTGGGCAGAGCGTCGCCCTATGGTGGGCGTGCCGGGTGGATCCCGGTCGGGTGCATGTGGGAGTCTGTCTGACTGTCTCTCCCTGTTTCCAGCTTCAGAAAAATGAAAAAAAAAAAAAGTAGCCCATTAACCAGGCCTTTGTATCTAGTATTGACTTTAGAAAGTTAATATTAAAATTGGCCAGAATTAGGTTTCACATGGGAGTGTGAGAGTAAGATGGAGATGGGTGTAGAAACAGGCACAGAAAGGGACCAGGGGAAGAAGAGGCATAGCAATTTTTAAGCACCTTTTTTTGTGGAAGGCACCATGACAGTGCAGGTGAGTAAGGGTCACTCATGAAGAACCAGCTGTCTGCAGACACCAGTGATGTGGACACAGGCTCCCAGTCCCTGCCCTGAGGAGCTCAGAGTTTAGAGAGGGGTCCAGATGCCACAGTGGAGGTGACACAGCAGTGTGTACCTACCATGGGGTATACAGGGAGGGGGGAACCGGCCCAACCAGGGGTGGAGAAGGGATTAGGGGAGGCTCCCTCGGGAAGGTACACAGCTCACTGCAGTGCAGGGTGGAGCACAGTCATTGTGAGGAGTGGCGTTCTAGTGCATGTCAGATTGAGACGATAGGCATCGCTTCTCCCTAGTGTAAAGATTGTCCAATCTGGCTGGCATCTCGAGCCCCTGGCTACTGCCTCATGATGCATGAGATCATGTTGGCTTATTTCTTTGTTTCCCCCTTTCCCCTTTTGCACTGAAATCAAGCTAACTGAGGCTTACGAATGTCCTTTTAGAAGTCCCGTGGCCCAGTGCCAGGGCGGAGACCTGCTACTCTGTCCCTCCCACGCCTGCAGCTCACCCGCGGAGGGAGGGTCGTGTCAGGGCTACTTTGACACTTGCGATCTCAGTGGTGAGGACGGATGTGGGAGGTGGCCTCCAGTGGGCGGGTGGATCCCCAGGTTGGGGAGAGGCAGGTGCATCTCCATACCATACTGGGTGTTCTGTTGCTGACACAAACTGCCCAGTCTCTTTCTCTGCCAGATTTATTCCTTCCCCTTAGCATACACTTCCTGCCTCGGTGGCAGTTGTTTTAATGAGAACTCCAAGGGACATGTTTAGAGTCACTGGAGGAGTTCTCCAACAGGCAGTTTCCTCGATAGCTCATTAGCATCTATAAACAGGGGACAAGACATTAACCTTCATCTGTGTGTGTGTATCTCCCGCTCACGGTCTCCTTCTCTTACCTCTTCCTCTCATTCTTGCCACCTCTCTCTCCTTCCCTTGTGTTAATATAGAAATGGGCGGGGGGTGGTGGTGAAGGGACAGTGAGGGGAATGAAGCTCCTCACCTCCACCCTCCACTAGGTTTCCTCCTGTCCCGGCTGCACTGACAGTGTCTTCTCCCGAGGGCTTTACCCATCCAGCCCCTATACAGAGGGACCTGAAATCTCTTTCCTTTATTATTTAGTTCTGTATTGCGTCTTCATGGGGTCTTACACAAACTTCCTGCCTGTTACTGGCCTGGCGGACTCCCAAGAGGTGTCTCACAGACAGACCTTCCTCCTGACGTAGGGAGAACATACAGAGAGACAAAGCTCCGGGGTCCCCGGCCTCCACATTCCACCACCTGCCTCAGCAGGAGCATCGGTCCTGTCCTCCTCTGCTTCCTTGAAGATCGCACAGAATGTGATGTGGAGGTTGGGGTCCGAGCCTGCTGGGTCCAGCTCTGCTCTGGAGTCACAGCCTCCCTCGGGGACCAGGCAGATCCCACCCAGCTCTGGCTCTTGCTACTGGCTCTCAGAGCTCCTGAAGGCACTGGGAACCATGTCCTTGCTGTTGCCTTCCCAGGAGCCCACCCTGTGGAGAGATCAGGTTCGGAGTGAGGTCACCTCCGTGCCCACACTCCTTCCATCGCTCCCTGAGTCTGCTTTTCTGGTCAGCCAGGAAGCCCCCTCTATCTCTGGCATCTGGCTTGCTTGCCCCTTCCTCTCTGCCCAGGCCTGTGCTGCTCCCCACCAGAGCACCGTTCCAAGGCCCTGCCTTTATCCAAAGTCTGGTTCAGAGATCACCTCCCTGGGGGAGCTGCCCTGATGATTCATCTCCAGCTCACCATCTGGACTCCCTGTCTTCGTAGGGCCTGTGTGCGCTCAGGTTCACTTCGTTACTGCTTGAAACCCTCGTGTGTGACAGGCACTGCACTAGGTGCTGGGGTAGAACAACGAATAAGACATGGTCCTACCCTCCCTGTGTCAGCACCAGTTCATGGGGAGTAGAGTGGAAACACAGAGACGCCTTGCAGGACTGAGAGACTACAAGGAGTAACCAGGGGCATCCCAACTCGATCAGAGGTCAGGGAAACTGCACAAAGGAAATGATGGCTTAGCCAGAGATGTAACGGGGAGAATCAACAGAACTGAGCAGCTGAATCAGCATTTGGTGGGTAGGAATGGCGGAGTCCAGGATGCTGCCCAGGTTCTGTTTCGGCAAATCAATGGGTGATGGTCCCCACAAGCGGGCAGCCAGGCTGAGAGCAGATTGGAAGGGTCTTTGTTGGAATCTTAAGTCATTTTTTATACAGAGGCTGGTAGCTTCCTGGTGTCAGGGGAAATGGGCGCGAGGTATTTTATGAGGGTGGAAACTCTCAAAGGGCAGAAATTGGGCGTCCCCTCCAGGGGAGAGAATTGCCCATGGTGAGCACTGTGCTCTCAGATGCAGAGCTCCATGTGGTGGGGACATGCTCCATCCTCTGATTCCCTTTCTGTATTGCCCAGAGTCCAGGGCTCTGTTCCTGTGGTGAGGCTGCAGGTGTGATAAAGAGGCTCCCCTGTCCTCCAGAGCCGGCTCAGGGATGGCATCTTGGTCTGTAATAATGATCGCTGACAGCGTTTATAGTACTGAGAGCAGTGAGGAAAATGGGTCTGAGGGTCTGGCTAGTCTGGAAAGATCTGGTGTGGAATAGGAATATTTGATGCATGAAAGAGTGGTTGAAGCTACCATAAATCTGAGCAGTTTGGACAGGTGTCATTCATAAACATTTCTATTTTCAAAAAACAAGACCTGGTCCAGTCTCAATGCCCTGAAAGTGGATGTTATCTATTTCCTGGATGCCTTTTTATTCCAGAGCTGAGTTTGAGCCATGGGTTACAAGGTAGTGGCTGAATCTCTGAGGTTCCCGTGGTGGTGGCGGGAGGGGTGATAAACAGTACTAGAACAGACTTTAGAGGTTCACTTTGGACGAGGCTAAAGGATCTATCTCTGCCTCTGAGGCAACTCTGGAATAGAAAAACATACTTTATTGCAGTTTTTCAACTACCAGTTTGCAGACTGGTCCACCAGAAATTTCATGTGTGTCTAAAAAAGAGTTAACCACCCTGATGCTGTGTGAAAATTATCGGCCCAATATGATCTTAGTCGAATTTGCTTAGGCTCAGTGTGAGTTCTGCCTTAGTGGTCCCTGAGATAATTCACCGATCTTCACTGGTCCCCAAGTATAAAAAGGTTGAAAATGCTGCTTTAGTGTGTAGCACTTCCCCACAGGTAATATGCATGAGAATCTTGGGGTTTCTTGTTAAAATGTAGGTCCTGATTGTACAGGTCTTGGGTGCGGCCCGAGAGTCTGCATTTCCAGCAAGGTTCTAGCTGGCAGGTGACTCTATCCTTTGAGTAGCAAGGCTTTAAGACTCACCATTAGATAATCTTTCTTTTGAGCCCCCTTGGAGTCTGTACACGTGATATCCTATCTCTGATACAGCTTGTTATCTTTTCTACAGACCTGTCTGTCTCTGCCTGGAAGCCTTTGGAGAGCGGGATCTCTCCCTTATCTGTCTCAGCATCACCAAAGCCTAACACAGGACCTGGCACGTAATAGGTGCTCAATAAAGAACTGATGGAAGAGTGGCTCTGGGAGTAGAAAACTGTCTAGATTATGCCCACACCGAGATTTGGCCCATCCGGCTCTGGGACCTCCCCACTGGGAGCCTAGTTTGTTTTGTGCAGCAGCTCGGTCGGCATTTCAGTGGCGCTTTGCCGGGGTCTCCATGCCAGAGCAGCACAGGGACAGAGTGGACAAGGAGGCAGAGACCTGAGCATTGGGCGACTCACCACCTCGGTAGTGAAACAGGGTTCAGGTGCACGGGAAGCAATGTTAGGATACTCACACAGTAAGGTCTACATAAGTGCAGATTCAGGGAGTGGGGCTGAGAACCAAAGGCGGTAAAGAGCCATCCCCAGGTGCCCTGGCAGCTTGCGCTTCCTCGAGCTCAACCTTGAGCTGTTTGTTTCTTCGCTTGCTGTCATCAGGCTTGCTTTCTGAAGGAAGTTAGCCTGGGGCACAAGGCCCACAGCTGCCCTGGGGGGCTCCCTGCCACCCCAGAGCCACAGAACCATGCACTGGGACTGTGTGACACGGAGCCCAGCCTTGGTGTTGCTACAAGGGGCCACAGAGCGGCTGGGAGCTGGACTGAGGCTGGTGTGTGCTTTCCAGCTTGGGGAAGGGAACAGAAATGTAAGGAGGAACAGGCAACCGCAGTGTAAGCAACGTGTTTGGAGTGAAGAGGAGGAGAGAAAGTGGGGCTTGGAGAAGACCCACATCGGAGATCCGGGGAGGTGGCCGTGGTCATTTTTACTTCCCTAATAGATGCAGAGCATTTCAACCTTGCTAATTTTTTTTTTTTTTTCATTTTTCTGAAGCTGGAAACGGAGAGACAGTCAGACAGACTCCCGCATGCGCCCGACCGGGATCCACCCGGCACGCCCACCATGGGGCGACGCTCTGCCCACCAGGGGGCGATGCTCTGCCCATCCTAGGCATCGCCATGTTGCAACCAGAGCCACTCTAGCGCCTGAGGCAGAGGCCACAGAGCCATCCCCAGCGCCCGGGCCATCTTTGCTCCAATGGAGCCTTGGCTGCAGGAGGGGAAGAGAGAGACAGAGAGGAAAGTGCGGCGGAGGTGTGGAGAAGCAAATGGGCGCTTCTCCTGTGTGCCCTGGCCGGGAATCGAACCCGGGTCCTCCGCACGCTAGGCCGACGCTCTACCGCTGAGCCAACCGGCCAGGGCCAACCTTGCTAATTAATGGGAACAACAGGCTTGTAATTCTGCCAGCAGCAGGACAGGAACGGTGTGGGATTGGCGCCGAACGCCGGCTGAGCACGCCTTTGTCCGTAAGAGAAAACACGGCTCTCTCAGTGGGCAGGTCCATGAGGGTGTCCTCTGGTTCCTTTCCTTTATTTTTTCCTTGCAGTAATGCCAAAGGTTTAGAGGCTTTTATTTCTTCTCTGGCTTTCTTTAGAGGTAGCAAGGGGTCTACTGTTTCAACTGGCTTTTCTCTTAGAGTGGGAAGCTGGTATATGGCTGGTCTAGAGTTTATATAATTTATAATTTGTGCTGTCAAATACATCTTATATCAGAGATTGCAATTACAGTTCAAGACCGCTTCACAGAAGGTCTTCCATCACTGGACTCTCATTTTGGTAATTGGGCTACCTGCAGACGCCACATGCCTGGAACATCACAATCCCTAACCCCACTCCTGGGGAGAAACGGGCTGGGTGGGGCACCAGGGAAGAGCTGTCTCATCCTCCATAGCACACCGACTCTCATTAGGGAATTTGTTCCCAACACTGCCTTTCAAAGTAGACTGATCTGACAGTCTGAGGATCTTACAGGCTAATGAACATGAGGAAAAGATTTGGAAAGTCCCAGAGCTGAGTGGCACTCGGGAGATCATCTACTCAGATCCCCAGCGCTTGGTGTGACAGACAAGGCCCTTGACCTTGTGCAAGTCACTTTAGGAAGGATTAACATTCATTCTTTTATTTATGATCTCATCAAATATTTATTGGCCATTTACTAGAAGTCCACCCTGACATGTACCTGCTAGTGAAAACATGTCGCTATTTTCCTGGTCCTGTTTGAGCTGGCATTCGATGGACATCTTTATTAGGGAGCCTGACAGCTGGGTTTCCGAGGCCCTGGGGGAACTGAAAGAGGCTCTTCCTCCAGTGCAAATAGGTTTGCTGTGTGAGGTCACCAACTTCTGAGCTGCTGGGCTAATTAGTTTAGCTCGGCTTGGCTTTACTTAATACATATATTGTTGAAAAGCTATTTGTAATTCAATTTTCGGCAAGTGAAAAACTAATTTAAACCACTAAGACAGCTTTTATTTAAAAAGACCCCGGAGCAACTCCCTTTGTCATGTGAAACGTCTTGTTACTGTTGTTGGAAATGATTATCCCCTAGTTAAGTATTGTAAATCCGGACACTTCAGGGTTTCTTACAGTAGGCACAGCCTGGCAGAACACACAGTGGTGGTTTGAACTGGGTGGGGGGAAACTGGCCTGGACAGAGGAAGCCCGAGGAGTCTTAGGCCAGCCCACCCCACGATTTGACAGGTACTGGAACCCGTGATCACAAGCTGCAGGGACATGTGCTCCCTGGGCCGGGTCCTGGAGCCGGGAGGGGAGGAGGGAGCAGGGCATGATGAGGGGTGGGAAGGGTGAGCTGTGGAGTTCCAGCTCTTCTGTCTACTTGAACCTAGTAGGGGAGGAGAGGAAGAGCAGCCAGAAAATAGGACAGGAGTTTAGGAGAGAGGGTTATATGGATTCTTTGTTATACAGTAAACTCTCATTAGTTGGATCCTTGCTATTTTTGAACTTGTTAATAATCTGGAAAAAGACAGGGCTGAAGTTTAGAGTTTCATATTATTATTATTTAAATTACTTTTATTTTTTGATTACAGTTGACATACATTATTATATTAGTTTCTAGGTGTACGCTCCAGTGAGTAGACATTAAATAACTTACTAACTGATCAGCCCAATAAATCTCCCACCCATTTGACACCATACGGTTACTATAGAATATTACTGACTGTATTCCCGATGCCAGTGGTTGGACAACTCATTAGTCAACAGAGCCAAATATCAACAGTACAACAATTGAAATTTCTTTTGAGAGCCAAATTTTTTTAAACTTAAACTATATAGGTAGGTACACTGTTATTAACTTAATTAGGGTACTCCTGCGCTGGCCAAAGAGCCGCACGTGGCTCTCCAGCCGCGGTTTGCTGACCACTGCCCTATGCTGTCCTTTACATCCCCAGGACTGTTCTGTCACAACTGGTTTGTACTTCTTAATCCCGTCACCTTTTTTACCCACCCCCCCTCACCCCCCCTCCTTTCTGGCAGCTGTTCAAATGTTCTCTGTATCTGTGAGTCTGTTCTGTTCTGCTTGTTTGTTTTACAGATTCAATTGTTGATAGATATGTATTTATTGCCATTTTATTCATATTTTTCTTTTTTCTTCTTCTTCTAAGGAAAAGCTAAAGGAATTCATTACCACCAAACCAGTATTATATGAAGTATTAAAGGTTCTCTAAATTTTTTTCTATAGCAGCAATTTTCAGCCTTTTTCATCTCACGGCACATATAAACTAATTACTAAAATTCTCGGCACACTAAAACAAATTTTTTTTGCCCATTTGACAAAAGAAATAGATACAATTTTGATTCATTCGCACCAAATGGCTATTGTTGTGTTGGCTATTGTCATTTTTTTATTTGACAATCTAAGGGAAAAGAGGTCAGTGCCCATGACTAAATAGTCAGGTATTGCATGTTTTAAAAATTCTTGTGGCCCTGGGTAGTTGGCTCAGTGGTAGAGCATTGGCCCAGTGTGTGGATGTCCTGGGTTCAATTTCTGGTCAGGGCACATAGGAGAAGCAACCATCTGCTTCTCCACCCCTCCTCTCTGCCCTCTTCTCTCTTCCCCTCGCACAGCCCTGGCTCGACTGGTTTGAGCGCATCGGCACCAGACAGGCAGAGCATCTGCCCCACATGGGGGTTGCCGGATGGATTCCGATTGGCACTCATGCGGCAGTCTGTCTCTCTATCTCTCCTCCTCTCACTTGGAAAAGAAAAAAAGAAAGTAAAAAATATATATATTCTTGTGGCACACCAGCTGAAAATCGCTGTTCTGTAGAAATGAATAGTGTGCTTTGTGATGTAGAAGGGAATGTTTTAAAACTAACATATAGAAAGACAGTTTATATGTGACAGTGATCTATTTGGATGCAGAAGCATATTTATACAAATAATTCATGTATTAATTTAAAATGATCTTTCCTTCCCAAGGAAGCTGAAATGTCCTTATTACATGAGAGTTAAAAAAAATACCCCTGTATATCTGTTATTTCTATAGTAATTTATATACTGATCCTAATTAGGAATAGCTTTTCTGTATTGGAAGATAAAATTAGAGCATAAAGACCTATAGAAACTAAGGATAGAAAGTACAAAACAGTGCTTATAATCAAGACTTTCTTTTTTAGGGTGTTTTTTTCTTCTGTTGCTTACAGTTTTTTCAAAGTAAGCCTTGCAGTGGGTACCCCAGCATCAGCGCTAGGTAAAGCCTTGCAGTGGGTACCCCAGCATCAGTACTAGGTAAAGCCTTGCAGTGGGTACCCCAGCATCAGTACTAGGTAAAGCCTTGCAGTGGGTACCCCAGCATCAGTACTAGGTAAAGCCTTGCAGTGGGTACCCCAGCATCAGTACTAGGTAAAGCCTTACAGTGGGTACCCCAGCCTCAGTACTAGGTAAAGCCTTGCAGTGGGTACCCCAGCATCAGTACTAGGTAAAGCCTTGCAGTGGGTACCCCAGCATCAGTACTAGGTAAAGCCTTGCAGTGGGTACCCCAGCATCAGTACTAGGTAAAGCCTTGCAGTGGGTACCCCAACATCAGCACTAGGTAAAGCCTTGCAGTGGGTACCCCAGCATCAGTACTAGGTGCCAACTTATAAAGAGAAGCAACTGTTGAATAAAAGACTCATTGTCTCCATTTAGTAAAAAATGAAAAAGCAGAAATGGGTGAAATTGTCAGAGACAGGAAACTTATGGTGGATTAAGGTGTGACGTCTGACCGTGGCAACCGGCATTCATGACTTCTCCTCTTCGGTTGAATGTGCAGTGGGCCCATTTCCCTTCCCTGGGCCAGTGATCCTAATCCTGGGTTGTTGTCAATTCCCAACCATTTTGGATCTCTTGAAATAGTGACCATTTAGAGGTTGGGCCTGCCCTGCATGGGACTGCCCTGCCCAGCACGTTGTTTCCTCTGTAGATTGTCACGTTTGTACTGCAAGGGAGTAAGCCGAGTGCAGAAAGGCACTAGCGAGCGTGTCCGTGGTCTCTGGTTCTGGCTCACTGGACTGACACAGAGCTGCTTCTCCTCCAGGGTCCACCTGCGCCACGTTCCCTGTGCTGATACACAGCGGGACCTGAGCACGGGCTGTCTTTCCTGGAGAGCGCTCCGGGGCACTCGGGTTAAACGAGAGGGCACAGTGGGCTGGACTGGGGCTTTGTGTGTGTGGAAGCTGGGTCCTCCCTTCCCAGCATCTCGCCCCCGACTGGGCTGTCCTTTGCCTCCTGAGGCCACTGTTTCTCCAGGCATGTGGTGGTCTTCCATTCAGAGCCCCATGCCTCTGCCTGCAACCCCTAACGTGAGCTCAGCTGGACCCCAGAAAGGACTTTTCAATGGAGAAGCAAGATGTAATCAGAGAACAAGTTGCTGAAGGAGTACATTTTCTTCCCGGGGAGTTGGTGTCTCCTACGGCCTGGCTCTTGTGGACCGATGATGCGGACTGTGAATGGGAGGGAGAGGGGAGCAGAGGAGGGTATTATATTCAGCTTTGCTCCCACTTGGGGATTTTTGAGGTTTCTTTTTCCCATTTGTAAAATGAAGACTCACAGTTGCTGTGCCACTAGAGGAAATGCAAGTAGAATGATTTAGGGCATTGTGGTCCATGCTGATGTTAACTCACCTGTGCAACAGATAATTGCTGTGTTTACTGTGTACCAGACACTGTGCTGCTAGTACTAGAGGTACAAAAATCACTTCTTAAAATGCCCCGTCTTCAAGGTCACAGCAACCAACAGGACTATAGTTGTTGCCTCTGGGGCATGGGGCTTTGTGTATGTGGAGGAGGGTGACTTGGACGCTCTTCTCCCTAAAAGGGACCGGGAGGACTTCACCCTTGGCTTGGCATCGTGTGGAAGTGTTCTGTTGTGTATCCTCCCCTGTTCCATCGGGCTGGGCGATAGGGCCTGAACAAGACATAACCTGCTGGCCCATGGTGGGGTTGGGAGGCTGAGGGGGGACCCGGGGATTCAGCCACTTGGCCTCTCTCACCCTGATTCCTTCTGTTTCGTTGTCCCGCAGGTTCTTTTCGGAATGATGGTTTGAAAGCTTCTGATGTCCTTCCCATCCTGAAGGAAAAAGTGGCCTTCGTTTCTGGTGAGTGCCTGCGGAGCTCTCCTCTGTAATGGCCTAGAGAAGCTGTGCGTGTGTGTGTGTGCGTGTGCGTGTGCGTGTGTGTGTGCGTGTGTGTGTGTGTGCGTGTGTGTGCGTGTGTGTGTGTGTGCGCGCATGTGTGTGTCACGCACTTGTGTGTGTGTTAGTGGGAAGGAAGTGGGGGTGGGATTTATGCACGGAGCAGCTGCTTCCTCTCTGCAGAAGGAGGCAGAAAGAGAAGGGAGAGCCCAGCTGGGTGTTCTGGAGGATGCATACAACCGCGGGTGGGTATCTCCTCTACCTCACACCTGACACCCCCACCCTCACATACACCTCACCCTGCCCGCCCTCGAGGCTGACCAGGCCCAGCAGCAGCCACGGAAGCCCTGTGAGAGAGCCTGCAGCAGGAGGAGTCTGTGCACTTCCCAGTTCCCAGTGGTTTTGTTTGGGCTCATCTCTGAGTGCATCAGAGAGAGAGTATTACATTTCTTTCTGGCTCCTTCTTATCTCTCCTAACTCAAGTGAGCATTTTTATCTATTTATGTTTCTGAATGGTGACTTCCATATATTTATTTCTGACTTTTCTCTCCAACCCATCCTGTGCACCTGGACCTTTTGAAGTCTAATTTGGGGGTCAGTAAACTATAGCCTATACAGTATTTTGCTACAGGGCAACCCCCTGTTTTCTGTACATAAAGGTTTATTAGCATGCAGCCAGGCGAATGTGTTCAGGTGGTGTTAGTTTCCTGCTGTAACAAGTTGTCACAGCCTGACCAAGGGGTGGCGCAGTGGATAGAGCATCGGACTGGGATGCAGAGGACCCAGGTTCAAGACCCCGAGGTCGCCAGCTTGAGTGCGGGCTCATCTGGTTTGAGCAAAGCTCACCAGCTTGGACCCAACGTTGCTGGCCTGAGCAAGGGGTTACTCGGTCTGCTGTGGCCCTTCAGTTAAGGCACATATGAGAAAGCAATCAATGAACAACTAAAGCACCACAACGAAAAATTGATGATTAAGGCTTCTCATCTCTCTCTCTCCGTTCCTGTCTGTCTGTCCCTATCTATCCCTCTCTCTGACTCTGTCTCTGAAAAATAAATAAATAAAATAAAATAAAAAAACAAGTTGTCACAACTTGGTGGTTTACAACAACAGAAATTTATTCTCTCACAGTTATGGAGGCCAGAAGCCCAAAATAAGTTTGCTAGGCTGAAATCAAGGTGTCAGCAGGGCTGTGCTGCCTCCACAGCTCTAGGGGAGAATTTGTTCTTGCCTGGTCCCATTCTGGTGGCTGTCAGCATTCCTTGGCTTGTGGCTGCATCATTCTCATCTCTGCCTCCCTGGTCACATTGCCTTCTGCAATTCTATCTGTGTCAAATCTCCCTCTGCCTCACAGTAAGGATATCTGTAACTGCATTTAGGGCCCACTCTGATAATCCAGGATAATTTTCCCATCATAAGATTTTTAACTTAATCACATCTGCAAATATTCTTTTTCCAAACAAGGTAACATTTACAGTTTCCAGGGATTAAATATGTTTGGGGACCATTGTTAAACCTACCGCAAGTGTTGTCAATAATTGCTTTGTCACTACAACAGAGTTGAATAGTTTCAACAGTGATACATGGCCAAAAGCCTAAAATATTTACTAACTGGCTCTTTAAGAAAAAGTTTGGTGACTCCTGGTATAATTGAAGCCAAACTGTAAGTTGCACCAGCATCACTCTGGGTGCTGGTGTCAGGGCTTCCTACAGGTCTCCTGGGTCAGATTCTCTGGCAGGGGTGCGGGAATGGCAATGGGACTAGCTAGGGATCACTTTTAAAGAAAGATACTCAAGTGCTTAAGCCTCATGCACTGAGCTTATGTTTCAGGAGAATCCTGGTCCTGTATAAGGAGTGGCAGTGGATTCACAGGGAAAGAGCCACTCCGGCCTCACAGGGCAGGGGTTCCCTCCCAGGCAGTGCTGGCCTGCTGATGGGCGGCTGCCAGAATGGAGGGATGGGAGGGAGGAGAGGAGAAGCCAAGCAGCAGGTGTCTCCCACCTGCCCAGAAGGAAGGAGCAAGCCCAGCGATGCAGAGGGTTGGGGTGGGAGGTGAGGGCACAGTAGGAGATGGGAGTACGTTAGCCTTGTAAGGTCCTCTGTGCATTCCATGTTAGTGTGATTAGTAGTAACAGTGACACTGGTAGTTTATTATTGCCGTTGCTGTTGGAGGAGAGGGGCCGGGGAGCTGCCTGTCTCCTTACTGTATATTAGCTGCTGTTATGTGTGTGTGTTAGGGAGTGAGCCCTGTCACTGAAGATGCTGAAGCACTGGCTGACCCCTCGGCCGGATCATGTAGCAGCGGTTTCAGTAGGAGTGGAGGTGGAGGTGAGACCACCTCCACAGCCTTTGTGAACTTGGATCTGAGCAGCGGCTGAGCATGAGGAAAGATCTTCACTAGAAGTTCTGGAGGCCACTGGGCAGCAATGACTTCTGCTGCTGCCCATAATCCGGGCTCCCAGGACATGGCCCTCAGCCTCTGGGGAACCCGATTGTATCCTTTCCACTTCTGTATGGCCCTGGGCCTATTTGGCCTGATGACCTCCTTGTCCCCTGGGTGTCCTGCTATTCCTCCCATTCTCTCATGTCTGGTGCTTCCTCTACCTGCAGAGCCTTCCACCTGCCGCCTTCTAGTCTGAGCCTCTCTTCTCCTTTCCAGGTCAGCTCCTACTTTGCCTCCTCCAGGAGGCCTTCCTGGCTGTAGTGCAGTCTTTGAGCACCATCTTGTTCCATTCAGTTTGGAGTATATGAATGTAGACATGGTACACTTTGACATGGTGACTTTTGCTTGATTGTTCATGGTTTGTTTGTTTTTTCCCCATGTGAATTCCATCAGACCTCTGGGGCAGGGCCCAGCCATCCATAAAGAAGGGCTTCCCAAGTATGGGGAGCTGTCCTAACGGAGCACCCAGAAGCAAAGGGCTGGAAGGCAGTTAATCGTGCGTGGGGCATGCAGACACTTCCGAGAGCAGGACCGAGGGGGTGGGGGCGAGCAGCTCAGGCCCATGGGGTCAGGCAGCCCGGGGTGAGGCTTTTTCATCTGCGTGCTGTCCTTCCCTCCCTGGGGGGGATGCTGAGGGCACCGGGGAGAGGACTGCCTGCATCCAGAGAATGAAAACACAAACCAGAAAAGCTCTTTGTATCCTAAGCTTTCAGAAGACAAAACACAAGAATAAGACAAAATAAAGAAACCCAGAATTAACTAGTGCAGGGTAGCAGTCACATTTCTTTCTGAGAAGAAATCACTGCAGGAGGGTGGCGAGCAGAGAACGCACCACTGGCTGCGCCTGCCCCGCCCCCCCCCGCCCCCGTCCCCCCCCCCCCATGGCCCCGTGCCCGTGCCCCGCGGGGCCAGGGGACAGGAACACCGTGCTGCCCTGGGAACACACATTTGGAATAATCCAGGGCAGCCCCTCAGCTTCTGCATGTGGGTGTGCACACGTGTGTGTGATGGCATCTGTGACTGTACCTCGTGGAGCTTTTGTCATTCGAGCCAGACCCCATCCTGCTCTGTCATTCACAGCCTCCCCTTTGCCCTCTCCCCGGCTTCCTCCCACTTCCAGTGCCCACGGTGCCTTTTATCTAACCTTCTTGTGCCAGCCCATTGCACCGCTGTTATCTTCGTATGCACTCACCCCCGCTTTGTTGGCCACCTCCTGATGTCCCTCTGTGCCACCGTATCTCCCACCAATATCAGAGAAGCCTGGACCTTCCCTGTTTTGGCCTTGCCTCCCCCCAGCCCTGACTTGCCCTGCCTCAGTGGAAGGGGGTCAGAGCTGTTTCTAGAACGTCCAGCCAGCCCACCATCCCCTCTCTCTTTCTTCTCTTCATGCCTATCCTGTGGCTTCTATCACCAAAGCCTGCACCAGTAGACACACAGCAGGTATTTGGTGAGCAAGGTAATGGCGCTTTTGAAGATGCTGCCATGATCTCTATCACATTTTCAAAACTTGTCTACTCTTGCCTCCTACCCTCTGTCTCATTTTCATCTCTGTGTATGTCCCTCTGTCACCTCAGGACCCTTGTCAGTCTTCAGTCAAATTCTACAGCTTGGTGGCTGCGCAGCCTCCTTGAAGTTCCCCACCTCTCTATCATGGCCATGCACATCCAAGACCTTGGTCCTTGACGTGTCTTTCTGTTGCCTCAGGCTCTTACCTTTGACCCTTTCTGATCATCCCTATTGGTGGGGAAAATATTGAGTCAGATGAACAAAACATTTGCCGTTCCCTCTTCTCTGGGAGCTCATAACCCAGCAGGGACTTCCTACGCTCAGTGGGCCCACCCCACTCACTCCAGGCATTAGCTCTATTCTCCTTCACTCAAATGAAAGCCTGGTGTGGATGATGCAGCCAGACCTTTCAGCAGAGCCCAGACTGTGCCCCCAACACCTGCCACCTTCCCTTAAGCCCACATCACACACTGTCCTGTTCCTCTTCTCTGGGATTCTTGCCCACGCTGTCCCACTCCACCTCTCTCCCTGCACCTCGCACCTACCCTGACCCTTAGCAGGTGATCTCATAGCCTCTTTCACGCGAAGGACTGTGTTCCCCATGCAGGCTGAACTTCTCCCTCCCCATAATTTGTCTGTCCCCCCCTCAGTTCTGTTAGCCTGCGGCAGAGAAAGGGGCAGAGCCCCCACCCCGACCTTCTGACACCTTGCTCGTCCAAAGCCCCCCTCTTTCCAGTATGACTCTCTTCCTCTATGCTTGTTCTTCCTCTTCTTCTTGCAGTCTCCTACAGTCCCGTCCTTTCTGAAAAACACCTGGCTTGATCCTGCTGCCGCTCTCGACTCCCTCTCCATGCTTCCTGAGGAAGGGGATTGCACTGCTTCCGGCTTTCTCCCCTCACTCTCCTTCCCCTGCCAGCTGGAGCCTTCCCAGCCATGAGTTTGTGGACCTTCTGTCTCAGGACAGAACTGGCTCTGGTTTGGGAAGGACACTGCCAGGAGCCCTCCACACTCCTTGGTTTGCCTTTGCCAGTCAACCAGCCCTGGCCTCTCCTTGGGCCCAGGGAAGGTCAGGAAGAAAGGCAACCACTGTGGTTAAAAACACCTGAGTGAAAATTCTTCCAGTGAGGTCAAGGCTGGGGGTCGGAGGGAAGGTTGAGAGTGTGGGAGAACCTCCCAGCTCTCCGGAAACTTTCCACTCAGTCCTTCTGTTTCCTTTCTTTGTATGGAAGGCAGTTGGGAGGTGGGGACCATTTCCAGGGCAGATGAGTTGGGGTGGTTATTGGTACAGAGCGTCAGGATCACGATATGGAACATCGAGCTGGGGTCCGGATCGACTCTGGCGTATCTACGTGGGTGTGCGCTGGGGTGGGGCTGGGGGGCGGCGGGGGAGGGGCAGCGCTGAGACACGTTTTCATCAGAGCGGAGCTCTCAGCGGCCCTGGTCTTGTCCGGTCCCTTCCTCCTTGCAGCCTCCTTAGTTTTGCTACAGGGTATTCTCGTGTGGACGGGGTTCTGTTTGTTGAGCCTCCCCTCTGCCTGTGTGACTTTGGGATTCCACAATCACGGGCAGGCATTATTTGTGAACTCGCACTCAGGTGGGGCCCTTGGAGGCTCTGCCTTTCCTTGGGTGACATCCTTTCCCCCAGGGCTAAGCTCCACGCTCCTTTTCCAGTGTGGTGTGTGGCCACGCCCACCTCCCCCCCTCTTGCCGTGGGTTTCCTAGTGGCCCCGCACTGGAGGTTGGGACACTGACAAGCGTGTGGGATGGGGATCACGTGGCAGGTGTTCGTGTTGTAAAGTCAGTGCCTGTGAGGTCACGGTACGCCCCTCAGCTCCACCCCCATCTAGCCTCCTGAGAACCCCGGGCCTGCTTCCTACCATAGCACCCATGAATGAATACATTTTAAATCATAGTGTAAATCATGAGTAGGAAGTTTGGGAAACAGAGAAAGAAAAAGCAATCATGTAAAATCCCAACCTTCTAATAGCAGTGCTTGTTTTAGTACACTTCTTCCAGCTTTTTAAAATGTGGTATTTAGAGAACACTTGTAATCATAGTGTGTACAGTGCATCTGTAGCGATTAAGACCTTGAGTGTCCTCATTTCTAATAAAGATTCATGTGCTTTTTCTCCAGCAGGAGCGACAGGTGGCACTCAGGCAGGCAGGCAGGGGAGGGTCCTTGACTGTGTCAGAAACACTTAATGTCTTCTCTATGAATATGAGAGCCTCCCAGCAATGATACCCGAGTGGAGGCTTTAGGGTAGGGGTCCCCAAACTTTTTACACAGGGGGCCAGTTCACTGTCCCTCAGACCGTTGAAGGGCCGGACTATAAAAAAAAAAACTATGACCAAATCCCTATGAACACTGCACAAACCTTATTTTAAAGTAAAAAAAACAAAACAGGAACAAATACAATATTTAAAATAAAGAACAAGTAAATTTAAATCAACAAACTGACCAGTATTTCAATGGGAACTATGCTCCTCTCACTGATCACCAATGAAAGAGGTGCCCCTTCCAGAAGTGCAGCGGGGGCTGGATAAATGGCCTCAGGGGGCCGCATGCGGCCCGCGGGCTGTAGTTTGGGGACCCCTGCTTTAGGGCCTCTCACTATGGTAGTCCCACCTCACAGAGCCCTGCAAAGAGAAGTGAACTGGAAGTTAAATTTCCAAAGACTATAGCACTTTCCGCAGTTTATTTTCTCAGTAAGAACAGTTATACCACCTTTGCTATCATTCCCCATTTTCCAGGTGCCTCCCCACTTGTCCTTGCAGCAACCCTGTACTGTGGTCCTTTTTGTTTCCACCTGCATTTGCTGATGAGGCAGCAGGGAAGTCAGAAGACTTGCCCAAGGTCACACGTTACCCGCACCCCAACCTCAGGCCCCGTCCTAAGCAGGGACCAGGTTTCTCTGGGCACGACTCCTGCCCGTTTCACCTGGCACTCAGATGACATTCTTGCTCCTCTGCAGCACACTCTCTGGCTTCCTCATACTCACTCCTCTCCCTCCCTCCAGGGGGCCGTGCAGCACACTCTCTGGCTTCCTCATACTCACTCCTCTCCCTCCCTACAGGGGGCCGTGCAGCACACTCTCTGGCTTCCTCATACTCACTCCTCTCCCTCCCTACAGGGGGCCGTGCAGCACACTCTCTGGCTTCCTCATACTCACTCCTCTCCCTCCCTACAGGGGGCCGTGCAGCACACTCTCTGGTTTCCTCATACTCACTCCTCTCCCTCCCTACAGGGGGCCGTGCAGCACACTCTCTGGTTTCCTCATACTCACTCCTCTCCCTCCCTACAGGGGGCCCTGCAGCACACTCTCTGGTTTCCTCATACTCACTCCTCTCCCTCCCTACAGGGGGCCGTGATAAACGAGGCGGACCCATCCTGACCTTCCCTGCTCGCAGCAATCATGACAGAATAAGACAGGAAGACCTGCGGAAACTCGTGACCTATTTGGCCAGCGTGCCAAGGTAAGGTGAAGGGGATGTCCGGCTGGACGGGGGAGGGGAAGCCGGCTGATGCAAGGGAGTTGGAATGAGCCTCCATCCCCGCCAGCAGCCAGGGTCGTTTTGGCCCTTGTAGTGGATTCTGATTATATTCTTGGAACATCATCAGCCATTGTCCCTCTCATTCCCATCATTCCCAGTGTTACTTCTGGGATGCCTCTGAATGGAGGAGAGCTAGAAGTGGGAACTGTGGGCCGGGGTGAAGGTCCCAGGCTAAGTGGACCAGGGCAGGGCCTGGATCTGGAGAGTGTGGCCTGGGGGAGGGCGGGGAAGCTGCTGTTTACTTTGGGGAAATGGGAACTCTGGCTGATTACACTCTGGCTTATGGGATGGACTATTTTTAAAACCTGTGGCTTGTGTATATGTTTGTAGCTTTGGAGTTTGGGTCGAATAACTCCACCTGTATCATTCCGGAGGTTCGGTCTAGGTCGTACATGTTCAGTGGGGCTAATAGTGCCACCAGGGGGATGAAAATGGTTTGGGGAGTAGCAAGAAAACTTGCTTTTTTAAGTATTTAATGCAGTTCTACATATAGTGTGTGAACAGGGATATTGTATATTTGTAATATTAAATTTTTCCTGGGTGGGCGATTAAGGAAAAAAGTATAGAAAGTCTTTTTTGTGGGTAAGGGATGATGATAAGAAAATAGAAAAGTTGAGAAGCAGTGGTTGCTGAGTGTTTCTAGGGGGTGCTGGCCCTGGAGGTTGGTGGAGGGAGACCTCCAAGGATGTGATGTAATATTGGTCTATATTTTTTAAGGAGGGAGAGGAGAGGTCTTTGCCTAATCAGAGAATCATAGACTGGGAGAGCCAGACGAGCCCTAGAAAGTAACCTAGGCAAATACATGTTGTGATTTGTTAAGAAACAGGGTCGGTATGAGAAGAGAGCTGTTTATGGGGTGTCAGTGGCAGTGCTTGGCCCGGAACTCAGTCCCCCTGACTGATGCCCCAGGCTCTGCCCAGCCTCGCAGAGACGAGAACCCCATTCTCTGTCTCCTAGTGGCTGGGGCTGGAGCCTGGTAGGTGTTTGTTGTGGCAAATGAGAAGTGGTGCCTTAGGCCTTCAGAATCTTCATCTTGTGTCCGTGCATGTTATAGGAGAACTAGGAAATTATGGAGAGGAGCCATGTATTCAGCAGGGCAACCCTGGATAATTCTTGAACATGCCAATTAAGTTCTTGAAGAAGGTGTCAGGTGAGGCAAGCACTACATTTGGAAGAGGTAAAGGGAGGTGGGTGGTGATGGCAGGTGGCAAATGGGATTTGAGAGTGGCCATCCAATGCTTTGAAATGTTGAGTAGAATGAGGAGCCATAAAGAGCTTCAAGCAGAAGGCTAAGAACAAATAAATACCGAACAGTCTCAACTTTCACTTTATGATAGCTACTGGAGACTAGAAAAAAGACAATAGGTCTTAAGTTCCAACAAAAGGAATTTGGATAATATTCGGAGAACTTTTAAACTTTGTACGTAAGACTTTGAAATGAAGAATAGACTCCAAGACTTTCTTTTTGTATAGGTCTTTCTTTTTTCTCAGCAGAAATATTCCCATCTGTCTTGGAGGTAAGGAGATGGACTAAATAACCCATGATTGATTGAGGTAATTTAGCACTTTAGCCACCTTGGGGCTAAGCAGTTTTAAAAGCACCTTTCCCCGGTACGCTAACAGGCATAAAGCTAGACATTTTCTAAACCAATTTACAAGAAAAGTTTTCTTGAGGACTCATAATGGACTCTCAGTTCTTTCAGTGCCAGAAGAACTTGGGGTCCCTGGGGGTGTGGAGGGTGCATTCTTTTCTTCCTGGTATGTTTATTGCCATCTCTGCGGCTAACGCATGTTCATCTTTTCTTTGGAACAGTAGGTGGAAGAGTCAAAAGAACACTTTTCTTTACTCTGACTTGTTAAGCAGAGATGGGATAAAACAGATTGGAAGCAATTAAAACGGAAAAGACTTCTGCTGGGTGAAGGGGAATGAAACCCAAGAGGGGCTGAGAGGAAGGTCATGAAAGGGAGAAACAGCACGTTATCACTGGAGGGATACGCTAGAGCCAGGCTCTCTGCCTCTCCGAGGGTGGTCACAAGTGTCACGTCCTGTGCTCCTGAGAACAGGGAAGGTGCTTCACAGCTTTGGGCAGGTGGGAAGAAGGATCTGGTTGCCACTTCCGGTGGGAAGGATTTTTCTGGGATACCTGCTGTTTCTCTTGGGCGCCTGGCAGGCTGCAGCATTTGCTCGCGGTCCTGCCCGCCCCATCACTCTCTGATTCTGCTGGCTGCAAGTTCACACACCACAACTACTGGGGACAGGGCCTGGGACAGAACTGTTCTAAAGACAGTGAAGTCTGGTGACGGAAACTGAAGACCCGAGTGGGTCAGAGACTGTTTGTCACTTTTCTCCTTAGCCGTGGCTTTGGGAAAGAAGGGAAACTATGAAAATGAATGGCTAGGTCAGGTGGATGGTACCGAGGGAAGGCATGCTGTGCTCTGGGTCATGGCCCAGGAGGCTCCTGTGGGGATGGGGTGCGCGCTCAAGATCGGGGTGATCGTCTGTAGGCAACACGGGGCGATCATTTATTCAGTCTTTATTTAACAAATATGGAGAGTCTGTCTATGCCGGGCAGATTGAGGATTCATGGTGAGAAGGAAGAGATATTTTGAGAAAGTTAGGGAGTATTTCACTTCCTGGTACCAGGCCAGTTCCTGCAAAGGGCAGTGTCATCTGGGGCGCACTGGTAGCGTGGGAGTTAATGCAGCCCACAGAAGACAAGCAGGGAAGGCCAGTAAGTAACAAACGAGAAGCCAGGTATCTTGAGGGCCCTTTTGGGTCACCATTCTAGAATAAATGATTACACAGCTCAGGGTGATAATTTAGACATGAATGGAAATAAATAGTCCCGTGATCCTCTGAAAGCCAAGCCATGTCTGGACTCCCGCATTCAACTCGGCAGCGCTGAACTCCGCCAGCCCTATTTTAAGAACTATGTTAACCAGTTAGTATTATCAGGGCAGAGCAGAAGAACATGGGGGGATCACAAACTGTTTCTCTGGAGTTGAAGGATTGGAAGGAGTGAAAATGGAAGAGGAGTGATTCCTGACTTCAGGTGTTGGGATAGCTGCCCCAAAGAGCAGGGCGTAGTAGGTACAGTCTCTCTTGCACCAATGTGGAGAAGTTAGAGACATCGGGACTCTGATGTGAAGGAGAAATCTGCCCCTGTGTGTGGGAGGAGCTGTCCAGCACCAGTGCTGCTGCCGCCTCTGGAGAAAGTGAGCGTCCTGTCACTGGAGACCAGGTGCCCTTCTGTTAGGCATGCTGTAGGAAAACTCCACTGCTAGGCAGGAGGCTGGATTAGATAACTTCCAAGACGCTTTCCTGCCCTGAATTGTGTGCTTCTATAACATCATAAGATCTAGGACCTCAAAATAGAATATTACTACCCCACAGACATACACTCTGTTTCTCAGGTTCCCTAAATAAGTTAAGACCTAGAATTTCACTTCAGATCTTGTCTACATCTTAAATCCTAATATAACTGCTTCCTAGTCCGCTTGGACTCTCGGTGGGAATTTTGGGGCGTCACCGGGGACCAAGGCTCATCCTGGGTGTGGCAGTTTGGAACAATTCTACTTACTCTTTTGGGATCCATCTCAGCCTGAGACGAGTCCTTTCCAACTTCCCTCTCTTGTTCCTGATAAGTTTGAGCATATACCTCCTGGATCTTCTCCAAACTTTCTATAATTTTGTTCCTGAGCGATTGTAGAATATTAGGGTAGAAAGATGCCTTAAAAGTCTTCTAATTCAAGTTCCTAACAGCTCTTTTCACTCCAGTCAACAAGTATTTATTGAGTGCCTAGGATGAGCGAGGGCCTGGATAGGTATCTTGGTGAGATTTTTTTGTTATCTTTTCTGACTGTCATTAATCCTACGCTTATCTAGCCCTTTCTTTTTTTGTTTTTCTGCACCACTATCTGCTTGCAGCTACTTGTACATGAAAGGAGTGGAAAGGAAAAGCTCAAATACCAGCAGCTGATGAATATCCCTAGAAATCGAGAGACAGGATAGAAAATCTAGCCCCAGAATGAACAGTTGCCCAGGCAGAGCTGCGTGTGGATATCTACACACAGTGATTATTGGGAGTTGACCATGTGCTGGATACAGGAATTTCTAAGTATCTAGTAAAGAAACCCTGGGTAATTTTTATTGCATCGAATTCCTCCTTTTCATCATTGTTTTTATCCTGCTTTGTCATGATCACCTTTGCGCTGCTCCTCAGGGCACTGGCTGTTAGCTCCTTGATGTATCTGCCACTTAACTCTGCTCTCACAGCGCAGCCGAGATGCTGAGTGTTCCAGCAAGGAAGGCCGGTGTCACATTGGTGAGGAAAGATGACGAGAAATTGAGGTGGGATATTCTACAGTGCCAATCAAACCAAGGTGCCAATAATCACAGCTTATTTTCTGATAACCTTTGCTCTTGTTCTACTGATCTCAGCCAGATATAAATTGGGCTTAATAGTGAGCTCTCTTTGTGCGGCATCACCAGAAAACTAGAAATAAGCAGAGAGAGCCAGAAAGACAGTTAAAGGATGAGGAGGTAAAAGGTGCCAGGGTTTCCTCCCACTATATTCAGCACGAAAGAGCCCACACTATCCACACTGTCATCACTGAACAAGATTTGTTGTAAGGGCCTGTTGATGTGTGTTGTTGGCACCCTGACCTTTGAGCATTTAATGAAGGGACAGTCTACAGTGATGTGCCAGGGAACAGGGAAACCAACAAGGTTTGCACTTCCAAGTTATCCCAGATCTTAAAACAGCAGAGAGAGGAGTCGGTGCTACTTCTGGGCCTGAAGGAGCAACGTAAGGAGCAGAGCTGAGGGCCAGGAGAGAGCGGACGGGAGCTGTGGCCTTTGGGAGAGGGGGCATGGTGATGCCATGATGGGGACAAGGACATGGATACTCCTATCTTACTGTCCTATTCTCTGACCCCTGGCATTGTTTCTCATTGACTGAATGCAACTGAGTCCAAGTGATGAGGTCCCTGTGGGTCAGCTTCTTAGGGCATCAGGTGGAGGGGAGAAGGTGGAGAATGGATTTGGAGGGGAAAATGGAAGATATTCGGCACAAAGTGAGATGCTGGGCAAATTATTCAATGTTTCTTAGTCCAGTAACTTTTAATCTGGGAAAAGAATGTTCTTCTCATAAGCCTATTGTGATAAAATTATCTAGCAATCTCTCTGTAGCACCCTGGCATTCAGTACTTGTTTATCTGACTCCTGAAGGAGCTTAATAATAATACTAAAGTACAAATATATATGCACATAGGTAATGCTTGCTGTATATGAAGGAATAGATATATAAGCTATGAAATATAATAATAAAATGAATGCTTGAGACCCCAGCACTAACTTCAAGCTGCTCGTGAAGCTACCTATGACTCCTCTCCACCTTGGTCCTTTTCCCGTTCTCCCCAAACATCCATTCTTCTGAGTTTTTGTGTTTACCCTTCTTTTACTTGTTTGGTATGGTTTACCACATATTTTCATGAACAATATATTGTTTATTTTTGTTTTATTTTGAGCTTTATAAAAATGGTGTCCTGTCATACGTAGTTTTTGGTGATGAGCTTTTTCAATAAATATGATTCATCACATAAATAAAATGAAGGGGAAAAATCACATGATTATATCAGTAGATGCAGAAAAAGCATTTGATAAAATCCAGCACTCATTCATGATCAAAACTCTCAGCAAAGTGGGAATACAGGGAACATACCTCAACATGATAAAGGCCATCTATGACAAACCCACGGCCAACATCATACTCAATGGGCAAAAATTAAAAGCAATCCCCTTAAGATCAGGAACAAGGCAGGGGTGCCCCCTTTCACCACTCTTATTCAACATAGTTCTGGAAGTCCTAGCCACAGCAATCAGACAAGAAAAAGAAATAAAAGTCATCCAAATTGGAAAAGAAGAAGTAAAACTATCATTATTTGCCGATGATATGATATTGTATATAGAAAACCCTAAAGTTTCAGTCAAAAAAATACTAGATTTGATAAATGAACTCAGCAAGGTGGCAGGATATAGAAATCAGAGGCATTTTTATACACTAATACTCAGAAATCAGAGGCATTTTTATACACTAACAATGAACTGTCAGAAAGAGAAATTAAGGAAGCAATCTCCTTCACCATTGCAACCAAAAAAATAAAGTACCTAGGAATAAATTTAACCAGGGAGATTAAAGACTTGTACTTGGAAAATTATAAAACATCGATAAAAGAAATCAGGGAAGATACAAACAAGTGGAAGCATATACCGTGCTCATGGTTAGGAAGAATAAACATCATTAAAATGTCTATATTACCCAAAGCAATTTATAAATTCAATGCAATACCAATTAAAATACCAATGACTTACTTCAAAGATATAGAACACATATTCCAAAAATTTAAATGGAACCAAAAGAGAACAGGAATAGCCTCAGCAATCTTGAAAAGGAAGAATAAAAGGGGAGGTATCACACTTCCGGATATCAAGTTATACTACAAGGCCATTGTACTCAAAACAGCCTGGTACTGGCATAAGAACAGGCATATAGATCAATGGAACAGAACTGAGAACCCAGAAATAAACCCACAGCTTTATGGACAACTGATATTTGACAAAGGAGGTAAGGAAATACAATGGAGTAAAGACAGCCTCTTCAACAAATGGTGTTGGGAACATTGGACAGCTACCTGCAAAAGAATGAAACTAGAACACCAACTTACACCATTCACAAAAATAAACTCAAAATGAATAAAAAACTTAAATGTAAGCCGTAAAACCATAAGCATCTTAGAAGAAAACATAGGCAGTAAGCTCTCCGACATCTCTCACAGCAATATATTTGTCGATTTATCTCCACGGGCAAGTGAAATAAAAGACAGGATAAACAAATGGGACTATATCAAACTAAAAACCTTCTGTACAACTAAAGACAATAAGAACAGAATAAAAAGACAAACCACACAATGGGAGAACATATTTGACAATACGTCTGATAAGAGGTTAATAACTAAAATTTATAAAGAACTTGTAAAACTTAATGCCATGAAGACAAACAATCCAATAAAAAAAATGGGCAAAAGAAATGAATAGACACTTCTCCAAAGAGGACATACAAATGGCCAATAGGCATATGAAAAAATGCTCAACATCACTAATCATTAGAGAAATACAAATTAAAAACCACAATGAGGTATCATCTCACACCAGTCAGAATGGCACTCATCAACAAAAGGGAACCCTCCTGCAATGCTGGTGGGAATGCAGACTGGTACAGCCACTGTGGAAAACAGTATGGAGATTCCTCAAAAAATTAAAAATCAAACTGCCTTTTGATCCAGCTATACCACTTTTAGGAATATACCCCAAGAACACCATAGCACTGTTTGAAAAGAAGAAATGCACCCCCATGTTTGTGGCAGCATTGTTCACAATAGCGAAGATCTGGAAACAGCCCAAGTGTCCGTCAGGGGATGAGTGGATTAAAAAGCTTTGGTACATATATACTATGGAATACTACTCAGCCATAAGAAATGATGACATCGGATCATTTACAACAACATGGATGGACCTTGATAACATTATACTGATAGAAATAAGTAAATCAGAAAAAAACTAAGAACTATATGATTTTATACATAGGTAGGACATAAAAATGAGATTCAGAGACATGGACAAGACTGCGGAGGGGAGGGAGGGGGTTGGGGGAGGGGAGGGGCACAAAGAAAACCAGTTAGAAGGTGACGGAAGACAATTGGACTTTGGGTGATGGGAATGCAGCATAATCAAATGTCAAAATAACCTAGAGATGTTTTCTCTGAACATATGTACCCTGATTTATCAATATCACCCCATTAAAATTAATTAAAAAAATAAAAATAAAAATGGTGTCATGTCATATGTAGTTTTTGGTGATGAACTTTTTTGAACTATTACAGTAGCAAAAACATGGATGAACCTTCAAACATAATGTTGAGTGGGGATAAAAGCACTTAATGCTTCCTACTCTGGAACTGATCTAGTAAGTCATTATTATCTTTTCTTTAGACTTCTATTTTCTTTTCAATCAAATTTATTGGGATGACATATTATCTTTAAACTACTTTATTGCACTGTGATAAGCATTTTGCATTCATCAACTTAATTTTCACAACACTTTGAGATGGGTATTATTAGTCCCCTATTACATCTGAGGACACTAGGCTCAGAGAGGTTAGGTAACATATCTATGGACACACAGCCAGTGATTTGGAGCCAGATGGTCTAGCACCAGAGCCTGAGCTCTTATCCCCCGAGGCAATGAGGAGGCCATAGTGTAGGACACAGTAGTCATGTGGTACAGGGCATAGGTTTGGGGAGAGTAGGAAGGCAGTCTCTGAAGGACGGGCTAAGGATGGGATTAGAGCAGGCCGATGAAAGAGGGCCGTAAGGGGATGAGGGGCCAGACAGAGGTAATGATGGTGGGCAGTGGCTACCTGTGCATCAAACCTTCTGTCTCTAAGGTTCTGTTGGTGTTCTCAGTGTGAAGGTTGATGCAGGTGGGAAATGCAGGTGGCAGCTGCCTCAGACCTGGGCTTCTGCCAGCATGGCAGCAGTGGTGACTGTGGATGTGCAGGACCCTGCAGGTGGCTGGTGTGGGGAGTCCCGCACTCCCTTCTCCAGGTGTTTCATTCAGTTTTACTCAGGGAGACACTGCTTGTTTATGTTCCTCTGTGGATGATAGTGAGGGATGCTTTAGTGACCAAATTCCACCAGCAGGTGTAGTGAAAAAGCAAACACCCTTAAGCCCATGGAAACAATTTAAAGAGATGAGTAAAAGACGTCAGTAGCAGGGACCCTGGATTCAAAGCTTGGATTGGTGCTGGCGGGGCCTCTATTGTATACGAGGGATGGTTGTCCTGTTCATTTTCCTTCCATCTGAATGTTTCTTTCACTCAGTCACCTACCTGGTTCTGTCTTTTGCATGGCTCTGACATCAGAAGGATCATTCTGGAATTAGTTAGCTGTCAGCTGACCCACATTTTGAAGTTGGGTCACTGCCTGGAGCCATGCCACAGCTAGGCTAGACAGGTCTGTGCCAGTGTGGTCCTGATGGGTTCAGGGGCCAGAGGGGCTCATGGAAACCCTATGACGAGCAACTGTGCGGGGGTCGAGGGAGAGCCCGCTGTGGGGTTCCACGTGCAGAGAGAAGCAGTTGTGATTCCCTGGGGAACAGTAACCTAGACAATCAGAGGCGGAAACCATGTGGTCCTGAAGTAACTATGGGAAGTGGTCCTGGTAATTCCAGGAACCGGTAAATGACTTAGTGATAAATCAAGGGCCCAGCACTGGACAGACGGATCCCTGATGGAGAGGGGTTATTGTTTTTCCTCCACACACATCTTCAGTGTGACCCCCAGAAAGGAGTGGAACTGTGGACTAGCAGAAAAGGAAAGGAGGGGCCTGAGAGAAAACTCTAACCCTCGGAAATTATGCTGGGAGTCCACCCCCCGGAGAATGCGGCCCAGACTCCCCTCTAGGAGGAGAGCTGTGCATGCTTGCTGACAGATTCCCTCACCTGTAGAAGAGACAGCACGCTATTACCAAACACAGACAGCACGCTATTACTAAACACGTGAGGATTACACGACAGCACACATAAGGTACCTATCTAGTTCAGGACTAGGCACACACAGGGGTCAATGGCAAATGGCAGTTTCTTTCCCTCACCTTGCTTGAAAGCGGGGGTCTGATTTTGTCACTTGTCCCTCGTTGTCCCTGGTACTGCTTCGTCAAAGTCAGGATTAGAGTGATGTTTAAAGTTAGGATCAGAGTCAGTAGGAATACGTAGTAATAGCAGTAAGGTCAGTAACATTCAGCAGGCTCGTGATAAATGCTAAATGAATGAATATATATGCCTGATGGTGTGGTAAAGTCTTTATTTCTTTTAGCAATTAGAAAAGTATTTCTTTATCATAGAAAATAAGAACAGAAGAATATAAAGAATTTAAAAAATGCTTGTAACTGTCTTCTAGAGATAGTAAGAGTATATTGACATATTTCCTTCATCTTTTTTCTTTAGAACTTTTAATGTTTTATTTTTATTTTTTCCTCTTATTATTTTATTGAAAACTTCCCTAAAGAGATAAGACACGATCCTTACCAACTGTTCGGTCTTGCTCAGATAAATGAATAGCCACAGCCCCCGCCAAGCCCAGTACATTGCTTCCTGAGTAACTAACCCTGTTTATTCGAAGACAGTTTAACAGCTGGGATTCTGATTTGTTTTTAATTGTAAAATTCAAAAGTTTTTAATCTCTGTCTCTTCCTGATGCAATCTATATTATATTTAAATTGTAGGAAACTTATTAAATAATATACACATAATGTTTAATTACCTGTATACACATATAATTGCTTTCATTACTGAACATTTATTATATATTCTTTACTTGTGTTATTTTTAAAAACATTCTTACAGCAGTCCTATGAGGCAGGTTTTGCTGTGAGCCCCATTTTTCAGGAAAGGAAAGCAAGGCTCAGAGACAATTTTCCCAAAGCAAGTCAAGAAGAAAGTGGGGAGGGGCAGGATTTGATCCCACGGTCTCTGCCACCTGATCTCATTTGCTGAGTCACTGTTTCTGAACAATGCAGAAGCACCTTAGTCGACACTCTGATGTCTTTGTTATCTTATCCTTGAGTTTTAAAAAAACTTATTTAAAATAAAATTTTATTTTCTGTTCTGCCTTTTTTCTAGCATTAGAAGCATTTCTTTTGCAAGTCAGTGAAAGCTTTTTATATCTCTGTAATTGCCACATAATTGTTACTTAACCTTTTCTCATATTAATGAACTCTTAAGGTCTTTCCGTTTCTGGTATTATAAGTAACATCATAAGGGACATCTTTAAGCATGGTTATTTTAGTGGACTGATTTTGAAATGAGGTTGTGGTTTTTTTAGTTCTTTCTTTGTTTATTTATTTATTTGATAAGTCAGGGAAATGAACATATTTTTCAGATCAAGATGTCTTTGAAATTAAACCATATCTCTGTCCTGAACCGATTCCTGAAAGCTGAACTCTTAAAGACCCTTGACTCACCCTCTTTTCTATGCCTATGTATGCTTTTATTTAATCAAAAGTCAATGATATTTTTAAAACACTTGAAGTGCGGGCAATCTCATACCATCTATGTGCATAGAGAACAGATGAGCAGATCATTCTAGGAAGCAGAAATTCTAAACATACTAGACGATTGACTTTAGGATGTGTTCCGCAAATTAGAATAGCAATTACACCTTGTGAATTGGTTTTAGCTAATCCTGAAATGATTTTGCATTCTTCAAGTGCTTGCTGGCTTCAAATGGATGAAGGATTGGAAAGCAAAAAAACAAATCTACACGGGGATTTGTCTCCCATCACATAGTTAGTTGCAGTATATGGTGGTTCCCTGTCACGCTTGCCGCTATCCTCCACCAGATCAGGAATTTCAGAAAGCTGCGAATATACATCTGGGACACTGTAGTATCCCCAAGGCCTTGCAATAATATTTGGTATTTGGTAGGCATTCAGAAAAGGGTATTAAAAGGAAGCAAACAGGTGTGAAAAGTAGCCATAAACAGTCCGGCAAATAAATTCTTGGAAATGATCCTGCTCATTTAGAATCATTGTAGACAGGAAGACTTTTGAACTGTTTCTCAAGCATTCTAAGGGAGGACTGTTTAGAACCACAAGACTTCGGGAAAATGGCTCTCACCAAGATGGCCTCTGAGGTCAGGATGACAGCCTTTGACTGACAAGGCCAAAATGAGTTTGGTCACGCTTTTAGGTCACTCTCCTGTACACAAACGCTAGGCACACTCTGGCAGTGTGCATTTCGGTCTGAATTGGGGGGAAATCTTCGCCTTGTTGATAAAGATGAAACCCGTCTATATATTTTTCACCGGCTGTGAGGTGAGTGCGGAATGCCACGCAGAATATGTCATCAGACACTTCATCTGCTAGGAGGGGACACTTGGCGAACTCCCGCTCCCTGTTGCCTCACTCTGCTTCACTGTGAGGTTGTTGGCTTCTCCTCACTTTCCTCCCTTTGCTCTTCATCTCTGCACTCTTGGCAGGGATAAGTTCCAGAATCCAGGCTTGGCATAGAGCCCTGCTTGGCAAACTGCGGCTCGCGAGCCACATGCGGTTCTTTGTCCCCTTGAGTGTGGCTCTTCCACAAAATACCACGTGCGGGCGCTACCTCGATAAGAAATGTACCTACCTATATAGTTTAAGTTTAAAACATTTGGCTCTCAAAAGAAATTTCAATTATTGTACTGTTGATATCTGGCTCTGTTGACTAATGAGTTTGCCGACCACTGGCATAGAGGACGTGGCAGAAAAATATTAGATAAAAATGCTGCCCTTCCAAAACTATGTCTTCATAAATTGTTCCCTTTGTCTCTAGCTCGCAAGGTGAATCCCAGGACAGAACAGGAAATGACCTGAGGAAATAAACCCAGCTCATTGGGGATGTGAATGGTGCCACCCAGTGCTAGGAAGTGGAAAGCTCTCTTATGAGAACCATCTTGATGGGCACCATTTTCTCTAGAATCCAGTGGGGTAAACTACAGTCCTGGGTGGGTTCAGCGAAGAGCTTAGAACGAAGTACTGGCACTAAAGCTTTGCCCTCAACACCACAGAGTTCCAGAATTACAGATCTTTCTCCATCTTGGGCAATGCTGTCAGGTGGAAGCTTCTGACAGGCCAGATGGGACTCATGGAGAAGGAGTTAATCCTTATTGCTCTCAGGTCCTCTCTCCTCAGACCTCTTCATAATTCCTGACTTACCTGGCTCCAGAGAATGGTGTCAGAGAGGGTGCGGCGCTTGTCCCCCGGCCCCCAGCTTCTGTGTGCGGGACTGTTATGCCCTGATGTATTAATCATGGGTTTATACAGCACCGTTTACAAGCCTGCCGGTGCTCCGCACAGTCGGCCCGTGAGGACACGCCATCACTCCACCTCAGCCACAGAGGACAAGTTGCACCTCCTGGGTTGCAGGTGGCAGTGGGCGCCAGTCACCTTGGTGGCCGCTATGGAGCTTTTAAAAACAGAATTGAGCCTGGCCTGTGGTGGCGCAGTGGATAAAGCGTCGACCTGGAAATACTGAGGTCGCCGGTTCGAAACCCTGGGCTTGCCTGGTCAGGGCACATATGGGAGTTGATGCTTCCAGCTCCTCCCCCCTGTCTCTCTCTCCTCTCTCTCTCTCTCTCTCTCTCTCTCTCTGTCTCTCTCTCTCCTCTCTAAAATGAATAAATAAAATAAAAATTAAAAAAAACAGAATTGAATCATATGGTTTATTGAATTTTACTTCTTGTTTTATTCTACTTTGCATTATACCATAAAAATATTTTCTTAACATTAAAAACTTGTTATGCATAATAGTATATCTTGAGATGTCCCATATTTTAATTATATACCTATCATTAGATGTCTAAATTATTTCCAAAACTTCAGTGCTATAAATAACTCTCAGTAAACGTCTTTGTGTATAAGCTATTGTCACCATTACGTGCTTTCTTTGTGGCAATCATGGACCCATTTTTAAGAATCGTGGTACACATTGCCAAATTATTTTCCAAATTTCCCAATTCATTTTTCCAGTGTGCCTTTACATTTCTCCAAATTTAAGTTTGTTTGCTCATCACTGCCCAGGCCCCGCTGTGTAAACCCTGACTAAAGGCCTGTGTACTGCACCTCGCCCTGATCCTGGATTTGGAAAGTGATTGGTCAGACGGCTTGCCCTGTGGGCTCTGTCAGGTTAGGATTCTTTTTACTTTCCCTAACTAATTGACCTCTTAATGGGGACCATACATCAAAGTCTGGATCTAACATGAAATCTAGAAAGACAATTGTTTTTAACCTTGCTGAGTTTTTAGTTTTGCCTCTGGGTATGTTTTAGCTTCTGGCTTGGTCCTCAATTGTTTTAACCTCCTCTGTGCTCATCTGAACTGAGGTCCTTATCTGTCTTCGGTAGAGAAAGTTAGACCACCTTGGAGATTATCTTCTGGGTAGCAATGCTGAATGAGCCTCTGAAGCTTAGGTGTAACCATTTTAATTTCTTTTTTTAGGCTCCTGAAGTCTGTAGCTCACCAGCAGCGGGCTTATTAGGAAGCTGATGTTTCTGGTTCCACTTAGATTAGGTAAACTTCAGCATGTCAGGTTAAATAAGTCCTAGTACATTCAGGTTTTTCTGCAATTCATGCTAGGGCATCAGGATGATTTAAATTTAGTTCAGATTCATTGTGCTGGGATGTTGGAAATTAGGGAGTTTCATGATTATAGATGCTGGAGAGACAGTCAAGATTGAGCAAGGAATGATGTGCTTTTCACTTCGGTGCACTCTAGACTGGGGCTGTTTCTCCCTCCCCTATTATATGATCATTTGCAGCATGTTTTGTATTTCTCTCTTCACTGTCATTGGTGAAGTCTTATCAAATGTCCTTCACTGGTTTTTGGGGTTGTGTATGTTTTTAGCTTATTTTGAATACTGATATTTTAGGTTATTACACTAATTTTATAGAGAGACTGCCTTTATTATTGTACTTCTGGCAAGTTAGGTATGCTGCCACCGAGTAGTGGAGTACCTTAGCTTGGCTGCCCAAGAAGACAGATGGATTTTTGTCAGACTGCAAATGATAATGGTCTGCTCTTTCCTCATTAGACCTTGGATTTTCCAGGCTTTACTTTTTAAATTTTTATTGAAACAACAAAACTTAAGTAACCACTAAGCAACAATTATTTTTCCTAAACCACAAAATGGGTTTCATACCAACCATCTTTCTTTGAGAACTATAGTAAAAATTCAATAAAATGCCATTTGTGGAAATAGCCTGGGTATGTAATAATTGCCAGTTGGAACTAGGAATTTTGTAATGATGCTATTTTGGGGAAAACAAATGCCTAAATAAGGTGGTATGTCTAAATCAATTCTCAACTTGCTGTTATGAAATCAAATTCTCTTTTTAAATAATAATAAAAAAAATCCTTCTTGTTGATTTGTCTTTAATCTTGGGTATATTTGAAGTCACAATGCCCCGGGCATACATATCTCTTGGAACTTCTGTCTCCCTCACTATTTTCGTCAGCCACAAAGACTGAAGATAAAAGTCTGTCTTTTCAAGTCTTTCCTTCCAGACACTGTTTTCTTTCTCTGAACATGGAAGATGAGGGCAAGAAACACATCACCTCCTAGGGCTTTTTGTTGCTGAGAGTATAACCTTGGTGAATACGCTCAGTTGTTGCTGATAATTCTGTACTAGTTTACCACTGTAGCTTTTACTAAAAGAACACCCCCCTCCGTCTGTCCATTCCATCTCATCTCTTCTTGGATAAAAAGACTTCTTAAGAATTTCTTTCTTAAAAGTTCAGCATCACCTAAGTAGGACCACAAAATTGAAAGTAAACTTTTGAATCTAGAAAATCATCATATGGTGGTGACAGACCCAGACTCTTCTGTGAGTGTTGATTGTCCACAAGCTCTCTCCTGGGTGGACACTGGATTTCTTGAGGGCAGGGATGGTGGGTCTTGTTTAGTGGGTGATTTTGCAGAACAGCACCTCACAAGTTGGTTGGATTCATTAGATTGGGTGCTCCCACCGGGAAAGGACAGTGTCTCACCTCCAGACCTCATGGCTTTTTGCAGACATAAAGTCACTGAGCTCTCTTGCCGATGTCCTCTTTCCTCACCCACAGGGAGTGCCCAGACCGGGGCAGGCAGCCTTGCTCCGCAGCAGAGAGGAGGCAGGGCCTTCTGCTGGAGGACAGAGCATGGAGCAGCGTGCCAGGGAACCAGGAGCGGACTCTGTCTCATCAAGGAGGAGGATTACTGTTTTAAATTGAGCAAGTGTGACAGCCAGCCCCAGGTCTCCCAGAACCCAGACAGGAGCACTTTGTCAGAGCTGTGGTGACTCAGCTAGGACAAATGTTTTCCCGGACAATGTACTGACGTAATCCGAGTGGGTGTCCGGTTGGCCCAGCTCCATTTTCCCTCCTCTCTCAGAGCCTCCCTCTGCTCCGCACCCCCCACTCATTCTAGGTCAAGAGAGAACCAGCCTTGGTTTTAAGAGCTACCCAGAAGCCCTGAAACTGATGTGCCCCTCTCCCGCCGCCTCTCGGCCTGCTCTGTGCTGTCCTGAGCGGGAGTCCACGTTCCCGTCACCAGGAACACGGGTGCCAGGTTGTGCACAGCAGCTCCTCTTGGCCTGAGGCCTGAACAAGGTCTGAACCTCGTGCCGCGACACGCCCCACTCTGAGTCCCTGCCCGGGAGGGGACTGTCCTCTCACCGCCAGACCGCAGGCTCTTTTCCTCTGCAGGATGCTCAGGCTCAGCACTCATTTGTTTGTTGAGGAGAAACTCCCTGTTTTGGACGAGGAGGAAGGCCAGAACCCCTCCTTCCCCTCCCCCAGCCCTGACCGCGATGGAACCGTTCGTTAGGACACCTGCAAACAGGTCCAGATTGAGTTCCGTGTGCACACAGGGCACTTGTTTAGTTATTACAGACACACCGACTTAGAATAGCCGGGGAAGCCTCTGTTTTTCTTCAGGCTGTTCCTGAACTTGCAGGCTAATGTGGAGAAACTCCTGAGACCCCTGCCTGTTTGGTCTCAAGTCCCAAAGCCGTCCCCTTCCTCAGGTGTCCTCCGTCTGGCTCTCCCTGTCCTCCCTTGCTGCTCTCAGGTTGGCAGTCATGCCTGAGCCACCACACGGCTGTGTCCTCCGTGTAAGTCGCAGGGCCCTCCTCAGCGCCGTTGGCCACGACAACCCTGCCGGGGCTCCAAGGGAAGGGAGGCTGGCGGCAGGGCGGGGCTGCTGCCCTGCATGGAGTGGAGCTCCCGCACTGGCAGAGCCCGGGGTGCCCACGGGTGTGTGGGGCGCGTGTCTGTCTGTATGTGCAGGCAAACAGCATTGGGCTTTTCAAGAAAGTGACAATTGCCCTGGCCGGTTGGCTCAGTGGTAGAGCGTCGGCCTGGCGTGCAGAAGTCCCAGGTTCGATTCCCGGCCAGGGCACACAGGAGAAGCGCCCATCTGCTTCTCCACCCCCCCCCCTTCCTCTCTGTCTCTCTCTTCCCCTCCCATAGCCGAGGCTCCATTGGAGCAAAAGATGGCCCGGGCGCTGGGGATGGCTCCTTGGCCTCTGCCCCAGGCGCTAGAGTGGCTCTGGTCACGACAGAACGACGCCCCGGATGGGCAGAGGTCACCCCCTGGTGGGCATGCCGGGTGGATCCTGGTTGGGCACATGCGGGAGTCTGTCTGACTGCCTCCCTGTTTCCAGCTTCAGAAAAATACAAAAAAAAAAGAAAAAAAAGAAAAAAAAGAAAGTGACAGTTACTCAAGAAGGAGGAGGAAGGGGGGGTGGAGGTGAGCACAGGTGACTTGTGACCAAACACTGTTTCCTGGGGGAAGCTATAGTTTTTTAACGAGGATTGCACCAGCCCTGACAGGAAGTAGGGGACCCTGTGACTGGATGGGGAGAGGTGGGGATGTGGGGAGAGGAGGAGGAAGAGTGATGACGATGCCAGCAGCTGGCTGGAGTGAGCAAAGGGGAGGAAGCACTCTGCCTCCTGCCAGCTGCAGCCCCAGGCTGACCCCGGCAGCACAGGGCGGTCCCGGTACCACTGCAGTCACTCTGTCTTCTCTCTTCTCTGTCATCCCGTTCTGGAGAAGCCGCTGCATCTGACAGTCTTACAGTCGTGGTGGCTGAGGCATTGTGGTTAGACAGGTCACAGCCTTCGGAAATGGACTCAATCTTTGGTTTGCTGCTCACAGATGTATGAGCAGTGATTATAATGACTTTTTTTTTTTTAAGTTAAAGGATGACGTATTTTTCACCCAACCTAACTGTGGGGGAAGAAGGGGCTGTGGAGAAGGCCAGAGTGCACAGCCCGGTGTTTGTCCAGGGTGGAGGTGGGAGCACAGGAAGCACTGTGTTGGGGAGGGTGTGGTTTTGGTTTCCAGTTGTTCTCTCTGTCCCTCTGCTGCTTTGCAGTCTAGTTCATTCCTGCTTCCTCTTCTGAATGTCCCAGAAGGAGGGAGGAACGGCTTAGCTATGTGAGGGACGGTGGGAAGTAGGGCAGGAAGCTGCCGTCTGGAAATGGACATGTCAGTTTCCATCCCAGCTCCCCAGAACCCGCCTCTCGGCCACCTTCCCGCTCCCGCCGGCCAGCCCCAGGCTTCTCTCTGCCACCTTCCCGCTCCGGCCGGCCCCAGGCTTCTCTCTGCCACCTTCCCGCTCCCGCCAGCCCCAGGCTTCTCTCTGCCACCTTCCCGCTCCGGCCGGCCAGCCCCAGGCTTCTCTCTGCCACCTTCCCGCTCCAGCCGGCCAGCCCCAGGCTTCTCTCTGCCACCTTCCCGCTCCGGCCGCCAGCCCCAGGCTTCTCTCTGACACCTTCCCGCTCCGGCCAGCCCCAGGCTTCTCTCTGCCACCTTCCCGCTCCGGCCAGCCCCAGGCTTCTCTCTGCCACCTTCCCGCTCCGGCCGGCCAGCCCCAGGCTTCTCTCTGCCACCTTCCCGCTCCGGCCGGCCAGCCCCAGGCTTCTCTCTGCCACCTTCCCGCTCCGGCCGGCCAGCCCCAGGCTTCTCTCTGCCACCTTCCCGCTCCGGCCGGCCAGCCCCAGGCTTCTCTCTGCCACCTTCCCGCTCCGGCCGCCAGCCCCAGGCTTCTCTCTGCCACCTTCCCGCTCCGGCCAGCCCCAGGCTTCTCTCTGCCACCTTCCCGCTCCGGCCGGCCAGCCCCAGGCTTCTCTCTGCCACCTTCCCGCTCCGGCCGGCCAGCCCCAGGCTTCTCTCTGCCACCTTCCCGCTCCGGCCAGCCCCAGGCTTCTCTCTGCCACCTTCCCGCTCCGGCCAGCCCCAGGCTTCTCTCTGCCACCTTCCCGCTCCGGCCAGCCAGCCCCAGGCTTCTCTCTGCCACCTTCCCGCTCCGGCCAGCCCCAGGCTTCTCTCTGCCACCTTCCCGCTCTGGCCAGCCAGCCCCAGGCTTCTCTCTGCCACCTTCCCGCTCCGGCCAGCCCCAGGCTTCTCTCTGCCACCTTCCCACTCCGGCCGGCCAGCCCCAGGCTTCTCTCTGCCACCTTCCCGCTCTGGCCGGCCAGCCCCAGGCTTCTCTCTGCCACCTTCCCGCTCCGGCCAGCCAGCCCCAGGCTTCTCTCTGCCACCTTCCCGCTCCGGCCGGCCAGCCCCAGGCTTCTCTCTGCCACCTTCCCGCTCCGGCCAGCCCCAGGCTTCTCTCTGCCACCTTCCCGCTCCGGCCAGCCCCAGGCTTCTCTCTGCCACCTTCCCGCTCCGGCCAGCCAGCCCCAGGCTTCTCTCTGCCACCTTCCCGCTCCGGCCAGCCCCAGGCTTCTCTCTGCCACCTTCCCGCTCCGGCCAGCCAGCCCCAGGCTTCTCTCTGCCACCTTCCCGCTCCCGCCGGCCAGCCCCAGGCTTCTCTCTGCCACCTTCCCGCTCCGGCCAGCCCCAGGCTTCTCTCTGCCACCTTCCCGCTCCGGCCGGCCAGCCCCAGGCTTCTCTCGGCCACCTTCCCGCTCCGGCCGGCCAGCCCCAGGCTTCTCTCTGCCACCTTCCCGCTCCGGCCGGCCAGCCCCAGGCTTCTCTCTGCCACCTTCCCGCTCCGGCCGGCCAGCCTCAGGCTTCTCTCTGCCACCTTCCCGCTCCGGCCGGCCAGCCCCAGGCTTCTCTCTGCCACCTTCCCGATCTGGCCGGCCAGCCCCAGGCTTCTCTCTGCCACCTTCCCGCTCCGGCCAGCCCCAGGCTTCTCTCTGCCACCTTCCCGCTCCGGCCGGCCCCAGGCTTCTCTCTGCCACCTTCCCGCTCCGGCCGGCCCCAGGCTTCTCTCTGCCACCTTCCCGCTCCGGCCAGCCCCAGGCTTCTCTCTGCCACCTTCCCGCTCCGGCCAGCCAGCCCCAGGCTTCTCTCTGCCACCTTCCCGCTCCGGCCAGCCCCAGGCTTCTCTCTGCCACCTTCCCGCTCCGGCCAGCCAGCCCCAGGCTTCTCTCTGCCACCTTCCCGCTCCGGCCAGCCCCAGGCTTCTCTCTGCCACCTTCCCGCTCCGGCCGGCCCCAGGCTTCTCTCTGCCACCTTCCCGCTCCGGCCGGCCCCAGGCTTCTCTCTGCCACCTTCCCGCTCCGGCCAGCCAGCCCCAGGCTTCTCTCTGCCACCTTCCCGCTCCGGCCAGCCCCAGGCTTCTCTCTGCCACCTTCCCGCTCCGGCCGGCCAGCCCCAGGCTTCTCTCTGCCACCTTCCCGCTCCGGCCGGCCAGCCCCAGGCTTCTCTCTGCCACCTTCCCGCTCCGGCCGGCCCCAGGCTTCTCTCGGCCACCTTCCCGCTCCGGCCGGCCCCAGGCTTCTCTCTGCCACCTTCCCGCTCCGGCCGGCCAGCCCCAGGCTTCTCTCTGCCACCTTCCCGCTCCGGCCGGCCCCAGGCTTCTCTCGGCCACCTTCCCGCTCCGGCCGGCCCCAGGCTTCTCTCTGCCACCTTCCCGCTCTGGCCGGCCAGCCCCAGGCTTCTCTCTGCCACCTTCCCGCTCCGGCCAGCCCCAGGCTTCTCTCTGCCACCTTCCCGCTCCGGCCGGCCAGCCCCAGGCTTCTCTCTGCCACCTTCTCGCTCCGGCCAGCCCCAGGCTTCTCTCGGCCACCTTCCCGCTCCGGCCGGCCAGCCCCAGGCTTCTCTCTGCCACCTTCTCGCTCCGGCCAGCCCCAGGCTTCTCTCTGCCACCTTCCCGCTCCGGCCGGCCCCAGGCTTCTCTCTGCCACCTTCCCGCTCCGGCCGGCCAGCCCCAGGCTTCTCGGGACTTTCCAAGCGCTCTGTCTCTTCTCTCAGAGTAGCTCCTCCCAGATGTGCTGCCCCAGGCCAGTCTGATGGAGAAAGTGGCTCTGTTCCTCAGGTGGATGGCAGGAGTGTGTCAGACCTCGTGAGACTGTGTAACACCCTGCAGATTAGCCAGCGCACCAGGGTTTGTGCAGCTAACCCAGGTGCCCCCCTGAGGCGGCCATCCTTGGGAAGGCGGCACAGTTTCTCCTTGGCCGCCACCTCTGACATTTCTGGAACTCTCCTTGGGAGCTTCCTTTAGCCTGTAACCTGCTCTTTTGACTATCTGTGTAGGATGGCAAACCTTAGCTCTTTCTGAGCAGACTTGATTTTTAGAAAGCGTTTTGTTTAAAGATGGCATCGAGAAGGTCAGTGTGGATGCAGAGGCCGGCTGTGTTTTTAGGCCACTGGACCTGTCACTTTCACGACCACACCTGGGGATGCAGGAAGGGGTCTTGGGGTCTGAGCCTGTGCTGTTTAATACTTCACCATGCCCTGTCAGGGGGAAAACTGAGAACCAGCCACCTTTCTGCCCCCGGCACTTTTGCAATGGGAACTTTTTGTTTGTTTCTTTTAAACAGCTTCATCTGGCTGGAATTGGGCAGTAGACTTTAAAGAGGTGAAAAATGACAGCCTTCCTCATTTGGCCTCCAGTGTGGGGTTTCCCTGGGATTCTGATGGGGCGAGAGTTGGGTTTGGTTCTGGTTAAGTCAAGCATGGGGACCTGGCAGGGGCGAGCTCCTGGCCCTGGAGATGGACAGCAGATCTCTACAACTGTTACTGTGGCCGAGGACCTGGCGGGGCGAGCTCCCGGCCCTGGAGATGGACAGCAGATCTCTACAACTGTTACTGTGGCCGAGGACCTGGCGGGGCGAGCTCCCGGCCCTGGAGATGGACACGGATCTCTACAACTGTTACTGTGGCCGAGGACCTGGCGGGGGCGAGCTCCTGGCCCTGGAGATGGACAGCAGATCTCTACAACTGTTACTGTGGCAGAGGACCTGGCGGGGCGAGCTCCTGGCCCTGGAGATGGACAGCAGATCTCTACAACTGTTACTGTGGCCGAGGACCTGGCGGGGGCGAGCTCCCGGCCCTGGAGATGGACAGCAGATCTCTACAACTGTTACTGTGGCAGAGGACCTGGCGGGGGCGAGCTCCCGGCCCTGGAGATGGACAGCAGATCTCTACAACTGTTACTGTGGCAGAGGACCTGGCGGGGCGAGCTCCTGGCCCTGGAGATGGACAGCAGATCTCTACAACTGTTACTGTGGCCGAGCTTCACTGGCTGTCTGCTCAGTCCTCAGGGAACTGACACACTGCTGAGCCCAGCCCTAGACCAGCTAGTCAGGATCTCCTCACTGTAAAGAGACTTCGATTTAGAATAAATCATCACCTTTGACCTTTGCCTCCCATCCTGGCATCACGGGGAAAGGTGCAGAGGCAAAAGATGTGTTGTTAAATGGGCAGAATAGACACAAATTCTTTGGAATAGTCATGACCTAGGAAAGTGGACAGGAATGTCCTGTAAAAACAAAACAAAGAACAAAAACCAACAAACAAAATACCTCCTGTGAGTTAACATAGATCCTGAGGAGGCCCTGATCGCGGCTGAATCCAGCTGACGGTGCGCAGTGCCGAGAGGCAGGCAAGGGAGCTCTCCCCCTCCCTGCGCCCTCCCCTGCCTCCCTACACCCAGCGGTCCGGGACCCTCCCCCTCCCGCTCCCGGTTGTGAAGGATGCATTTGAGAACTGTCTGTGCCAGCAAGCCTCATTCAGGACACCGTCCCGGGGAGTGGCTCATTTCTCTATGAGGCACTGCTTCTGATTATACCAATTAGAGAGCTTAAAGCAGGTGCTAATGTGTCTTTAACACTTTTCTTTAACACCTGATTGTTTAAGAAGGTGTGGTGTGGTTTGGGGCAATCAGCGGAGAGCTGCTGTTAGAATAGCAATAAGGAGCACGGGGCCTGTGGGGTGCTGGAGCAGTGGATAGAGCATCGACCTGGAGGGCTGAGGTTGCTGAGGTCACCAGTTCGAAACCCTGGGCTTGCCTGGTCAAGGCACATATATCAAGGAAGCGATGAACGGCTAGAGTGAACCAACTATGAGTTGATACTTTGATACTTCTCATTCCTCCACTCCTCTGTAAAATCAATAAATAAAATCCAAAAAAAAAAAAAAAAAGAAAGAAAGAAAGGAAAAAAAGAGAGTAGCAACAAGCAGCAGAAAACACATTAACACAGATCAGAGTGATGGGCTGAAGGTGGGAACACAATCTAGCTAGATCCTGCAGCCCTGAGGATGGCATGGGAGCTCTGACACCAGCGGGTCAGGACCCTGCCTCTCCTTACATACTGACCAGAGAATCTGGCTCCGGAACAGGAAGACAGAGCACAGCAGAGTTCTGGGGGAAAGTGTGACGTGAGTGACTTGTTGGGGCTACTCTTCTTCCTTACTGGTTGTGGTCTGCTCTGTGAACTGCCTCCAGGTGTGCAGGGCTGTCCGTGCTCCGTGGGGAGGGCTTCGGTCCTCGCTGCAAACCACCTGCGTTGAGAGTCTGCTTGCTCCCGCAGGGCCAGCGCGTGTGTGGGGCCGTGCTGCCCGCGTTAAACGGGCCCCCTTCCCGTGGCCCTTCTGCTGTCCCCTCCCTCCAGTCTTCAGCTGCTCACCTTCCTTGGACGACCCAGTGAGTAGGTCTGATTGGAAGGTGGCTTCTGCTCCATCACAACTCAAGCACTAGGATTCCTGGGGCTCACACCAGGATTCTGACACCCCACATGGCTGACACCCCCTATTCCACAACTATCACCAACGAAACCGCCCTCGAGCCCACACTGAGAAACTCTCGTGCCCCCTCGCCTGGTCTGCTGGGGAGGTGCTGGTGGCGGGTCCCTAATCCCCACTGCTGTCACGATGGAGCAGTGTTATATTTTTTCCAATAGCTGTTTCAAGTAAGGATCTTCCAGACGATCCTAGACACAAGGTAAATCTTAGGTGGCATCACGGGACCTGGGGCAGACGCGGTCAGGCCAGAGCACAGTGGGAACCATGAGCAGGAGGTCCTCGTTCCTGGGAGGGGTTTTAGTACTCAACACAGGATGCCCTGGGCCTCCACACCACATTATTTGATGTCTAGGAGGATTTTCCTCCCTCTCAGTTCCGGAGTGCTGGTGGCTTAACAGAAGACCTGAGCAGGGAGATAGACACCTGGGTATCTGGCCCAAATGGCCGGAACATCCACCTAACAGTGTGGCCCCAAGCAGGCCCCTTCTTTCCTCTGGATTGTGCTGCCCTCAGCACTAAAAACAAAGGGTTAGCCAGAGTAAGCATTCAAGCTGCTTTAAGTTCCAGTACTCTGTGTCTCTCTGAGACCAGGGAGCATGACAATACTGGCATCAAACAGATCAGATTTAAATACTGATTTTATGTCTTCCTGGTGGCTAAAGCAGGTTACTCAACTATAGGGAGGGATATGATAGCATCTACTCATGAGTTTCACCTAAGGAATAACTCAGATAATGCATATAAAATGCTTAGCAAAAACAGATTCTCATGTGCTCAATAAAAATTAGCTTTTACCATTAATGGATGTAGATGTCCCATTTTTATCAAAAACAGCCACTCCCAGTTTCAGTAGTTTGATTCTCATTTAACATTTCTCTCCAGCGTGAGGTTTGGAGCTCAAGGTTTTGAGGTCCAGCCCAGCTCTGGCGCTGGTCTCTTGCCTTCTTACCAAACTTCACCATCCCTGCTTCCTCCCTGTGACGGAGGAGCAGCCAGTACACAGGCTCTTTCTACCTCAGGGCCTTTGCACAGGCTTTCTCCCCTCTGCCTGCATTATTCTTTTCTGTTCCCTTAAATAGTTCCTCCTCACAGTTTTCATCTCTGCTTAAATTGTTACCTCCTCATAGTGGCCTGTCCTGATGGCCTGAGAAGTTCTTAAGACTTAACACAATTTGCAGTTATTCTTTTACCTAGCTACTGTCTTAATGTCCGTCTCTCCCCCTAGAATGTTTCTGTCTTGTTCACATGTATATACCAGTACCTAGTGTGTGTGTGGGGGGGCTCAGCCACAAGGTAAGTGCTCAATAAATATTTGTTGAGTGAGTAAATTAATTCATGGATAATATGATCTATTTATATGGCACAATATTATTTATGTAGCATCTTCATAACTAGGTTCTCGTTTTTAAGTTGTATATATCTCTGTAAGGGATACAGAGCTTGAACTGCCAGAGCCTGGCTGTTGTTACCCACATAGGTCAACTGCCATGCAGAATAAGCACAAGGTGATGGCAGCACATGTGAAGAGCTCTTATCTCATTGGGGTTGGAGTGGGATGGAGAGAGAAAGTGTCAATAAGAGAAGACTTCTTGGAGGAAGAGGCATGTGAGTTGAATGAGAAATGTGAGAAGTTATCTAGGCAAAGATGGGGTTGGGGTGGGCAAACACCAAGAAGTAGAGGGATGAGAGGACAGAGTCTCATCCAAAACTGAAATTAATAAAGAAGTTAAGAAGGGTGTGGATAATGCTGTGTGTGTGGCCAGGGAGGTCAGGGAAGAGCCCGGGGAGAAGGTAGCAGTTATGTCCCGCCCCTTGGACAGACGATACTGGGAGGTTTCCAGAATGGTTCACTGATGTGATTGGGCTAGAATCCAGAGGGCTTCACTTGGCCAGAGACCAGGGGAGGAGTTGGGGGAGCAGGTATTGGAAAAAAGTGGCCCTTGGGTCCCTGCGGCCAGACCGGCAACCCAGAGTGAAAGCCTGGTCTGGGGTTGTCCTTGACAGGTGCTCCGTCCTGCTGTCCAGGTCCCAGAGCTTGGCTTGAGGCACCGGTACCTGAATGCTTGCTCCCTAAACTAACTGAGAATCCTGATGTGTGAAACCACTGGGGTAATCATATCAGCTCAAACAGGAGGCAACTTCAAAGGCCAGTGAGCAGACCAGTCATGTGAGCATGTGAATGAGCCAGGAGAGGTTTAGAGAATGAAGGGTTTAAACCTCCTCCAAAGATACTTAAAACCATTACCAACAACAACCGTGCCTAATACAACCACTTTGGGGAGTTGGGTTCGATAGTGGACTGCTAAATTGTGATCTCTGCTCGGCCTGGAGGGGGCGCACCAGGCGTACGAAGGCGCCAGGGGACACCTCTTCATTGGTTCCCTGCCACCCCCAGTCAGACCTGGGGCAGCCCTCTCAGAGCTCCCAGCTCAGTGAGTCAAGAGATGACCCTGGGAGCATCAGATGTGGTCAGGACCCCAGAACACATCCACGACTTTCCCAGAAGTTTTGGGTGAGGCTGCCAGGCCAGGTGTATGATACGCAGACACCCCACAGCGACTTCAGAGCAAGTCAGAGGTAGAGAGGGAAGCCCAGGAAGGCGGCTGCCCCACGGGCGTCTGGTTGACACAGCCGGTGGCGCTGAGAGGGCAGCTGCCAGGCCTGCGGGGAAAGCCTCCTGAGGCCAAGGGAAGAGGAGCTCCTTTGCAGAAAGGACTGGAGAAATGCCCTGCAGGGGTCGGACCCTCCCAAACCTGCGCTTAGAATAAATGACCCATTCCAGAGAGCAGCAGGCTGTGGAGAGAAACCGTTTCTGACAGGCTCCCATAAGGCACAGCTGTTGGCTCTCCTTGCAAACGTTGTTCTGACTGTATTTTATTGCTGTTCTGTCTAATATATGTGTGTGTTACCTGCTGTCTATTAATGTTTATTCTAATTCAATTTATACAGCTTGAGACTTGATCATTAAATTCACAAACCACACTTAAAAGAGTCTAGTGTTGTCCTTAGATCCCCTGGGGAGACTCCTCGGCCTCATCCAGACTGGTTTTCATCAGAATATCTGAAAGGGGATCTTCAATCGTCATTTTAAATGTGTCCTACATGATAAGTGAAGGTCACTGTAATTTAAAAAACATTAGACATATTAGCATAAAGTCATGACAGTGCTTTTTTGAGATAGCACAGACTCGCTGAGTGCAAACAGCCCCAGTGACATGTAATGAATGAAAGAACAAATGGTCTAGAACTGAGTACAAGAAATATCTGATCAATCATCCAGTCATTCAGTCTGTTTAGTTCTAGGCCGAGAGCACCCCCGGGTCTGTGAAACAGTTCACAGCTCAGTTTGAAGGGACTACAATTTATCACAGAGGGTGAGAAGCTGGCCAAGGGGGCCCAGGTCTCCAGCCCCAGGTGGGACGTAGTGGGGCAGGGTGACGGAGCAGTGGCTACACACTCCCTGTAAAGTAGGGGGTGGGCGGTGGGGAGGGTCACTTGCCGTCCTTTGTCCTCAGTGCATTGGAAGGCCAGCTGTTCCAAGCTTCACCTTTCTACATTCCTGTATTCAAAATACACAGTGCAAAAATCCAGCCTCTGAAATTTTTATTTGGGCTAATAAATATCTTTTAAAAGGTAAATAACCTAAAGGGAAAAGGCGGGTCACCTGGTAGTTATATCCCAGTGTAAATCACTTGGCTCACACTGCTCCGCACTGAGCATGCGGGGTGAGAGGAAATGATTTCTGGGGGCGTGCCGGCCAGGGAGCCGCTGTGGGACTTGGGGTAGCTGAGAATAGTGTACGGACCTTGGTCACTTCTGGAGTCAGGGAGATGGGGCCAAGGGAGGGATGAACCCATAACAACCTTGATGACATTTCCTCCAGTCATCCCAGAGATCATCTAAGAAGATTGCTTCCCAGCGCCCACCCAGTTCCTGCACGCCCCCCCGCCACTGACCCTGCCCTGACCAGGGGCGCGTGGCCTCTCAGCTGATGAATGCGGGACTTCTGGTCTCAGCTAATGACCTACCTCTCTGCAGCACCTGACACCTGTTCCTTCTCGAAAGCCTTGGCTTCGTGCTTTCTTCCATTTCAGTCCTCTGCTGGTTCTCTCTAAGCTCCCTGCGCTTGCCCCTCAGGCTCATCTATTTTCTTCTCTCATTTCTTAAACACTGATATTCTGTCAGGGTTCTGTCCTTGACTCAGAAGATGGTTCTTTTCATCTTACTCATTTTCACTGGGTGATCTCCCCCTCTTCTGTGCACATCTACCACCACCGGCCATGGGGTTTTCCGTTCGGCCAACGTTACTGAACACCTACGAGGAACCAGGCCCGGTATGAACACCTACGAGGAACCAAGCCCATATGAACACCTACGAGGAACCAGGCCCGGTATGAACACCTACGAGGAGCCGAGCCCGGTATGAACACCTACGAGGAACCGAGCCCGGTATGAACACCTACGAGGAGCCGAGCCCAGTATGAACACCTACGAGGAACCAGGCCCAGTATGAACACCTACGAGGAACCAAGCCCAGTATGAACACCTACGAGGAACCAGGCCCAGTATGAACACCTATGAGGAACCAGGCCCAGTATGAACACCTACGAGGAACCAGGCCCAGTATGAACACCTACGAGGAACCAAGCCCAGTATGAACACCTACGAGGAACCAGGCCCAGTATGAACACCTACGAGGAACCAAGCCCAGTATGAACACCTACGAGGAACCGGGCCCAGTATGAACACCTACGAGGAACCAGGCCCGGTATGAACACCTACGAGGAACCAGGCCCAGTATGAACACCTACGAGGAACCAAGCCCAGTATGAACACCTACGAGGAACCAGGCCCAGTATGAACACCTACGAGGAACCAAGCCCAGTATGAACACCTACGAGGAACCGGGCCCAGTATGAACACCTACGAGGAACCAGGCCCGGTATGAACACCTACAAGGAACCAGGCCCAGTATGAACACCTACGAGGAACCAAGCCCAGTATGAACACCTACGAGGAACCAGGCCCATATGAACACCTACGAGGAACCAAGCCCAGTATGAACACCTACGAGGAACCAAGCCCAGTATGAACACCTACGAGGAACCAGGCCCAGTATGAACACCTACGAGGAACCAGGCCCAGTATGAACACCTACGAGGAACCGAGCCCAGTATGAACACCTACGAGGAACCGAGCCCAGTATGAACACCTACGAGGAACCGAGCCCAGTATGAACACCTACGAGGAACCAGGCCCAGTATGAACACCTACGAGGAACCGAGCCCAGTATGAACACCTACGAGGAACCGAGCCCAGTATGAACACCTACGAGGAACCAAGCCCGGTATGAACACCTACGAGGAACCAGGCCCAGTATGAACAGCTACGAGGAACCAAGCCCAGTATGACTGATGCAGGTCAAGATTTGTAACCCAGGTCTCTCCTTTAGTCCAGATGAGGTTCCTCAAATTCCTTCAGAATTTCATATATGTATGAAATATTTATATTTCCATTATTATTCATAACACAAGAATAAAAGTAACTGTCTTAGGCTGTGTTTCTTGAGACAGGGCTTCAGGTGCAAATGATTTAGTAGGGCATTCTCTTCGGGAAAAACTCGTACGGGAGTAGGGAGTTGGAGAGACAGAGTGGGGAAGGGAAGGACTGAGCAGGGATGTGGTCTCAGTCTAGCCAGAGACCGGCAGGGAGAATGGGGAGCCTCTGGAGCCTAAACCACCCTTCAGAGTTACTCTGCATTAAGGTACAGGGCCTAAGCCTTGCTACCCCTGTAAAAGGGAGGCACTGCCCTCCCTGGGGTGCGGGCATAATCTTGCTTGTGTCTCTTGGAGAAATGGAGCCCAACAGCCAAAGGCAAGTCTGCAGAGATGATGGCAGGTGTGAGCTGATATCCTTCCTCACCACCATCAGAGCTGGGGACGGGGCACAGGGGTCAATAAAGGAGCCCAGGGCGGGCACCAGCAGTGTCTCCCACGGCAGCTGAGACTGACACAGGCCAGACTGTGTTCCTGGCACCATCATAAGTGCTTCTATGCATATTAACCCTATCATGTAGTTACTGTTATTCCTGTGTTACAGTGCAGGGACTGTGGCATAGAGGTTAAAGGCAACTTGCCTAAGGTTTTCCAATACGTGAGTGATGGAGCTGGGATTTATACCGAGGAAGGGTGGTTCTAGATTCCATACCCTTAACTGCTACCTCTGCCTCCTCAGCATACCATCAGCCTAAACCAGGCGCTGTCGCAGCCGCTGGGAACCCAGCAGTGAATGAACACAGTGCTGCCCTCACTGAGTTGATTTTGTAGTAATGGCTGATGGACAATAAGTGAATAAGTAAAGTGTGTGACCTTGATGGTAATAAATGCCAAGAAAAAAATAAATCAGGGAAGGGAGGGAGGGTGTGCCAGGTGACAGCTGCGCTTTAGAGAGGGCTGCCCAAGGCAACTGTACTTAGAGGCATTTTAACAAAGACCCACTGGAGGGGGCTTTTCTGATTCTGCTGTTGCCACTCCTGCTGCCTGTCCCCAATGTCCTCTCCCTCTGCACAGCGGGGGTAAGCTTTCCAAGCCACCTGATCATGTTACTTCATGGAATGACACCCTCAGGATAAATCCAGCACCCCTGCCTTCCCGATTGGGGACCTGTTTCCATCCCTGTCTCTTCTCTGGTGTCCGGGGCAAGAGTACAAACAGGAACCCACATTCCCTACCCTATGTCTAAATGTCGAAAATTAATATATCAAGCTAACAAACTGTTAAATAGAACACATTCTATCCTTCCACCTTGGCAAATATAGCTTCGTAGTGACGGAGGAGGCCAGCTTCATACTTACACTTGCTGGGCTCCTGTGTTCTCCATGCCAGAACTTGGCAGCACAGGGAGACCTGCTCCAGGCCACACTGTGCCTCTCTTCTCCGTCTTCCCAGCTCTGCCCTCCACTGTGCGGGGGGTGGGAAGCTCACTGTGCTCATGCATGCATATGAGCTCCCCAGCTCACACACCCATGTTCTAGCCACACCACTGCAAATAGCAGTCCTTTGCCATCCCTTAACCTAGGGGTGCTCATACTGGTGGTGTTACTAGCCTTAGAGGATTAGACCTGGGGAACAGGTACACATGGGAGTAGGCTAAGGTCCCTTTGAGGAGAGCATTTTAGGGTTTCGGGTATTAGGAGCTTGGTCTCCATGGAGGGTGGAGGCACAGCTCGGACTCTGTCTGGGCAGGTCTCCTTGGCAGCAGATGGGGTGGGAGTGGAAGGGTATGTAAGGGAATTGTCAGAGCCTAAAATAGCTCTCTCTAAAGCACCGAGTACCACTCTGTCACCTCTCTCTTCCTTACCTGTGTGCCTAAACCAAAGTGAATTACTTGAACTTTCTCAATGTACCACACTCCTTTGCTTCTGTGGGATTGTGATTTTGCAGAATACAGAATAGTGACCATTCACTTAGACTCCTTGCTGTAATTTTTCTCATCTCCTAGGAGCTCCCTAACCTTATTACCTCATTGCTGACCCTTAACCCCCACTGCCGTCGACCAAAACATCACTTATAGTGATGATGGTGGTGGGATGTAATAACATAACATAACATAACATAACATAATATAACATAACATAACATAACAATATAATATAGTACCTGAGTGTGGGCTTTATAGTCAGCTGTCCTGGTTTTGATTATTTGCTTAGCCACATGCTAGTCATGGGAACTTCAGCAAATTCTGTGCCTCAGTTTCATCATTTCTTACAAGCAGATTACCATCCCAAGTTTATAATGTATTGCGAGGATAAAAAGAAATATTGTATGCCAAGTGCCCCACCATAGAACCTGGCATCGAATAAGCACATGCTAGGAAATTCTCTTCCCTCCCCCAGCTATGCTTCTTACTCGAAACCAAACACACAAAGCATCTTGAGTGATTAGGCTGTTTCACAGAAGGATGCCTATTAGATTAGCTCTCAGCCCCGGGCCTCTTTCCCCATCTCCTGAGTCAGTGAGAATTTCCTGGAGAATATTAGTACCTGATTTCTACATTAGCTGTCAGAGACCTGTTCCTGAGCACCCATTTTCATGCTGGGATGGTCACACTCCAGCTCTTGGTAGCCACCATGACTATTGATAGGGATGGAGATTTCCATGTCAGCACAAGTATGGTCACAGGGATGGAGCCCGAGGAGCAGGTGCATGAGGAAGCTGCTGATAGCAAGGGAAAGGTAAGACCTACAGTAACCTTCAGTGCCTGACCTCAGTGGGCATGCAACAAATGTGAGAGAAGCTGAACAAAACCAAACTCAAGAGAATAAGCATTAAATTCCAGTAGGGCCTGACCAGGCGGTGGCGCAGTGGATAGAGCATCGGACTGGGATGTGGAGGACCCAGGTTCAAGACCCCGAGGTCACCAGCTTGAGCGCGGGCTCATCTGGTTTGAGCAGAGCTCACCAGCTTGGACCCAAGATCGCTGGCTTGAGCAAGGGGTTACTCAGTCTGCTGAAGGCCCGCGGTCGGGGCACATATGAGAAAGCAATCAATGAACAACTAAGGTGTTGCAACGAAAAACTGATGATTGATGCTTCTCATCTCTCTCCGTTACTGTCTGTCTGTTCCTATCTATTCCTCTCTCTGACTCTAGCTCTGTCTCTGTAAAAAAAAAAAAATCCAGTAGGAAAGTGAGTGGAAGAACTGCTGAAGAAGTCACAGAAGAAATTCCTTCAGGCCTATAAGATATAGCTAGTAACCAGAGAAATGCAAATTTAAATGTAATGCAGTACTTTTCCTAAAATAGAGGCAAAGATTTCAGTGCTGATGAGGCTATAGCTGAGGGGGAGGGCTACCCTTATGCACTGCTGGTAGCCATGGAAATTGATAGGTCTTTCTGCAGAGCTATAATGGGAATGATTAAATAAATTATTATATGTATATAAGCTGGATGGACTATGTGTCATTAAATGTAACAGCTTCAAAGAAATTGAGAAAAAACTACCTTACAAAGAAAAGTAGACCACTATGTGGTATGAAAATTACATGCAAAAAAAAAAAAAAAAAAAAAGAATGGAAGGAAATAGAACAGAGTATTATACGTTCCTAACATTAGTATCTCTTATATAGATCTTTGAACTTTCCTATAATTAGCAGATGCTTCTTTTATAATGGGAAAGAAATTCCATAATTTAAGAAAACGACACATTGCTTTCATACAATAGGTCAGACAAAATTTTTTTTTTTTTTTTTGTACTTCTCTGAAGCTGGAAACCGGGAGAGACAGTCAGACAGACTCCCGCATGCACCCGACCGGGATCCACCCGGCACGCCCACCAGGGGCGACACTCTGCCCACCAGGGGGCGACGCTCTGCCCCTCTGGGGCGTCGCTCTGCTGCGACCAGAGCCACTCTAGCGCCTGGGGCAGAGGCCAAGGAGCCATCCCCAGCGCCCGGGCCATCTTTGCTCCAATGGAGCCTTGGCTGCGGGAGGGGAAGAGAGAGACAGAGAGGAAGGAGAGGGTGGGGGTGGAGAAGCAAATGGCGCTTCTCCTGTGTGCCCTGGCCGGGAATCGAACCCAGGTGCCCCGCACGCCAGGCCGACGCTCTACCGCTGAGCCAACCGGCCAGGGCCCAGACAAACTTATTTATGGGTGACTCTGGCCACTTGTTGACTAAGATTTGGGAGAAACAAAAGACTCAGGCTTCTTCCCATGGTGAGTCTAGTTCTTTGTATTAACAAGAAGAAATGGAAAGAGTCTCCCACCTGGGCAGTTTCTTCATCTAACAGGGAGGCCCCCGTGAGCTGCCTTATGCTTGAGACATTCATGTAATCACAGCAGCTGTGGTCTCTTCACCAGGCTGTGACATTCTCATCAATGTTGAGATTTGAGAATGAAGCCTGAAAAGAGATTTTGTTTCCATTTGTGGCTTAATTCTTCCAATTGTGGCCTTACCTCCAGTAGCTGTAAGTGATTGATAGGTGGTGGTGCCCATCTGTGGGTCGTGTAACGTGCACAGTGGTTTAAGCAAGTATAGTCTGGGTAATAGGATATTAAGTGAAAGACCCTAAGGAAACACTACACCAGTGTTTATATAAAAATGTGAGTTAACCAAAGTATATTTTGGGTTATAAAATAAATAGATAGGTGGTCTTCTCTTCTTTTTGGCTTATTTAATCTAACCACCAAAATGTAAACTTTCTTCCAAGACCGTTTTCCAAACTGAGATGTTGTAACTATTTTGACCATTTTTTTCTTTAGGAGTTATAAAGTCCAAGTATTTAAATAAACTTCGCTACTTACTAAGGCATGTGGCAACATCTTGATTCACTTAGCCTGCTTATTTTTTCGTTTTCAAGATGGTCACAGTCACTGTCACTTCATCTGGCCTTGATTTTAGGAGTGGCTTCCCCCTCTTAACTTATTGGAATATGCCTTTGTATACCCTCACTCTTACAATGGAAGTGCATAAGACATTAGGCTCTATCCACCCTTCTAATCAGTCTACCTTTAACTGTCTGTGAGTAATCAGCATGACTCAACAACCTGATTTTTTGTAAGTTGACAAACATTTTAAACTATAAGTAATACATCTTAAATACAGTAGTGGCAAATATATATTATTAATACTTTGTGTTTCATCTCTTATCAATTTAGAATCGACTAGAACTTTTATTGAAAAAGATTCTTTGGCCCAGCGTGGGCCCAGTGGTAAACTGTAGCACTGACTGCCACCGATGTGGCCATGGGGAGGGACAGCACTCACGCCAAGGACTTTCCATCTCACATTGAAGGCGACAGGGTCTCTGTCTTTAGAGAGCTTATATTCAAATGCGGAAAACATGATTTCTCCCAGGAGCAAGAGAGACAAAAACTAAATGTAAAATTAAACATAATTGTGAATACCCAAACAGTGAACAAACACCTCCACAACTGCCAATGACTATAGGGAAGGCTGAGTTCTTTGCTAAGTGCTAGGAGCAGGCAGCTTGCCCTCAATCAGATGGGGTTCATCTAGAAAGGTTTTCTGGGGCAGTGCATTTTGAGTTGGATTGGAAGGTGTCCAGGAGACCTGGTGTGAAGTTGGAGGGGTGGTCCAGGTTAAAAGAGATGCAGATTTCCGGATGCTTTTTTACTGTAGTTCAAAGTCTCAGCTATCCAGAATGACCATGCCTGACCTCTGACCTCCCCACAGTGAGGACGTGTGCAAACGTGGCTTCACCGTCATCATCGACATGCGGGGCTCCAAGTGGGACCTCATTAAGCCCCTTCTCAAGACGCTGCAGGAAGCCTTCCCAGCCGAGATCCATGTGGCCCTCATCATTAAACCCGACAACTTCTGGCAGAAACAGAAGACCAACTTTGGCAGCTCCAAATTCATCTTTGAGGTGAGCCAGACTGTTCTCTGAGACAACTTTCCCTTCCACCACCCACACATTCTCTCTTGTGCTTCTCCACTACCCGACTGTGTGCATGTCTGCTGCCGGGGTTTCAGGGTTCCTTGGCCCCTGTGGCCTTACCAGTTGCATCTGGGAGGCACAAGAGGGTCAAGATATTGTTCTTTCTTTTTTTTTCAATGTTAATTGTATTGATTTTTAGGGAGAAAGAAGGGAGAGCACAAGAGAGAGACAGGAATATCTGTTTTTGTGTGTACCCTGACCAGGGATCAAAAGAGCAACCTCGGCCCTGGCCGGTTGGCTCAGTGGTAGAGCATTGGCCTGCGTGTAGAAGTCCCGGGTTTGATTCCTGGCCAGGGCACACAGGAGAAGCGCCCATCTGCTTCTCCACCCCTCCCCCTCTCCTTCCTCTCTGTCTCTCTCTTCCCCTCCCGCAGCCAAGGCTCCATTGGAGCAAAGATGGCCCGGGCGCTGGGGATGGCTCCTTGGCCTCTGCCCCAGGCGCTAGAGTGGCTCTGGTCGCGGCAGAGTGACCCCCCCCCAAGGGGCAGAGCATCGCCCCCTGGTGGGTAGAGCGTCGCCCCCTGGTGGACAGAGCGTCGCCCCCTGGTGGGCGTGCCAGGTGGATCCCGGTCGGGCGCATGCAGGAGTCTGTCTGACTGTCTCTCCCGGTTTCTAGCTTCAGAAAAATACAAAAAAAAAAAAAAGAGCAACCTCTGTGCTTCAGGATGATGCTCTAACCAACTGAGCTATCCGGCCAGGGCAAGAGATTGTTCTAAATGCACAGTGTCAATAGCCAATTCTATATACCATTGGTGAATGTGTAAATTAGGACAGTTGTTTTGGGGGGCAACTTTGTAATTTGAGTCAGATGCCTTAAGAAGATTTTTATCTATTGATTTAGTAATTCTTACAAAATACTTTTAATATAAAAACTAAATAAAACTTTTTAAAAATCTAATTATAATTATAAGCAAATAAAGGTCTACAAGGATGTTCATTCATCATAATGTTTTTGTAATATAAATACACATGTATATACATATATGCACATGCATGTATATACATATACAGGCACACACAAGTTTGTATCTTGAATATCCATTAATTTGTTGACATTAGTGCACAAGTTCTATGAAGCCATTAAAAAGCATATTTAGTTATATGTCAATTATATCTCAATTAAAATCGTATTTAGAAAAATAGTGTCTTTGAAAAATGCTTGTGATATATTGTTTTAAAAGAGGTAGGCTATAAACAGTACAGGCAGTATAATCTGAAATTTGTTTTTTGAGTACATGTATGAAGAAGACTGAGAGACATGTGACAATGTTAGTAGATTTTTAGAGGTGGCTGGGTTACAGGTGATTTTTATTCTCTTCATATTTTCTATTTTCTTTTATACTCAGGGAGAACATGTTATTTTTTAGCTAGATTTTCTCAGATAGCATATGTGTCCCCTGAGAATTTTTTTTTTAGATTTTATTTATTTATTTTTTACAGAGTCAGAGAGAGGGATAGATAGGGACAGACAGACAGGAGAGAGATGAGAAGCATCAATCATCAGGTTTTTGTTGCGACACCTTAGTTGTTCATTGATTGCTTTCTCATATGTGCCTTGACCGTGGGCCTTCAGCAGACCAAGTAACCCCTTGCTCAAGCCAGCGACCTTGGGTCCAAGCTGATGAGCTTTGCTCAAACCAGATGAGCCCGCGCTCAAGCTGGCGACCTCGGGGTCTTGAACCTGGATCCTCCGCATCCCAGTCCGATGCTCTATCCACTGCGCCACCGCCTGGTTAAGCTCCCCTGAGAATTTTTTTTTTTTTTGTATTTTTCTGAAGCTGGAAACGGGGAGAGACAGTCAGACAGACTCCCGCATGCGCCCGACTGGGATCCACCCAGCACGCCCACCAGGGGGCGACGCTCTGCCCACCAGGGGGCGATGCTCTGCCCCTCCGGGGCATTGCTCTGCCGTGACCAGAGCCACTCTAGTGCCTGGGGCAGAGGCCAAGGAGCCATCCCCAGCGCCTGGGCCATCTTTGCTCCAATGGAGCCTTGGCTGCGGGAGGGGAAGAGAGAGACAGAGAGGACGGGGGGGGGGGGGGAGAAGCAGATGGGCGCTTCTCCTATGTGCCGTGGCCGAGAATCGAACCCGGGTCCCCCGCACGCCAGGCCGACGCTCTACCGCTGAGCCAACCGGCCAGGGCCACTCCCCTGAGAATTTTTAATGGTAACACATCAGATTAAATCAATGATTTAGGAACCTTTGTTCCAGCCAAATTCGAGCTGTTCCCCTTTCGTGGAACTGTACCCCCCCTCTGCCAGGGATGAACCTTGTGTACGTGTGCGTGTTGTGTACGTGTGCGTGTTGGGAAGGCAGAGCAGCCCTGGACCGTGCAGCAGCTTCCCGTTCCCCCGAGGCCAGGAGCGCTGTGTGTGGTGTGGTGGCCCCAACCGTCTGGGATTGAGTGCAACAACCTGGCCACCTGAGCAAAACAACTCTCTCTCTGTTTAAAGAACACAACAGCTTAGACTTAGTACATACAAAACCAGCTGGCTTTCATGCTCCTGCTCCCACCCAACACGAGGAGCCCTATATTTTTGTAGTTTGGTTTGTTTGTACAGAGATGGCGATAAGAAGTCTATATACAATATTTATAACCCGAAAAGATTGAAAGTATTTAACAAGTCCTGAAACTTAGCTCCAGTGGAGCGTCCCAGCCCTTCCCCTCTCCCTTCACCCCGAGGTGAGCACGCTTGTCCCTGCCTCCTAAACAGGAAGTACAGGAGAGAGCTGCAGCCCCCCGTGCAGAGTATTTATAAAGCACAACTTACAAACAGCCAGTGAAATACCTCATGCAGACGGAGATTGTACGCTTGTTCAATAGCAGATACTTTTTTTAAGTGAGAAGAGAGGAGATAGTGAGACAGACCACCATATGTGCCCTGACTGGGATCCATCTGACCAAGACCCACTCAACTGGGATCCACCCGACAACCCCTGTCAGAGGCTGACACTCAGACAAACCAAGCTATCTTCAGCACTGGGGCTGACGCTCAAACCGATCGAGCCACTGGCTGCAAGAGGAAGAGAGGGAGAAGGGGAGAAGAAGAGGAAGAAAAGCAGGTGGTCACTTCTTATGTGTGCCCTGACCGGGACCCGGGGACATCTGCACATTGGGCCAAGGCTCAATCCACTGGGCCAAGCGGCCAGGGCCTCAGTAGCAGATGCTTACTGACTAATTGGTGAATGCAGTTGTGGGAGACTTCCTGGCTGTGGTCAGCTTGGAGCCAGATTTAAAGGGGAAAGTGCTCTAGAACAGGCCTGCTCAGAGTTTAATGCACAGAGTCCCCTGGAGAGCTTGTTAAATGTAGGTTCTGATTCAGCTGATCTGGGAGAGTTCTGAGATGCTGCGTGTCTAACAAGCTCCCAGGGCTTCATGCTACTGCCCCAAGGGCCACACTTGGAGTTGCAAGGATCCAGATCAGCAGAGGTTTATATCACCAGCTGCACATTAGAATCACCTAGGGAGTTTTTTTTTTTTTTTTTGCATTTTTCTGAAGCTGGAAACAGGGAGAGATAGTCAGACAGACTCCCGCATGCGCCCGACCGGGATCCACCCGGCACGCCCACCATGGGGCGAAGCTCTGCCCACCAGGGGGCGATGCTCTGCCCATCCTGGGCGTCGCCATGTTGCGACCAGAGCCACTCTAGCGCCTGGGGCAGAGGCCACAGAGCCATCCCCAGCGCCCGGGCCATCTTTGCTCCAATGGAGCCTTGGCTGCGGGAGGGGAAGAGAGAGACAGAGAGGAAGGCGCGGCGGAGGGGTGGAGAAGCAAATGGGCGCCTCTCCTATGTGCCCTGGCCGGGAATCGAACCCGGGTCCTCCGCACGCTAGGCCGACGCTCTACCGCTGAGCCAACCGGCCAGGGCTCACCTAGGGAGTTTTTAAAAACTACCTGTGCCCAAACTCTAGTCCTGGCCAACTAAGAGCAGGGTCAGCTAACGGGGAGAGCCTCGGTGTGCAGCTGAGGCCTGCCCAGCCCGAGGCAGGGAAGGTAGACTCAGATCCCCGCAGCTCAAGTAATGGCCCACATTGCTCCATGTACTTGTGGTGATGTTCTGGGTCATGGGCCTGGGTGGATTTTCAAGCTGTAGAGGAATGACCCCAGGCACTGTTTTTCACCCAACTTCTGCTTCTAGCATCTGAAGCCCCATTTCGGTGGACGAGGTGATGGAGAAGAGGAAAGAAGATAAAGGAGCAGAAACTTAAAGGAATAGCAAATGGTGGGCGTGTGGAGAGGCTTTTTGAGCCAGTCAGCAGTCTGTTGAAACTCACCCTGGCTGATTTGATTATGGCTAATGCCCAGTGGGCCATGTGCTCTTCACTGTCCCTTTCTTAGGCAGGCTGTGGTCATTATCATGTGGATTTATCTTGGCCTTTCCCCTTGACTTTCTCTCTCCCTGCCTGCTGCCGCCCTGGGCTTCCCCTTACTCACCCCCTTCACTGAGTCTTCCTCTGTGTCTGCCCTCCAGACAAGCATGGTGTCCGTGGAGGGCCTCACGAAGCTGGTGGACCCCTCCCAGCTGACGGAGGAGTTCGACGGCTCCCTGGACTACAACCACGAGGAGTGGATTGAGCTGCGGCTCTCCCTGGAGGAGTTCTTCAACAGCGCTGTGCACCTGCTCTCGCGGCTAGAGGACCTGCAGGAGATGCTGGCCCGGAAGGAGTTCCCCGTGGACGTGGAGGGCTCTCGGAGGCTCATCGACGAGCACACGCAGCTCAAGAAGAAGGTGCTGAAGGCCCCCGTGGAGGAGCTGGACCGAGAGGGGCAGCGGCTGCTGCAGTGCATCCGCTGCAGCGATGGCTTCTCAGGGCGCAACTGCATCCCTGGCAGCGCCGACTTCCAGAGCTTGGTGCCCAAGATCACCAGCCTCCTGGACAAGCTGCACTCCACCCGGCAGCACCTGCACCAGATGTGGCACGTGCGCAAGCTCAAGCTGGACCAGTGCTTCCAGCTGCGGCTCTTTGAGCAGGATGCCGAGAAGGTACGAGGGGAGCCGGCCCGCCTGGGGCTGGGGCTGGGGGAGGGGTGTGGCTCAGCTCTCTGGGAAACTGGGCGAGGCTGCTAGTCCAGCTTCTGATTAGTGACAGTGCTTTGGTGGAAAGCTTTTTTTTTTTTTTTAAATGCTTCCTGGTTTTAGCTGGTACACATTTATTTCAATCTAATATTTGGCCATTGACCACTGACTTTTTAAATCTCTCCTTATATAGTGTTTATTATGCATCGGGCATCATTCTAAGCACTGGAATATTAATTAATTCATTTTAATCCTCTCAAGTCCTATAAAGGAGGTGTATTATCATTATCCCATTTTACAGATGCAAACACTGAGAGGCTAAATAAGTGGGCCAAACAAGGCAGTGCAGTGCAGCTGCAGAGGCCATGCTTTTCCTCACAGCTGGACGCTGCCCCTCTCAGGACATGTGGTGAGTGGTTCGAGCCAGCTGAGCAACAGGAATAACAATACTGGGAGCAGCACAGCAGCCTGACCCGCTGATGATCGCCGCGCAGTGTCCTTGACTGTTGACAAAACATTGCAGACGCAGGGCCACCGGGCCGTGTTCAATCTGCCAGCTTCCCCAGCCTTTGAGGGGCATGCTGGTGTTTCTGCTGAAGTGCCTGGGAATTGGGTGCCCCTCGATCTGGGGGCTACCGTGGCAGACGGCGTGTGAACCCAGCTTCTTTCCGTGTGGAGTGCAGGCTCTTTCTGCCGCCCCGCGTCTTTCTGAGGGTTTTCCTCAGCGCTCAGCACTTACGCAAGGCCCTAGTGTTTCCAGCAGTGAGTTTTCATAGCCTTCCGCTTATCAGGGGAGATATGAGAGAGTGGAAAAGAAAAATGTATCACATATCGCCTCTTCGCTGAGAACACACAGGTATCTTCTCTAGGTTCTTTCCAAGCCAAAGAGGAGAGATTGCCATTATATGTGCTTTCGGGGGAGTGAAATGGGCTCTCCTCCTCTCAGTTTTCTAGAAATAACTTATATTGAAATGCACAATACTACTCTACAATCTCTTAGTAGCCGGTGAATTTTACAGTGTCTCCTATAATGGCTTTGTGTCTCATATTGAAAATGTCTCTAGATATTTTGAAGTGATGAAATCAGGATATAGAGCTATACAGCGATGACCCCAATTAAGGCGCGCGTGCCGGCAGAGGTACAACTGGGAGAAAACTCAGCACAATGTTAATAGTTTTGATTTCTAGGGGTCAGGCTTATGGTTTATTTTAATTTCTTTGTATAAATTTTATGTATTTTCCGATCTCTTATCATTTATAATCAGAAGAAAATCAGCACATGTACTTGTAAAGAATGCATAGCCCCTTTCTATAGCAGAACTTTTGAACATCATTTAAGCTTGTAAGGGACAGGGGAAGGGGTTTCTTGCATAAACTGAGGAGTTGCATAGTCTCCCCGGACCTTCCTGAGGGCAGTTTGCCCAGTGGTCTGGCAGTCTTGGTCTGACCCTTGCCTGCTCTGGGAAGGGCCACTTGGAATACACAGAATCCTGTCACTGTTCACCAAGTGATGAGATAGCCTGTCAGCAGCCAGCTTCTGTGTGAAGCCAGGAGCTGGGACTTTGGCTCCTGACTAGTGTTAGAGAAGTTTGGAACATCTCCTGTTTACTTGGAATCTCTTCTGCTCTGGGATAGGGAACCTGCTTTGCATCCTGGCCTAGGTGACCATTTCAGTGATCCAGGGACAGAAGGAGAGGCAGGGGACTGAGGTCTGCCGAGATATATGTTAGAGTTTGAGGCACTTCCCAGCATCCCTGAAGTACAAAGAGATAGGGACTCTGCATAAGGCACAGATAGTGCCTGTCTCACAAACAAAACAAACCACACGCCTCCAGCACCCAGACGACCCTGGTGGGGAAGGCTGACATAGATTCCAACAGGTGCCGGTCAGCCAAGCAGTAACTGCTGCCACACGCATCCTCTCAGCTCCTGCTCCCAAGAATCACGTGGTGTGTGACCATCCCTCTTTCACAGCTGAGGAAGTGGGGGCTCAGAGAGAGGAGGTGGCTGGCCCAGGACCACCCTGCCAGTTAGACAGAGCCAGTGTTTTGTCTCCACAGCCCACCCAAGCTCTTATCCAATATCCGTACTGTCCTCGGCCCTATGCCTCTGCCTCCTGCTCCCACTGAGCACTGCTTGTTAGCCCCTGGCCCCTGGCCCAGGCCCTGATGACTCTCGGGAAGATCTCAGATCCCACATGCTAATGCTCACCCAACAGCAGAGCCTCCACCATTAGTGGAAGCCAATGGACCTCTTCTCAGAATAATATTTGCAAATGTACAAAATAATATATGTAGGCTTGGAAAATAATTATTGAAATATGGTTAACAGTTTTTTTAAAAAAATAACAGTAATGTATGTACTTGTTTAGAAACATGTTAAATAATAAAATCTACTTAAAGTCTCACGACTGCCACAGTTTTGAAGGAGCGATGAGCATAAGTGGTATTCTGGGGCAGCCACCCTGATGGGATATGAAACTATGTATTTGTCAGAGGCACGAGTCTTGCTGACAGTCATGTCGCTTGGTGCCTGCATTCATAATTGAAGAGAATGCTCTATTTCAGGTAGAGCTCAGTGAAAATGAAAGCATGTTTTTCCCCCATCCAAGTACATGATCCCTGAATCCGCTACTCTAAGCTTCGGTTCCTGTACCACGGTGTGCACCCGTGCCTTAGAGAGAGAGAGAGAGAGAGAGAGAGAGAGAGAGAGAGAGAGAGAATGTGTGTGTGTGACAGAGGGGAAGGCAGAGAATATCGAAAACAAAACAAGGACTGAGAGGATGACGGGAAGAGAGCAGCCCGGGAATGTTTTGATGCTGAGTCAGTGGTGAGAATGCTCTCAGGCTTGACCCAGCCGCCGCAGAAAATGTGCTGGGTATGGGGAAGGGGAGAAAAACAGCCTTTTTAAGTTACTTCAACATTAATTTAAAATATCTGTGCGTGTGGAATGAAGTGTCTCAGCTCTCGACTTATTTAGTATTTTTGAAAGGGGGCGGGGAGGGTGGCGGTCTGGGTGAGGGTTGTGTGTTAGATCCACATCTAAACAAGGGCCTGAGGAAATAGTTACTGCGTGAGCCACGTCTGAGCCTCCTTTCTGATGGGAGGCTTGTCGGAGGGCTCTGATTCCGGATCTGGGAAGCTCTTGGCGATCAGAGGAGTCTGGTGATCGCCCAGCTTCTATTTTCGTTAAGGGGGTGGGCACAGCATCTCCACTCTGGCCCTGTGGGTGACGGCTTGTTTCCCGGGGCTCGAACAACCGGCAGCTCCCCACTTAGCAGCTGGCCTTGGAGAGTATAGCCACTGCCTCTCACCACCTTCCCCTGCACTCTTTGTCTTGGAAGGAGTCTGTTCCACAGATAACTCACAAAGCTGGCCCTGTTCATTTAATATGGGAGCAGCTGCCATGAGCCCAAAACAAGGTACTTGGATAAAGACGAGTGGGCCAGAATTTTTGCCCTGGAGCAGCAAGCGGTCCTAGACTCATATTATTATTATTTATGTCTGCTGTGTGCAGCCCACTGTCCTAGGCACAGCCTTGGCAATGGAGGCGTGTTTAGGGACTGGGGTGTATTGCAGCTCGGGAATGACTGGAAGGCCTTACTGAGCAGTTGGTGGGAGCGCTGGATAATTCAGAGATAATTCAAATAACACTCATGCGTCTCGTGGGAAGACGAACTCTGCTGCCTCGACCCTGTGCTGTCTGGTCTCTAACGGATGCACCTGCCCTCCCTGTGTCCACTGAGCACAGGCTGGGGCGCCCTCCTTAGCCAGGCGCAGAGGATGGCTCCCTCTGCAGTCCTGCTTCACAGCACCCTGGGCAGCGTGGGTCTGGTAGTCACACCCCATTCCCAGGGAGAAAGGAGGCCTCTTTCCCATTAGGGGCCAATTTGGGGTATTAAGGGTCATTAAATAGACTCATTGCAGATGGCCCCATGGAAAAGGGATGGGTGCTACTCAGTGAAGGATCTTCTCTAGCCCCCCCCCTTTCTTGGGGGCCTAGGACTCCTGAGAATGGTGCAACTAGGAGAGACCCTGATGTAGAAAAGTCTACCTCCCATGCACTATAGAAAACCCAGCATTGTCATCCTGGTGACAGCCGGGTGACCTCACTGTGCCCATCTAAGTGCTCATGCCAATGATAAGTATCAGAAAATGCTGAAGCGGCCGCACCACCTGTCTTCTTATCTGGGGAAGGTCTTCCAGGCTTTACAGGGAAGAAGTACTTAGAAGGGCTCCAAAACATAACTAGACTTAACTGATGGAGAAACCTTTGTCTACTTTGCTTTTGAATAAAAGAGGCTATACTAATGTCTGTCTGCCCAGGAGACCCATATCCTAGTCTGGCCCAATGTCATTTCAGAAGAATATTCCCACTTCTGTGGAAGAATCCCCCCAAAGTGAACAGAGCTATTCAGTGGGTCTTCCAGTGTTGGCGTTGTACTTATTGCCAGTTTATGCAGCATTTGTTTCGTATGTAAACCCGTGCTTGAGACACACCCACAACAAGATATTTATCACCACACTGGGAGGGTATCTAGGGCCCACCTCCTCCGAGACAAGGTATCTGTCCAGATGGGGACTTCTCATTTGCCTGGAGGAGACTGGCCCACCGCACCGCCTATGGGAAAGCTCCCTTTGAAGAACCCCATTTCAAGTGCCTTTCTGCATATTCATCTTTGCATGAGGAAGTTCTGTTCACCCTTGGGTGCCATGTTCATGCTGAAATGGAGCTATGTGAGTGGGGCTTTTGATTTGTCCCGAGGTGTCACTTATGGTTGGGAAACCTTAGGTACATCTTTGATCTCTGCCCCCCAATTATATTCCCAACAAAGCGAAGACGAAGAATTTGGACTGGCTCAGGGACTTTTCACTTTTCTTCTGCCTCCACATGCACTGTTCTCATGTACAATACTCTCTCTTTGCAAAAACACCTTTCAGCGGGAGAAGTGGGGTTGCAGGCCATGTGTGTGGGCCTGGTGGTGGAGGCAGTGGCCGTGGTGGTGGGGAAGAGACTTTAAGGGGACACACCAGCACTTCTGGGTTGTTTTATAAAGACCCCCGCCGTCACCCCACCAAGTGCGTCCTGCCGTTCCTCCTCCTTTGAGACTTGCTGCACTAAATGATACCTGAGCCCCTTTATAGCTCAACAATTCTGTAACAGTATTTGCCTTTTGGCTGTTCATTCTCCCTGTATGTCTATAGGAGGCTTTTTTTCAGGGTTGTCACCTTGGGTGATGAAGGAAAATAAGAAACTTTTCTTAGTAAATAGAATCATAATCTGTTGAGTTCTTTTCCTGCTTTAAAAACAAAAACAAAACAAAAAAACGCCCACGCTGCTGCCCCGAGCTGTTCTGAGAATCGAATGGGATGGTGTATATGGAAGTGCCCGGCACCGTGCCCAGCCCAGCACGCTGCTCCCGGGATGGGCTTCCCTCCCCCCGCCCTGCAGTGTTTCAGTCATGACTTACTCTCCAGTCATCTGGCGCCTGCTGAGATCATGCAGTGTCATTGATGCTATCGTCCAAATGAACTTGTTTCAAATAATTGTCAGGGATCCCTAATGGAACAAAACCAAGAACTGAGCTTTGAGAGAAGTTGGCAATTATGATTTAGGTTTCTGGATGCCCCCAAAGGTCACTAGGTTGTGTGGTGTCCCTGGGTGGAACACCAGAGATGAGCACCCAGATCAAGTTGGGGTCACATTTGATGGGTCTGAGTTGGGGGAGGTGCTGCTGGGTAAGGTCTCTGGGAAAACAGTGTCTGTCCTTGAAGCAGCCTCAGAGAAAGCGATTCTTCTCAGGGGGGTGTGGTTGCCTCTCCCAGGCACCAGGTGCTGCTGCTGCTGGTCCAGGGACTACATGCTTGGGAACCACTGCTCTGTCCTCAGGTTTGGCGATGCCTAATAATTCCAGGCCAACCGAAAGGAATGGAGTAGATTTTCCCTTGGTTCTCTCCTGAGTAACTATGCTCCGCTGAGGCTCCAGACAAGATCCTGGGCTGAGAGAAGATGAACTAGATGACTTTCTACTTGCTAATTCCTTGACATTTTTTATTATTAAGTGAGAAGCAGGGGGGCAGGGAGGCAGAGAGCCAGACTCCCACATGTGCCCCAACCGGGATTCACCCGGGAAGCCCCCTACAGGGTGATGCTCTGCCCATCTGGGGTCACTGCCCCACTGCTTGGCAGCTGAGCTATTTCAGCACCTGAGGACCTGAGGTGGAGGCTGTGGAGGCCATGGAGTCATCCTCAGCATCTGGGGCCATCTTGCTCGAACCATTCGAGCCATAGCTGCAGGAAGAGGAGAAAAAGAGAGAGGGAGGAGGGGTAGAGAAGCAGATGGTCCCTTCTTCTGTGTGCTCTGACAGTAATTGAACTTGAGACTTCCACATGCCGGGCTGATGTTCTGCTGCTGAGCCAACCAGCCAGGGCTTCCTTGACATTTTGAACCTTGCTAAAATGGTTACTTTTCTGTGTGTGTGTGTGTGTGTGTGTGTGTGTGTGTGTGTGTGTGTGTGTGTGAGTGTGTTGTTGGTTGGGCATTTAGGCTATCTAAAAAGATATGACCAAATCTTGCAGAGTAGGATGGATTCACAGCTCAGCTCTTCTGTTCCTTTCGGGGTATGAAATAAGAGTGGGCATTAGGGGAATAAGTTTTGGGAACTTCGGAGACACCTGTCACTCTGCTTTGCATTATAGCTAAGAGTGTATTTGTTTTAGTCTCCTGCAAACTTGGGGACAGAAACACTTCCTACAGTCCATCTAAGAAATATGTCTATGCATGGTGATGTTATTGGGTATCTATGCAAACAAAATAATGTTACTTTCCGGCTACTCACTGTGAGAAAGTATTTACAGGGCCCATAGGGTGGAGGGCATATCGTGGTGGGCAGCAGGGCACCGTGCTGAGGGTTATGTGCTTATTGTTTTGCTGTTTGTATGTCCTGTTAACCACATTAGCAATTCAGGATATCCCCAGGATGCCATGTCACTGGGCAAAGTATCCCCTGCTGTTTCCTACCCTCTCCCTCCAAGGCACAAACAGTTCTGGTCACTCCTTAGGGCCCAAAGTAGGACCCAAAGTCTCATCTTGCCTGGGGTGGCGAGAACCTGTGGGGCCAGTTGCAGAGAAACTACACTGCCTCCCCTTCCTGCTGGCCCCTGGCCCATGGCCTCTTCACTTCACGGCCCAACCCCATGCCTCCCAAGCCAGCAGTGAGCTTGCCCCTTCCTGCTGGCCCCTGGCCCACGGCCTCTTCACTTCACGGCCCAACCCCACGCCTCCCAAGCCGGCAGTGAGCTTGCCCCTTCCTGCTGGCCCCTGGCCCATGGCCTCTTCACTTCACGGCCCAACCCCATGCCTCCCAAGCCAGCAGTGAGCTTGCCCCTTCCTGCTGGCCCCTGGCCCACGGCCTCTTCACTTCACGGCCCAACCCCACGTCTCCCAAGCCGGCAGTGAGCTTGGTTCAGAGTCATTTGTCAAACTGAAGTGCCATTGTAGTAATTATAATAAATAGTATTTTTTTTGAATGTCAGTTTTTAAAATGTTCTCACACTTCTGGCCTTAAGAGATTTTCTGGTCCAGCCCTTCCTTTTACGTAGAAAACTTTGACCCACCCAAAGTCATCCATCATGGTGGGTCATCGTTTGGTCTCCCACATGCTTCGTGTGGCAAGCATGAGTGTGTCATTTTCCAGGTTGGAAAGCTGAGACTTGGTGAGTTTGGGAGGTGCGCTTGGGATAGAGACAGGTAGACAGCACAGGAAGGTAAGTCTTCTGCTCTGAGGCTGCCGCCCCCAACCCCCAACACACACACACCACCCCCCACCCCTGATCTTGCTCTACCGGAGAAAAGCGTACATGCCAGCAACCTAGGAGGTAGCTAGAGGGGCTGGGGAGAAAGGGAGGGTGGCGTCAGCTGACCTGGGTCCCAGCTGTGGCTGTGGGGCGTGCCAACAAGTCTCTATGATTCAGTTGCCTGAGCCCTTTGTGTTGGGGGGGGGGGGTTCAAAGAGCTGTGACCTTTGGGAGCAGCCAGAAAGGCAAGGTTTTTATGGTCAGTTTGTAATTTCCTGCTTTTGGGGGGAGAAAGGCTCCGGTGCCCTCTCCTGCCCTCCCTCCTCCTACTGGGACCAAAACCAGCACCCCCTCCAGCCCCGCCGACTGGGCTCAGGGCGAGGAAGTGTGTCTGTGTTCCACCCCAACTCAGGACACCGTGTCCTGTATTATTTCCAGCCTGCAGATCCTGGGAATCTCTGCTTACTTTTTCTCATTTCCTCCCCTTGAACATTAGAAACGTTAGATTCCAAAAATAATCCAAGTCACAATGTTCTGCAGGCTGCATGTGTGAGTGTTTTCTCCCAAAGCTGTTTTTCTCCTTACGTCCTTTCTCCCCCTGCTTTCTCCCTGGCCTGCACTTTCAGCCCTACTGTCTGCTGGTCGCCAGGCCTGCACCGGGGGTGTGGGTGTGGGTGTGGGAGCCACAGGAGGAAGGAGCGCCAGGCACGGGAGGCCTGGCTCCCTCTCAGGTCTCTCACGAGGGCTACAGGGGTCAAGGCCTGAACTGTTGTATGTGAATGGCCTGCATCTGTGGCCTCTACTTCTGAATGGACCCCATAGAACTGTGCTCCCCGTGGTTAGCCCTCATAACCGAGAACGTGAACACTATGTTAACAATACTTTGCAGAATCCAAGTTGTCACACGACTCTGTCCACAGCAGTTTAGGAGAGCTAGGAATAGTAGGTGCTGATTAGTGATGGAGTTGTTGGAGGCACAACTGAGAAATATTCATTTGTCAATAGACCTTGAGTGTCTACTATGTGTCAGGTGATCGGCTAGAAGCTGGGAACCGTGTCTCCCAACCCCCAGCTCTGGATGGGGGCTGGAAATAGTGTAGGGAAAAACCAGTCTCAGTGTTGATGTGATTCGGACACCTTGTGAGAAAAAGACAGCTTAGAACTAGTAACCACTCCAGGGGTTAGACCCTGGTTAGACATCAAGGTCTCTGTTCCTTCCTTGGCAGGAGTTAGGTTTGGGGGGGGCTAGAGCATATGGGGGACAGAGTGGGGAGTTAGTCCAAGAAAAAAGAAAGCCTGTCAGCTCCGCCCAGGAGGGGAAGTGGAGGGAGTGTCTTGCGTCCCTTTTTGAAGAATGAAAGACAAAAAACAGGCCCTGGCTGGTTGGCTCAGCGGTAGAGTGTCGGCCTGGCGTGCGGGGGACCCGGGTTTGATTCCCGGCCAGGGCACATAGGAGAAGCGCCCATTTGCTTCTCCACCCCCACCCCCCTCCTTCCTCTCTGTCTCTCTCTTCCCCTCCCGCAGCAAAGGCTCCATTGGAGCAAAGATGGCCCGGACGCTGGGGATGGCTCCTTGGCCTCTGCCCCAGGCGCTAGAGTGGCTCTGGTCTCGGCAGAGCGACGCCCCGGAGGGGCAGAGCATCGCCCCCTGGTGGGCAGAGCGTTGCCCCTGGTGGGCGTGCTGGGTGGATCCCAGTCGGGCGCATGCGGGAGTCTGTCTGACTGTCTCTCCCCGTTTCCAGCTTCAGAAAAGTACAAAAAAAAGAAAGACAAAAAACAAATCGAATCTCCAGGGGAGTGGGCTTTTTCAAGATTCCTTTCTAGGCATTTACTTTGAAGAACTCACCTACCTCTTTCCCTTCACCTTCTGCCGCACCCACTGCACCCCTTCTCCTTCTCCACTGTGACCTGTCTTCCCCTTGACCTTGCACCTCCTACAGCCTGTGCTTCCCACCCTTTCGCGCATCCATTCTCTGCACCAGCTTCCCTTCTGTGTCCTGCTTCCCTCCTGGGTGGAGCTACAGGAGAGCCGGAGCGTGGGTCAGGCCTCTCTGGGAGGGCGGGCAGCACACAGGCCAAAGCATGGGTCAGGCCTCTCTGGGAGGGCGGGCAGCACACAGGCCAAAAGTGCCAGCAAGGCTTCTAGAAGGAGTACTGACTTAGCATCACAGAGGCCTGGGTTTGAATCCCAGCGCAGTCATTCCCTCGCTGACAGGCTGTCTGTGGCCGGTTTACCTTCTCTGAGCAGTATTTTTTTTATCTGTAAAATGTAGACTTTAATGCTTGTCTTAGGACTGTGGTTGGATTTTTTAAATGTATGTAAAGCATCTGTTAGGCCCAGAGCCCAGTAGCGGTCGGGGTGTGGAGACAGACCTGAGCTGGGTCCCACAGATGGGATCAGGAGTGGAGCGAGGCCTGGGGAGGGAGGGCGTTCACAACGAGGACGCTGAGCAGACAGTGGGCAGCCTGTGGCAGTGAGCGTGGAGGCGAGGAAGGGGCCTGGTGCCCTGAGAAACCAGGAAGGGGCCCTGGGGAAGACCCACTCAGCGAGTATGAGATACAAGATCTGCTGCTAGTCAAAGGAAAAGGCGAGATCTTAGAAGAAAAGCCAGTTAAAGAAGCGCCAGATATTCGCTGGGGCCAGGCAATTGGAAGATGAGCTATAATCAGGACTTCCCGTGTGGGAGCGTAGGGCCCTGGCAAACACAGAGCCGCTACATGGGGAGAGTTCTCTGAGCCGCCTGTCACTGCTACGGGAACAACACAGATGGGGAAACCTGAGCCAAAGTCGGGGTGCAGGGAAAGGGAGAGCATGGCAGCCTCAGAGTATAGGAGGCTCTGGGAACACCCCCTGTCCAATGTGACCAGAGCTCAGGCTCTGGGAGGGGGGTGCCGGAGGGTGAAGTCCGTGTTGTGCGCATTACCAGCCGTCACAAGAGAGGGTTAGAAATCCAGTCACACCATTCCCAGGGGACTGTGATGAGAACTAGATTCTGATGAATGGTTCAGGCCCTGCCAAGAGCATCTTAGAATCTGGGATCTTTGAATCAGTCAGGGGGTCTAATCCTTACCCCAGAGCAGAACTCCCTTCCAGCCTCCTGCACTGACACGCGCTCTTCCAGGCTCTGCGGAGCACGTGCGGGGGTGAGGAGGCCACAGCTTTGTGCAGCCGCCTGTTACACAGCACCATGTGTTAGACAGTCCTCCTCCCGCAGGGCCAGAGGCTGCCTTCTAGGAACTCTCACTGTGTGGTCCCCCAGACTGGTCTCTTCCTTCTCCCGCAGGGTAGCCCTCCGCTGACTCCGCAGCCCTCACTGACCTTCCCAGTCTGTTCTGCTCCAGGTGAACTCCCATCAGTTCTTCTGGCCGATTTTCATTTGGCTGTAGGCTTGGCTCTTCAATTCAGCCTTCTTGCAATAAGTTTTTCAAATATTAGAAGGAATGGGGAAGGGTCTACACTTCTTGATCCTACTTTCACAAGTGAGAAAATGATTTCTTATAGCTCAAGTTAGTCTGAAACTCCTGGGTATTTTTCACCCAGAGAATTATTTTCTGTCATTCAAATTGAGGCATTGCCTGGTAGGTGAACACAAGAGGACGGCTTGTCATGTGCACGCATAGAGAACCTTTTCCTATGTAAATACTGAGTTGATCAGTGTTTGGTGCCTGAGGTAGGTGTGCCCAGCTCAGGAGCAGTCACTGTTCTTCAGGGAAGAGCCTCATTCCAGGGTGTCCACTGTTCCAGTCCCATCCCTATGTCCCATGACTCTCCCAAGCAGAGACAAAGTTTCATGGTCTTGGATAGGGTTGGAAGTAAAACCCAGGATAAAACATGGAGAGTGTTGGTCAAATAAGTTTGTAAATATGATATATAGGTTTGCTCGCTAGTAGTTTGCATTGGGTGTAAGGGACAGGCTGTAAGCAGGCAGGGTTGTTATACCCTAAGGCTTAGTTTTAAGACTAAGCCTTTCCTATCCTAAGTGACTTTATATCAGAGACTTCCTTGTTTGTATATTGGATTAAAGGTTTTGATTTCTACACTATAAAATGGGGCAGACCGGGAGCTTGCTCTCTCTCAGTTCCTGAGTTAGCATTAGAGAGGAGAGCAGAGAAAGGCCACGTGGAGGAGAGGAGAAGCAGCCAAGATGGCGGGGTGCTGAAGGAGAAGCCAGTTTGTGCAGAGTTTGTGCAGAGAGAAGGAGATGGGGAACAGAGGTGAATAAAGCTGGTGAGGTAGGAATCTTTGATTCTAGGAAACTCGGATAAGTCAGTGGCTTTGGGAGCCCTGAATGGAAAGGGAAGTGTTTTCCCACTGTGTGTATTTCTTGTGTTTCTAGCTGCCAGGTGCAAGCTAGGATTAAAAGGTAATGGCCCACCAGTTCTTGGCTCTGTTGTTTCATTACCATCTAGTCCGAATCAAATGGGAACCTGCATGGGCCAGGCAGCTGTGATGGTGGCCGTGGATACTGGCTTTACAGAGAGGAACATTCATTTCCTTGGGGGGAAGTCGGCCTCTACTTGAATCTCAGCAGGGTTCTTCCCCACATCCCCATTCCGTGTCCACCAAGAAACTTCCCTGTGTTGCCCTGTGGCTCACCTCCAGCCCCTCCTTAGAGACCCCTTTCCAGGATGAGAAGGCCTGCGTGGGGACAGTTGCTGACGTGGTGAGAAAAGACATGCCCTTTCTTGGTATAGAGAAACAAGGGACGTTTGTTTTCTCCGTGCAGATCAGGTGGACTGACTGGTTCGACCTCAGAGTGGCACTTGTGCCCCAGGAGACCTCCCTAGGGAGCTGACCCTTGTCATGTGGTGTCAGGTGGGGGAGCGACCCGAAGGACCTAGGATGGAGAGGGAGACGGCTTGGGCGTTCAGCCCCTGTCATCAGGACATCCTCTTCTGCACCTTGCATGGTCCCACCTTGTCATACCGACTCTACACCACCCTCCCCCACTCTGCCCACCGAAACCCTCCCCGAGCCCAGTGTCCAGCTCACGGGCTCCTCTCCCCACTCTTCCCTGTTGGAGGATGTCTCTCTCTCCTCTGGGCATTTTTCTTCTTGCTCTCATCCAGCTCACTCAAATTGGCCCTGTGCCAACCCATCTTATTGTAGCTTTACACCAAATGATGATACATCTATGCTCAAAGGCCTCATTCCCCCAATTATATGGCAGATTCCTGGTCAAGGCCTGTGTCTTAGACAACTCTGTGTTCCCCCAAGGCACAGCCAGTGCCAAGTAAAAAATGGACCGCGGCACAGTCTGTACTCAGTAGGCTGCCTGGGGAAACAGAACTTTTGTGGGCACTCTGAGCCGGCACAAGAGCGCCACCTACTGCTGAGTGGTGGTTTCAAGGGACTTGGTGCTCATGCTCTCTTTGAACTGGGGTTTTAGCAAGTTTCATCTGCAGTGGAGAGATGTGGATGCGGGGATTCTAGTCCTGGGGCTTTTATACTAATCCAAGTGTGAGCAGACGGGGTGGCAGTGGGAAGGAGAGAGACAAACCCTGGAGACACTAATGGGGAGAAAGTGGACCGAGTGACCAGCCAACGATGTCAGGGAGGAAGGAGAGCTCAGGAAACTACTGGCCTTCACATTAGGATTGTGATAGCAGGAAGGGAGAAGGAAATTCCCCAAAACATTTGGAAGAAGGTTGGATAACTAAATTAAACTCGTATTTTAATTTCTTCTAAGACACAGAAAAGTGAGAGAAGTGGTGATGAAGGTTACTAAAAATGTTCCCCCAAGTTACCTGGTTATTGCACATCTGTCCTGCTCTTGGGGTCAATGGCACTATCCAAATGCAGGAATTCGCCTTAGTCCTCTGGCTAAGATTATTTTATTATTATTTTTTTTACAGAGAGACAGAGTCAGAGAGAGGGATAGATAGGGACAGACAGGAACGGAGAGAGATGAGAAGCATCAATCATTAGTTTCTCATTGCGACACCTTAGTTGTTCATTGATTGCTTTCTCATATGTGCCTTGACCGTGGGCCTTCAGCAGACCGAGTAACCCCTTGCTCGAGCCAGCGACCTTGGGTCCAAGCTGGTGAGCTTTTTGCTCAAGCCAGATGAGCCCGCGCTCAAGCTGGTGACCTTGGGGTCTTGAACCTGGATCCTTGCATCCCAGTCCAATGCTCTATCCACTGCGCCACCGCCTGGTCAGGCTGGCTAAGATTTTTAAAGAAACGGATGTTTAACTTGCCAGGTGGACTCAGGGGGTAATGTGTCAACCCAGTGTGCCAGAGGTCGCAGGTTTGACCCCTGGTCAGGGCACACAGAGGAAACAATCAGAGAGTACATAACTAAGTGAAACTATTAGTTAATGCTTCTCTCTTTCTCTCCCTTTCTCTCTCCCTCCTTCCCTCCCTCCCTCCCTCCCTCCCTCCCTCCCTCCCTCCCTCTCTCCCTCCTTCCCTCCCTCCCTTCTTCCTTTCCTCCTTTCCTCCTTCCCTCCCTCCCTTCTTCCTTCCCTTCCTCCTTCATTCTCTCCCTCCCTCTCTCCATTCTCCCCCTTTCACTCTCAAATCAATGGGAAAAAAAGAAAAACAAGAAAGAAATGGAGATTTTTGACAAGTGATTGAGCTCTTTGTTCCAGAAGTCCTTCTTAAGCTCCTGCAGGGGGTGTCTGCCAGCTGGGGCCTGGGAGCTGGGAGCACCTCCTCCTGCAAGCGCCTGAGCCTGGCTCCCACGTGGCCCTCACCTATCCAGAGCCCCATCACTGAAGCTTCTGCTAGAAGAGGGGAGAAGGGGTGTGGGTCAAATAAGTTTGCAAATATGATATGTATGTTTGCTCGCTTATAGTTTGCATTGGGTGTGGGGGGCAGGCTGTAAGCAGGCAGGGTCCTTATAGCCTAAGGCTTAGTTTTAAGACTAAGCCTTTCCCATCCTTTTAATACTAAGAGCTTCTCAACACTAAGCTTTTCCTCACACCCTTGACTGTTGCATGATGTGGGGTGGTGCACTCTTATGAGGAGTCCCATTTATGCCTCAGATAAGTGGCTTTGTATCAGAGACTTCCTTATTTGTATATTGGCTTAAAGGTTTTGATTTCTACACTATAAAATGGGGCAGACCGGGGGCTTTCTCTATCTCAGATCCTGCCATCAGCATTGCAGAGGAGAAGAAGCCAAGATGGTGGAGTACTAAAGGAGAAGCCAGTTTGTGCAGAGTTTGTGCAGAGAGAAGGAGATGGGGAACAGAGGTGAATAAGGCTGGTGAGGTAGAAACCTTTGATTCTAGGAATACTCGGATAAGTCAGTGGCTTTGGGAGCCTTGGATGGAAAGGGACGTGTTTTCCCACTGTGTGTATTTCTCACCTGCCGGGTGCGAGCTAGGATTAAAGGTAATGGCCCACCAGTTCTTGGCTCCATTGTTCCATTACCGTCTGTCTGAATCAAATGCGAACCTGCACGGCCAGGCAGCTGTATGGTGGCCGTGGCTACTGGCTTTACACCGTACACGGGGGAAAGAGGAGTGCTACCTCTCTTCCTCAGCTCAAGGTCAAGCTCACCTAGTCCAGACCCCTTCCAGCACAGCACCTGCTCCCTCCTCTCGGAGAGGGACTCCTGAAGGAAGGCCACCTCCTCCTTTGCCCATGTGAAAACTTTTCCCCAGATGTGCAAGGGATTGGCTGATTTTAGGGTGCGTGGGAGGACTGGCTGCGAACACCCAGCAGACACTTCGGTTTTTGCAGTAACAATAATAGTTACCGTTGACTGTGTGCACCCTGTATGCCAGGAACAAACCATAGCTCATCTACATCAACTTGCCAAGGGCCACATCTCAGTTTATGCCTAAATTTAGCTATGGGAGAAAGTTGGGCACTCTTTTCTTAGCTTGGATTAAGTAGGGTTCGACCTCTTCAATTCTACATTTCGGGAAGTGAGTGAAGCACATTCCCTCACTTTGTTCCTGTAAGTACTTTGTCAGTATTTGTAGTTCAGATGGAAGGAACTTGGCCCCTGGAGTCAATGTCCCGGGGCTGCCTGGGCTGACTCCTGCCTTGGTTGGTCCTGCGTCTGGTCTGCTTGACTTGCTGGCTCCTGGATGACCATTTCTTCCCCACAGGGGGATGTGCGTATTGCCAGTGCTGCCAGGGGTTCAGTTCATCCAGGCAAACAGACTGGGAATGCAAACCCCCCCCCTTATTTAAAGTCTGAAAATACTTATATTAGTAATGGACTTGGTGAGACTTCATTACATCACTTAGCATGAGGAGGGCAAGAGCGAAGAGGGAGGCCTTTTAGGCCCAACATGAGCCTGTGCATCTCCAGGCGAAGCTGAGCGGCAGCTCGTTTTCCAGGATAGGGTGTGATTTTAGCATGAAATTTTGCAGCCTGGGTTTCTCTAATCAGAGAGCAGCTCCTCTTTTGTGACTGCCAGCTTATCCTGTCTGAACCCAGAGAAGTGGAAAGGAATCAAGTTGAATTCAGCACCTACTAGGTGTCATACACTGTGCTGGGCACCTTTCATAGGTTGTCCTGACCTCCTCCTTTATATTTATCTTTTTGGCCCAGACATTGAAGGGTCTGTGAGAGAAGGGAGTGGAAGAGGAAAGGGGGGAGTAGAGGGAGGCAGAAACCCTTAGGTGGTGAGAAGTCTGAAATGTAGTAGTTGATTTTGTGAGATCAGGGCTGGCGTGGACTCCCCTTTGCAATGAGATAATGTCTGTCTATCTGAGGGCCTCAGTGTAGACATCCAGTTCAAGGTTAAAGGGAATTGACCATGTCACTGCCCTTCAGTGCCTCCCACTGTGTCTGAAGAAGGGCCCAGTCCTGAGGCTTTTGACCTCTGTCCCGTTGGGAGCTGGCCCTCCCTGTGCCTTCTCATCTGCTCCCACACTCACTTCCTGCTCTAGAGCTCTTTGTGCCTCCTCTTGACTCCAGGTTGTTGTGAGCATGCAGGCCTTTGCTCACGCTGTTTTCTCTCACTGAGATGCCCTCCTCATCTACATCTTCTTCACCCAAATCCTGTTGTCTTTCAAGTGTTACTGAGCTGTTGCCACCTTCTGGAAGCCATCCGTGTTTTTCTCTACCTCTACCACCTAATTGTGCCAGGTGCTCCTCTGCTAGACGCCCTTAGTATACACACTTTTCATAGTACTTTTCACACTTAATTGACAGAATAGTGAATACATTTGTCTCTCTCACTAGACTTTGACCTTAATCTTTATCATCGATTTCTAATTCAGTGTCTGGAATACAGTGGATGCTTAATGAGTGGAGAAAATATTATGTGAAGCATCACGGACATGACACTGTATGAGGATGCTTTTGCCTACAAGACACAGAAACCCAGGCTTTGTTGCACTGTTCCATCTTCAATTCATTTTGTCCCTTTCCCTCCTGTCTTTTTTAAAATGTTAATCATGCCTGACCTGTGGTGGCGCAGTGGATATAGCGTCGACCTGGAACACTGAGGTCGCGGGTTCGAAACCCTGGGCTTGCCTGGTCAAGGCACATGTGGGAGTTGATGCTTCCTGCTCCTCCCCCTTCTCTCTCTCTCTCTCTCTCTCTCTCTCTCTCTCTCTTTCTCTCTCTCTCTTTCCCCTTCTCTAAAATAAATGAATAAAATCTATAAAAATGTTAATCATGGTTATTTTGAAAGTCTTAATCTGCTAATCTGTAGCCTGATCATCCATAGATCTGTTTCTACTGACTATTTTTATTTTTATCTATTTTATTTTTCTCTGCTTCTTCACATTTCTAGTATACTGGATACTAGATATATATTTGTATAGGCTCTTGATTAGGTTATCTTTCTCTAAATACTGTTAAATGTTGTTCCGGATGCAGTTAAATTATCGGCAGATCTTGATCCTGTTGAGCCTTGGTTTAGTCTTTGCTGTGGCAGATCTATTTTCATCTTTTCAATAATCACAGGGGGTAGTCCTTATTCCCAGGGTGTGGTTTTTACTCCTACAGCCTGATCTTCCTGGGCTCCCAACTCAGTGCCTGGAGTGATCACTGAAGTCTCTTCACACTAAGCGCTGTGTAACCTCTCTAATTTCTCTTTAGCTCTCACTATCCTCCCCTCTGTTCTTTGCTAGATATTCTGGAGTCTTGCCTTGCATGTGTATAATTTAAGATTTGCCCAAAGACCTGAAGGAAATCTTAATGAATATTTTTAGGGCTCCTTTTCTTAACTCCCTCCGATTCTATCACTGAAATTCCAACCACTTTAACAGCTCTTCATGAACTCTGATCGCTGGTTTTTCACACCCATCAAGACTGCTGCTTTCTGCTCAGCTCCTCATTTCCTGCTCCACAATTTGGAAAATCCTGTCAAGGAGAGAGCCAGGGTGAATACGGGGCTTACATGAGTGATTACCTTCCTTCAAGGGCCATTGGTCTGTTACTTGTTTATCAATGCTTCAACTGGTTTATAGATGAGTTAGATCTGATACCAGCCACCCGATGTTGGACAGACCACAACTCTCCATATATTTAAATAAAAATTCAAGTTCATCAGAATCACCTGGAGTGTACCTACTGAATCAGTATCTCAAGGGTAGGGCCTAAGAAACCATATATATTTATTGTAAAGAAAACACTGCAGATGGTGCTGAATGAAAGTTTGTGGACTTCTGTGGTAGGCGCTGGAGTAGTGACTTTGGAGAAAAGAGAAATCAGTATGGACTCAGTTGGTCAGAGAGGCATCAAGAGGAGACTTTAATTGTATTTCGAAGGATAGGAATAATGTGGATATTTGGGTGTGGAGCATTTCATGAGGGGAAAGACTCATGAGCATAAATACGGGGGTGGCAATGAGTGTGGTATGATGTGTTTGCATGGCAGTGAAGGGAATGTGGCTGGAAGGATGCGTGGTGTGGGATGGTAGTGTGAAATAATAGGGTCAGGACGATTTGGACCAGTCAGGGAGGAAGGCGGCACCTTGAATGCCAGAATAATGAGACTGAATTTTGCATTGCAGATGACAGAGAGCAGCAATCATTTTGTGTGGTGTGTTTTGTTTTTGTTTTTTTTTGACTGAGAAAATGACATGGTGAAAGCGGTGTGCCGGAGCAGTGGATCCAGTGGGGGCAGATGGCTTGGTATAAGGGAGACAGCGGAGTCAGGGAGACCAGTAAGGAAGTGGTTGCAATCATCTAGGCAGCAGGCTTAGAAGTGCGTGGCCGCAGTGAAGGAAAGTGAAGGGTATATTTCAGCGTTATCTGAGGAGAGAAAGAACAAATGGGGTGAAGATGTGGGAAGTTGGGAGAAGGTGACGATCTTGTAGAAAAGCTATAGTAGCCGTAGATGCTGTGGGACAGCGAGGGCACGTTTGCATGGAGCCCATAGTCGCTGTGTGACTAGGAAATGTGGGTGTGCATTTGGGAGACAATTTGATAGTGGCTTAAAAGCGTGGACTCGGGATTATACAGATCTATAGATGTGAGTTTTCAACATGCTGTTTTGAGTTTTTATTATGTGACTTTGGCTGAGTTCTTTAATCTCTTTGAGTCTGTTTCTTTAACTAGAAAAAGGTGGTGATGATGGTATCTATCACTAATTGGGCTGCTCTGAGGACTAAGATGTGTGTGAAACCCACTGTGTGGAGCCTGGCACGTATTTGTTCCTGTCAGTTATCTGGAAGCGAAGGCTAGAGGGCACGCTGGAACAGAGGAAGTTGTATGGGATTAAGGTTCAGATGGGCACTAGATTCTAAACTTACCTTCATCACTTACAAGCCATGTGGTCTTCAGCCATTTATGTCCCCTCTTTGTACTGAGTTTTCAGCGTGTTTCAGGTGGAACGAACGATACCTTTTTTGTAGCATGATAAGGACTATGTGAAATAACCCACAGAAGTACTTGGCACGGGGCCTGGCACATGAAACAGGAAATACTATTTGTGTTGTTGAAGTTGTGAGCCTGGGTGGATTTTCAGATGGACAGAGACTGACGAATAAAGAGCAAAGGACTGCTGGCCAAGTCTCAGACTGTCACAGTAAGGGTGTGGAGGACAGGAAAAGAAGCTGTGAGGAGGCAGCCAGGAAAAAGAAAGTAAGTTTGGATAAATCGGTGTAGGACTGGAGGGTTGGTGAGCTTTCAAAACCAGAGGATTCCTGTTGTTTTTGTCATGCTGGGACCAGACGTGGTGTGTCAAGGATGAGTGTGTAAGTGTGTAAAAGTGCTCTTTCTCCTAAGAGAATTTAGTGTTGGACAGACCTGTCAAAGCAGGAGGGAGGAGCTCATCATGTCTGCAGCCAGATAGCCCACCCCTGAAAATAACCTTGTTAGAAGGCCAGCGAGAGGGTAGAATTTCAGAAGGGGCTGCATCAGATCAAAGGGAGATGCGGCTGAATAAAGAACAAGGAGAGGAGAAGGTCGGTTTTCACCGTGGTTGCAGACTTAAGAAAGTAGTAAAGTTAGGACCTAGTATGGGTTAAGAGGAGAGTGGATGGAGGAAGAACCAAGGCAGCAGGGCAGAGCACACTTCTGAAAATTTGGCAGTGACCAGAAGGATAGATGGAATGAAGCTCTGAGCACAGTGGTAGGTGGAGACACAGGGTTAAGAGCATCAACACTGGAACTAGGACTCCTGGATTTGAATCTTGGCTTGGCCACTTATTAGCTGTGTAACATTGGGCAAGTTAATTAACCTCTCTGTGCCTTAGTTTCCCAATCTGTAATGTGGAGATGATAATGTTGGGGTTAATATTAGGTAGATAATTATGAGGTTATTAAAGGGATTAAATGAGTTAACATATGCCAAGTGCTAGAACAATGCCGGCACATTGTGAGCATGCAACAAACATTAGCTTCTGTTACCATTATTGTTGTTGTTACTCTTCTCATGACTGCTGTTATTGCAACTGAAAATAAGAAAGGAGGATGGAGCCTGATCAGACAGTGGCATAGTGGATAGAGTGTCGGACTGGGACACAGAGGACCCAGGTTCGAAACTCTGAAGTCACCGGCTTGAGCGCGGGCTCATCTGGTTTGAGCAAGGCTCACCAGCTTGAACCCAAGGTCACTGGCTTGAGCAAGGGGTCACTATTGTCTGCAGTAGTCCCCGGTCAAGGCACATATGAGAAAGCAATCAGTGAACAACTAAGGTGCCACAATGAATTGCTGCTTCTCATCTCTCTCCTTTCCTATCTGTCTGTCCCTATCTGTCCCTCTCTCTCTCTGTCTCTGTAAATAGATAGATAGATAGATAGATAGATAGATAGATAGAAAGGAGGATGGAGAAGGGAAGCTAAGGAGAGGCATAGTACTGTTGTATTTATAGTTTGGCTCTGAAATATGGATGCATCACCTACCAGGTAGTCCTCCTTAGACTCCACTAAGTGTCCTGACTCTCTTGACTGCCTTGGGCCATGTTTGGCATGGATCTACACAGGATGACGTAAGATGGGAACCATGGCTTACCGTCAGTCTCTGTCCTTGCGCAGTCAGCTCAGGCACAAGCAGACACGACCCATGGAGGGCAGCTGCAGAAGCTGCCGTGGCTCAAAAACCCCATGTCCCACAGGAGCCAGTATCTCTTGTAACGGCTCCATTGGCACAGCTTCCAGGGTCCCTGCAGTGGACATCCTAGCTACAGGTCACCCCCTCAGGGAAGCCCAACATGTGGTGTCCCCATCAGATATTTATAGTTCATTGTTAGTCCTTCCAATGAGGTATACTTGACCAACTAGGGAGTTTACCATAGGCACGTTTAGTAACATGTTGACACACACTATCTTCATCTGTTTGTTAATGAAGATCAGATTATCATGCAGAAGGGGAAAGGGTTTTGTTAATCCCTTGCTCACAGTGGGACATTGACCTGTTTTTTGTTTGTTTGTTTTTTGCGCATTGTGACACCTTAGTTGTACATTGATTGCTTTCTCATATGTGCCTTGACCGCGGGCCTTCAGCAGACCGAGTAACCCCTTGCTTGAGCCAGCGACCTTGGGTCCAAGCTGGTGAGCTTTTTTTTTGCTCAAACCAGCTGAGCCCGCGCTCAAGCTGGTGACCTCGGGGTCTCGAACCTGGGTCCTCCACATCCCAGTCCGACGCTCTATCCACTGCGCCACCACCTGGTCAGGCCATTTACCTGTTTTATAGAGAAACTGGGACCATTCTTGTTGTGAGCAACATCCTAGGACGTTAGTCTGGGATTTGGGGATTTGGGTGGAGAGGGTGTGAGAAACATGGTAGGGAATCTATAGCATCTCTACAGGTCAGAGACATAGCCTGGCCTGTGAAATTGTTGGGTGACCAGGCTGATTCCTGAGGCTGCAGTGATGAGGTCTCCCAGGTAGCTGCATTTATGGCGAAAGATAAAAATGGCTTTTCTTTCATACACTACATTAAAGTATGCTGCCTGGCATGCCAAAATCCTGAAGGAAGACGGGCAGAGCCCAGAGAAACTCACCCCTCTCGATAGATACTTATTGACCTCAATAGTCTATCGGGCACACATCCCAACCACCTTTTCTATCTATAGATACCAGTGGGCAGGTGGTCTCAAGAATTCTGGGAACCTAGAAACTAGGTTCACATTTTGGGATCCTATGTTCTTTCCTCTCTTTTCTCCACTTTAGAAAAGCAGGAAAGCTCAATCTTAGGCAAGTGGATAATTGAATACCCGAGTCAAAGGGGCTTAAGAGTCCTGGGCCAGAACATACACACGGGGTCTGTGTGTTGCCCTGTTTGCACAAGAACACGTGTCAGTCAGCCTTCACGGGAAGCAGAATTGTAAAGCAGGCAGCTTGCTTTTGGTTCCCACCCACTTCTCGTCTGGGGGCTTCTCTTCTGTCTGGGGCTCCTCTGCCACCCCATTTTTGGATCTCACCCCTGGTTGTACTCACAAAGGGCCTTGCTTTCTCACTGAGCTATTTCTTATGTAGCTCCTTCTATATTAGAATAAACTAATTCCAAGCGGGGTTGCACGTATAATACATTTTAATAGAACCTGTTCTGAGTGAAAAACTGTTGAGAGCCGAAGGGGTAGAGTGTCTATCGTATTTCCCCATGTGTAAGATGCACCGTTTTTTGAAAAATTTGGGGTCTAAAAACTGGGTGCGTCTTATACAGTGGTTGTAGTTTTTTTACTTGCATTTCCTGCTTTTTCGTGCCTGCTTTTGCTCTCATTGTTGAAGACAGTGATTCGTCATCAGACACAGATGAGGACAAGCTAATGGATGGGAGTTTTGACAGTGATGAGGAGTTGTATGAATTTTATGATGAATACAACTTGAGTTCCATAACTTTATGTAATACATTTCTTTTTTCAAATTTCGAGCCCCGAGATTAAGGTGCATCTTCTGCGTGGGAGCCTCTTACACATGGGGAAATACGGTAACAGTGAAGGTGTTGGGATGCCTTAGAGAGGATGGGGAAGCAAGGCCGGAGGGAGTGCATCCCTGGCCAGGCCACACAGGGAGGGCAGGAGGGCACAGGGAAAGCCCTGAGAGCACTTGCAGGTTTCTTGAGTCCTGTGTGGGCAAGGGCACTGTAATGCCAGTGGCCAAGGCCAGGCAGGTTCACACTGGATTCGGGCAGACAGTTGAGGAACTGCAGAGCCGGAAAGCCTCAGGACATTCCCGTTTATTGAAGGCTCACAGAGATGGGCAAGCAAATAAGCAAAGGAAAACCACTTTTTGCAGGGAAGGGCAAGGGATCGGGAACACTGCCCCTTGCGGTGGCGGTGGCGGTGGCTGAGGTTGTCAGAGAACCACACCGCGCGGTGGTGAGAGAGCAGTCTGGAAGAATTGTCACTAAGGGAAAGCACTCATACATTTTTATAGAGACACACACATGGCTTTCTGCTATGTGCTCATGCACTAATCATGCAAAATGCTTGCAGCCGGGAAACCAGTGAGCAAGCCTAACACAGCTGTTTTTCCAACAGCTACCCACACGGCCCTGAGTATATGTCACTGTGGAGGCGGTGGGAGGATGCGTGGGTGACTCTGCTCTGTGCAGCACCCTGTGGTTGCTCTGGGGGTGCATCTCCGAGAGGGTCGGGCTGGGGATGTGTTTGTGTCTGAGCTGCAGGTGTGAGTCCCAGTAGCCATGGCGATTTCTCAGTACAGTGAAGCTCCTGCAGCTCTAAATCCACACCTATCGTCTGTTCTGTGCTGTAAGTGAGAACGCTGGGGAACTGTGTGCAATAGGATGTGCTTGCTCTATGGATTTTAAAACCTGTCGGGTATGGCCTGACCAGGCAGTGGTGCAGTGGATAGAGCATCGGACTGGGATGCAGAGGACCCGAGGTCGCCAGCTTGAGCGTAGGCTCATCTGGTTTGAGCAAAAGCTCACCGCCAGCTTGGACCCAAGGTTGTTGGCTCAAGCAAGGGGACACTCAGTCTGCTGAAGGCCCCACGGTCAAGGCACATATGAGAAAGCAATCAATGAACAACTAAGGTGTCTCAGTGAAAAACTGATGATTGATTCACATCTCTCTCCGTTCCTGTCTGTCTGTCCCTATCTATCCCTCTCTCTGTCTCTGTTAAAAAAACACACCAAAAAACCAAAAACCAAAAAAAAACCTGTCAGGTTATCAGCACTTAATAAGCATGAGCCATCGTCTTGTTTGACTCTCTCTACTACTCTGCTAAAGTTGAAAGAGTGTAAATTACCCCCCATTTTATAGATAAGGAAATTGAGGTTCAGACCAATAACCTAACATGTCCAACTTTTACAGCAGCATCTGCACTAGAACTCAGGCCTCCTGCTTGGAGCCTCTGTTCTCTGCACTCTAAAACACGTACACTTTTATTGTGAAAGTGACTGCACATCAAAATTTCAGACATAACAAGGTTTGCCTGCAAGGAGGTTGTTAGTACTCTGTAGGGCACGGGCTTTTATGGGTGTATAAGCCGGGGACAGGGGACGCGGGATATCAGAATGTTCATATTTAGGCAAAGAAAATCCATTGGTTTTCTTCTGTCTTCTAAATTCATCAAAGCTGAGTATGAGCGACTTAAAAACTAATATAATCTGTAATTACAGACATTATAAAATACTAACAGTAGGTGGTAAGGTGGTTTGAAAGTTAAAAGTCTAAATGAGATGCCATTGCTAAATTTGGCAAATGAGGAAAATAAGCCCAAGATTCCTATTAAATATCTTTGCAAAACAGTTTATGCTTCACTAAGAACAGAACAATAATAACCTTTTAGCTATCCCCATCTTTAAAAGAAAAGGGGAAAATGGTTTTTGTTATTTTTCCTAATTTGCATTTAAATAGATTCTTTTTATCACATTTGTTATACATTAAGAATCAAGTTTTTTTATATTTTCACTGAATTTTAGCCAACATAAAAAAATTAGTTAAAAGCAAAACATGAAAATGATAAAAAGGAAAAAACCCAAGTAGGATGTATATGACATCTTAATTAGAGAAAAGTATGTTGGTTTGCAAACAAAGAGAAAAAATTTTATTATTTAGACATGAACTTTCTTCTTAGAGGAATTTTGTTATATTACATTTTGTTAAACCTACCATTTGTAGCTTCTTAAAAAAAAAGATCAGAATGTTTGAAACCACTGTAGAAATACAATATTTTCTTTAGATCTTTGGGTCAGTCTAGTTCAAGTGTCTTCCAGAGAGCCCAGTTCAAATAGCTCAAATCAAAATGTCCTAGCTGGAAGGGAGCTTAAAAAGCATCATTTTGTCTAGAGATTAGCAACCTGAGAGCCTGTGGCCAACTCACTCATGTATTCATTTATTCATTCACTAAGTTTTTATTGAGAGAAACGGGGCTGTTTGCATCAGCTGGCCCCAGGTACTAATGAGGCAAGGGTGAGGAGAGAGGAGGAGCCTGGGTGTTGGAGATGACTGACCCCATGTGAGGGACAGCACCTTACTTCAGCTGGAGTCCCGCAGTGTTCTGGTGGCTATGCCAGTCATTGAGGGGTCACTGCCCATGGAGCCAGACAGAATGGAGGAGGCAGGGCAGTGTCCCAAGGGCCTGGTTCAACAGCCCCTCAGTGAATGTGCATTGGGTATAATAAATTAATTCCAGACCCTGGGCTTCACTCTCTGCCCTTTTCCCATCTGTAAAGTGGACCTGAAGGAGGCAGTGAGATGAATTGTTTTTGTCTGGCTATCATTAATGTCAGTTTTCTCATTGATATGTTTTTATTCAAAACCTTAAAAATGTGCCTGACCAGGCGGTGGCGCAGTGGGTAGAGCATCGAACTGGGATGTAGAAGGACCCAGGTTCGAGACCCCGAGGTCGCCAGCTTGAGCGTGGGCTCGTCTGGTTTGAGCAAAAGCTCACCAGCTTGGACCCAAGGTCGCTGGCTCCAGCAAGGGGTTACTCAGTCTGCTGAAGGCCCACGGTCAAGGCACATATGAGAAAGCAATCAATGAACAACTAAGGTGTTGCAACGAAAAAACTAATGATTGATGCTTCTCATTTCTCCGTTCCTGTCTGTCTGTCCCTATCTATCCCTCTCTCTGTCTCTGTAAAATAAATAAATAAATAAACAAAACCTTAAAAATGTAAGTTGAAGTAATGAATATGCCTTCTGATCCAGGAGATCCAATAAAACTATTTTTATTTTGAGTGAAAAAAAAAAACATTCTATAAGCTTCCAAATTAAGCTGATTGTTTTCCAGGATGCTTATCGCCATTCTGAGAACCACTTATCTCTTGCAAATGAGAAGTCCAGAAATGAAGAGACTTGCCCATAGTCTCCTGGGTAACTAGTGACAGAGGCAGGCTTGGAACCAGCTTCGTCCTCACCTAACTCGACCCCATACACGCACATGCATGCACACATGTGCACATGCATTTATGCACACAAACATATTGTCTCTCTGCACCAGTTCCACTGAATGCAACAGAAATAAAAATGACCCTTGCAAATAGCCAGACTAGCAGGGTGAGGATTATATACCATTAGGCAATAGACTCAGGCCCAGAGCAGACTTGAGATAGTCCCGAGTTTCTGATGTCACATGGTACCACTGGTCCCCAGAGCAGGTCTTTTTCCCTCTGCCTGAGACATGTGTCACCTCTATGGGACACTGCCTCCAAGCTGACCTTGCCCAGAATGCCTAGCCACCGGAGATCAGCTCGTGCACTTCAACGTGGAATGGAGAATTGGTGGAACGGCATAGGCTCAGACCCCATTCTGTGAGAAGCCCATTCAGTGAGGTGCACAGTGTCTCTAGGACTCTCCACTCTGGCATGTCTTAACTCATGGTTCTTACTGCTTTCTACTCTAACGGGCCTGTGTTCAGCTCTCCTCTCTCTGTAGTCCAGCAGAGACCTGGCACTGGGCTATCTAATCATTCTGGGGCTAGCATGTTACTCCTCTGCTTATTTTCATATCTAAATAGCATTTAGCAGAAAATAAAAGGAAGGTCACTTCTTGGCCACTGAGATAGCCAAGAATGTATGTGGAGTGAGCTCTTTTTATCACAAATTCCAAGGACTTTGGGCACTTCGGATTTTCATTTACTTTATTGATTCTTTGGCCAATAAGGAAAAGAGATGAGAAATTATTTTAAAATAGGGTTGAGAGGCAGAAATTTAAAGATCGTAAGTTACAGAATGAGATTCCACTAAATTCCTGGGACACTTGTCTTCTTTTCCCCCTGGTCTTTTTTTTTTTTTTTTTTTTTCTTTTCATTTTTCTGAAGCTGGAAACAGGGAGAGACAGTCAGACAGACTCCCGCATGCACCCGACCAGGATCCACCCGGCACACCCACCAGGGGCGACGCTCTGCCCACCAGGGGGCGATGCTTTGCCCATCCTGGGCGTCGCCATGTTGCGACCAGAGCCACTCTAGCGCCTGAGGCAGAGGCCACAGAGCCATCCCCAGCGCCCGGGCCATCTTTGCTCCAATGGAGCCTTGGCTGCGGGAGGGGAAGAGAGAGACAGAGAGGAAAGCGCGGCGGAGGGGTGGAGAAGCAAATGGGCGCTTCTCCTGTGTGCCCTGGCCGGGAATCGAACCCGGGTCCTCCGCACGCTAGGCCGACGCTCTACCGCTGAGCCAACCGGCCAGGGCTCCCCCTGGTCTTTAATGATAACTTAAAAACAAAACAAAAGCCCCGCCCTCTTGTCTGCAGGGTGTCTGCAGGGTGGGGCTGGCTGTGGCGGGCAGACCCAGGGTGGTGCACACAACACCCAGCCGCGCCAGGAGCCCCAGCTGAAACATCGCTGACACTTGCAAGTGAAGAATGATACTTTTGTCCTTTATTACTTGTACAGGTAGGCAGAAGTGATGTGATGTGGGCAATCCAAAAGGGAGAATCATCTCCAAATCATGCACGTTTGCCTTCAGAAGGCGATGTTTTTATACTTAAGTGTGAGTTGTCACAGCCTCAATGCCTCTCCCCTAACCTCCTGACCCATATATCTAACTGCCCTCAGGGCACCTCCAGTTGAAACTCTCATAAGCCTTTCAAACTTGACACAATCTTAAACTGAATCCACTGCCTCCTGCCCTCAGCTTCTTACCCTTTTCTTTAGGTAGCACGTGCGGTGGCAACTTTTCCTACAGGGACGCAGGGTGCCCCGCCAGACCCCTGGCTCTTCTCCCAAGCTCTTCCTTGCCTTCCCTCCCCAAGCAGCACTGAGTCCTCAATCTGGCTCCTAGTAGACCGCAAGTTGGCCCACTTCTCCGACTCCACTGCCAGTCTCCTACTCCAGGTTTCCAGGTCTCACCTTCTCTCACAAGGATTGCTGTAGCAGCCTCCTAACCGTTCTCTCTGCCCCATCTCACCCCTTCAGTGTACTTCCCACCTTGTTATCAAAGCCCAGGTCACACTTCACGGTTCACCTTAAAACCCTTCACCAACATCTTGCTTCCTATAGTACGTGGTCCAGGTTTTTGAAGCCCGTGTCCAGGGCTCTGCATGGTCTGCCATCCCATCTGCATCCAGGACAGCTGAAGTGTGTTCAGAGCCCCGGACTCCCTGGGCTGCCCCATAGTCCTTTGCTCGGAGCTCGCATACTGCTCATCACCTGGCTAAGTCCTACCTGAGTGAAGGCTCAACTAAGGTGTCAGCTGCTCTGGGACGCTGTCTCTGTTCTCCCCGCCCCACACCATCAATGTGAGGAGATAGACCATACTGGCATTTATCTTGATCGATTGTTTTGTTTTTATTTTCTTAGTTGCGATTTTAATCAAGTCATTTGTCAAGTTGGACTAATATTGTATCTGAGTCTCTCTCTGCACTCCACACTGGCCTTTAAGTTACTTCAACTCAAGAACCACATTTCAGTCATTTTGCATTTTGTTGCCTTAGACAGTGCCTAGCACACAGTGAGTATCCCTTAGAATGTTGGTTGAATGTAACTGAAACAGTAAATTCACTTCTCTGTTCAAAAGGGACCAGTGAGTGTGGCTGCAGTTGTGCTTCCCAGAAAACCGGTGTGGCTTTGCGGCGTCTCAGCTCCTGTGCTCCGCCTCTGCGCCTGCGCTGCGGGCCACGGCCGTCCCAGACTGGAGAGGGACCGTTCCCGGGACAGGGTGCTCTTCTCCGGAGATTTCACACCTCTCCTGGCTGTATCACGTGACTGATCTGGGCAGAAAGTGACAGAAAAGCCAACTTAAATAGGCTTGAATAATAAAGAGAATTTCTTGACTCGGGTACTAAGGAAGTCCGGAGACAAGGTGGAGATCAGGAAGGCTCTGTCAGCGTGCTGCCTGTGTTTCCTGCCATTAATTTGGCTGCATCCTCTTTCTGCCCGTTGGCTTCGCCCTCAGGTGGTCAGCAGAGGGGCTGTAGCAATGTGGGGCTCAGGGTCACAATTCCAGCAAACCTCCCCTTGTGTTTTATTGTACTGAATTGGATAACAGTCCTAGTTTTAAGCAAATCCCATTGACCAGGAGTGGGGAGAACAGCTGTGTTAGGCTGCTCACTGGTTTCCTGGCTGCAAGCACTTTGCACGATCAGTGTGTGAGCACGTGGCAGAAAGCCACATGTGTGTCTCTGTGAAAAGCTATGAGTGCTTCCCCCCAGTAGTGACTCTCCCAGATCGCTCTACCACCAATGCAAGCTGCGGTTCCCTGACTCCCCCAGTAGTGACTCTCCCAGATCGCTCTACCACCAATGCAAGCTGCGGTTCCCTGACTCCCTCAGTAGTGACTCTCCCAGATCGCTCTACCACCAATGCAAGCTGCGGTTCCCTGACTCCCCCAGTAGTGACTCTCCCAGATCGCTCTACCACCAATGCAAGCTGCGGTTCCCTGACTCCCTCAGTTGCCACCTGAGGGGCGGGTTTCCTGATCCCTTGCCCTCCACTGCAAAAGTGGTTTTCCTTTGTCTATTCACTTTCCCATCTCTGCGAGCCTCCACTAAACGGGTAATGGCCTGACACTTTCCTGCTCTGCAGTTCTTATACTGTCTGCTTGAATCCAGTGTGAACCTTCCCGGCCTTGGCCACCAGCATTACACTGGGAAATGTTATTCATTGATTGGCTTCAATCTGGTGTCTTGAAGAGGGATAACCCTTAAGTGCTCAGGGCTCCTCTGGAGCTGGAGCTGGGGCTCTGGTCATCAACCTTTAAAGCATGTGCGCTGCCTGAGAGAAACCTAAATGGTTCCAGGGGAAAGTGGCTCAGCACCCACTGTGCCACTCAGTACTTACGCTACCTGTAAACTCTCTGGTTCCTGATGGGTTAGAGCTGAAACCACAGACTTCTGAGTCCAGGTTGCTACCAGAGACTTGATTCAGTTCAGAGTCAATATAACAGAGTATGTGGTTGGTCACTGTGTACGTGGCTTGTTACTATGCCCTGTTGCTTTTAACAAGGCCTTTCTCCTCTATTGGGGCAGTAGGGAATAGACTAAGTCTCCCAGCGTGTCCCCTATCACCTGTCCCTAAAGCATGCATGGGGCCCTTTTGAGGCTTTCTAAAAGCTTTTACGAAGGGGAAGAACCTAAGGATAGTAACTAGTTTTCACCTGCATCTCCCTCATTCTCTTAGGCTCTGTAGAGACACACAGAAGTCCTTTGGCTACATGTGGGTGCTCTCCTGGAAAAGCAAGCTGTGGACCACCCTACTCTGAGAGTGAGGACTTGTTCTCACTGGGAACCAGTGGAAGGCTTATCTTTTTTTTTCTGTAGCCCTGAACCTTTTGCACTGTTGGTCCCACGACCTTTCTGATTACTCTGTATGACCTTGTCCCCTCTAGATGTTCGACTGGATAAGCCACAACAAGGAGTTGTTCCTCCAGAGCCATACGGAGATTGGAGTCAGCTACCAGCACGCTCTAGACCTCCAGACGCAGCACAATCACTTTGCCATGAACTCCATGGTGAGTAGGGGACCAGCTCTCAGCTCTGCCCCTGGGGGCAGGAGAGTGGTGAGGGCAGGGGACTGGGGAGAGGATGAGAAGGGGCCGGAACAGACTTCCACCCGAGTAAGAATGAAGAACTCCAAACCTGGGGATCCTTTAGCATCCTGTTTGCCAGTGTGGGGACATGTGCAGGACATGTGGCCAGCCAGCTGTTCTGGAGTAGACGGTGGCCCCATTTCTGCCTCTGTGCTTCGATTTCTTCGTCTGTAAAATGGAAATAATAATAGCTACCTTACAGAGTTGTTGTAAGGATTCGATGAGTTAATTGTAAGGTGGTTGGAGCTGTGCCTGCAGCAAGTTATTAGTAACTATTGGTATTATGATGAAGAGGAGGAGGATTGTGTAGAAGTCTAGTTCACATAACATCTGTGATCTCTCATAAAACTGACACTTTTAGGATACTATTTTTTCCATGTTATTGCTCCAAGACTTCATTTCAAAATCTTGCCTGCCCCTTGAACCTATTTATTGTATTTGAAAGACCTGCAACCTAAGTGTGCCTCTGCCTCCCCTCTGCCAGCTCTTCCTACTTTTACTATCGATCCAAAAGAACAGCTTCACCGTTCCCTGTATATCTGAGCACTACAGACACCTTATCATTTCGGCCGGTGATGCTGATAGGGGAGCAAGTGCTAGAAAAACATAAACGTAGGGGATCACAGAGTCCAGGAAGGAAGACAATTTCATTTTCTACCAGGTTGTTTTAAATGTGCTTCACACAGAACTTAATGTATCAAAGAAGAAATAACTCTGGCCTCAGGTTGTTCCATGTCCAGTTGGGGAGATAACGCGGACAGTCAGGTGCAGCTTGACACACACCATACTCGAGAGATGCAGGGTTAACTGCGAGCCTTAGCCCTGGCCGGTTGGCTCAGTAGTGGAGCGTCGGCCTGGCGTGCAGGAGTCCCGGGTTCGATTCCTGGCCAGGGCACACAGGAGAAGCGCCCATCTGCTTCTCCACCCCTCCCCCTCTCCTTCCTCTCTGTCTCTCTCTTCCCCTCCTGCAGCCAAGGCTCCACTGGAGCAAAGTTTGCCCAGGCGCTGAGGATGGCTCTGTGGCCTCTGCCTCAGGCGCTAGAATGGCTCTTGTTGTGGCAGAGCGACGCACCAGATGGGCAGAGCATCGCCCCTTGGTGGGTGTGCCAGGTGGATCCCGGTTGGGCGCATGTGGGAGTCTGTCTGACTGCCTCTCCGTTTCCAGCTTCGGAAAAATACAAAAAAACCCAAAACAAAACAAAACAAAAAAAACTGCGAGCCTTGAAAGCTCAGTGGTTTAAGACAACAAGGGTTTGTTTCTTGCTCTTACCACCTGCCCATCGCTGGCTGATGGCAGCACTGCTCATCACGGTCACTTGGGGGCCCAGGCTGAGGGCAGCCACCGTTGCCTCACCAGATGAAGCATGTAGCCAAAGCACACGCTGCCTCTGGAACCATCCACCTGGAAGTGACACATGTCCCTTTCACTCATATTTCATTAGCCAACACCAGTCTCACAGCCACATCTCACTTCGTGGTCGAAGTGGACGGGCCTAGCACACGTCGGGGAGGAGAGAGTTGGGTGTTTGTAAAGAGTCCTAAGACTAGCACAGGGAGTCATTGCAGGATATGAGGTAGAGATGAACATCATGAGATTTGCACAGACAGGTAACTCAGGCTGCAAATAGAAGGTTGTGAGCCCAGGCAGGGAAAACCTCTCCATTGATTTTGTTATCAATTTTGGCCACAACCGTCTTGTGTCTTCATCTAAATGTAAAGACTCATTGCCTCCCCACTAGTCTCCTATCATTAAGTCTCATCCGTAGCTCCCTTTAGTCACAGAGGAGCAAGGCAATTGATCACAGGTGATTAAGACCATGACCTCAAATCTAGTTAAGTTTGATTATCTGTGTACCTTGTGGATGTCCCCTGATGAATTTTACAAATTCTGTGCCAGACTCTTTGAGTCACCCAACTGCTTAGCCCTAAGGCAGATGAACTCATTTTAATAAGAAGCAAAGACAAACATAATTAGGGAGGTAAGTCTGTCACCAAGCCCCACAAAACAATGAACTACACAGCTAAATAGAAAGAGCCTTTGGCTTTGAATTTTCTGCATCACTGTGTCGCTGTTAATATGGATAACTGAGAAGTAGGGGCACATCAAAAACCTTTCCTCTGACAAATTTACTTTTGAAGTCTCTATATTTAGGACAGAAATTAGAGAGAAAAATTTACCGAAGGGAAGCATCTTCTGGAGCTGGGAGGGAAGGAAGATGGGATTTAATATGCAACAGCCAGTTAGCCTATTCCAGCCCAGCTCGGAATCTCCCCCCTGCCTGTGGCTGGCTGCACGGGGAGCCGCAGCCCGCAGGCCGGGTCCCTCTGGCTGCAGGGCCGGGAAGGGGAAGGGAAGTCCCGGGGTGGTTTGATCAGATCCTGGGCACTTGTGCTTTAGGAACACATCCTGTGCTTCTGTTACCTGGGAGGTTTACAGGTTTGTTATTAAAAGGAACTTCCACAAGAGAGGTATCGGCATCTCAACAGGTGAAAGGGCAGAATTACAGACTCCTTTTCTCTGGCCTGAGTGATGGATGTTGCTGCCAAGAAACAGATGAATAATACAGCCGCTTCTGCTGGAGCCCAGTGACCATAGGAAGGATCAGTTCCTCAGGGGAAGTGAGAATGTGGACTGTTCTGTAAATTCAGTAGGCATTTCTGTTTCTGTTCTTGGAAGTTATGCACACACCTATACACACAGCCACATGTCTTTCCAAGTAAAGGTACATACAGGTAGCATACTTTGTTTTGGGCTACCGGTAAGCTCTGTTGTGTTGAATACCGTTTTATAACTGAAATAAGCCAGTGATATCTTACCTTTTGGGAAGGTCACAGACCCGTTTGAAATCTAATGAAGGTGGTGGGTCTTCTTCCAAGCCCCACAAAACAATGAACTACATAGCTAAATAGAAAGAGCCTTCCCAGAGGAATGTATATTTTTAGATAATTCCAGGGAATTCACAGGAATCTTAAAGCCTATTCATCAACCTCCCCATTTTAAGATCCCAAGAACCTAAAGACTTTATACATATATTCCACAAATAATTGAGGATCAGCCATTGTGCTGGATGTTGGGCAGAGAGAGGTGAACAAAAGAGAGATGGTCTATTTCATGGAGGTTCCAGTGGGGAGACATGTTAAATACGTAATCTAATATAAAAATATAATTAAAACCAATACATTTTATATTGGGAGAGTAAGGGATGCTATGATAGAGTTTAACAAAGGAGGCTCAGTTCAAGGGAGGGGAGGTCAGGAGTATTTTTCAATCCTAATCAGTACTAATTTGCTCATTGCTCATTCCTGTGATCTGTGAATTAACTATATAATGTACCAAAGACCCTATAATTTAAAGATGCCCTAGGAATACTTTCTGTAAGTGAAAGTTTATCATTTATCAGTTTACTAAGGTTTATTTTGATGTGTCTGATCTTATATATTGGTTAAAGACCCAGCTGTGCCTGACCAGGTGGTGGCGCAGTGGATAGAGTGTCGGACTGGGATGCGGAAGGACCCAGGTTCGAGACCCCGAGGTCGCCAGCTCGAGTGCGGGCTCATCTGGCTTGAGCAAAGAGTTCACCAGCTTAGACCCAAGGTCGCTGGATCCAGCGGGGGGTTACTCGGTCTGCTGAAGGCCCAAGGTCAAGGCACATATGAGAAAGCAATCAATGAACAACTAAGAAGTCGCAATGCGCAACGAGAAACTGATGATTGATGCTTCTCATCTCTCTCCGTTCCTGTCTGTCTGTCCCTGTCTATCTCTGCCTCTGTAAAAAAAAAAAAAAAAAAAAAAAAAAAAAAAAAAAAAAAAAAAAAAAAAAAGACCCAGCTGTAGCTAAGGTGACAATTTCTGAAAAATAATCACATATCACTAAAACACAAAGGAAAAATGAGAAATGTCCTAAGTTTTACTCATGAATTGGTACCAGTAAAGGCTATCAATTATTAACATGTCAAGAATGTGGGAGTGATACCCTACTGAGTATGATATGTGAGCAACTCTGAAAGAAAAAGGTTAAAATTGGTTGATTTTTGGCTTTTTGTCTACCTTATTTTTTGCATTTCCCACTAACGAATCCTATTCTTTTGATCTATAAAAAATAAATAATGATAATAACCCACCTACTAAACCCAGTAGGAAAGTATTCTCTGGCTTCTTATGGTGCCTCAGAAAGCCAGGTTTCTTGATTCCCTGGGGCCCTCCTCTTTTTAATTATGCCTTCTGTTGTAGAAGCCTTCAGCACAAATTCTCCTTCTTCTGAGTGTGGCCTTATCCTCTGATTGGAGTGCGGGCAGATGGAAGTCAGTTCAGGTCGTCATATGCAACAGAACACTCACTTAGCCACGCGGTTCTGGTTCTTAATGAAAAAGACACAGTAGTACATACGAACATAACATAGCCTTATTTACAATTTTAATTAGCCGGTTCTTTGGGACAAAATTAATTGCTAGTGGTTTCTGTCTAGAATTTTAAAATGTGAAATAACATTCATTTTCTATTATGACAATGATGAGGATTCACACTAGTGATAGCCATGTGCAGCTGGCTGGTCAGAGTCCTCTCTGCTGTGGCAGGCTTAATAGCAGCTCTAATCCTATCAATTTCTCACCAGAGGCACATATTTCCACTTGAAGGGGTAAATCAGACCAATTGCCACAAAGCCTGTGGTGCTCTCTCTGTTTTGAGAGATGCTTACAAAGGGTGGTACCAAGGAAAAGTCAGACCTGGTGCAAGAGAAAGAAAGATTCTGAGGCAGGTTTCCTGTCCCCAATCTGAAAAGCTTTGCTCTGGGGTCCTGTGCCATCTTTGATCCTTGGAAGCCCTAAAAGGTGACTCTGAAGCACTTCTCACCCCCGAGCAGTCAGCACTTCCTATAATGACACTGTTTCTACAGTATGGTGTGTAAACGCAGACATGCACATATGCAATCGTGCTGTTAAGGTAGCCAGTATCTGATCCTGCCATAGTTGCAAAGCCGCATTGTAAACACAGAACCCATTAAAAAAAGAAGATATCAATCTTATCTGGTCTAGGTTAGTCTCTTTAGTGTAATTATTTTCCAAAGAATCATGTAGTGAGCTTGCTAAAAATGCAGATTGCCTTTTGGCTTCCAACCTAGTCCTAGAAAATTGTAATTTCTGGAGGATGGGGCCCCAGGAACCTAAATTGTTAACAAGTTTCTCGGGTGATTTATATGCATATCAGGGTGAGAGAACTGTTGTTCTGTGGGTATCTGTATAAAACAGTCACTAAAGTAAAGCATCAGAAGTTCTGAGAGACAAGCTACTAGAATCTAGCAGGACAGCATGAGGAGTTCCACAGACCGGCTTGCCACTGAAACTGGTGAAAATTATTTAAAAATATTTAAAGTCCCTGAAAATGGTCCCAAATGCATACAGCAAGTGAAGGAACCTTTATTCAAGAAAATCTACTAAATCTCAATAAGAACAATCTGAGTCTGTGGTATTTGAGTCAAGACCCATTCTCTCCTTCTCTCCTCCCAGCTCAATACCATGGAAATTCCACTCTAGACGGTTGCAATCAAGGGCACAGGGCTTCCTTTCTCCCCAAGCTTCCAATTGAAGGATTGTCCCAATGAGGCATTTCTTATCCTGCACCAAGCTACCCGGTGTCACAGCTAAGTTCCGGGTGGGTGTGGCCAAGAGCTAGGAACTCCTTCTGCCTAGCTTCCGCTCATGGAACAGGTGCTCTACCATGGGTGCAACACTGCTGAGGGCTCCAGGGCCCCAGCTGCCATTGCCCCAGCCTGTAATATAGAGCAGTCATTTTCAATTGCCAGTACACGGACTGGTGCTGGTCCACCAGAAATATGGTGCCAGTCCATCAAAGAATTAACCATCCTGATGTTGCAACAGTGGTTGAAAAGCACTGATGTAGAGCTATGCTGGGAGGGACAAGCCAAGAAGAGCTGAGGCTACTCACTCCCCTCCACTGAGTGCTCAAGTATCACTCAGGGAAGCACACCATTTCCCTAATGCCAGTTCCAGAGCCATGGCTGAGAGATTTTTGCCTGGGGGTAGAAACAAACTGTAGTACAGAGAGTGCCAGTTTTTTTCCAAAGCAACAGACTTCATTTCCAACAGAGTGGAGTTCAAACCAACAGCACCCTCAAAATGCCCTTAGGGAAGCTCTGGTGAAAGGTATTTGGCAGAAGATTGGTAGAATCATTGGAGATATAGGATAAATGGTAGGCCTGCTAGTTTCCAGAGAGAACTGAGGAAAGAGACCTCCTGATACCAGAACAAATTTCAAGCACTAACCTCAGAAACTGTCCCTTCAAAGGAGTCCAAATTTGATTGGATAAGTCTGTGAAGGAATTTGTGCCCCAGGACATTGTTGAAAACAATAATCAGCTGGAAATTAGTGGAATTTAACAGTTGAGTGTGGTCAAAGGAAGAGAAAGCTAAAGAGAGGACTACGGATATGACTTCATGCCAGGGTGCCTGTGACTTACCCAAGACTGTGCCCTGAGGAGAAACATCAGAGGCTTCACCGTGGGGGCTGAGCGGGAATAGTCCATTGTAACAAGCCAGCCAGTTGCTAAACAAATAAGCAGGAAAATAACGAACCCCAGAAGTGGGACCAGTAACCAGAGTTTCTACAATATGGTACCTAACATGTCTAGTTTCCAACAAGAATTATAAGACATGCAAAGAAACAGAAAAGTATAACCAGGGTGGGCGGACAGAGGAAACAGAGAAAAAACACTGGAGAAAGCAGACAAAGAAACTGCCCACGAGAGCCACTGGATGCCAGACTTAACAAAGACACCAAAGTAGCCGTTATAAATGTTTTGTTTTAAACTAAACTAAAGGAATTTATGATTGAAGAAGTAAAGGAAGGTATGATGACAATATCTTATCTAACAGATAATATCAGTAAAAATGGTAGAAACGATGAAAAACAATCAAAAGGAAAAATGCAATCACTGAAAAATGAAAAATCTACTAGAGGAGCTCAACAGTAGGTTTGAACTGGCAGAAGAAAGAATTAGCAACCTTTAAAATAGATTAGTAGAAACTACTCAATCTGAAGAACAGAAAGAAACTAGAATAAGGAGAAATGAACAGAGCCTAAAAATGTGGGACACCATTAAAGGTATTATCATCTGTATAATAGCATTATCAGCAGGAGGGGAGAGAAAGAGACAGGAACAGAAAAAATATTAAAAGAAATAATGGCTGAAATCTTCCAAATAAATTTAAAAACATTAATCATTGTAGCTGGGAAATTAAGGAATTCCAAGTTGGATAAATTCAAAGAGATCCATAAACAGACACATAATACTAAACATACTGAAAGCCAAAGACGGAAAAAATCTTGCAGGCAGCAAGAGAAGAGTAATTTGTCACAGGGAATCCCAGTAAGATTAATAGCTGATTCCTCACCAGAAACAGGGAAGCCCAGGAGGAAATAGGATAATATATTCAAAGTGCCTGAAGGAGAAAACTGTTAGCTGAGAGTCCTGTAATACAACACAGCTTCTTTCAAAAATGAGGTGAAATATATTCCCAGATAAACAAATACGGTGAAAATTTGTTGCTAGAAGACACACCTTATAAGAAATAATAAAAGAGGGCCCTGGCCGGTTGGCTCAGCGGTAGAGCGTCAGCCTAGCGTGCGGAGGACCTGGGTTCAATTCCCGGCCAGGGCACACAGGAGAAGTGCCCATTTGCTTCTCCACCCCTCCACCGCGCTTTCCTCTCTGTCTCTCTTTTCCCCTCCCGCAGCCAAGGCTCCATTGGAGCAAAGATGGCCCGGGCGCTGGGATGGCTCCTTGGCCTCTGCCCCAGGCGCTAGAGTGGCTCTGGTCGCAACATGGCGACGCCCAGGATGGGCAGAGCATCGCCCCATGGTGGGCGTGTGTTGGGCGGATAAAATGTATTATGCTCACTTTGTTAAAGATAACACGAGGAGGCAGTCGCCCAGGTGATATGTGTGTTGGGGTGGGCTAAAGGCAGGCAGAATCCTTGTAGGCTTGGTTTTGGGATTAAGCCTTTCCTACCCTTTTTGGTGTAAGGTGGTACAATCCTATCATGCCTCAGAGAAGTGACTTTGTATTAAGAGACTTCCCTGTTATGTATATTGGATTAAGGGTTTGGATTTCTACACTATAAAATGGGGACGGAACGAGAGTTTGCGCTTGGTTCCTGAGGTTAGCATGAGAGAGCGGAGAGAGTAGAGCCAGCAGCTAAAGGAGGCCATGTGGAGGAGGCCAGGAGAAGCAGCCAAGATGGCGGAGTGCTGAGTGAGATGCCAGTTTGTGTAGAGTTTGTATCTGGGATAAGGAAGGAGATGGGGAACTGAGGAGAAGAAGGCTGGTGAGCTAGAAACCTTTGATTCTAGGAAACTCGGATAAGTCAGTGGCTTTGTGAGCACTGAGTGTGACTGGGTTTTGGAGCCCAGTGTGTATTTTTACTTGCCCGCCGGGTGCAAGGTAGGATTAAAGGCTATGGCCCATCAGTTTTTGGCTCCGCTGTTTCTTTACCGACTGTCCGAATCCAATGCGAACCTGCATGGGCCGGGCTGCTGTGACAGTGGCCCTGGATACTGGCTTTACAGCGTGCCAGGTGGATCCCGGTCAGGCACATGCGGGAGTCTGTCTGACTGTCTCTCCCGGTTTCCAGCTTCAGAAAAATGCAAAAAAAAAAAAAAAAAGAAATAATAAAAGAAGTTTTTTAGGATGAAAACAAATGAGCCCAGAAAGTAATTTGAATTTATACAAAAAGACAAAGAGCACCAGTAAGGTTATTATTTAACTATAAAAAACAACATAAAGCAAATTTCTTTTTTCTTCTCTTACCGGATTTAAAAATTCATTGTATAGAATATACTATTGGGTCTATAACATATAGAAATATATTTGTTAGTGTTGGTCAAATCAGTTTATAAATATGATATATAGGTTTGCTGGCTTATAGTTTGCATTGGGTGTGGGGGACAGGCTGTAAGCAGGCAAGGTGGTTATAGCCTAAGGCTTAGTTTTAAGACTAAGCTTTTCCCCACACCCTTGACTGATTGCATGATGTAGGGTAATGCACTCTAATGAGGAATCCCATTATTCCTCAGATAAGTGACTTTGTATTAGAGCAGGGGTCCCCAAACTATGGCCCATGGGCCACATGAGGCCCCCTGAGGCCATTAACCGGCCCCTGCTGCACTTCCAGAAGGGGCACCTCTTTCTTTTTTTTTTTTTTTTTTGTATTTTTCTGAAGCTGGAAACGGGGAGAGACAGTCAGACAGACTCCCGCATGCGCCCCACCGGGATCCACCCGGCACGCCCACCAGGGGCGACGCTCTGCCCACCAGGGGGCGATGCTCTGCCCCTCCGGGGCGTCGCTCTGCGGCAACCAGAGCCACTCTAGCGCCTGGGGCAGAGGCCAAGGAGCCATCCCAGCACCCGGGCCATCTTTGCTCCAATGGAGCCTTGGCTGCGGGAGGGGAAGAGAGAGACAGAGAGGAAGGAGGGGGGGGGGAGAAGCAAATGGGCGCTTCTCCTGTGTGCCCTGGCCGGGAATCGAACCCGGGTCCCCCGCACACCAGGCCGACGCCCTGGGGCACCTCTTTCATTGGTGGTCAATGAGAGGAGCACATTGACTGTAAGGCCAGTATCTAAGGCCAGGGCCACTATCACAGCAGCCCGGCCCATGCAAGTTCGCATTGGATTCGGACAGTCGGTAAAGAAACAATGGAGCCACAAACTGGTGGGCCATAGTCTTTAATTCTAGCTTGCACCCGGCGGGCAAGTAAAAAACACACACTAATATCACCTGGGCGACGGCCTCACGTGGGCAGCGCCATTTTTAACAAAGTGAGCATAATACATTTTATTTGCCCAACAATCCACCCCTATGCTCACTATACCACCGGCATCCCTGTGCAAGGAAATTAGGCACATTACACAAATTACAACATGGCAAATTATACAATTTCAACAATTACAAAGGTACACTTCACCAGTCTCTGAGCACTTTGCTCAAAGCGCAAAATGTCCTCAGCCTATGGGAAAAGCTTCCTGGGGCAGGGGAGTGCTTCCAGCAAAGCAACCCCCCACCCCCATCAGGGTATTTTACATTGTCCAAAATCCATAATCCGTAAGTCATCCAACAAAGGAGCCAATGCCCACTCTGGTCGTATTCCAGGAAATCAGTCCAAGCACATGGGGCGTCAGCCACCCCCCTCATTCCTGCCATCCTGGCAGGTCTTACACTGTCCCAAAGAGGAGCACATGGCAATGGCAGTCAGCATTTTCATCTTGGCTCTGAAGAGCATGATAACGTCCATCCTATGTCCCCAAAATCGCAGACCCACCAGGAGCATAGTAAGAACTCCTTGCTTCTGGGCTCTCACCTTCTGGAGACTGCGTATCACAACTCCAGCCCAATTCTGCTCATCCTCCAAAAAGGACCTGAAAACACCAGCTCCCACTGCTGGGCTCGCAGCCCCGGGCCCGGCCTCAGCCCAGGCCTCAGCTTCAGCCTCAGCCTCAGCCCCGGCCTCCTGCCGCTGCTGGCTCTCCACAACATCCAGGGCAATCTGCAACTCACGAACCTGTGAATCCTCCTCCAGCGTTTGCTCCATTTCCAGGTGAATCTCGCAAACCTGGTCGGCCTCCTCCTCCAGCGCTTCCTCCAGCTCCAGGGTCAGCATCGGTTTCTCCTGCATTTGCTCCAGCTCCTTCCACTGCTCGGTTTGCAGGTCCCGGGCAGCCTCTTCCACAGAGCTCTCGGTTTCCTCATGCATGGCTGTAAAAGTCAGCCAGCCTACAATCCCCAAAAGGACAGCCATGGGGAACTCTAACACTAGCCAGTCCTCTACTCCACCACTCAAAGGCTCCTTGCTGATCTGTATCGAATCCTGCCACAGACTACGCCAAATGTAAGGCCAGAGCCAGTATCTAAGGCCAGGGCCACTATCACAGCAGCCCGGCCCATGCGGGTTCGCATTGGATTCAGACAGTCGGTAAAGAAACAACGGAGCCACAAACTGGTGGGCCATAGTCTTTAATCCTAGCTTGCACCCGGCGGGCAAGTAAAAAACACACACTAATATCACCTGGGCGACGGCCTCACGTGGGCAGCGCCATTTTTAACAAAGTGAGCATAATACATTTTATCTGCCCAACATTGACCATCTCATTAGCCAAAAGCAGGCCCATAGTTCCCATTGAAATACTGGTCAGTTTGTTGATTTAAATTTACTTGTACTTTATTTTAAATATTGTATTTGTTCCCATTTTGTTTTTTTACTTTAAAATAAGATATGTACAGTGTGCATAGGGATTTGTTTATAGTTTTTTTTATAGTCCGGCCCTCCAACGGTCTGAGGGACAGTGAACTGGCCCCCTGAGTAAAAAGTTTGGGGACCCCTGTATTAGAGACTTCCCTATTTGTATATTGGATTAAAGGTTTTGAATCTACACTATAAAGTGGGGCAGGCCCGGAGCTTGCTCTCTTGGTTCCTGAGATTAGCATTAGAGAGCAGATCAGAGAAAGGCCACGTGGAGGAGGCTAGGAGAAGCAGCCAAGATGGTGGAGTGCTGAGGGAGAAGCCAGTTTGTGCAGAGTTTGTGCAGGGAGAAGGAAGGAGATGGGGAACAGAGATGAATAAGTCTGGTGAGCTAGAAACCTTTGATTCTAGGAAACTCGGATAAGTCAGTAGCTTTGTGAGCACTGAATGAGTGGGTCTTGGAGCCCAGTGTGTGTCTTTACTTGCCCGCCGGGTGCAAGCTAGGATTAAAGGTGATGACCCATCGGTTTTTGGCTTCGTTTTTTCTTTACCGACTGTCCAAATCCAATGTGAACCTGCATGGGCCAGGCGGCTGTGATGGTGGCTGTGGATACTGGCTTCACAGTTAGTAACAGCACAAAGAAGGTGAATGAGAGCAAAGCTGTATTGAACTAATATAACGTTGTATGCTAACTTGAGTCTACAGAACAAATGAAAAAACCCAGAAATAATAAATAAGGTGTAAAGCCAGTTGCTGCGGCCACCATCACAGCTGCCTGGCCCATGCAGGTTCACATTGGATTCGGACAGACGGTAATGAAACAATGGAGCCAAGAACTGATGGGCCATCATCTTTAATCCTAGCTTGCACCCGGCGGGCAAGTAAAGACACACACTGGGCTCCAAGACTCACTCATTCAGTGCTCACAAAGCTACTGACTTATCCGAGTTTCCTAGAATCAAAGGTTTCTAGCTCAACAGACTTATTCACCTCTGTTCCCCATCTCCTTCCTTCTCCCTGCACAAACTCTGCACAAACTGGCTTCTCACTCAGCACTCCACCATCTTGGCTGCTTCTCCTGGCCTCCTCCACGTGGCCTTTATCTGTTCTCCTTTCTCTGATCTCTCTTCTAATGCTAATCTCAGCAACTGAGAGAGAGCAAGCTCCCAGTCTGCCCCACTTTATAGTGTAGAAATCCAGACTTTTAATCCAATATACAAAATAGGGAAATCTCTAATACAAAGTCACTTATCTGAGGCATGATGGGATTGTACCACCTCACATCAAAAAGGGTGAGAAAGGCTTAGTCCTAAAACCAAGCCTTAGGCCATAAGAATCCTGCCTGCTTATAGCCTGCCCCCCCCCCAATACAAACTATAAGCGAGCAAACATATATATCATATTTAAAAACTTATTTGACCAACATAAGGAAAATATAACAAAAGCTATAAAAAATGTATTTCCTGTTTTCTTGTATCAACTGCTTTAAAAGACACAAAATTATAAAAAGTGATAATTATATAGATGTAATATATAATAACAATGTCACAAAAAGTGAGAAAAGGGAATAAAGCTATGTAGAAGTAACATTTTTATCTCTCACTGGAATTAAGTTAGTACACATCTGAAACTGATTCTGATAAGATGTTCATGGTAAGCCCTAGAGCTATAGCTAAGAAAAAAACAAATACATAATGTAAAAATCCAGTAGAGATAGTAAAATGCTATATTATAAAATATTTACTTAATGAAAAAGAAAGCAGGAAAGGTGGAAATAGAAGTATGAAAAAGACATAACATAAGGAAAAAAATTAAATGGCAGATATAAATCCAACAATGTCAATAATAAAATTAAATGTGAAAGGATTAAGCAATCATCTAGTCAAAGGTAGAGACTTTTAGATTGAATAAAAGGGTAAGATCTAATTCTATAATGTCTACAGGAGAAACAATTTAGATTTAAAAATTATAATAGATTGAAAATGAAAGGATAGAAAAATATGTATTATGGAAACAACAACCACAAGAAAGCCAGAGTGGCTACACATATAACAGAATTTTAAATAGATTTTAAAACAATGTTACTGGAGAAAAAGAAGGATATTTTGTAATAATAAAAGGGTTATTTTTTAGGAATAGCAACAATTATAAATATATACTACCTAACAACACCAAAATACATGAAGCAAATGTGACAGAAATGGAGAAATACAATTCAAAAATGATAAAAAAAAAAAGTCTTCAATGCACCACTTTAAAAATGGGTAGAATAACTAAGCAGAACAACAAGAAAACAGAAGACTTGAACAAAGGAATAGAAGATTCTAAAACAAATAGTTGTAAATACCTGTATTAAAAAAGAAAAATATCTCAAAGTACTTAGGTAGCCTTCCATATGAAAGCCTTCGGAAACAGAAGAGGAAAGTAAATCTAAAGCATGTGGAAGAAAGGAGATTGAAACTTGAAAAACAGAGATGAAGTACTCAATATAGAAACTGAAACCTGAGGTAACAAGTTTAGCTAATAGAACAAGCCAGATTGAGGAAAGAATCAGTGACATCAGAGACAGGCAACTAGAGATGCTACAGAGAGAAGAGGAAAGAGACTTATAAATTTAAAAAACTGAGAGAGCTCTACAAGAATTGTATGACTCCATCAGAAAGAGCAGTATAAAAATAACGGTATATCAGAAGAAGAAGAGAGGGAGAAAGGAATGGAGAGCCTATTTATTATTATTATTATTATTATTTTATTTATTTATTTTTTTACAGGGACAGAGAGAGAGTCAGAGAGAGGGATAGACAGGGACAGACAGGAATGGAAAGAGATAAAAAGCATCAATCATCAGTTTTTTGTTGCGAGACCTTCATTGTTCATTGACTGCTTTCTCATATGTGCCTTGCCCACGGGCCTTCAGCAGACCGAGTAACCCCTTGCTCGAGCCAGCGACCTTGGGTCCAAGCTGGTGAGCTTTTGCTCAAACCAGATGAGCCCACGCTCAAGCTGGCGACCTCGGGGTCTCGAACCTGGGTCCTCTTCATCTCAATCTATCCACTGCCTGGTCAGGCTGGAGAGCCTATTTAAACAATTGATGAGAATTTTCCAAGCCTATAGAAAGAGTTAAAGACTTGAATCCAAGAAAAAAACAGAATGCTGCGTTACTTCAACCCAAACAGACGTACTCCAAGGCACATTGTAATAATATTGTCAAAAATCGATGACAAAGAAAGGCAGCTAGGGAAAAGGAGAACATAACATTTAAAAGAAGATCCTTTAAGGTTATCATCAGATTTCTCAGCAGGAACTGTATAAGCCAGAAGAGTGGACGCAAACATTCAAAGTACTGAAAGACAGGAATTACCAGCCAAGAGTACTGAATCCATCAAAGTACTCCTTCAAATATGAAGGAAAAATAGAAACTTATACAGACATACAGAAACTGAGGGAATTTATCACCAGAAACCCCCCACTGCAGGAAATACTCAAGGGGGTTATTTGACCAGACACAAAGAACAAAACAAATCAAACTACAAGTAACAGCTCCAACAAGGTCACAATAAAAACAAGGATAATCTGTGACAGAAATTACATAAAAGGGGAGAAGATAAAGATCTGCAGTAGCAATGGAGGATGGAGTGCAGAAACACTCATAAGACAAAGGTCTGGTGTACATACGAACATTTTTCTCTTAATGACCTAATGGTAACCATCCACGAAAAACACACTATTGAAAAACACAGCTTAAAAAAAGAAGAAACGGGAAAGAAGTATGGAACACCACCAAACAAAAACAACTGACATAAACAGAAAAGAATCAAATAAGACACAGAGCTACCAGAAAACAAAACAAAATGGCTATAGGAAATCCTCAAGTGTCAATAATTACCCTAAATGTAAATGGACTGAACTCACCCATAAAGAGGCACAGAGTAGCAGATTGGATCAAAAAGTCAAACCCAACCATGTGCTGCCTTCAAGAGACACATCTAAGCTGCAAGGACAAAAGTAGACCCAAAGTGAAAGATTGGAAAACGATTTTCCAAGCAAATAATATCCAAAGAAAAGCAAGTGTAGCCATACTTATATCTGACAATGCTGACTTCAAGACAACAATGATAACCAGAGACAAAAACGGACATTTCTTAATGATAAAGGGGACATTGTATCAAGAAGACAAAACACTTCTTAATGTATATGCAGTAAACCAGGAAGCACCAAAATATATAAGACATCTACTAACTGATCTAAAAATAGAAACAGACAAAAACACAATCATACTTGGAGATTTCAACACACCACTGATGGCTTTAGATAGATCATCCAAACAGAAAATCAATAAAGAAATATTGACCTTACAGCCAACTAAATGGCAGATGATATTTGCAAACAACAGCTCTGATATGGGGTTAATATCCAAAATTTATAAGTAACTCACAAAGCTCAGCAACAAACAAGCAAACAATGCAATTAAAAAATGGAGAAAGGACCTGAACAGACACTTTTCCCAAGAAGGCATACAAATAGCCAACAGATATTTGAAAAGTTGCTCATTTTCACTAGTTTAGAGAAATGCAAATCAAAACTACAATGAGATACCACTTCATACCTGTTAAATTGGCTATTATCAACAGGACAGGTAATAACGATTATTAGAAAAGCTATGGAGAAGAAGGAACCCTCATTCACTGTTGTTGGGAATGCAAATTTGTACAACCACTATGGAAGAAGTATGGTGTTTCCTCAGAAAATTAAGAATTTATGACCCAGCAATCCCTCTACTGGGTATCTACCCCCAAAACTCGAAAACATTGGTACGTAAAGACACATGCACCCCCATGTTCACTGCAGCATTATTCACAGTGGCCAAGACATGGAAACAACCAAAGTGTCCCTCGATAGAGGATTGGATAAAGAAGATGAAGAAATGATGACAATTGCCATTTACGACGACATGGATGGACCTGGAAAACACTATGCTGAGTAAAATAAGTAAATCAGAAAAAGCTAAGAACTGTATGATTTCACACATAGGTAGGATACAAAACTGAGACTCATGGACATAGATGAAAGTGAAGTGGTTACCAGAAGGAGGGAGACATGGGGGAGGGGGACAGAGAGGGGGTAAGGGTGGGTGTAAAGAGGGACAAATATAAGGTGACAAAAAATGATTTGAGCCCTGGCCGGTTGGCTCAGCGGTAGAGCGTCGGCCTAGCGTGCGGAGGACCCGGGTTCGATTCCCGGCCAGGGCACATAGGAGAAGCGTTTGCTTCTCCACCCCTCCGCCGCGCTTTCCTCTCTGTCTCTCTCTTCCCCTCCCGCAGCCAAGGCTCCATTGGAGCAAAGATGGCCCGGGCGCTGGGCATGGCTCTGTGGCCTCTGCCTCAGGCGCTAGAGTGGCTCTGGTCGCAATATGGCGACGCCCAGGATGGGCAGAGCATCGCCCCCTGGGGGGCAGAGCACCGCCCCTGGTGGGCGTGCCGGGTGGATCCCGGTCGGGCGCATGCGGGAGTCTGTCTGACTATCTCTCCCTGTTTCCAGCTTCAGAAAAATGAAAAAAAAAAAAAAAATAAAGAAAAAAAAAAAAAAAAAAAAAATGATTTGACTTTGGGTGATGAGTATACAACATAATAGTCCAAATACTATAGAAATGTTTACCTGAAACCTATGTACTCTTATTAATCAATGTCATCCTGTTAATGTTAATTTTCTAAATAAAATTTTTAAGAAAGAGAAACCTTCCATTTATAAAATAATTGAATAAAATAATTGGGAAAGAATTTCAAAAGAAGTATAAAACTTGTACTGTGAAAACTACAAAACATTTTTGAAAGAAATTGAAGACCTAAGTAAAGGGGAAAACATTTCATCTTCATGAATTAGAAGACAATTTTTTTTTTTTTTGTATTTTTCTGAAGCTGGAAATGGGGAGAGACAGTCAGACAGACTCCCGCATGCGCCCGACCGGGATCCACCCGGCACTCCCACCAGGGGCGAAGCTCTGCCCACCAGGGGGCGATGCTCTGCCCCTCCGGGGTGTCACTCTTTTGCGACCAGAGCCACTCCAGTGCCTGGGGCAGAGGCCAAGGAGCTATCCCCAGCACCCGGGCCATCTTTGCTCCAATGGAGCCTTGGCTGCGGGAGGGGAAGAGAGAGACAGAGAGGAAGGAGAGGGGGAGGGGTGGAGAAGCAGATGGACGCTTCTCCTGTGTGCCCTGGCTGGGAATCGAACCCGGGACTTCTGCACGCCAGGCCGACGCTCTACCACTGAGCCAACCGGCAAGGGCCTAGAAGACAATATTTTTAGTGGCAATATTCCCCATACTGATCTACAGACATATCTCTATCAGAATTCCAGCTGGCTTCTTTGTAGAAACTAACAGGCTGATTCTAAAATTTGTGTGAAATTACAAGGAACCCAGAATAGCCAAAACAATCTTTAAAAAGATCAAAGTTGAAGGGCTCATATTTCCTGATTTTGAAACTTACCACAAAGCAACAATAATCAAGCCAGTGTGGAACTGGCATTAAGTGTAAACATATAGATCAGTGGAATAGAATTGAGAATCTGTAAATAAGCCCATGTGTCTGTGGTCAGCTGATTTTGACAGGGTACCAAAACCATTCAATACGGAAAAGAAGCGTTTTATAACATATGGTGCCAGGACAACTGGATAGCCACTTATAAAATAATGAAATTGGATTTTATGTCACACTAAATTAGAACATCAAGACTCACTGGTATTTCAAGTTGTTTTCATGAGCCTGTTACAAGGCAAGGGCTAAAAGATATGCTGGCAGTTTCCATTTTATCTTTCGGGTCCTGACTATGCCAATTTAATTAAAAGTCACCATGTCTATAAAAATAGATAAATTAGACTTTCAAAATTAAAATCTTTTGTGCTTCAAAAGATATAATCGAGAAAGAACACAACCAAGAGAATGAAAGAAAATACTTACAGAATATTTATCGAGAGATAAATACTTTTATTTACAAGCCTTGTATCTAGAATATAACAAAGAGCTCTTATAACTCAATTACAGAAGGACAACCCAATTTAAAAATGAATAGAGGATCTGAATAGGGTCTCCAAAGAATATATACCGTGGTCAATAAGAGCATGAAAAGATGTTAATCATCAAGGAAGTCAAAACCAAAATGTGGTACCATTTTATATCCATTGGTATGGCTATCATAAAAATGTCAGATAGGCCTGACCTGTGGTGGCGCAGTGGGATAAAGCGTCGACCTGGAACACTGAGGTCGCCGGTTCCAAACCTTGGGCTTGCCTGGTCAAGGCACATATGGGAGTTGATGCTTCCTGCTCCTCCCCCTTCTCTCTCTCTCTCTGTCTCTCTGTCTCTCTCTCTCTCTCACTCCTCTCTCTCTAAAAAAATCAATAAATAAAATATTAAAAAAAAAAATGTCAGATAATAACAAATGTTGGTGAGGAGGTTGAGAAGTTGGAACCCTCATACATTGCTTGAGGGAGTATAACATGGGATGGCCACCCAGGAATACAATCTGACATTTCCTCAAACAGTTAAACGTTGAGTTACCCTGTGACCCAGTGATTCAATTCTAAGTACGTGCCCAAGAGAAAAGAAAAAAAAAAAAGTATACACAGAATGTCCTCACATTGTACACAAATATCTATGGCAGTGGTCCCCAAACTACGGTCCGCAGGACACATGTGGCCCCCTGAGGCCATTTATCCGGCCCCCGCTGCACTTCCGGAAGGGGCACCTCTTTCATTGGTGGTCAATGAAAGGAGCACATTGACCATCTCATTAGCCAAAAGCAGGCCCATAGTTCCCATTGCAATACTGGTCAGTTTCTTGATTTAAATTTACTTGTTTTTTATTTTAAATATTGTATTTGTTCCCATTTTGTTTTTTTACTTTAAAATAAGATATGTGCAGTGTGCATAGGGATTTGTTCATAGTTTTTTTTATAGTCCGGCCCTCCAACGGTCTGAGGGACAGTGAACTGGCCCCCTGTGTAAAAAAGTTTGGGGACCCCTGATCTATGGCAACATTTTTTCATAATAACTAAAAGGTGGAAACAACCCAAATGTACATCAGCTGTTGAATGGATAAACAAAATGTGGTATATCTGTATAATGGACTTTTGTTTGGCCATAGAGAGAAATGAAGTGCTGATACATGCTATAACATAGATGACTCTTGAAAACATTTTACTAAGTAAATGAAAGAAGTCAGTCATGAAAGACCACATAGTTATATGATTTTTATATAAAAATCCAGAATAGCCTGACCAGACAGTGGCACAGTGGATAGAGCATTGGACTGGGATGTGGAGGACCCAGGTTCAAAACCCCGAGGTCACCAGCTTGAGCACAGGCTCATCTGGTTTGAGCAAGGCTCACCAGCTTGGACCCAAGGTCTCTGGCTTGAACAAGGAGTCACTCACTCTGCTGTAGCCCCCCGGTCAAGGCACATATGAGAAAGTAATCCATGAACAACTAAGGTGCTGCAATGAAGAATTGATGTTTCTCATCTCTCTCCCTTCCTGTCTGTCTGTCCCTATCTGTCCCTCTCTCTGTCTCTGTCACATACAAAAAAAACAAAAACAAAACCCAGAATAGACAAACCTATAGAGACAAAAAGTAGATCAGTTGTTGCTTAGGGTTCAGATGGATGGGGGTAGGGGGACAGTAGCAAAAGGGCACAAGGTCACATAGCTGTATACTTAAAATACTGTTATACGATAAACCATCGAGTTGTATATTTTAAATGGGCGAATTGTATGGTATATGGTATATCTCAATAAAACTATTAAAAAGGAGAAAAAGACAGCCAGAAAGGGAATGTTTCTAAGTGAGTTCCCACTAGTTTTAAGATACCCCCTTCTTAATGGTTAAAGTGACCATGACAGAGTGTGGACACCCACCCTGGCGCTGGTAGCGAAGCTGAGGTTGGAGAATCGGGTGTACCACTTGGCATTCACTCATTGGTGTATTCAACAGACTTTGCCATCTGTCTTCTCTGTGCCCTTTGCTCTACAATGAGAACAGCCAGATTCATAACACCCAAGGCTGTCTTCCAGGACCTTGCTGTTTAGCCGGCCTCAGTATCACGTGCCTAAGGCAAAAAGAATTTTCCCACTAGGATGTCAGCTCCTAAGGGCAAAGCTTTATCTGTTTTATTCATACCTGCATCCCAGGACCTATAACAATGCCTGACACCTAGCAGGTTCCTAATAAATGTTGCTGAATGAATAAGGATATTAAGCATGCCACAGCAGTCTCTCAGCAACCTGTAGCAGAGTTTTGGCAGCACAGACACAGAACTGGAAAGGCAGGGCCTTCACCTCTGACGGAGCCCTATGGGATGCGAGTCCAGCAGCAGCTGAGCAGCCGATGATCGCCAGCAATGGTTTCCATCAGAGAGGGCCTGACCAAAGTGCCAGGTGATGCACCCTCAAGTCCCAGCACTGTGGGACTAGGTGATCTTCCAAGTTCCACCTGACCCGAGTACCTTTGTGTCTGAGTTCCTAATCCTAAAGATGGCAGTAAAGCCTCTGCCAGGTGTCCCTCCCTGACAAGAATGAATGTGATACCATGTTGGCTGTTAACACTGGGATTCCTAAGGCAGCCCTTCTAGGGAAACCTGCCCTTGGAAAACACTGCATGTACCACCAGCCAGACCTATTCTTGTTAATCAAGTTGAACAGCATGCCGTGTTTGTATCTCCACACACAGCCTTGTGGGTGGAACTTCCCTTTTCTTCCAACTCAGTGGGAGGATTAGGTTTTATTTTCTGATCTCAGGATCCATTTACAATCCTTGTTCTTGGCACCATCATCAGTGCTAAACTTGTCCTAAGGAGGGAAGAATGTGCTTTGGTTAAGCCTGGTGACACTGGTGCACGTGTCTAAGGCAGTGGTCCTTCACCCTGGCTGCCCACTAGAGTCACCTGCAGAGCTTTGAAAAAACACTGCCTGCGGACCCCACTGCCTGAGCCTTTGACTTAACTGTGCTGGGGGTGGGAGGTGGAGCCAGGACATCTGAGCGAGGTTGAGAAACAGATTGAGAGTCACTGGTCCAGAGTGAAGAAAATAAGCCAAGGGACAGTTGCCCTGGGGACAAGCTCTGAAGCTACTGGATAATTAGCTTGTGGAAACAGAGGTGAGGACTTCCCTTCGAGGTCAGGAGTATCCAGGGAGGAAGTATCTGTCTTTCCCCTGTGTTCCTTGTTCCCTCCCCCAACCTCTCTTGATGCCCCGTTAACCTTTACCCACTTGTCTATCCTCAGCCATGTTTTGGGGGTTGGTCCCTAATATAACGGGAAACATAGGGAAGCTTCTTGGTTTAGGCAGAGGCTTTTTCAGCTTCGGTCTGGTGCACAATGCTGGCTTCTCTGAGCCGATCAGCAGGGCTTGGCTGACCACTCCGATTGATTTCTGACTCATAGCCCGCACTGGCCTGGTTCAGCCTCCTCCTTTGATCATACACCGCCCCTCCCCCAAGCCCTAGATTCCCTCACTCCCAGTTCTCTGGCCACAGCACTGGTACCTCTTTTCTGGCTTCAGACCACTGCTGTCTGGGGCCTTCTGTCAGCACGTTCCTTGCCCTTGGGATTGACCGTGTCCTTCGGGTGTGTATCCCCTGACCTTGTAGCTCAGTTTCCCCACATGCTTTACAGACGCACATGCAGCCAGTGTCTGCTCTCCACCATCTGCAGCCACCAAGGAGTTAATTTGTCTGAAATTCAGCCAAAGCTGACTCATGCCTCTTCTTTGAGGTCTCCTGGAGCTGAATGAAAGGCATGAGATGGTCTATGAAACCTAGCATGTCAGATGAGATAACAAACATGAAAGGGCTTAAACTGTAAAGCACAACACAGATATGAAGTGTTGATAATAACGAGCAGCACCATTGCATATGCCATTCTGGACTGTGGGTGCTAGCCAGCCAGGAGTACCAGCTGAGGGGCGGAGTCTGCCCAAGGACATGCAGGGAAGAACTTTCTAAATCAGGACATTCGAGAACTGAGAGGTCAGGACGAATGGGGAAGGGAGCCGCACTTTAAAGCAGAAGTCAGAGTTCACTACATTGCCAGAGGCCCAGAAATAAGGAAAAACTAAAAGGATTCCCATTAGCAAGTCCTTTTGGTTCTACCCTCAATATATCCAGAATCTGGCCACTTGTTACCACCTCCACTGCCCCCACGGAGCAGTCAGCTCCTGCCTGGACTGTAGAAGTAGCCCCTACCTGGTCTGCCTGCTGCCACCTTTGTTCCTTACACGACATCCTCAACACAACAGCCTGAGTGATCCTACCAAAACTGAAATATATCCTATCATCCTGCATTCTAAATGTTTTAATGCCTTCCTATTCTTAGGATAAAAGCTGAAGTCCCTTACCACAATTAACAAGGCTCTGCTTGGTCTGGACCTCAGTTACCTCTGGAACCTCAACCTCTACTACCTACTCATCCATTCTAGTCACTCTGGGCATCTCGTTGTTTTGTTGTTGTTGTTTTTTGGTTTTGGGGTTTTTTTTTTTTTGTATTTTTCTGAAGCTGGAAACTGGGAGGCAGTCAGACAGACTCCCGCATGCGCCCGACTGGGATCCACCCGGCACGCCCACCAGGGGGCGATGCTGTGCCCATCCGGGGCATCGCTCTGTTGCAACCAGAGCCACTCTAGCGCCTGAGGCAGAGGCCACAGAGCCATCCTCAGCGCCCGGGCAAACTCTGCTCCAGTGGAGCCTTGGCTGCAGGAGTGGAAGAGAGAGACAGAGAGGAAGGAGAGGGGGAGGGATGGAGAAGCAGATGGGCGCTTTTCCTGTGTGCACTGGCCGGGAATCGAACCTGGGACTTCTGCATGCCGCCAGGCCGACGTTCTACCACTGGGCCAACCAGCCAGGGCACATCTCGTTGTTTTTAAACCCTCTATGGTCATTCTTGCTCTGTAGTCTTTGTCCTTGCTGTTCCCTCTACCTGGAACATCTTCCTACCTGTTCACCTTCTCAGGTGTGCTATTCCAGACTTCAGATGTCAGTCTGCCCTGACTTCTCTCTCTTAAGCAGTGCTTCCCAACACTGTCATGATTTATGTTCATGTGTTTTATACAGCACTGAAATAATAATATGTAATAAATGTTAATTTATTCTCTGACTCCTTTACTAAAATGTAAGCTTCACAAACATAGGAATTTTGTCTTTCTTGTTCCCTGCTTGCATAGTGCCTGACATTGCTGAATGAATAGGTGAATAAACAAATAGGATTGAGATTTGAGACTCTAGTATTAAGGTAAGAAGATAGTCCTTAGCCATAGTACTTAGCTTTCCTGTGGTTCTGTGGAAACAGGGACCTGCTTGTTCCCCAGTGGGGCTGGTTTACGGACAGAGAGCATTGCTCCAAGAAGGGAGAAGACAGAGAAGTCACCTGCCAGGTCCGTGCCCACTCTGGAACAGGGCTGTTCTGGGAATTCCAAGGGCAAGTCAGGGGCTCCAATGGGAGGCCTCGGAGATGTAGAGATATTTATTGAATTCTCTCTCCAGGGGACATGTTTCTCTCACATATGAGTCTCTTTAATCTTTGGGAGAAACGAAGACATTTCTCTTCTCTCTTCTCCCTTGAAGGACTTCCTTGGCCAGCCCAGCTGCTTTCATGCTCATGGCAAAGTGAAACAGCATGGTGTGAAAGCCCAGGCGCTCCGAGCTCACGGTGGCTCTCCATTTCCTGCCTAGCTTTGCGGTCATCAGCAAGTTATTTCACTACTGCATCTGTAAACGGGGAGCAGCGACTGTGCCTTTGCCAGGGATGTTGTAAGGATGTGATGTGATCGTGCGTTTCAGGCACAACATTTGGCATGGTGTTATGCTTGGCGAATGTTCAGTTGTTGTTATTGTCAGGGTTGGGAGTACTAGAAGAAATAGTTCTCCTTGCTCAGGGGAAGCTCCTCTGGGTTCCCATCTATAGAGCTTCTCAGACGAAAGTACAGATGTATCACCTGGGACAGTCTTGTTAAAATGCAGATTCTGATTCAGGGTGTTAGAACGGAGCCTGTGATTCTGCATTTCTAACCAGTTCCCAGGTAATACTGATGCTACAGACCGAGCTCTAAATAGCTGGTCCTACGAGACAAAGGGCTGAGGGAATGAAATAGTGGTGAGTGCATTTTCTTGAAGTCTTATAGCCTTGGATTTCAACCATAAAGGCAGCCTGAAATTACTACATTGTAACTCAGAGAGCTGCATTGTTCCCATCCACTCTCTCCGCTAGTGTCCCTGAATCAGGTTCCCGCTGCCCACACCCCTCCCTATCATATCAGTCCTGCAGTGATACCCACCCCTCCAAGGAAGTTTCACTCAGAACCGAGAAAGAAGGGAGAGTGGGGCTGGCTTCCTTTTCATTTAAATCTGTTCCTGGGTTTCCCTGGCCCTCGGACATATGGCCAGGCGCTTGTTTTCATGGCTGCTTAATGGTCTGTAAAGCAATTGCTGGAAGAAACATGGCTCCAGCCAGCCAGGTGAAAGGGACAGAGGGATTTGCTGGCCAATGTTATCTTTGCTGAGCACCAGGGCTGCTCCAGCTCCTTTTTTCTCTCTGCCGGAGAGTGACAGATGGCTTCCACATGGTTTGACCTACTGTTTGGCCAGATTTGACCAAATAGTCATCCATCAACTGCCCTATTTGGCCCCCTAGAGGGCACCCTGTGGTTTGTGGGAGGCAGAAGTTGGAGTTTTCATTTGGACCTCACCACATCTCAGCTATTGCGGAAGAGTTTCAAGCATGGACAGTTCTTATTCCAGATGTTACTATCCCAGTGTCCATATGTTTCGAGGTGCGATCAGCAGGTTTACATGGTATTGTTGAACTAATTAATCATAAGCTGATGCTTTAACAGCTTTGGTACCCAGAGTGGGTTTGGTACTAGCAAAGATGTAAGCAATACATATGGCATTATTAATCTGGAGAGAGGAAGTGAGGCTCAGCTTTTTCCAATGCTTTGGCATCGTCTCTATTTCCTTATTGATGGCAAACGTTACTCCCGAAGCCACTGAAAGCTGTATGGGAAAGTCTCCAAATACTTTTCCTTATGACTTCCTTTCAGTGTGACAAAAGAAAACCTTAAATTAACATAAGCTGCAGAGCATGAGAAGAGGAAGCTATAGGCAGAGGGGCCACAGCAGACTAGGAATCCAGAGGCCTGGGTCCCAATTTGCCTCTGTCTTTATAACTTTGCATATACCACTTGATTGATTTAACCAATTCTTTTTTTCTTTTTTACAGTGATAAAGAGAGGGTCAGAGAGAGGGATAGATAGGGACAGATAGACAGGAACGGAGAGAGATGAGAAGCATGAATCATTAGTTTTTCGTTGTGACACCTTAGTTGTTCATTGATTGATTTCTCATATGTGCCTTGACCGCGGGCCTTCAGCAGACTGAGTAACCCCTTGCTCAAGCCAGTGACTTTGGGCTCAAGCTGGTGGGCTTTTACTCAAACCAGATGAGCCCGCAGTCAAGCTGGCGACCTCAGGGTCTCGAACCTGGGTCTTCCGCATCCTAGTCCGACGCTCTATCCACTGCACCACCGCCTGGTCAGGCTGATTTAACCAATTCTTAAGTACCTATTATATCAAGAAATATATGTGTGTTTTTTTTTTCCCAAACTGTAAAATGTAATTGATACATGAATTTGTGTTCTAAAAAACTTTAAATAGGGTGTTTATATTTTTTTTCTTATTCAAGCGTATTTGCTCACTAATATTTGCCTATTTCACTTGTAAATAAATTGTACTTTATTTTCTAAAAAAAGTTCTACCAAAGTAAAAAAGAGGAAAAGAGATAGGGAAATTTGAGTAATTACAGCTTTCATGGATTGTAACCTGACCAAATCTATTAAAATTAAGGATATATCAAAATAATTTTTATAACTAAAAATATTTAAAATGCTAAATGTATTAAAATCAAAACCACTTTCACAACTCCTAGCATTATTTTTGCCGAGGAAACAAAAAGCAAAAACTAGAAATAAAGTTTGTATCTGAATAAAAAGAAGTTTGATAAAGCAAAAGGTTAAACATAAATTCCCCATTAGCTCCATTACCTATAGACATCAGATGTCTTGATGTTTCATCAGGGATGAAAATGGCTGGGGGATAAAATACTGTATACTTATGTGTAATCTTAAGAAATTATTTTAAATATATATTTATGTATATATAAAAATTACTTTTAAAAATCTCTATACCCAAGAGAATTGAGATGAGAAAAAGACCCTAGAGAAGCAGCTCCCACTACCAGGTACACCCAATACAAAATAAGCGGTCAATAGCCTGACCTGTGGTGGCGCAATGGGTAAAGCGTCAACCTGGAACGTCTAGGTCGCCAGTTCAAAACCCTGGGCTTGCCTGGTCAAGGCACATATGGGAGTTGATGCTTTCTGCTCTTCCTCCTTCTCCTCTTTCTCTCTCTCTCTCTCTTTCTGTCTCCTCTCTCTAAAATGAATAAATAAAATCTAAAAAAAAAAAAATCAGTCAATAACTGATGACAGTTGGGTGGGCCCCCTTGGTATGCATAACGTTTTATTTTCAGCTGAGGCTGTACTATTTTTATATATTTTATCTCTCACATTTTGAGGTAACACTTGATTTTTATTTGACCTGAACGATTTTTAATGAGTACCTGGCCCTTGGACAGTTATTTCCCTTGACTTTTGGATTTGGGGAGGCCAGGTCTCCAGAGCTTGTCTACAGGACTGAATCCCTTTCTGGAAAGTGACCGCTAGGTGGTGGTTGTGCCTCACCTTCTCTGACCTGACTGACTGCAACTTCCATTTTCATAAGAATAATTCAAAAGCTGCAGCCCCGTGAATTGGAATGGAAATGAGAACCCTGTGTCCAGGGCTCATTCCTCCCAGAGATGAGACAGCTCTTTGCTGACTCTCCTCCGCCTCTCTGGAGGTGACGATGAGAAACACTGCCCCTGGGCAAACACGAAGGGCCCATGCCCAGCCTGGAGAGGAAGCTTTTGCCACATTTTGCAAAAATGGTCAGTAATAAGAAGGGTCTGTTCCCTCATATGAGGACAAGACATTCCCACTTCTGGGCACTTTGGACATAGCTAACATGAGCCAGGGAGTGGAGGTGCCTAAAGAAGGCTATCCCAAGAGACAGTTCTGTTTTTCTGGCTTAAGGTATGGAAGGACACTATGCTGAAAGGGCATGGCTCAGAGAGCAAGTCACTGGCTGATTCTGAATTCGCTGATCTCTCTGAGTCAACAGAAGACCTGTAGACAATTCGGGCCCCAGACCACTGAATTCCAAGGGAGGGGTATCTGCCAGCAGAGGGGGTGTGTTGTGCTGGGCAGTGGCCAGAGCAGGCTGCATGGCTGGGCACATGTGGCAGGCTCCTGTGGAAAGGGATTTTCTCCAGAAACAGTAGAACACGTTGTTGTGTGCTCTCTGTGAAGTACAAAGGGACTTTGAACTCTTGTTGGAATATTTGCCTATAGTTGGAATAGTTGATATGTTTTTCTTTTGTTATGCTTTTAACTAAGACTTTGAGTTGGTTTGCATTTAATTTGGAGAGTTAACCCCTATCTTTTGTAACTGGATGAAGGAAAAGATATGACATTCTTTGAGTTATTGGTTATATGCCAGGAACTGGACTAGTTGCTTGGATGCTTTATGTCTCATGTAACCCAGGAGAGAGTTTCTGATTAAGAGTGGGAACCTATGCCCACAGGACTATAATATGCAGCCCTGCTTATAGGAGTGAAGTGAATGGGATTCAAACAAGACAGATATTCAGAAATGATCTGTTCTTAACCATCAGACTGGTACAGAGCTTAGGGTTACCAAAATGATGGCTTGCATCAAATGATTATTTCTAGAAGAACCAGTATCTCTTTAAAAGTATTCCACATAAGAAATTTCAGTTAAAGAGAAAAGTTAGCTGGGTTTTTAAGTAGAAACTTATCATTATCTACAAGCAACTTGCATGTTTCTGTAGCCAGTCCAGGCAGCCAGGCGCCAGGTTCAAAGTGAAAGCCTTTGGCAGGGCTGAAAACACTCATCACAATTTCCCAAGAAGCTTTTTTGAGAGAAGGACTGTGCTCTGTTGATTTCAGTTCACCATGACAGGGGACAAGTTCTCAGGAGAAGGAAGCTGTCCACCCATCCTGTGATCTCCAATTAACGAATACTGGAATAAAATGAGAAAATAGAATTTTGTAGGCAACAAAGCTGGAGGCAGGGTGTAAATATAGAGGGTTTTTGAATTAGCGAGATTTTGCTGGGTTTAAATAATTTTTTCCATTTGTGACCAAAATGATGGGAGGAGAGGCTTTGGGGGCAGGTGGGATGGGGTGGATGAAGCAGCAGACAGTGCTGGGGGGGCCTTGCGTTCTGCAGGGGAGATAGGTTTATGTCTTGAGCTATGCAGTGCTTTGAATAATTATAAGAATAGCACTGAATATTCAGGGAGTGGGGAGGGTTAAATTAACAAAGCAGTTTTAAAGTGAAAAAATAAGAAGATAGTCACTAAGCCAGAATTACTAGTTATATTATTAACTTTTGGCCAGGAAGCAGGTTAGTCTAGGCAGCTCTGTCAGGGGAAAGGGCTGAAGAGGATGGGGGAGGAGGGGAGCAGCTGGCCCTTGATCACTCAGCTCTAGCCGTGGCCCTCACATGATAGGGCAGAGAGCAGGGCCCGGGTGAGGGGCTCTGGCCCATGGACAGCTGAGGCTGGGCTGTGCGCACCACTGCCAGACATATGAGGCTGGGCCGTGCGCACCGCCGCCGGACAGACAGCTGAGGCTGGGCCGTGCGCACCACTGCTAGACAACTGAGGCTGGGCCGTGCGCACCGCTGCCGGACGGACAGCTGAGGCCGGGCCGTGCGCACCGCTGCCGGACGGACTGCTGAGGCTGGGCCGTGCGCACCGCTGCGGGATAGACAGCTGAGGCTGGGCCGTGCGCACCGCTGCCGGACGGACAGCTGAGGCTGGGCCGTGCGCACTGCTGCCATACACAATGCTCCTCTTCCTGCTCGCCCTCCATGCACGTTTCCCCTCGCCAGCTCTTTGGCACGCAGGGTGTGAGTCAGATCATGTTGCTCTTTTGTTTTAAACCTTCCCCCTGCACGTGGGCACTTGAAAGTTGTGAGTTACCCTTGTTTCTTCAGTTTATACCCCACTTTTGCCGAAAAAGAGGGATTTGGGAGGGAATAGACTTATTTAGTCACCATTCCCCCAGACACTTGAAGATAAGAAAGAAGAAAACAACGGCCTCCTAAATCCTCCCTACTTCAGTCTGGTGCCCTCGGTACACAGAGAGTGTCCCTAGGGCCTGGGTTACGTGGGGCCAACCCCGCTCTCTCAGAAATGGAATGTCTGAGCTCATTTAGCTCAACTCCCTCACTTTACAATGAGGAAACTGAGGCACAGGGGAGGCAAGTGACACCTTACGTGAGTTCTGGGAGTGAATGAGAACTCCTGTCTCCTGAATCCCGGCCCAGTGGTTTTGGTCCCTGGGCGGGTGGACAGCGCCAGCCGGTGACGGGCATTTCCAGCAGCAGGCAGAGTGGCAGGGCCCCGCAGGGAGGGAGGGAGGACGCCGCTGGTAGGAAGTGGGAAGGCCGTGAAGGGCCAAAATACCCATTCCTGCTGGCTCTGTCCCCAGATGTTCCTTAACCAAAGCATAAACAGTGACATAGATGGACTAACCAAAAGCCATGACATATCATTTGTGCCTAAGGGCGAAATACCCCTATTTTTCCAGCCTCTTACTCCAGCTGTTTAACCTTATTCTTTCTTTTTAAGTCATTTGCGACCTCTTCTACCGTTCCTTTTTTTCATTTGGTGTGTGGCTGCTGTTTAGAATCTGTCTGCCCATTTGTCTCAGGTTCTAGGCCAGGGGTCCCCAAACTACAGCCCGCGGGCTGCATGCGGCCCCTTGAGGCCATTTATCCGCCCCCGCCGCAATTCGGGAAGGGGCACCTCTTTCATTGGTGGTCAGTGAGAGGAGCACAGGATGTGGATGCAGTATGTGGCGGCGGCGTTCACATACAGTACTACTTCCGGTGACGCGGGACGCACGCATCACGGCTCCAGAAGCGCGTCATATCACCTGTTATGGCTAGCAGTGACAAATATGGAACCGGACATTGACCATCTCATTAGCCAAAAGCAGGCCCATAGTTCCCATTGAAATACTGGTCAGTTTGTTGATTTAAATTTACTTGTTCTTTATTTTAAATATTGTATTTGTTCCCGTTTTGTTTTTTTACTTTAAAATAAGATATGTGCAGTGTGCATAGGGATTTGTTCATAGTTTTTTTATAGTCCGGCCCTCCAATGATCTGAGGGACAGTGAACTGGCCCCTGTGTAAAAAGTTTGGGGACCCCTGTTCTAGGCTGAGAGAAAATGAATAAGAAGATGGTGATGAACTTGGGCTATGTGACCTGCCTGCAGTGTTTTGCTTTTCTGAAAAGGAGCATAGAGGGAGGAAAATAGTGAATTCATGAGTCAACATTATTTTTATCCCTCTATTATGAGGAATGCTGCCTCCACTTCTTTTGCGAAACATAATCATTTGTTAGTTTTAATAAGACATTACTCTGCTCCCTGATAAGGAAACAAAAAAGGCATTTACTTGCTAGTCTCTAGAATGTGAAATGTGGTCTTTTTCTGCTTGCTTGTTTTTCACTTGCTTTTATGATCACAGGCTTTCGGGGTGAAGGGGCCTTGGAGGGGCGCCAGCCTCCCGCGCAGGAAGCTCCTTCCCGACATCCTGGCCGCGGGGCTGCCTTCTGCAGCCCCACAGCGAGTTGCCTCTACACTGTCAAAACACTTACTTCATTTTGCTTTAAATTACAGTTATTTGAGGACTTTTGTTAAGTCTCAGCCATGATCCCCCAAGGGCAGGAATCCTGTCTCCTTCCTCTTTGATCTCCTGCAGCCCCCAACACGGAGCCTGGCCCATTCTCCATAAATATTTGACTGAGTGACAAGGTGTTAACAGCCTCAGGAAGGCAGCTACAGTCAGACATTTCTAATAACTGGAAAGTTCTTCCTAAAAGTGAGCAGAAAGAGGCCCCCTGTGTTCCCTGCAGGGGAGGATGTAAACAGGTGGTGATGACAGAGGGCCAGGCGCCCACGAGATGTGCACGAGGGACCCTGGAGACAGCTTGGTGCCCTGCTCTTACTGCTTTTCTTTCTTCCCATCTGGCCAAAAAATACAAGGTCTTTCCCAGGACAGGAAAACCCTACACCCCTAGCCAGACCTGGGCAAATATGTGTGAGGGGGAGAGTTTCCAGGATTTGAGTCCAGTTTGGAAGGACAGCTGTATCACACAATCAGTGTCCCGCCCATATCCTCTCTGCCCACCCTGGGTCCCCTGCAGACGGTCCCCATGCACACCGAGAGCTTCCTTTGTTTCTTTGCCCCTGGTCACTCTCTGAACTGGGGAATGTGCTTGGCCTGTGTAGGTCAGGCTGGAGATGTCAGGGAGTTCCTCCAGGAGAGACCTTTAACTCTGAGCACTGGGAGGTGTTGCATGAATACCAGGGTCCCTCCCCTCCCAGTGGGACAGCTCAGAAGTGTGCTACATGGCCTTTCAGAAAGTGTCAGGGGGGATGACCCCCCAATGGCTCCCAGCAGAGCCCACTCATGGATGCATCCTTTCTTCATTTCTCTCCCTGTCCTCGTGGACTTCCCCACTCCCTCCCTGTGCTTCCTGGGGTCATGCCCAAATAAGCCTCTGCCTCGGGGTCTGCTGTGGGGGGAACCCAAACTGAGACAAAGACACAAGAAGGAAATTTGGAAGAATCCAAATGTTATTCCCTTAGAAGACAAAACTTTTAAAATCAGTACATGCTTTTTTTTCCTTTTCATTCCCTCTGTTTCTAAGTCCAGAGTTGGTTTTTCTGTCAGTTCTATAAATAGAGTCTAATTTTAAGTAGAATTAGTATCCTCTCTCAGAAAACAGGACTGATAATGATTCCTAACTCTCTGAAGGATAGTTATTTCAGATAACAAGAGTCGGTCACATTCTGATCTATTAAGGAAATGTACTATGTCAGAAAGATCTCAGGTCAGACTGAAGAAATAGATTATGCATGGGAGTCATTAGACGTCAGGATGGATTTGTGGTCACGCATGTCACTTAACCTTTTACACTTCCGCAGAGACCTTTTAAATGGAGAAAGACCTTATCCATCTGGCTCAGGTTTGGGATGGAGTGCTTAGGAGAAAGCTAAGATGAATGGGGACCATGAGGGAAGAGAGAGAGAAAAATGAAGACCCTTCATTAAATGTACCCAGTATTAGTGAGTTACCCCTGAACTAATAGAACCAAGAGGAAATGCTGTTGTTGAAGAATAGTTATTATCATTTGAGAAGATTTGTGACAGAGAACAAAGGTGTACAAGCCACCCTCATCCTTCCTCAGACAGACATTGCGTGAGTCAGAAAAGCTCTTTGGGCGCCACGATATCACTTGATTGTTGTGACACCACAGACAATTAATAGGAGATAGCAGTTAAAAATAACCATGCTCACTAGTCTTACGTTTGTAGAGTTTTTCTTGAGTCTTGTGCCTTTCTGGAGAATTTCCTACCAGCCTAGGAGGAAACAACGTATGTGGTGATTATGAATTTTAATTGGCAATCGATGCTGGGAAGGAATGTGAACAAAACACAAGATGACAGGAGTCAGCAAAGCCAGGAGAGCCCCACAGACGCCTTTTGGGGTCAGGCGGGGAAATGTTCCTAAGTCAGGTAGACATAAGGAAAGGTTTAGTGAGTTATTTTCAGCGTGGAATAATGTTGTGGCTTCAGATGCTTTCTTTATGTAAACTGTGACTGATGGCCAGTGCCCCTGCTCTTTTGTAGAAAGGAGCAGCGTGGAGGCAGCAAAGTCTGCACTTGATGATAGGAAGGTGTGGAGTTACTGTGTAATATATGTTCTCTGCCCTCTTTGATGTGCACCGCTGCCCTGTTGTAAGGGTGATACTGCCCTGGGTACAGCTCTCTCCTGAGCATAAGAGATGCTTTTTTTTTTCTTTTTCGTATTTTTCCAAAGTTAGAAGCAGGGATGCAGTCAGACAGACTCCTGCATGTGCCCGACTGGGATCCCCCGGCATGCCCACCAGGGGGGCGATGCTCTGCCCATCTGAGGCGTTGCTCTGTTGTGGCTGGAGCCATTCTAGTGCCTGAGGCAGAGGCCATGGAGCCATCCTCAGCACCTGGGCCAACTTTGCTCCAATGGAGCCTTGGCTGCAGGAGGGGAAGAGAGAGAGAGGAAGGAGAGGGGGAAGGGTGGAAAAGCAGATGGGCGTTTCTCCTGTGTACCTTGACTGGGAATCAAACTCAGGACTTCCACACACTGAGCCGACGCTCTACCGTTGATCTAACTGGCCAGGGCCATAAGAGGTACTTTTGCCTCCGCCAGCTTTTGCCCTAATCTGAGCCATCTTGGCACAACCTCATAAGATGATAGTGAGGTTTACTAAGGGAGTCTATGCAGTGTGACTGCATTTATATGCATTAATAGTTGGCACAAAAACTGTGCTGGTCCCCAGAATGAAAAGCTTCAGTTACTGTACCTGCTATATGTTGAAATATTTTTAAAAATATTTTGTTGATTTTTTAGAGAGAGGGAGAGAGAAATGTTGACATTTTATCATAGTTGAAGATTTTCCTTGGGCCAAAAATGAATTTGGTAGTGTGGCCTCTACCATCCTCTCTCATACTTTTTGTTTGGGTAGCTCCTTCCCCAGATCCTCACCCCCGAAGTGTTTGGTGGCTGCCTGTTGTTCAGCCTGTCCCACTAAGGGCTCTCTCTCCTTCGCTTCCCAGAATGCCTATGTCAACATCAACCGCATCATGTCCGTGGCCTCCCGCCTCTCTGAGGCTGGCCATTATGCCTCGCAGCAAATCAAGCAGATTTCCACACAGCTGGACCAGGAGTGGAAGAGCTTCGCAGCGGCCCTGGACGAGCGCAGCACCATCCTCGCCATGTCGGCGGTGTTCCACCAGAAGGCTGAGCAGGTGAGGCCAAGGGAGCTGCTCAGGTTGCTGTCGGTGGGACGGGTGGAGGGCCTGGGGAAGGGCAGAGCGGGAGGATATACACACTTCGCGGGGAGCGCCTCTTCTCTTTGAAACACTGAGGACTGAAGACCCTGCTGAGCGGTTGCAGCAATAACCCAAGTCTACCACTTTCATGGGCCCTGTGTACATAAACATTGGTGGCTTTGCTTATTATCCAAACAAGAAGGCACCTAGGGTATTTACATTCCCCTGGGTGGTTTATTGTTGTGTGTGCTTGTGTGTGTTGACTGTCTGCTTCATTTGCATTTCTTGAGCATAGACTAAGGGGGTGAAACTACACTGATCATAGAGTCCTGAGAGCAGAGGAACACTAATTTACATGAAACATTTGCTATGGATAATAGTAATGTAACAATAATACAGTAGCTAGAAATAACAATGACTGGATCTCATTTACATACTGCTGTTGGCCAATGACATTACTAATTTTACAGAGAGGAGCACTAAAGCTCAGAGAGATAAAGTGACCAGCCAGTGATGTGTTGGAGCTGGCTCTAACTAGATCACGGAGGTTCAATTGTTAACATTTCCAGAATTTGGTGACCTGGTTGTTAAATATATCCATTGCTTAAAACTAAATTTACATTAAGTATGTCACATTAAAAACAAAACCAATAAATACTCAAAGCTTATTACATCCCAATTATTTTGCTACATCTTATTATCTACATTCTTGATGTTATTTATATCTATTTGGAAATTTATACCTATGGTGGAAATACTATGCAGTGTGTGCCACCAGTCATCCCTTCATAACGCCACATGTGGTGACATCACATGGGTAGCTTGAAATAGACCAAGGTAGGAGCTTTCACACCATGGAGATCATCAAATACTACACACAGGCCATGGCCAATTGGCTTAGTGGATAGAGCATCAGCCCAGCATTCATACGTTCCGGGTTCAATCCCTGGTCAGGGCACACATGAGAAGTGACCATCTACTTCTCTTCACCTCCCTCTTCCCCTTCTGTCTCTTTTCCCCTCTCGCAGCCAGTGGCACAATTGGTTCAATCATCAGCCCTGGGTGCTGATAATATCTCAGTTCAAGCTGAGCATCAGCCTCAGGTGCTAAAAATAGCTCAGTTGATTCAAGCACCAGCTCCAGACAGAGGTTACCGGATGGAGCCTGGTTAGGGTGTATGCAGGAGTCTGTCTCTCTATCTCCCTTCCTCTCACATAAAAAAAGAAAATTCTATAAACCAAGGCTTGATTTATTGTTTTATTGCTTGTCCAGAGTCTTAAAAGAATGAGGGAGAAAATATTTAAAAGTGCAGGAAACTTAAAAATGTGTCTTGTCTGTCACTCTTACATCATGAATAACGCACAGAATTGAGGAGATGGTCCTCTGATATTCAAAGACTATTGTTCCATTCAGCAGAGAAGTCCCTCATGTCATGGATGGACAAGTGATGTCTGACATAAGTCTTTAGGTATTTTCACTTTTGTCTTACAACAGCATAAGTGAAACTTACAACCAGCTTTAATGTTGATACTATGCAAGTATATCACATACAAAGGCATCCTGTGAGAACTTGCAATAAAGAATATTGTGTATGTTATTATTCTGTGTAAATTATGTGCTACATATCTTTTATGTTAGTAAAGTTTATAATATATGTTTGTGTGTTCATATATATATATATATACTAACACACTACTGTGAAATTCACACAATTTTTGGATAGCTGGGATTTCAACCCAGATGTGTCTAACATTGAAGTCTGTGGTCTTAACCTCTAAATTTCTTTTTTTTATTATTACATTTCGTAGTGGAGAGCTATGCACAGGGTCGTACCTTAAGTCTTTCCCTCTGTTACCACCTAACATGGAAGGCAGTATGGGATACCTGAGAGTCCGGGCTTGGCAGGCAGACAAGTGCAGGTTCTGACCACAGCCCCATCCTTCATTAACACGTACGCAGGTCGTCTCACCATCCTGAGCTTGTTTCCTCATTTCTAACGTGGGGATAATCACAGATCTCCCAAGCGCGGTTCTAAGGCTTAGCGACGGTGTCCAGTGTGCTTTTATTTTATTTTCTTATAAATAAATTTTTATTAATGTTAATGGGGTGACATCAATAAATCAGGGTACATATATTCAAAGAAAACATGTCCAGGTTATCTTGTCATTCAATTATGTTGCATTCCCATCACCCAAAGTCAGATTGTCCTCCGTCATCTTCTATCTAGTTTTCTTTGTGCCCCTCCCTCTCCCTCTCCTCCTTCCCGCCCCCCCCCCCCCCCGTAACCACCACACTCTTGTCCATGTCTCTTAGCCTTGTTTTTATGTCCCACCAATGTATGGAATCATGCAGTTCTTGGTTTTTTTCTGATTTACTTATTTCACTCCGTATAATGTTATCAAGATCCCACCATGTTGTTGTAAATGATCCGATGTCATCATTTCTTATGGCTGAGTAGTATTCCGTAGTGTATATGTGCCACATCTTCTCCAGTGTGCTTTTAAGTGGCAGATTCTCCTGTGGGTATTTGTTCAGCATGCTGTCCTGCTGTTTTGTGTTTCCTCCACTGTGCAAGTTTCCCCCGAGACCTTCCTGAAGACTAAGACAGTTGTGTCACAAATCAAGGGCAGCCCCATACATTGAGAAGAATCTAGCCGTGTGGTTTTTTTTAGATGATGGTGGTAGTGACCGATTGTGACTGGTTCATACTTAGGACCATGAAACTATTTATATCTAGTCTCCTATTCTGTGTCCATCCACATCACTTGCACACTTTATTGAAGGTTCATTCAGATTGGCAAGGGAGACTCCATGCTTCCTTCTCTGTCTCTCTTTCCTTGAGCTCAGCATTTTGTGGGGTCTGCTATAGGACTCTTGTTAGAGTATTACAGAGTAATCTTAAGAACTTTAAGGAGGTGCTCCCCTCACATATGATACATGAACGTCAAGTTGTTTTCAGGTTTCTTTGTAAAATGGTCATTGGTGGAGTAAAGAAGCTTCTGAGATGTTATCAAGTGCATGCAGTCTGATATTGGATTGCACCTGGCACTCCTCCAGAATTTTTAAGAGATGTCCTAATGTTATTTTAAAAAACAACAACAAAAACATGCAGAGTGAAAAATCAGCCACAGCAGCCAACAGCCCAGGGACTGAAAGCCGACAGCGACACCAAGACCAGAACTCTAGCAGCTGCAGAAAGCACAGTGCCGGAACTGAGCGGCGTAGGCAGCGGCGGCGTCAGCTCACACCGATGGGCTACTGACTTAGTTTGGATCAGGGGCAATTTTATCTGTATCTATTTTTAATGCAGTTTGCTCAGGGATTACCAGTTCTTCAGGGAAACTCATAAACTGTGATTCTCTTTAGCTAAGGGGGAGAGGGGGAACACACCACATGACGGAGTCTAGTTTATATTTTTTTTCAATGTGTTTATTTAGGCAGCTCTTTATTGTCCTCGTCTGGGCTGTTCTAGGCAATGAGATAAAAAGGCACTTAAGGAAATTAATTTGGAAGGAGCTGTGCACCCGGGCGAGAGGAATCACAGTCAGAACCATTTCAGACTGTTGGGTGAAGGATTATTTGCATCTTAAAGGTGTGTTTTTCCAGCCTATGAATCTGAGTGGTTTTGGTTGGCTCACGCTTTGTGCGCAGCAACCCATTGTCTTCCACAGTTGTTAATTTTCACTTTTAAATAATTTGATAGCTGTCAAGATCTGAATCTATCACATTCCGGGAGCCACTGCCACCACAGACACAGGGTGGCCTGTCTCCCTAAACTGCCCCTCCTGTCTCGCAACCCTAAGGCCACTGACCCAATCCCAGGGATCTTCTTAAGGGTTAATCTTCATTCCTTGTTGGAAAGATGTTTGCAAGCTCCCTAAGGGGCCTCTATGACATGTTTTTTGCTCCTCTTCACAATTCAGCATAAGCGCTATTCAGTACTGTACCTGTATGGAAACATCCCATTATATTAAATGTAGCCCCTCCCTTGTGCCTGTGAGTGTGCACAGGACAAGTCTCTCTCATGTACACATGCAATGTAGTGAGCTGTTTGCACACCTGTGTTTTATCGTCAGTGCATAGATACAACATGCAGATAGCTCCCACCCCCAGCAGTTTCATAATAGTCATCTTTGTTTGTGGAAACCAAACTTCCTAAACAGGTCTGACTTCTTACTTGGAGTTAAAGTTTGTATAATGAAAAAAACCCTCCACCCTCTGCGGTGGTCTCTGAAGGCTTGCCGAGGCCCGGCTGTTTCCTCCCAAGGTATCTGACTATCTCTGCCTAATTTGCCCACCGCTCACCCCCAGTTCCCCTCACTGACCCAGCTGGCATCTCATTCCAGTTCCTGTCCGGAGTGGACGCCTGGTGCAAGATGTGCAGTGAGGGTGGCCTGCCGTCCGAGATGCAGGACCTGGAGCTGGCGATCCACCACCACCAGTCCTTGTATGAGCAGGTGACCCAGGCCTACACAGAGGTGAGAACCAAGCAGGACCCCCAGGCGTCCGCAGTGTGTAAGTGGGTGGGCGGGTGGCGAGAGCACTGGCCTACACTCTGTGGAAGAGCCTAGGTTGGACTAAGAAAAAGAGAGGTCATACTTCTGTCTTTGGAGACTCTTTAAGATCTTTGATCTAGGAATGATCATGTCTCCAGCCAGGAAGCAGAAAAAATGGGGCCACCAGCAGGCACCATGTGGGTTATGTGCTCACGCATGCACACACACCTCTCACCGTATGTAGGAAGGTCAGATTCTGTCCTCTGGAGGAGGAATCTGGGAAAGCCACACTGTGCTCCTCTGGACGGACTCTGCTTTCTGGCCGGTGCACATGCGCCTGCTACCCCTTCATGAAGCAGCACATCACTACAAGGTCCAGAGAACACACCCCAGGGTGGAGGAGGTATGTGTTTGCAGCAGAAGCTGCCGTGGAAGTGGAAGACAAACTATCTAAGACTATTCCGTTGGAAAAAGTCAAAGACTAGGGTCGCAATTCAAAGTTAAGATGGGGAAAAACACTTCTTGATCTTTGTTTCTTTCAAAGCAAAAGGGCCTAGAGGTGAATCTGTGCGGACACACCCGTCAGTAGGTTTGCTAACTGGCGTGGATTCTGAGCCAGGCGGCTGGGGGGTAAAGAGACAGGCTGATTCGGGAAGCTGGATGAGGAGGGGAGAGTGAGTTCACATCTGGCCCGTGGCTTTCTTCTGGGGCAAGGTCAGTTAGAGCAGAGTTCCCCAAAGCGGATTCCTGGGCCACGGGCCTTGGGCTCACCTGAGATGTTTGTTAGATGATTCCTGGGTTTCACCCCAGACTGAATCAGAATGTCAAGAAGTGGGATGTGGCACCTACATATTACTAACTATTCCCCCAGGTGAGCTTGCTGCATGTTGCAGTTGAAGAAGCAGTGGCTTCTGGGTGAGACTGAGGGTTTTGTCATTGTTTGCACTTCGGCTTCCCTGCCAGCTGTGCGACCGGAGGCAGGCTGTTCACCACCCTGGGCCTCAGTTTCTTCTGTGAAATGGAGGTGATAACACCTGCCTTGTAGGGGAGTTTTATTTAAGAGTTATAAAGATAATGCATGAAATGTGCCTGGTGCCGTGTGCCTGGCAGTGGTACGTGCTAAACATACCCACAGGCTTGTCGTTATAGGAGGTGGAGAGGACGGCCGGGAGCCGGCCTGGTCCCCTCAGCTCTGATCCGCGTGGCCCACGGCTTTCTCCTCTAACAGAACTGTGCCTCTGCCCGAGGGCCAAGAATCTCTAAATCTACTGCTTATTAACTAGAGTATACAAAGTAAATTAATCTTGTACTCACACGTTTCACATGTATGGGGTATAAGTATAATCAGAAATATAGCTACAGTGTTTCTCCCCCTTGATTCTCAGGCCCTAGCCTGTGGGACGTAGACAGTGTCTCCCAGCCCACTTCGGAGGTCAGCCTCCTGCAGATGTGGACGGAGGCAGAGCACTGGAACTCATGTGGACTTGGATTTCAGGACTTGGCCCTCGTCTCTGGCCAGCCTGGACAGTGCAAAAAGACAGCACTGGCTTAGCAGTTCCTGAAGAGAGCACCCCTGGTGTAGCTGTAGCGTGTCTGTGTTACGCCTGGCTCGGCAGGAGAGGCATGGTGGATTGGGGTGGGTAGTGGTGGTCTCCTAAACTGGCCATATTCCTTCAGCCAGGTGTCCTCTCTTGTCTCTGCTGTACTCTCTCCCAGCCCTCCTATTACTCACACTCCACAGGCTCTTCTGCGGCCCCGTGAGTGGGGGTAGTGACAGGTGCCTGTGTTCCTGACCCACCCCCCAAGCTATTATCAGGGTGTGGAGGTCGGGTGAGGGGAGGCCACAAGCCCAGCAAACACTTCCCCTCATTGTCACAGGCTGGACATGGGAGCACTCCCCCTTCCACAGCTGAGCGAGAGGAGAAGACCATTTCACTGCACAGCACTTTGATTTCATTGTTAACCAAATTAATTTGGGGTTTGAAAGTTCCTATTGATTCTCTAGTTGCCATTGTTCTCAGTTTGAAAGACACAGGCTCTGCTGGGTACTCTGCCAAGCACTGGAGACCCCCAGGTGTCAATCATAGGAGGCCACTGTCCAGAATTCTTGGTGCCTATAATTGTGCCAAAATTCCAGGGAGGAATGACAGGGAGTGCCCCCCCACTCATCTCAGCCCTGAGGGTGGGTGTGGGGAACCCAGGAGCATGGCCGATGTGTCTTCCATCTTAGGATCCTTTTTCTACCTTGCATATTCCGGGAAGATGGGGATGACACCTCCTTCAGGAGAAAAAAGGGAATTACATAGAAGGAGAGCAAAAGAAGGATCAATATAGAAGAAAGAAAATGAGAAGGAAATAAAGAGGGCAGGAGAGAAGTGGTGATGATGAGGATAGAATTGGTAGCCAGTCTGGGCTGGGCCCAGTCTAAGTGTCCTGTGCGTGTTAACTCGGGTGATCCTCACCACACCTCTGAGGTGTGCACCATTGCTAGCCCTGCGAGTTCCTCAGGCGAAAACCGAGGCCCCAAGGCGGCAGAGAGTTTATCTCTGGCCACACAGCTCGACGCTTGCAGCCAGGTGGAGGAAGGTGAGGAAGAAATAGGGGAGAGGTTCATGGTGTTGACATCTGTTCAGCTTCATTTCTGAAAAGTTCTGCTGCCTGACCTGTTAGTGAGTCACTCAAAATATCTCCCAAGTGCCATGTGCCAGGCACTGTCCCAGGAGTTTGGGAGACAGGCAGAGTCCCTGCCCTCACAGAGCGAACATGCACAGGGAGAGAGACTGATCCTGCAGTTTCAGACACCTGGCAGCCTCCCCTGCAGCTTCTCTCCCCCAGGACTCCGGGCGCTCCGGCCGCACTGGGCTGCAGGCTGGGCACCATGGCGGCTCTGGCTGTCGTGGGTCTGGGTAGGATTCTCAGACCCAGGCTGGGACCCCAGGCTAACCCTCCATGACTCTCTGTGCCCTGTCTGCCACTCTGCTCCCTTGATGTGACCCTCTTCCCTTCCTGCAGGTCAGCCAGGACGGCAAGGCCCTGCTGGATGTGCTGCAGCGTCCCCTGAGCCCTGGGAACTCTGAGTCCCTCACGGCCACAGCCAACTACTCCAAGGCAGTGCACCAGGTGCTGGACGTGGTGCACGAGGTGCTGCACCACCAGCGGCGACTCGAGAGCATCTGGCAGCACCGCAAGGTGCGGCTCCACCAGCGCCTGCAGCTCTGCGTCTTCCAGCAGGATGTGCAGCAGGTAACAGGCCCCTGCCCCAGCACCCACCCGGGCGGGCAGACGGGCGAGTCCCTGACCTGGGTGATTGCCTGGTTTATGAAGAGAAGGGGGCAGTTCAGCCCTAGCTGCACCCCCCGCCCCAGTAAAACCATCTGGACTTGTTAATTGCATGCTTCTCACCTAAGCAGCTTTATAGACTGGGCCTTCTCACCTGTGGTTTGAGGGGGGCGACTCAGCCTGAGGAATACAATTTCATGCAGTCATATGACAAAGTTTTCTTTGGGGAGAGCTTGACCCTCACTCAGGCATGAGCTTCTGGACAGTTCAAGGGCCTGGGGGTTATCTGAGCACGGTCGGGGTTGGACCGCACGTAAAACGAGTTCACTGCTTCATCAGGTGGTCTGCCCGAGTGTGGGTTGGGGTGGGATACAGGGCCTTTAGGGGGTTCTTTGGCAAGACTGGACTTGAGAAACCAGATTTAAAGCATAGGCTGTTGATGACTGGATGTCCTGTAATTAGAGGTTATTTCGGACTTAGTCTCTCTTTTTGTATCATTATACCAGTCGTGGCTTTTTCCTTTACCGCAAATGACAAAGATATGCTTGTGTTTCTGACTTTAAAAGGACAGCTTGCCACATATGTCCTTTTGGATGAAATCTCCCATTCTTTTCCCTTCATGCTTTCTCTGTCTGTCTCCCTGGGGACCCGGGGGCCTGGCTCTGAGGACTGAGATGTGAGGGGAGGGGAGCCAGTGGGAGCTGAGGACTGAGGAGGCCTAGTATCGTCTCCCTGCTGATTCACTGTGGTGGCAGGAGTGGGGTCACTCGTGTTATTAGACTTCTGTAACTGCTGCATAATTTGAAAATAATATGTATGAAATGGTATGTCACTCTCCTTCCTTCTCTTCTGTGGTATTGGCCAGGTGTAACCCAAAAGTGTATCAAAATATATACATGGGAACCCGAGAGCCCCTGGGCACGTACTCAGAGTGCCGATCCTTTCACAGCTGTTGTTGGGAGGGCCCTGGGGGGGGGGGCGGAGATGGAGGCAGGGCCGGGCCTGTCACCAGCTGTGACACCCCCTGGGCGTGGGGTCGCTGTACAGTGAGTCCCAGGAGTAAACAGGCCTTCAAGAGTGCCCCCCATTCTTGGGCTGCCCTAACTTCCCTGTAGCCTCCCACCCTCTTCTTCAACTGGGGCAGTGATGGAGTCATCAGAGGCAACGCCTCAGGAAAGACGGGCCCCACTGATGTGCCGGCCCAGCTCCGACCCCCCGCGGGGTCTGCTGGGGGTGCAGAAGCGAAGGAACCCGTTGCCTGCCCTGCCATCTGGGGCTGTCCAGAGAAATACATCACCCCTGCACACAGGAGAGCGCGGAGACCGTCTGTGACTGAAACAGAGGGAAGCACACGGGGCGTTTCTGTTTCTGGGAGCTCTGAGCGGCTCAGAGATATCAGGTCTCTGGGCTGCACAGCTTTCTGGGTGTGCTCTTTGCCTGCCTCCTGGTTTCATGGCTGTTGTGCCAGGATGGGCACTGGAAAGGGGCGTAGGGGCTGCGAGGAGGGTGGGAGAAGGCCTCCCTGACAGGAGGGCTGCAGCCAGACTTGAACTGACTGCTGGACTTTCCTGCGGCCACTGTGACATCTACACTACAGCTGTGAAGGGGTGTAATAACACCGCTGTGGCTGTTCTACATCAGGCTCTTAGAAATGGGAGCGTTTCTGGAAGTGCAGCCCCGTTAGTTTCTCTCTACTGCACCAGTCAGCTGTGGGACCTGAGGAAGGGCAGGCAGAAGGGGACGAGGAGGACGTAAGGGGGTTTGCATTGCCCACGAGAACTGAATTCCCCAGGGTGGTCATTCCATTGTCCTCCTCGGGTTATGTGAACATGACTTCGGGAGCATCACCTCATTCGCCAGTGTCCTATTCTCTATATCATCATGGAGCTGACACTAGGACAGATGCTCAAAGAAAAATGTGTTAAACAAGGGCTACCAAACCTGGTGATGACCTCAAGTGCGCACCTGACCCCCAGACAGCCATTAGTGTCCGCCACGTGTCTGAGAGGGTGTTTCAGAGGGGGCTGGAAAAATGCACGCAGTGGTTAGTGAAGGACTTGGACTTTGAGCTCCTGACTTTCAGAAATTTTATACTTACTGTTTTTTATGTTTTATATATTTATTATATAAAAATTTATATAATTTATGGAGTAGCATAAACTTTATTTACTGATCAATTTTGCATGTTTCATCTCTTCTATTACAATTTTTTTTGCAAGAGAAACAGATAGATAGACAGACAGGAAGGGAGAGATGAGAAGCATCATCTCGTAGTTACAGCACTTTAGTTGTTCATTGATTGCTTCTCATACGTGCCTTGACTGGGAGCTCAAACTGAGCCAGTGACCCTTTGTTCAAGCCAGCGGCCCTGGGCTTCAAGCCAACAACCTTGGGATCATGTTGATGATCCCACCCTCAAGCCGGCGATTTCCGGGTTTCAAACCTGGCACCTCACTGTCCCAGATATGCTCTCTCCACTGTGCCACCACCAGTCAGGCTATAGTATTTTCTTGAGAGTGGAAACCGTGGCTTCTTTCTCTCTGTTCCCCTTACAGCTCTTAGCTGTGTCTGGCATGAACCTGGGGTTCTCTTTACTTTTGCTTATGTGAGCAGAAATTAACATCGGAGGACCCCAGTTTCTGCTTCTGTGAAATAAACACCAGTTAACGCTCCCTTTAAACACACTAAGTAGTTGCCGGTGAGTAGCTAGAGTCTACCTGCAGGCATTGTGCTGTGAAAGTCTTGAGGACTGCGGATAGTTATAGTAGCTCAGGCAGACAACACAGACATAGCCTCAGAGTATCCTGGTGCTTGTCAGTTACTCAGCTGGAGCCTCGCAGTTGGCCCAGCACTTTGCTTGGTTCTGGCAAGATGCCTGGTTAGTTAGAATGGCATAAGACACACGCATTTGAAAACATCTTCGAGAGCATGCCAGTCAGTGTGCAGGGCAATAGAGTACTGATGGAACAGTTACAGGCAGAGGTGTCAGAAGTCAGCTGGTGTCTTGAAGGAGAGAATTGATTGAACCATATATACCCTGGATCTAAGACTCCTGAGCACATTTGGGGTCCAAAGCTGTTTACTCAGCAGCCTAAGTGAGAAGCTTGTGAGCGAGACGCAGTGCCTGGTGCAATACAGAGTCCCAGATTATTAGGCATTCGGCACGCATGGGCTCTGGAGTCAGACAGCTGGGTTTCAACTTGCTCTGACAGATCTTGGCTGTGTGATCTTGAGCAGGTTGCTTCACCTCGAGTGCTTCAGTTTATTCTTCTCCAGGGTAGGGACACTCATAGCACCTCTCTCACCAGACTGAATGATATACAGGTACGGGGTTTCGCCCAGCGCCTGCCTAGCATGTAGTAAATCCTCCATGAATGTTGTCCAGGTTGTTGGTCACATCCTCTTTGAGTAGTACTTGGGCGCCCCCTGGTGCTCGTGCTATTGGGGACCAACAGCATGATGCTCCTGTTTCTACAACTGTTTTGTGGGGCTTCTGAGTTCCATTTCATTCAGTGATGAAATCTCAGAGCTGTCAAGGACTTGGAAGAGCATTCAGTCGAACCTACTCCATGGTTGAGCAAAATGAGGCCCAGAGATATAAAGTAACTTGGCCATAACTGCACAGCCAGTTAATGATCATGCTGGGCCCAAAAGCTAGGTCTCCCGGTTCCCAGTCCAGGTGTCTGACGGCAAAAGCAAACAAGAGAGGAGCGAGGAAGATGGAGCAGGAGAACTGGAGGAAGACAGGAAGCACACACGCATTCTAACAGAGGGGACAGTGACAGACAGACAGACACATACACCCCGAAATAGGGAGGGAGAAGGAGAGACAGAGACAGATAAGAGGAAGAAATTTAAAGGCAGAGTCAAGAGACAGACATACATGGGACGGGAGGAAAAAGAGAAAGAGGAAGGGGAAGGGGAAGCGAAGACAGAGAGAAAGAGACAGTGCCTGCCTGGCTCCTTGCCCCATTGTCATTTCAGGGGTGGTTGGTCTCTGCCCACATAGGAACCATCGCCCTTTCATGGTCCAAAGCCGAGTAAAAGCAGAGAGATGAGAACCAAAGATAGATGCCAGTGAAAATGAGGTTCCATTTAAACATCTGCAGTGAGAATTGGCTTAACACATCGTCTGTGTGGTTGCCCTCCCTTGGGTCCCAGCAGGTGTACTCTTAACTTTCTCCTCCCTGCTGGGCTTGGGAACAGGGGAACTAAATCTCAAGGGATCACTCTGGAACCTGGGTTTGGTAAGCTGCAGAAAGGTGAATAGGACACTCCCGCCACAATCCTGCTAGTGGAATAATTTTCAGTACTACTGGTTTTCTGATTTCAAGTGGGACAGTTCTGAGCAATAGCCGGAAGAGCGCTCCATGGCAGTGCCACCTGTCTCCACTCTGTCTCTTGTGTTCCCCTAACTCTGCAGTTGCCATGGATGTGGAGGATCACTGCCCAGCCCAGACAGATCTACTTTGTGGTGGGACAGACAAAGAGTAGCTGGAGCAGGCCACCCTGTTCTGCTTCCCCTTTTCCGTCTTCCCTCTCTGTTCTGTGCGAGAATAAATGATAAGGTGTTGTGGGACATTTGTTCTGTGCAAGGGGCCTGAGGGAAGCCAGGGACACCTAAGGACATATGAATGGCACACGACTATCTGGGTTTGGGGCCAAAGAAGCAACACAACAGTGGTCTGGTGGAGTCAAAGCAGGGGAGGGTCCCTGTGGTTGGGGCTGGATTTGCACTGGCCCTTGGAGCTCAAGCAGAGGAGATGGGGATGGTGGTCCTGGGGAAGGCTAGGAAGCAGGGAGTTAAGCTTCCAGTCAGTGGACGGGAAGAGGAAGTCAAGCTGGGTGCCCCTCCTGGTAGTAAAACTGGGAAGCAAGGCTGGAAGGCTTAGGTGTGGTCTTGGTGATGTGTGGGGGACAGTAACATGTTTGAAGCTCCAATACACTCCCTTAAAAATAATGTCTTTTGTTTCTAAGCAGTCCAGTCAGGTGTGCTAGTGAGGGGCAGTATAGGCAGAACTTATATGGCTCAGTGACTTTTCAATCTGAATGAATACATTAATATTAAAGTCCCTAGTTCTTGTGTTACAAATGAATCTTACCTGTTTTCTATTAGTGTTTCACATGGAAAATTGTAGCTTTTACTATGTCAGCTTTTGCCTGCCTAAGAATGTGTAAAAAGGATTTGAGAGTAATTTTTTTAAACTCCAGATAGTCAATCTTTTAGCAACTACAGTGACTGTAGCCCCTTAATCACACTAAACCAGCTTGGGCATTGTGTAATCCAACTGACAGCTTTGCGTAGTAAAAGATGAGCACTCTAGGTTGCACACAGGATGATTAGTCAGGAAAAATGTGACCAGAATGATGGTAGATCTAGAAATTAACTCTTCCTGTAAGAAGGAGGGATCAAAGCATCTAAAACAGAAAGTGCTCAGGGTGTGGTCCCAGATGGATGTGGGGACACACACAAGGGGGAGTCATTCGAACTTTGAACTGGTTACTGGCTGGGTTGGGGAGGGGACTCACACATCAGAGAGACTGTTGGATTCCAGCCCTGAGGTTTTGTTACTGGGATTAAATATCTATGAAAGTTTTATTGTGGCCTGATCTGTGGTGGTTCAGTGGATAACGTGTCGACCTGGAACGCTGAGGTCGCTGGTTCGAAATCCTGGGCTTGCCTGGTCAAGGCACATATGGGAGCTGATGCTTCCTGCTCCTCCCCACTTCTCTCTCTCTCTCTCTTTTTTTTATTTTTTTTAATAATTTTATTTTTTTAATGGGGCGACATCAATAAATCAGGATACATATATTCAAAGATAACAAGTCCAGGTTATCTTGTCGTTCACTTATGTTGCATACCCATCACCCAAAGTCAGATTGTCCTCTGTCACCTTCTATCTAGTTTTCTTTGTGCCCCTCCACCTCCCCCTTTCCCTCTCCCTCTCCCCCCTCCCCCTATAACTACCACACTCTTATCAATGTCTCTTAGTTTCACTTTTATGTCCCACCTACGTATAGAATAATGCAGTTCCTGGTTTTTTCTGATTTACTTATTTCACTTCATATCATGTTATCAAGATCCCACCATTTTGCTGTAAATGTTCTGATGTCATCATTTCTTATGGCTGAGTAGTATTCCATAGTGTATATGTGCCACATCTTCTTTATCCAGTCATCTATTGACGGGCTTTTTGGTTGTTTCCATGTCCTGGCCACTGTGAACAATGCTGCAATGAACATGGGGCTGCATGTGTCTTTACGTATCAATGTTTCTGAGTTTTTGGGGTATATACCCAGTTCTCTCTCTCTTTCTGCTCTCTAAAATTAAAAAAAAAAGAAACCTGTATAATTATTTTAACCAGTGTTACCCCAATAAAATTCAATTTTAAAAAAGAAAAAATTATTATTAAAAAAGTTTTATTGTTCAAAGCTCAAGATTCATCATCTTTATGAGTAAATATGATTGATCATCTAATCCCTTCATGTGCCTTTTCTTATTTAATCTGCCAACACTATAAGCCAGGTGATAGTTTGGTCCTCATTTTACTATGAGGAAATTGAGGCTTAGAAAGGAGAGGTAAATTTGCCCTTTAGTTTAGCAGAGCAGGAATCCAAACCCAAGTTCACCTGCTCTGCGCTGGCCCCTTGCTGGGTGATGGGGATGTGGAGACACAGCCCCTGCCCTTCAGGGGTGTATAATTTAGTGCTACAGCGTCATTGCTCAAAGGACCCTGGTGGATTACTTGGTCCGGAAGGCTGACACTTGCCCGAGGTTGTATAGCCTCTGGCCTCTGAGAGTCAGCCTCAAACGGCCTGTCCAGTAAGAGCTACGCAGTCACACTCATACCCGAACACTTTCCATCTGTTCTGTCATTACAAATGCCCTCTTCAGTTATTTCTCACACGCATTTCCCTAAAACTGACACTACCCATTCTCATTTGTTTCTCACCATCATAATTATGTTAACTCAGCATTGCTGACACTTTTCTTTGTAACGTATATCTTGAATAATATCCATTTTTCCATGGTAGTATTTAGCAATATTAAAGTTTTCAGTTGAGTTTTTGATGGTGATAATGTTGTCATTCAAAGACATTCAAGCACATAATAGATTATTCTTTGGGCAGAGCAAATGCGCAGAAAGAGCTAAGGCAAGGCTCGGCTGAGTTGGGAGGCAGGAAGAGGGAAGAGGAGGGCTCCCCTCTCAGGGTTGCTTTCTGATTGGAGTGGAGGTACGGGAACTTTCCCATCTGCTTCTTCTGTGTCACTGATTTGAGAAGGGAGCGCTCTGCCCCTCTCCCCGTCATAGGAGGCTGGTACTGAGGGTCTGTCCCGGGCCACTCATGCATTCCCTAGTAGAACTGGCAGAGGCAGGGACTGAGCTCTAGAGGCTCGCTTCTGATACTCTCAGATCCTCTTGCCTGGGAATTGCTCGGACTCCTAGTACCCCTCTGTACTCCACAACCCCCTCCCCATTCCTCTCTGCCCTGCTTTCTGTCCTCCTCTCTTCCCTGCCCCATCACAGCCTTCACCTTCGTGTCACTTTAACTTTCTGAATGCAGACTCTCTGACTAAGAGTACTGCTTCCATGATGGGCACCAGGGTGCTCCATCAGGCAGGGTGGGGAGGTGGGGAGGGTGCTGAGCAGCAGTGAGAGGAACAAGTCCCTCCCCAGGAGTTCCTGAGCCTTTAATGTCCTCTCTTCCTTTTTTATTATTAGGTTAGCAAATGACAAGACAGTCACCATCTAGGGTCACTTTTTTTTGATAACTACTATGTTCAGCATGGTCAACATGCTATTTCTGGAGCCTTGAATACCAGGTTAAAGGATAAAAACCTCAAACTTTACGATGAATGGGAAGCTACTGAAAGACTTTGAGCAGAAGACATGGGTGATGAGAATGAAGGTGTGAGGTATTTTGTTGCCATGGCGGGGGGGGGGTGTGCTGGCTTGGAGTGGGAAGACCCTGGGAGCCACGGTCATCGTGTGGCTACAGAACATAAACTATGATGGGGCAAAGTTAGATTAGAGAGCATTTATGAAAACTATCACTGGAAATTGTTGTTCATTTTGTTATAGAAAACAAGGGAGGTGTCTAGTGTGAATATGGAACTGTGTTTTTCAAAGTGTGGTTTTTGGACGCCTAACCTTAAAATTGTCTGGGCAGAGTGGAGGGCTTGTTAAAAACACAGCTTGTCTGGCCCTGTTCCTCGCTATTTGATTCAGAATCTATGGGGAAAGTGATGCCTATGTTTTAAAAGGAACCCCAGGGGATCCTTAAGCATTCTAAAGTCTGAGAATCGCGGACTTAAATTCCAGCCTTCACGATGAAAGTATGGTGATGCCCTACAGGCCTCAGGGCACCAGGGTGAGCAGGTTCTCTTGGGGTGGCAAGGACAAGACAAGTTCCAGTCACCCCAGCGTCCCCTGTGTCGGGAAGGGTCAGGTGTGTGATGGCTGGATGTGAAGGGGCACAAGGAAAGGAGGCAACTAAAACTCTGGGTCTTCTGGTCTCTCAGCCAGCGTCCACCCAGCATGGCATTTGTCAGGCAAAAGGGCCACCGTCCACAGGGAAAAGGGAGTCTACACTCTTTTCAGCTGAGCCCTCTCGGAAAAATGTGGCTCCTCCCATCACTGCAGGACATTTATTTGAATCATACTTGTCCCAAAGAGGGAACAAAAAGTGAATTGTTGGTGACTGGGCATTTCAAGTGGCACCTGCATGCTATCCAGGAGGTACTGTCAGCGTGTGAGCCGTCTCTTCAGCGCTGATGCTCATGCGCTGAGCGACGAGACGGAAATAATGACTTGACGGACTTGTGGGTGCCCCTATGCATTGTAGGTACCTGAGCCTTTAGCAGAACACAATGTGTGGTAGACACCTGATGGTGCATGAACTCCTCTACTGGCCTCAGGAATAACGGCTTTTTGAAGAGTGGGAGGCTGGGGCTGGGAGGGAGAGCTAAGAGAGAGGAATTCTTCTGTTTACGTAAATAACAAAATGTCTTACTTGTTTACTGTGGGTCAAATTATGACACAAATTTAGTTATCGATTTCAAATAAGGTGATTGATCAGAGAGCCAGTTGAGGGAATCAGAGAGTTGGGATTCTGGTTCCTCAACTGTTTGCCAAACATTTCCGTTTCCTTTCATGGTTCCTGCCCTTTCTCACATGGGAAGTTCTCAAATCAGACTGGCTGAGTTCATTCACTCATTTACTCAGTGGATATTCTTCGAGAACATAGCAGTGACCCAAACTGAGCTCCTGCCCACGTGGAGCTTACGCAGGGGGAGTAGAGAGAAAACACCACAAGGAAGGTCTAACAGTGATGGCCAGTGACGGGTGAGCAGACAGCTGACCGAATAAGCCATGGGACGTGTTGAAGGAGAGGGTCCAGGTAGATGAAATGGGACCTACAAGGTCCCTGAGACTAGAAGGAGCTGCGTGTGTTCATGAAAATGGGAGAATGGCTTAAGCGACTGGTGAAAGGAGAACAGGAACAAGAAGGGAACAAATTTAGAGAAATGGGTTGGTTCCATGTCGTATTAGGCTTGGTAAGCTGTGGAGAGAATTTGGATTTTCTAAGTCTGATAGGAAACAATTGCAGTTTCAGTAAGGGGTGTGCTGTGATTTGATTTATGTTTAAAGAACTAGGTCTGGCTCCTGCGTGGAGGGGCATGGCGAGGGTGAAAGGAGGAGCACCCTTAGGCAGCTGGTGGGGGAGTGCAGAGAGATGGCGCTGGGACCGGGACAGCTGTGGCGGGGGCAGTGGACAGGACAGAGTGCACAGGAAAGGCTCGCAGGCTGCAGGCGGAGCAGCCCGGTGACCTGCGGTGTCTTTTCCTGAGACAGGGAAGACGGGAGGAGGGGAGAAAGGCAGAAGGAAACAGAGTTCTGTTTTCGGTATATTAAGTATGAGTTACCCATTATATTCCAAATTGGGGTGGGGGGGTAGAGAGTAGGCAGTTGACTCTCAATCTCAGGAGAGAAATTAGGGCTGGAACTGTGCCTGTGAAAATTACCAGCACGTTGGTAATGGTGAACCATGGAACTGTTTGAGATCATCCAGGGAGTAAGATAAGAGAAAGAAGAGGTCCAGACCTGAGCCCATGGACATTCTGAAATGTGGAGGCTTGACGGAGGAGAAAGATGCAGGATATAGGACTGCAGTGGGTATCAGGGCGCCGGGGGAGTTCCCAGTGAGGATGGTGTCTGAAGAGCTAATGAAGAAATGTTTCCAGAAAGGGTAGGCTCTTCCTCTTAAGTAGAGCTGAGCAAGGTAGGCATCTCCTCAGGGTGAGAGCGGCTCAGTGGCCCCGGGATTCAGAGCCCAAGTGGCTGACGATGGCTCTGGTGGGAGCGCAGCCCAGCCCTGGAAGTCCTCAAGGAAGGGTGGTCGGCGTGAGTGAGAAGGGAACCCCTGGGCAGGGACAGCCTGGTGCAGGGTGTCAGAGCCCAAGCAAGGCGAGCAGAGCATCTGTATAGAGCAGGGGTCCCCAAACTACGGCCCGTGGGCCGCATGCGGCCCCCTGAGGCCATTTATCCGGCCCCCGCCGCACTTCCGGAAAAGGCACCTCTTTCATTGGTGGTCAGTGAGAGGAGCATAGTTCCCATTGAAATACTGACCAGTTTGTTGATTTAAATTTACTTGTTCTTTATTTTCAATATTGTATTTGTTCCCATTTTGTTTTTTTACTTTAAAATAAGATATGTGCGGTGTGCATAGGGATTTGTTCATAGTTTTTTTATAGTCCGGCCCTCCAATGGTCTGAGGGACAGTGAACTGGCCCCCTGTGTAAAAAGTTTGGGGACCCCTGGTATAGAGAGGTTGGCTGAGCACAGGGGCAAAGACTGAGCAGGCTCGGAGGGCCGTCCGCGAGGGGCGGGGCTGTGATGTGCCGAGTGCCAGCCTGCGCAGAGTGAGGAACACATCCATGCGGGGAGGGCAGCCAGCTTAGAGGACCAGAGTCCAAACAGAGTGAGGAGGTAGTCCACAGAGAGGGCTAGCCAGCACAAGTTTATTAGGAAATGGGGTCTTGGAATTGATTCCTGAAGAAGGGGAGGGAAGAAGAGGATTAAATAGAGATAAAGTTGAGCTACGATGTCATCTCAAGAGAATTCCCAGCCACATACAGGGCATTCTGAAGATTGGGTGACTATCAGAGCTGTCCCAGGTTGGGTAAAGAGAGCTAGTTTTTATGCGCAGGAGTTCCTCAATCAACACAGGCCAACGTGAGAAGGGGTGTGGCTTCAGGAGAAGCTGCTCTCTTAGCCAAAGGTGATAATCCCTAAAGGGGACTGACAGCGAAGGTCACCCCGCCTGCTGATGGCTGTCCCAACAGTTGTAAAAAGTCTTTTATGGAGTATCAAAGAATCTACCACCTACATGGGCTCAAAGTACCTTCCCCAAATACTTCTTCCTTACAAAGGGAATTAGAATGCCTTATGGCATGAAGAAGGCTGGAAAACACCACCTTAATCAAGTGATCAAAGTCAGCATCACCAGTAATGGGACAAACTGAAAATGTATTCCACCTGACAGAATGCCATAGGAGAAACTAAAGTCATTTCTGTGATTCTGATCCTAAGAAAATATCAGACAAACCCAAATTGAAGGACCTTTTATAAAACGATAGCCCTGGGAAGCCTAAAGAACTATTCTAGGCTAAGGGGACCATTAAACACAATATGTACTTCAGGACTGCTTCCTTTTGCTCTAAAAGTCAGTGCTGGGACAGATGGCAAAACTTGAGTGGGATCTGGGTATTAGTTTGTAGTGCTGCTGGCAGAACCACTTGGGTTTGAATCCTGACCCCACTATTTGGTAGCAGTGTACGTTCAGGCAAGTTAACTAACCCTCTCTAAGACTTCTTTTCTTTGACAAAGACCAAACCCTCCATACTCAGTTCTTCCAAGGAGGGGAGCTGATATACTCTCAATATATATAATAAGATCATGAAATATTTGAGTTGGAAGGAGATTTAGGGAGATGGTCTGAGCCAGCACCCTCATTTGAGGCAGCGAGGAGAAGGCACACACATACCCAGCTGGATCACAGCTGGGGGTGGGGGCAGAGCTGGGATGAGACCCCCAAGGATAGAGTCTTAAAGCTCGTATAATTATGGTGCCACATCTTATTTTACTCTTAACTGTATTTAGTTTTTTTTACAGAGAAAGACACACACAAAGAGAGAGAGAGAGAGAGAGAGAGAGAGAGAGAGAGGAGCAGAAAGCATCAACTCTCATTTGTGCCAGCCTTGACCAGGCAAGCCCAGGGTGTTGAACCGGTGACCTCAGCATTCCCAGGTCGACACTTTATCTACTGCTCCCCCACAGGTCAGGCCTATGGTGCCACATCTTAATGATGCTTTAGGAACCTAAGACACTTTCATATGTTAGTGGAGCTTAGATGCCAACTTAAGACTTTGTTCTAAAGGTGGTTGTCTCTAAGTGCAGAGACTTCCTACACTAGGCAGGCTGATGCTTGGGTCTCCTCTAAAACTAAGGTTTTGTCCAGTTAGAAGAATCAAAAATAAAATATCAGAGTCCTGGGACAGGGCAGCTAGATCCTTTGATTTTCTTCAATTGGCCAGTGTTCTGAAAAATAATCAATGTTCTCTTCAAAAGGACTTTTTCTCTTCTCCTTGGCAGCTAGAAAGGACTGTCTCTTCCCCTGAAAAGCATCCTGTCTTGATTATATGCTGGTTGAAATAAACACAGTTAGATGAGGAAGAAAGGTGGTGATTAGGGAATTATGTATAATGGCTGTTAGATTGGCTCCCAGGTCCAGTTTAGGATGTGAGTATCTCTCTTGGAAAAAAGATGTTCTGGGAAAGGAGTAATTTCTGCTTGAAAAGTTGAGGCACAAGAAAAGATGCAGAGCATTACAAGTTGTTCACAAGATTGTGTCTACTTCTGTCTGCTGTAGTGGTGAGGAATCCCAGCTTACCTGGGCTGTTGTTCCCAGTGACAGGGTGAAGATCAGATCTCTTGCAATTCATGGCTATGAACATTCATTGAGGAGCTCCTGCATGCGTGGTGCTGGCAGAGCTGTAGGGGGCAGGCAGGATGAAAGGGTAGGATACACTGTGAGAGCCCCATGAACCATCAGGAACTACCTAGTTGCCCAAAGGGGCAGTGGAGAGGGTGGAGACACACAGAGAGAGAACTTAGAATGAGGACTGTGAGAGATGCTATGATAGAATTACAATAGGGGGCCCTGGCCAGTTGGCTCAGTGGTAGAGTGTCAGCCTGGCATGCAGGAGTCCCAGGTTCGATTCCCAGCCAGGGCACACAGGAGAAGCACCCATCTGCTTCTCCACCCCTCCCCCTCTCCTTCCTCTCTGTCTCTCTTTTCCCCTCCTGCAGCCAAGGCTCCATTGGAGCAAAGTTGGCCCAGGCGCTGGGGGTGGCTCTATGGCCTCTGCCTCAGGCGCTAGAATGGCTCTGGTTGCAACAGAGCAACGCCCCAGATGGGCAGAGCATCGCCCCCTGGTGGGCATGCTGGTGGATCCCAGTCGGGCGCATGCGGGAGTCTGTCTGACTGCCTCCCTGTTTCCAACTTCAGAAAAAAAAAAAGAATTACAATAGGAGTATGGAGCTAGAGACATCCATCCCAAAGTTGTATGTTGGGGGAATGAGTCTGAGTAGAGTTCAATGTGTCTGAGTTGAGTAGAGTTCAATATGTCTTAAGCAAAGCACTCTATGCTGAGTACCATGCTGTGTCTAGAAATCATAAGGAGGTCAGAGTCACAGACTCATGGGCAATAATTGTGGTTTGAACAGAATTGGAGAAGAGGGACATCACGCTGGCCTGGGTGGGTTATTAAAGAGAAAAGCCTTTCCAAAACTAGTGATTTTGAGATGGTGTTTAAGGATGAGTAGGAAGGAGCCTGGAATATGGATATGGGAGAAACAAGATGTGGACATTTCAAGTAAAGTTAAACACAGTGACAGCAAAATTCAGGAGGTGAGCAGCAGCTTTTGGGGTGTTTAGGGGTGATGCAGAAACTTAATGGAGGTGGGATTGAAAGTAGGGTGGGTCTGGCCAATTAGGACTCAGGGTGTCAGGTTGAGGGGTCCCTCAAAAGCTATAGCCCAGTGAAATGCCCTTAAAGGAATGCAGGGTTAATTTCATTTAAGCCTAAATTTGTATTCTTCAAATTTGTTCTCCCTAATTTTTATTAGGATCCAGCTATATTAACAGTTTAGAATTTATTTTTAAACCATAGTAGATAAAATTATTTCTTTGAAACTGAAGGTACATCTTACCAGAGGAGATTGACAACTCTCATTGGGTGCTACTTCCCACTCAACTTCAGAGGCACAACTGTCCTGTATCAAACCTGGAGTGTGACTATGAAAATTGAAAGAAAACAAGGAAAACCTGTCATCTATGTGCTGTTCTTTGTAATTCACTTGCTTCTGAGCCAGTGACCAGTTCCTCCTTCTAGGTAGTTATTCAAGCCATGCCCCTGGGGTCAACCTTCCACCTGCCTCTCCATCACTCTTACAACCAGTCACCAAACCCTGGCCACTCTTCCCCCAAATATCACTCTCCAAGGACATGGCCTTGGCCTGTTTGAGCCGCCATTGTCTCTTGTCTGCAATGACCTGTCTTTTCACCTCTATTCTTGCCAACCTCCCACTGACTCTCCACAAAGCAGTCAGAAACATAATTTTTAAGTGCGGGTCCTATGATGTCTTTCTCCTCCTTGCAGCCCTGTAGGGGCTCTTAGAATGAACACTGGAATCTGACTCTGCACAGCAGGGCTCAGCCCCATCTGGGCCCACTTCCTCCTTACTTTCTACTCAAGCCATGCTGATCTTTCTAATGCCTGACCAGTCCTATTGCTGTCACGTCTCAGCTAAACCTTCTTCAGAGAGGCCATCCCTGACCCCCCAACTAGAAGCAACTGGCTATCGGCACTTTTCACCATTGTGATTAATGATGAATTGTGTGATTTTTCGGTCTAGTGCTTTTTACTCACATAGCCTGAGTTTCTGGTGTCAGGACTGTGCCTACCTTGTTTAATATCGTACCTGGACTATCCTTGTGCTAAGCACTAGGGCACAAAAGGATTAATATCTGTTTGAATATGTGAATATTTACATCCCACACGTGCTTCTCTGCTTCCTGAAGACCCTTCACACACAGAAGAAACAAGTTCCTATGTTGGGTACACTTAAATACCAATTCAGAGTCTTGATAGGCATAATTAACTACCATTGCATACTATCCTGATTATAATTGATAATTGAATATTTTAAAAAATATTGTAGATGAGAGAATTAAACAGAAATAGCTGATAAGAGGTATTTGATAGGTACATACACTTTGGTAAGGCCCAGGGTTTGGCTAGAAATGCAATTTATTCTTCAACCAGTGATATTCAGTGTCTGGGACTTACCAGGAACAGGGATCTCCAGACTTCCAACGCTGCACGTTCATTTATGGTATGTAATATAATTGCCGGGCACTGCTGTCCACTCTGTGGGAAGCTGGCCTGGACTCCCAGGGTTGGGGGATATGGAATCAGGGTTAAGAGAGCATGTGGTCTAAGTGTGTATATCAAGCCATGCTGGCTCTGAACGACCTGTCTGATACAAAGTTGTTAGAAGTCAGCATTTTAAATAGTAATTCATGCATTGATTATGTTATCTATCCTCAGGTACTTTTTCAGTCTCTATGCATTACTGATGCAAATTTGTTCACCTCCTAAATCATTTGCTTTTTTTTTTTTTTTTTTTTGGTCTATTAAATTGGTTTCCACATAGTTCCTAAATCCTAGTTGAGTTTGCACAAGTTTTTCCCACAAATTTGATTCTAATAACAGAAGGTAGACTAAATGGAAGCAATGTGACATACAGCAATCAAAGTTGTGTTTAAACTAAGTAAAAGCCTCTTAGATATGAAGTATATAGATTTTTTAAATAAATTTTTATTAATTTTAATGGGGTAACATCAATAAATCAGGGTACATATATTCAAAGAAAACATGTCCAGGTTATCTTGTCATTCAATTATGTTGCATACCCATCACCCAAAGTCAGATTGTCCTCCATCACCTTCTATCTAGTTTTCTTTGTGCCCCTCCCCCTCTCCCTCCTTCCCTTCCCCCACCTCCTGTAACTACCACACTCTTGTCCATGTCTCTTAGTCTCATTTTTATGTCCCACCAATGTGTGGAATCCTGCAGTTCTTGTTTTTTCCTGATTTACTTATTTCACTCCATATAATGTTATCAAGATCCCACCATTTTGTTGTAAGTGATCTGATGTCATTATTTCTTATGGCTGAATAGTATACCATGGTGTATATGTGCCACATCTTCTTTATCCAGTCTTCTATTTTTTTTTTACAGTGATTAAAGCCTTTAAGCAAACTCTTGGCCAATACAGCAAGAATCCATAAAACAGTAGTGTCCTTAACAACTTCACCAAGTTCAAGTTGGCCCCATCACCATGCCAAATCCCTGAAAAATGCAACCTAACCCCAGTTTAGTCTGTTAGGAGCTGTCCCAAGTAGCAGGAGTCCAGGAAAAGTCCATATCCAGTAAAAGTCCGCATGGTACTGGAATTGTTGTCACAATTCTATACTTTGCAGCTCATGTCCAAGTCCCAATGACCACTGCTTCTAGCTGGTAATGATTCAGGTAGACTGGAAAAGCCATCTTCAGCCTGTGTAGAGATGGAGCTTCTGTTCTCCTCTGCCTGGAGAGATGAGACCAGGTTGCTTTTCCCTGGAGCTCTGCCACTGTGGCTTGGTAAAGAGAACCTTGGGATACACTACGCTGGGTGGCAAAGGTAGATTCATAATAGAAGTTGGCAAAAGGGGGAAAGAGAGCTCTAAATTAGGAGTAGGTCCCAGCCTGAAATATGAGTGGGGCACTGAGGTAGGAGGAATAAAGGGAACACTATATATTAAACAAAGAAGCAGAAAATAGGACTATCAACACCCACAACAGAGATCTTCGAGGGAAGAATAAAAAACCTGACTATTCAGGCAAGACATAGTTAAGTGGCCCTTGTGCAAATGAGATCAGTTTACCTGCTTCTTGGAAGAAATACCCTAGGCTTGTCCACAGTGTCGTAGATGGGGCCGACGGCCCTGGGCACCTTCAGCCTTCAGTGGCAAACCCCAGCATTCTGGGCATGGTTAGGTCATAGGTGGCTGGAGCAGGGCTGGAAGAGACTGAACCCTCCCTTAGAGGAGAGAGGGGAAAGCCTACCTTCCAGTGTCCCTGTTTCCTCACAGCAGAGGCATGTAAGCCTGGCAGGCTTTAGCTCAATGACCTTCCTTTCCACTGTTGAAGTAGGACCCAGATGGCATCCTATGAGACCCCTTTGGGGTGTTGGAGCCTTTAAGGACGTATCCTAAAAGCTGGTAGTTCCCCTGATCTCTATTGAGCTTTTTCTGCCTCTAGGTATCTTAAAAGCCATGCTCAGAAGATCTCGCTGAGGGGTTTGAGGATCCCCATCCACCTATATAAATCTTTTCCATATATCTGGAGCTATTTGGAAAAAGAAAAAAACTGTTATTAGCTGGATCAAATAAAGAAGGTAGTAATTTGCAGGAGAAAAAGATTTGGCGTCTCCTGTTCATCAGCATTCAAAAGAAATTTAAATTTTTTTACGTAAAAAGCATGGTATGGTAGACCCATAGGAGTTCCAGGATATGACTCCCCCCTTTTAAAATTTTTTAAATTGACCTTAAAATATTTGCTGGATATACTTTAATAATACCTTGACTTTAAAGATTGTAAGAAATACACATAATTCGAAAGGTTTGACAAAATACAGTAAATGCTTTTGCTCCATATGCAGGAGCATTGTCAGTTTAACCAGTTTAGGAAGTCCAATAATAGAACAATGCATACAGACAATGAGCTTTAACATGCTTAGCAGCCTCTCCTGTTGTGACAGAGGTTACTATAAATCCAGAATATGTATCCACTGTAACGTGGACATAGGACTGTTTGCCAAATGAAGGTATATGAGTAACATCCATTTGCCAAAGTTGTCCTGGTAGGGGTCCTTGAGGGTTAAATCCAAATTAAGGGACAGATTGTAGTATAGGACCCCTTGGACAGGATTTCCCAATCTGCCATGCTGCTTCCCGAGAAAGTTGAAACTGTTTACACAGGGCTGCAGCGTTCTGGTGATGAATAGTATGAAACTGAATTGCTCGATCTGTCATGGTTGCTCCAAATAATTTTCTTTTGGGTAGCTTGATCAACAAGGGCATTCCCTTGTGCTAAAGCTCCAGGGAGGATGGAGTGAGCTCGAGTATGTCCTATAAAACATGGAGCTGTATGTTGACATACAAGTCTTTGAAGAAGGAGGAAGTGCTGAAATAGTTCATCAGCATTTGTCCCTAAGACCGCAGTCTTTATTTTTTTTTGGGGGGGGGGGTTGTATTTTTCTGAAGCTGGAAACGGGGAGAGACAGTCAGACAGACTCCCGCATGCACCCGACCGGGATCCACCCGGCACGCCCACCAGGGGCGACGCTCTGCCCACCAGGGGGCGATGCTCTGCCGTGACCAGAGCCACTCTAGCGCCTGGGGCAGAGGCCAAGGAGCCATCCCCAGCGCCCGGGCCATCTTTGCTCCAATGGAGCCTCAGCTGCGGGAGAGGAAGAGAGAGACAGAGAGGAAGGAGGGGAGGGGGGTGGAGAAGCAAATGGGCGCTTCTCCTATGTGCCCTGGCCAGGAATTGAACCCAGGTCCCCCGCACGCCAGGCCGATGCTCTACCACTGAGCCAACCGGCCAGGGCCAAGACCGCAGCCTTTATAGTGGAAACACCATAAGTAAATATTTGCTGTCTGTATATAGATTAAAGAAGGAATATGGCAAATGCTGAAAAGCCATGATAATGGCATATAATTCTAGTCTTTGAGCAGATTTTAAGTTGACAGTTTCAGTATAAAGTTGTCCATTGATTTGCAAGAGCGATTTGCCATTTAGTGGAAGTTTCCCAGAGTCATTGTTGTTGATCCTTTGAAAAAAGGAACAACAATAATTTTGAGGCTCAAAACCTATAAGGTGTAAGGGTCGCCTATGCCCCTTGATAATCCAGGAGGCAACAAGATCAAAATATGGAAGTGTATTCCATGGGCTATTAGATGGTTCAATGTGCCCAAGCTGTAGCTGCTCTTGTACCAATTGAGCAGCTGCCCTAAGTTTCTCCTGAGAAAGGGGCCGTTGGTCTGCCCATACAGAATTATCTGATTTCTGAGTAATTGGGTCTGCACAATGCATTATTGAGGTAGCAGGAGCTACCAAGGCCCCTATGCTAAATTTTGATATCCTAATCCACACCTTCTGGTATTGGGTGCCACTTCTATGGGGGTGAGAATTCCTCGCTGTTCTTTCCCTAGTCCCTTGGTGGGCAAAAATCCCCGATCAAGCATCTGAGTACTGACTAAACCATTAGGACTGACAAGCAACGCTCCCATATTTTTCAAAACATCTCTACCCTACAAATTAACTGGCCATCAAGGGAGCACATAAGGCTTAAAAAAATCCAGAATGACCTTCTTAATCTTCCCAATTTAGAAAACTAGAACTTTGTTGAGGAGATTTACTCTGCCCTATATCTTGTAATTCTGTGGCTGCTGCATGAGTGGGCCAGGAAGGAGGCCAATGTAGCTTAGCAATAACAGATACAACAGCTCCAGTATCTAAAAGTCCTTTAAATTTATGCTCATGTATTGTTAGTTCCATTTCAGGGCGTTCCTGACCTATTTTTTAAAAATCCAATTGGCAAAATCAGAGGAGCCAAATCACCAATTTGCTTGGGACCCCTTTTGCAGGATGTGGCCTGAGAAGCAGAATTAGCATCCTTATACTATTCTTCTAACTGCCTGAATTAGCCATGAGACAAATTCTTTTTTTTATTATTATTAATTTTAATGGGGTGACATTGATAAAATTGTCTTTCGTCACCTTCTAACTGGTTTTCTTTGTGCCCCTCCCCTCCCTCTCCTTCACCCCACCCTGTAACCCCAACACTGTTGTCCATGTCTCGGAGTCTCATTTTTATGTCCCACCTATGTATGGAATCATATAGTTCTTAGTTTTTTTCTGATTTACTTATTTCGCTCAGTATAATGTTATCAAGGTCCATCCATGTTGTTGTAAAAGATCCGATGTCATCATTTCTTATGGCTGAGTAGTATTCCATAGTGTATGTGTGTGTGTGTGTATATATATATATATCAAAGCTTTTTAATCCACTCGTCCTCTGACAGACACTTAGGCTGTTTCCAGATCTTTGCTATTGTGAACAATGCTACCATAAACATGGGGGTGCACGTCTTCTTTTCAAACAGTGCTATGGTGTTCTTGGGGTATATTCCTAACAGTGGGATAGCTGGGTCAAAAGGCATTTCAATTTTCAATTTCTTGAGGAATCTCCATACTGTTTTCCACAGTGGCTGCACCAGTCTGCATTCCCACCAGCAGTGCAGGAGGGTTCCCTTTTCTCCACATCCTCGCCAGCACTTATTCTGTGTTGTTTTATTGATGAGCGCCATTCTGACTGGTGTGAGGTGATATCTCATTGTGGTTTTAATTTGCATTTCTCTAATGATTAGTGATGTTGAGCATTTTTTCATATGCCTATTGGCCATCTGTATGTCCTCTTTGGAGAAGTGTCTATTCATTTCTTTTGCCCATTTTTTGATTGGATTGTTTGTCTTCCTGGTATTAAGTTTTACAAGTTCTTTATAAATTTTGATTATTAACCCCTTATCAGACGTATTGTCAAATATATTCTCCCATTATGTAGTTTGTCTTTTTATTCTGTTCTTATTGTCTTTAGCTGTGCAGAAGCTTTTTAGTTTGATAAAGTCCCATTTGTGGCCTGACCTGTGGTGGTGCAGTGGATCAAGCATTGACCTGGAATGCTGACATCGCCGGTTCAAAACCCTGGGCTTGCCCGGTCAAGGCACATATGGGAGTTGACGCTTCCTGCTCCTCCCTCCTCTCTCTCTCTCTCTCTTCTCTAAAATGAATAAATAAATAAAAATAATTTTTAAAAAAGTCCCATTTGTTTATCCTGTCTTTTGTTTCATTTGCCTGTGGAGACAAATCGGCAAATATATTGCTGCGACAGATGTCAGAGAGCTTACTGCCTATGTTTTCTTCTAAGATGCTTATGGTTTTACGGCTTACATTTAAGTCTTTTATCCATTTTGAGTTTATTTTTGTGAATGGTGTAAGTTGGTGGTCTAGTTTCATTCTTTTGCAGGTAGCTGTCCAATTTTCCCAACACCATTTGTTGAAGAGGCTGTCTTTACTCCAATGTATGCTCTTACCTCCTTTGTCAAATATCAGTTGTCCATAAAAGTGTGGGTTTATTTCTGGGTTCTCAGTTCTGTTCCATTGATCTATATGCCTGTTCTTATGCCAGTACCAGGCTGTTTTGAGTACAATGGCCTTGTAATATAACTTGATATCAGGAAGTATGATACCTCCCACTTTATTCTTCCTTTTCAAGATTGCTGAGGCTATTTGTGTTCTCTTTTGGTTCCATATAAATTTTTGGAATGTGTTCTATATCTTTGAAGTAAGTCATTGGTATTTTAATTGGTACTGCATTGAATTTATAAATTGCTTTGGGTAATATAGACATTTTAATGATGTATATTCTTCCTAAGCATGAGCACGGTATATGCCTCCACTTGTTTGTATCTTCCCTGATTTCTTTTATCAATATTTTATAATTTTCTGAGTACAAATCTTTAATCTCCCTGGTTAAATTTATTCCTAGGTACTTTATTTTTTTGGTTGCAATGGTAAAGGGGATTGATTCCTTAATCTCTCTTTCTGACAGTTCATTGTTAGTGTATAAAAATGCCTCTGATTTCTGAGTATTGATTTTATATCCTGCCACCTTGCTGAATTCATTTATCAGGTCTAGTAGTTTTTTGACTGTGACTTTAGGATTTTCTATATACAATATCATATTATCTGCAAATAATGATAGTTTTACTTCTTCTTTTCCAATTTGGATGCCTTTTATTTCTTTTTCTTGTCTGATTGCTGTGGCTAGGACTTCCAGAACTATGTTGAATAAGAGTGGTGAAAAAGGGCACCCCTGCCTTGTTCCTGATCTTAAGGGGATTGCTTTTAATTTTTGCCCATTGAGTATGATGTTGGCTGTGGGTTTGTCATAGATGGCCTTTATCATGTTGAGGTATGTTCCCTATATTCCCACTTTGCTGAGAGTTTTGATCATGAATGGGTGCTGGATTTTATCAAATGCTTTTTCTGCATCTATTGAAATTATCATGTGGTTTTTCTCCTTCCTTTTGTTTATGTGATGAATCACATTGATTGAGTAGCGAATATTGTACCAGCCTTGCCTCCCAAGAATAAATTCCACTTGATCATGGTATATGATTTTTTTCATATATTGCTGGATCTGGTTTGCTAATATTTTGTTGAGGATTTTTGTATCTAAATTCATCAGGGATATTGGCCTATAATTTTCTTTTTTTGTGTTGTCTTTGCCTGGTTTTGGAATCAGAATTATGCTCGCCTCATAAAAAGAGCTTGGAAGTCTTCCTTCCTCTTGAATTTTTTGACATAGCTTGAGAAGGATGGGAGTTAGTTCTTCTCTGAATATTTGGTAGAATTCACTTGTGAAGCCATCAGGCCCAGGACTTTTCTTTTTTGGGAGTTTTTTGATAACTGTTTCAATCTCATTTGTTGTAATTGGTCTGTTTAGGTTTTCTGATTCTTCCAGATTAATTTTTGGAAGATTATATGTTTCAAGGAATTTGTCCATTTCATCTAGGTTGTCTAGTTTTTTGACGTACAGTTCTTCATAGTATTTTTTTACAATATTTCTGTTGTGTCAGTTCTTATTTCTCCACTCTCGTTTCTAATTTTATTTATTTATTTATTTATTTATTTATTTTTAAAGACTTTATTTATTCAATTTTCAGAGGAGGGGTGGGGAAGAGGGAGAGAGAGAGAGAGAGAGAGAGAGAGAGAGAAAGAAAGGGGAGGAGCTGGAAGCATCAACTCCCATATGTCCCTTGACCAGGCGAGCCCAGGGTTTTGAACCTGCGATCTCAGTGTTCCAGGTCGACTCTTTATCCCACTGCACCACCACAGGTCAGGCCTAATTTTATTTATTTGAGTCCTTCTCTTTTTTTCTTGGTGAGTCTGGTTAAAGGTTCATTGATCTTGTTTACCTTTTCAAAGAACCAGCTCCTGGTTTCATTGATCCTCTGTATTATTTCTTTAGCCTCTATGTCATTTATTTCTGCTCTGATCTTTATTATTTCCTTCCTTCTACTAGCTCTGGGCTTTACTTGCTGTTCTTTTTGTAGTTCTTTTAGATGTAGGGACAAGTTGTTTATTTGAGCTTTTTCTAGCTTCTTGAGGTATGCCTGTAATGCACTTCCCTCTCGGGATTGCTTTTGCTGTGTCCCATAAATTTTGAGTTGATGTATGCTCATTATTGTTTGTTTCTAGGAATTTTTTAATTTCTTCTTTGATCTCATTGTTTACCCATTCGTTATTTAATAACATGCTATTTAGTTTCCAAGTGTTTGAGTATTTTTCAGTTTTTCTATTGTGGTTGATTTCTAGTTTAATGCCATTGTGATCAGAGAAAGTGCTCGATATGATTTCAATCCTCTTAAATTTGTTGAGACCGCTTTTGTGCCCTAACATGTGGTCTATTCTTGAGAATGTACCATGAGCGCTTGAAAACAATGTATATTCTGCTGTTTTAGGATGAAAGGTTGATCTAGTATGTCCTTTAAGTCGGCTGTTTCTTTGTTAATTTTCTTTCTTGAGGATCTATCTAATGATGTTAATGGGGTATTGCAATCCCCTACTATTATAGTATTGCTGTTGATCTTGCCCTTTAAACCCATCAAAGTCTGCTTTATATATTTAGGTGCTCCTATATTAGGTGCGTAGATATTTATAACGGTTATATCTTCCTTTTGGATTGCTTCCTTTATCATTATGTAGTGACCTTCTTTATCTCTAACTATAGTCTTTGTTTTAAAGTCCGTTTTGTCTGAAATAAGTATTGCTACCCCAGCTTTTTTTTCATTTCCATTTGCGTGAAATATTTTTTCCATCCTTTTATCTTCAGTCTATGTGTATCTTTTGATTTAAGGTGTGTCTCTTGTAGACAGCATATGTATGGGTCCTGTTTTCTTATCCATGCAGCTACCCTATGTCTTTTGATCGGATCATTTAATCTATTTACATTTAAGGTTATTATTGATATGTAATTGTTTATTGCCATTTTATTCTTTAAAACTGTATTCCTCTTTTGCTATATTCTTTTTCTCCTTTGATCTGTTTAAACAGGTCCCTTAGCATTTCTTGCAGCCTTGGTTTGGTTGTAGTGAATTCCTTGAGGGTTTTTTTTTGTCTGTAAAGCTTTTTATTTCTCCTTCAATTTTAAATGATAGCCTTGCTGGATAAAGTAGTCTTGGTTGTAGGCTCTTGTTCTGCATTACTTTGAATATTTCTTGCCATTCCCTTCTGGCCTCAAGTGTTTCTGTTGAGAAGTCAGAAGTCATCCTTATGGGGGCTCCTTTGTAGGTGATAGTCTTTTTTTGTCTAGCAGCTTTTAATATTTTCTCTTTATCACTTAGCTTTGGTATTTTAATTATGATGTGTCTTGGTGTTGATTTCTTTGGGTTTCTCCTTTAATGGAGTTCTCTGTGCTTCCTGAACATGTAAGATGTTTTCCTGCCTTAATTGAGGGAAGTTTTCCACTATTATATGCTTGGAAAAAGTCTCTATTCCTTGTTCTTTCTCTTCTTCTTCAGGAACCCCTATGATGCGGATGTTATTTCTCTTCATGTTGTCACAGAGCTCTCTTAGAGTTTCCTCAGACTTTTTGAGTCTCTTTTCTTTTTTCTGCTCTGCTTCCGTGCCTTTATTTATCATGTCCTCTAACTCGCTGATTCGATTCTCCACTTCATCCATCCTGCTTTTAATTCCTTCCATTGTGTTCTTTATTTCAGATACTGTATTTGTCATTTCTGATTGATTCTTTTTTATTATTTCAATGTCCTTTTTTATATTTGCTATCTCTTTATTTAGGTGTTCGTAATGACCATCTATTGTTGTTCTAATATCTTTGAGCATCCTAACAATCGTTATTTTAAATTCTGCATCTGGTAATTTGGTTATATCTGATTAATTTAGGTTCTTTTCTGGGGATTTCTCTTGGTTCATTTGTGTTGCATTTCTTTGCCTTCGCATTTTTTCTGTGTAAAGGAAGGTTTTGGCCACTGGAGTCCACTGGGTATGGCCTCTGTTCCCTAGGTATGGTCTGTCTGCAGGCCCGCCACCCTCCCTCTGTTGCTGCCTAGGGCTTTTGGGTTTAGGCATTGCCAGTGCCTGCCCACTGGGGCTGTTGCTGTGGTTTCCACCTCTCCTTCACGGGAGTGGCCGTGATCACGTGCTCGGGTGCACAAGCCTTGGTGGCCTTGGCCTTTGCCCCGCCCCCATGGGTGGTGTTATGCTCGGCCCTGAGGGCAGTGGTGAACGCCTTTGCTCAGCTGCGGGTCTCTGCCTGTTTTTGGGCTTTCGCCCCGCCCTTGTAGAAGGAGCCCACTCGTGGAATGGCTGCTAGCCTTGGCTCTACCGGCCGGGCAGGACTGCGTGCCCACGCTCAGCTCAGTAGCAGAACTCTGCCTGTTCTGGGCTTTTGGCTCCACCCCCGTGGGAGGAGCTGGCTCCCAAGTCAGGCCACAAGCCTCGGTTCCACGGGCAGGGCAAGGCTGTGCTCCTGTGCCCTTGCTCAAGGGCTGGTCTCCACCCCTTCCAGGGTTCCCGCCCTTCTCCCACAGGCTGGATTACAGGCTGCCGGCAGCTGGGCTTGACCACTTTTGCACACCAACTCCTCCTCTGCTGGGCAAGACTGAGCTCACACGTGAGCCCAGTGGTGGCCAGCCAGCTTCTGCCCCTGCTGACAGAACCGTGCCTCCACGTCCCACCACCACCCGCCCTCCAGCGAGCCCTCAGCCGTGTGGGGTGCAGGCGCTGCAGCTCAGACCCTAACACTCACTACTGTAGACCCAAAAGCTCCCTCCTTCTAAGCAACTCTGCTCTGAGTGCCACGGGAGAGCTTGTTTGGCTGGTGTCCTGCTTCCTTTTGCTGGTATTGCTGTTTCCAGGGGAAATGTTCACTTCAGATTTGGGGAGTGACTCGTCCCAGAGGTTAGGGTGGCTGTCTCCCAAAATTTCTCTCTGTGCCTTCTAGATTATACTCTTTTCCTGCTACTTCGGTACTCTCCTCTCTCCCCATTCCCCGGAGCCCTGAGTGAGTGGTTGTGAAAGAGGTTTTTTGCGCAGTCCCTTTAAGAAGAATCCTGGGTCTGAGAAATAAGACTCTTTCTCGCAAACAATATCCTGACTTGTTTCCAGCTAAATACTGTCCTTATGCCTCTTCTAGGCTCTGGGGCTGCAGGCTGGGGCTTTGTTCCTGGGACTCAGGACCCTCCCCTCTCTTCTGAACTCACTTCTCGCCACGCGAGTCTCTCCTGGCTGCCGTTTGCTCCGGGGAGCTGGGCAGCCCTCTCCGCATTTCTGCTTTTTCTACCAGTCTCAGTGTGGCTTCTTCAGTGTTCCTTGGTTGAAGAGTCCTCTTAGTTTAGTCCAAAGTTGGTTTTTCCAGATGATAGTTCTTAAAATTATTTTGTAATCCACTTTGGTTCTGGGAGGTGGATGTTGGTATGTCTGCCTACTCCAGCACCATCTTGTCTTCTCCAAGTATATATATTTTTAAGTGGTTAAGGTAGAGCTACTCAAGTAAACTGTCTCAAACCAAAATGAATTGACATTTTAAAGAACACAAAAGAACTTCAACAGGAAACAAACTACTTTTTAAAAAAAAATGTTCAAGCTGTGAAATCACCCCCAGAAAGTATACAAGCTAACCATTTGTGAATTAGTGGGTAAAAAACATTCTTCTTTAACCAGTTTTCTTTAGAATAACCAATTTTATTAAAGCTAGAGATAAAAAATGAAATAAAATAAAAGTCATGAAAGCAGTGCTACACAAGCAGGTCACACTTAACTGCTCCAAACTCAATTAAGAAAAAAGTTATAACCTGAAAATCTATCATAAATTCCAAAGCATTCATGAAAGGCAGCAAGACAGCTCTTTTGTATGTAAAAATTATCCCCAAGCTTCAATTCATTATCAAAAGGGGATTAGTATAAGTTTAAATATGCATACAAATGATAAAACTGCACTACCCATCATACACAATATATGGGAAACTTTGTGACCAGAGCTTTTTATCTTTGACCTTGCGTGCCAATGCTCATCATCCCCTTTATAATAGAGAACTGTGGGATCAAATTGTGGCAAGGTGAGAAAAAAGACACTCTCCTGGTTTTTTTTTTTCTTAAGTGAGAAGCAGAGAGGTAGAGAGACAGACTCCCACATGCACCTCTGACTGGGATCCATCGGGCAAGCCCACTACCTACCGGGCAATGTTCTGCCCATCTGGGGCTTTGCTCTGTTGCTCAGCAAATGAGCTATTTTAGCAACTGAGGTGAGGCCATGGAGCCATCCCCCAGAGCCCAGGGCCAGCTTGCTCCAACCAAGAGATAGCTGTGGGAGGGAAAGAGAGAAAGAGAGAGAGAGAGTAGGGAGGGGGGAAGGGTGGAGAAACAGATGGTCACTTTTCCTGTGTTCCCTGACCAGGAATTGAACTCAGGACATCAACACGCTGGGCAGATGCTCTACCTCTGAGCCAACCAGTCAGGACCCTCCTGATTTTTATTGTTGTTGAAATTTTACTATATACAAGTCTAAGGAATCTCAGGCTCTCCACTCTTCTAAGAAAGGAACATTTAGAGGTGTTTTCAATGCTGCCTTTCAGTGTTTGCAAAGGTAAAAATACAGTTCATTTACTACTGAATTTCTTTTTACAACCATGCCTCCAAAAGTTAAATATATATATATATATAATTATACATTTAATATATGTATATATATGTATGTGTATATACACATACATATGTATGTATATACATATATAGGTATGTATATATGTATATACACACATATATAGCCAGAAGAATTGGTTATATAAAGTGTTTAAAGTCTCTACACCTAATGTTTAGATGCAGTCATTTTTTTTTTTTCCAAAGTTAGAAGCGGGGAGGCAGACAGATTTCTGCATGCGCCCAACCAGGATCCACCCAGCATGCCCACCAGAGGGCAATGCTCTGCCCATCTGGGGCATTGCTCCTTTGCAGCCAGAGCCATTCTAGCTCCTGAAGCAGAGGCTATGGAGCCATCCTCAGCACCTGGGCCAACTTTGCTCCAGTGGAGCCTTGGCTGCAGGAGGGGAAGAGAGAGACAGAGAGGAAGAGGAGGGGGAAGGTTGGTGAAGCAGTTGGGTGCTTCTCCTGTGTGCCCTGACCGGGAATTGAACCTGGGACTTTCACACACTGCGCTGATGCTCTACCACTGAACCAACTAGCCAGGACTGCAGTCATTTTTTAAAAGGCCTTTTTCTTCATTTTAATGAACAACTACCTGACCTTCTGGCTTTGTTAAGAGGATGTTTGTTAAACCTCATTAGTAATTTCATATGTCCCTTTCTCTGAACTAATAACATCTTATTGTGGGTTTTATGATAGTCACTGAAGACTTTGAGGGCTTCCATACTTTGCACAATTAGAGGCATTAATTTATCTCAAATGTCAGAGGAAGTGAAGCAAGCCAAAGGCTGGATTCTGTAGAGCTAACACTCCCATGCCTGAGGACCATGGTGTGATTTTATCTCTTTGCTTGCAACTGGGCAGTCTGAAGAAGAAACAGAGGAATGATTAAAAGCATCCTTTTAAACAGGCCTAACTCATCTAAATCATTTTCTCAAAATTCCTGAAATCTGAGAAGGCCAGTACATCGTTAATCAAATGTCCAGTTCAAGTTTAGCATAGTAGGAGTAGAGTGGGGCTCAGTTGAGTCTTGGCAGGATTTCTAACAGGTGTGTCTGCACTATTCTGGTGTAATTGTGGCCACTTGATTTAGTGCGTGCCAACTTCTCAAAGACAGAAAATGACCTGCTTCCTTTCTCCCTTATTTTTGTTAGGCTACCTGAGCAAATGCAAGAGGGATGTTAAAGGCTTTGGTCCTCCCTGCCTTTCAAGGCTGTTATGAAGGGGTTGCTACTTCCCTTGTCAAGTGCCTCTCAAGACAACATATTTTCTCATTTTCTCAGCATCCCCTCACTCAGGTCTCTGCTGCTCTGGCCACCTCTGCTCTAGCTCTCTCAACACCGAGGGAGAATGTCTTGAAGCCAAAAATCACTAGGTCTTGAGCCTAGAAGAGAATGGAGTCACCACTGCTTCCCAAGAGAACCATAGATACTAACGGCCTTACGGATGCAAAGAACTTACTGTTGGTTGATTGGCTGGTGTTGATTGGAGGAGAGAGGTGGACAGAAGCCAGAGAGGGCAGTTGTCCTGGCGATCAGCTGTGTTGAGCATAGCTCCAGTTGAGGACTAACTACTCTGGACTTCATTTCCAAGATTAAGAGGAGAATCCCAGGAGCTCAGTGAGGCAGTATACCCATAATGGTGGCCACTGTTCTGCTCAGTTTTATGGTAGAGTGAGGACCAAGGAACTGCCCTGACCTGATTTTCTCCCAATGTGTCTGACTCTGTGTAGTTGGAATAAAGGTAGTGAGGGGTTAAACTCTGCCTGATGGTCTGTGTAGCTTGTTTTAAAGAATGGACTAATTAAGGTTGAGAAAACTGAAAAAGTAATAAGGGGATATTCTGGAGATTAAAAGGATAAGCTGAATTTCATTAATGGTGGGAATGTTGTGTCACAATGGCAGTGATGGAATCCCGTGCACCCACAGTGACTGAATATTTCCACCTGGACTGTTTGCTGCTTTCTGATGGGGATGAGGACTCAAGGACCCTCATGGTCACATATGTTGCCACATGTCATTTTTTCTCCCAAAAAGTCATTGTTCTGTCTTCCTCCTCTGTCCAGGTATTGGACTGGATTGAAAACCATGGTGAAGCCTTTCTCAGCAAACACACGGGGGTTGGGAAGTCCTTGCATCGAGCTCGAGCCCTGCAGAAGAGGCACGATGACTTTGAAGAGGTGGCTCAGGTGAGATGCTGTGTGTGGTTGTGTGTGCACGTGTGCATGTGTGTGGAGCCAGGTGAGAGAGACCAGGGCTGTGGCTTTGGTGTCAGGTGGGGGCACGTCGGGTTACCATGTCTTCTGGGCTGCCTTTCTGCCTGATGTAAGGAGACCTTTGTCTGCTCTTAGGTCCCTAGGTGAATAGTAAATAGACCCACAGTTGATGGTCTTCAAAGAAAATCATTCTGCCGGCCTGATATGTAAATGCCTCATCTACAAGGTGGTGAATAGCAGGAGGGAATGACATTAGAAGCATCAACAGCCCAAAGCCACCTCTATGGTTGTCACTGTGGTCGAGTGGATGCTGAACATCAGTGGCTGCTCTGCTTACAAAGCCGTGTACCTTCCAGGACCCGGAGGAAGAGAGGGTACCTGCTCACCAAGCCATGCCCCAGCAAGGCTGAATGTGCCCAGAGAAAGTGCCTGTGCATCACTGGCACAAAGTTAGCCTATAATTTGCACAATATTCAGCCTTTTAGCTGAGCTGCATACCAGTTCCGAAAGGGCATGGTTTTCTAATTTGGACAGAGGCTGTGAGAGAGGCCTTAACCATTGGTATTAATGGTGGAATAATATAAGAGGGTTTCTGTTCTGAGCCTCCACCCCCAAAATTTTATTCCAACTCCCTTATACTTCTCTTTTGGGAGTATTCCAAATAGATCTTCAGAATCTTCATCGTTAATGTGAAGTGCTGCTGTCCAGTTACATCATAAGGTGTGATCAGTTGCAGGGGAAGTAAGACCTAAGAATAAGGGAGGGGAGCCAGAAAGGAGATTGGTGTGGGACGGGGGGTGCTGCTGGAGTAATGAGGACAAAGTGGGGTTTCTGCACCACAGCTTTAATGGGGACTGGCTCCGGTCCCACTCTGTGGACACTCCTCAGCGCAGGTGTCATGCTGGACACTGTGTAATGCCCCATCCCCCACTCAGAGGGGCCACGAACCCCAGACAAATATGAGCTGTAAGTGCAGAACAAGAGGGCCTGCCAAGAACCAGAAGAATCTGCCAGAGGGCAGGAAAGTGGTGGAACATACCACACTTCTGCGGGGCTGCAACTGTATTGCAAGGCCAGAAAGATCATGGCAGCAGCAACCTGAACCTGGTGAATGAAGGTAGATTAGACCCAACCCATGGAATAAAGCCTCACATGGACTCCTTGTGCACTGTTGGTGGGTGCAGCCACTGTGGAAAGCAGTGTGGTGGTTCCTCAAAAAACTAACCATAGAATTAGCATATGAGTCAACAATTCTACTTCTGGTTATATCCCCCAAAGAATTAAGAGATGGGATGTGAAAAGGCATTTGTACACCCATGTTCATAGCAGAATTATTCATAATAGCCAAAAGGTAAAGCAACTCTCACATCTATTGATGAATGAATGGATAAACCAAATGTGGTATATATGTACAATGGAATATTATTTAACCTTAAAAAAGGATTCTACATGGATAAACCTTGAAGACAGTATGCTATGTGAATAAGTCAGTCACAAAAGGACAAATACTGTGAGTCCACTATGTGAAGTAGTCCAGTTCATTGAATAGTCAAACTCATTGAGACAGAAGGTGGAGTAATGGTTGCCTGCTGGGTGCCTCTCCAGTCTGTCTGGGGAAAAGGAGGGAGAGGATTGGGGGAGAATGGAATGGGGAGTTATTATTTAACGGTACAGACTTTCAGTTTTGCAAGATAAAGAGTTCTGGAGGTGCATGGTGGTGATGGTTGAACAACAACATGAATCTACTTAATGCTGCTGAACTTAACAAGTTTTGTGTTATATGTATTTTACCACTACCACCGCCAGCACCACCACCACCACCACCACAACAACAACAACAACAAAGAAGCCTCAACAACAACAACGAAGAAGCCTCATGGCTACACAAGAACCTTCTGCAGTACGAGCTGGATTATGCCAGCATAGTATAGACACGGGCCCAGTGTGCCTTTGATGAACAAGATGTAGCACAGACCCAACATATCTGAGTGGCCAGGCATTCTGGATGCCTCTCTAGTCTGCTAGGGAGCAAAGGATGGGAGAGGGATGTCCCCAGAGCCACCCACAGCCCGACCCAGCCCACCCCTCCTGTCTCCTTCCTGCTGCAGCCTCACAGGCAATGCCAGCCTTGCTTACAGGCCCAGGAGGGGCTGTCGTTTTGTGTGTTATTACAGCCGAGCGGACCTGATAGCCACCCTAGCTTTAATGCCACTTCTCCCGGTGGCTCCTCTATGTTCTCATTGATGCCTGGCATGCCTTTCACATGGGACAATGCCTTTCATTTAGTACCAGACACATGCTAACTTAAATTTATACTAAAGAAAGAATGGACACATTTTTTAAAGCTTATGTTTCCATTATGTATTTTCTATCCCACCAATCCTGAATAAGTGAAGGTATCAGCCTTTTTAAAAATTTTATTTAGAAATGAAATCTAATGGAGTAAAATAACGTTGGTCAATAGGAACATGTAGGTTTCAGATGAACATCTCTAAAGCATTTGAACTGTTGATTATGTTGTGTGCCCATCACCCAGAGTCAAATCTTTTTCCGTCACCTTATATTTGCCTCGCTTTACTCCCCTCCCCTACTCTCCTCTCTGTGGTGACCACTTCAGTTTTGTCTATGTCCATGAGTCTCAGTTTTATATCCCACCTATGTGTGAAATCATACAGTTCTTAGCTTTTTCTGATTTACTTATTTCACTCAGGGTAATGTTCTCAAGATCTATCCATGTTGTTGCAAATGGCACTATGTCATCATTTCTCATGGCTGAGTAGTATTCCATTGTATATATGTACCACATCTTCTTTACCCAATCCTCTATTGAGGGGCACTTTAATTGTTTTCATGTCTTGGCCACCATAATAATGCTGCAATGAACATGGGGGTGCATGTGTCTTTGCATACAAATGTTTTTGTGTTTTGGGGGGTAGATACCCAGTAGAGGGATTGCTGGGTCATATGGTAGCTCTATTCTTATTTTTTGAGGAACTGCCATATTGTCTTCCCTTGTGTATTAGCCTTGTTTTATAGAAGAGAGCACTGTGGCTCAGCAAGTCCTTCTGTGCGGTCATGTCATCTCAGTGGTGTTTCTGCTGGGAGTCAAACCCAGGTCGGTCCAACTCCAGAGTCATGTTTTTACCTAACTCCATGCTGTGTCTCCTTTGGAAGTCTAGGATCCGGGTGTAAAACTCATTTCCAAGTGCCAGTTTGCTCATGGAAAGTGCAGGACAGAGAGAATGGGAGGAGTGAGTGCTACTGTGGTCGCCCTGTTTGACATTCATGACGAGTAATCTTTTGATATAATCTACTTCCCCCTGACTCTGCTTTCTGATAAGACTGTATCTTTGAAAGAAGAGAGAGTTCTACCTTCCAAAAGGCTCTGCTTTTAGGAGGAATGTTTCCTCTGGAAAGAGGAACAGCAGATGGGGAACGCCGAACCACAGAGGGAACACCTGCACAGGGCCGTGTGGTCGCCGCATTGCCCTGTGGATAGGCCTCTAGAGGTGGATGTGCCATGCAGTCTAGAAATCAATCCTGTTTTGTCGTCGTCCCCCCCACTCTGGGGAAGGGAATGGGCTTGGAGCTGCCTACCACCTTAGAATTAGTGGTCCACTTAGGAAAACCAGCTCTGACCACGGCAAAGGCAGATGGACTGTTCGTAGTCACCAGCCTCAGGCTTGCCTAGGTCTCCACAATGTGATCACTACACTCAGGTGGTGAGGAACAGGGGATCTGGTCAGGAGAGGGTGCTCCTTCTCCCTTGCTTCTGTTTTCTATTAGGTGAGGGCCTCAAGGAGGAGAGGAGTAGATTCAATCAGGAATAGCTAATTCCTGACTTAGAGATCAATGGCACAAAGTGAAAGTATAGATCTTGTTCCTGGATGTTTTGGGGTTGCTGGTTATGAGATTGGGTCAGGAAGGGTGTCACACATGGTGTGAAGTAGGCAGCTGGGGTGTCACTTGTTAGTATTATAGAGGGTCATGATTTAATGAAAGAACCTCTTTCAACTTGATGATCTCACGATTATCTGATCTGAGGCTGATCTGAGAAGGGATTCTAAGCTCCCACTCTCTGTAATCAGGTTTCAAAATTGACTTGAATCAAAGCAGGAAGAGACCTGTGAGTGTGTGTTTCAGGTCCTGGAAATTTGCCCTGTGCAGGGGGAACCGGCCTTCAGCCGAGAGATGGCTGCCCACAGGGTGAGGGCGGCACGAAGCCCCTGAACAGATTCCTCTCCACTCGGGGTAGTGGGGGCACCTGTGAGTCTCCCCATTGGTTACTCTTTGGAGTAAAGACACTTAAGGTAGCTATTAAAATAAATATAAATGATAGCTGTGAAGAATTACTGTAACGATTCATTATTTCTCATTAAACTTCAACTTAGTTTTCATGTTTATTAGCTCTTGAACACATTTTAAACAAACTCTTCCACTATCATTTGAAGATGAGTCACCAGCTCATCCTGCAGGTGGCACTCTTTGAATAGCCTACATAGAAGCCAAGGAGAGGAGGGAAGGGCTGCCGTCCTGAGCCTGACTGAGGAAGCTCCCGGCCAGCCGGCCGGTGGTGAGGTCTGGGGCCCAGGGATGCCCCCGAGTCTGTCTCTACAGGCCTTCCTAGTCCAAGCTCCCGACATGGTCTGTGCTCAGATAGAAGACCTGAGCTCTAGCGGGAACCCCTCCCGGTTCTGGAACATGCTTGACTCAAGTTGCCTATAAACTAATCAAATGATGCGGGCCGTAGGGTAAACGAGATTTTAAGCGATACTGTATTTATATATATATGGGCATGTTAGGTATCATTGGGAGTGTAAATAAGTATAAGGTGAAGTTACTGCCTATAATAGCATCAACGTCAGGGGATAGATGTGTCCACATCTGCCCAGGAGGTAGAATGGGTATAATACTGTTATTTTATCTTGAGATATTTGCTGTTATGTAATAGGACACTATTCAAGTGCCTGTGGTTGAGAGAGCAGGTGTGCATTCTCTGTCAGTGGGCTGATTAATCACCTCATTATCTGAAATGCCAGACTTGCTATAAGCTAGCTTAGTCAAAAATTATCAGGCATTTACATTCAAACATATATTATCTAATGTCTCAAAGCACCAACTCACATTTAAGCAGCTAAGCATATTAAGCAGCATTAGTATAACATTTTTGAAAAACAAACCATTTAAAGGAAGATGTTTAAGAAATACAGACATCAGTCACAAGTAGGTACTTCATTCAGTAACCTCAGATTACTTTGTTCTCTATCTGACCCTTGCTTTTTTTCTCAAACTTAACTGGAATACTTAAAAAAGTTTTCTTTTTTTTATTCTGAGTCTTGGGGTCTAAATAGGCGAAAATGGAAGAGAGACATTTGGCAGTCCAATAAGTCCACCTGCCTAGGGGGTGGTGTAGTGACCTTTGGAAATAAGTGACATCTTTCTTTTCATGCCCGAGACCAATTATAGCAGCTGCAAATGCAAGCAGAAGGAAAATGGCCTAAATAGATGCTTTTTCACACTCCAGCTTCTTAGAGAGGATGAAAGGTTCTTAAGCAAGATGAAAAAAAAAAATAATGAAAAAGAAAGCCAGAAAAATGCAGAGAAATTAATGTCATGAAGTGGGCAAGTAGGAGAATGTGACACAGCAGACATATGAAGGACAGTGTTGTCCTTTGCACCTTGCACAGCACTCTTTCCACGGGGTGGGGGTGGGGGGGGGGACTCAGCACATCCCTCCACAGACACCAGGAGAAGTTGCTGGTTTGAGCTGCTGAGCGGGTCGGGGACACTCTCAGGAAGAAGAAATGTTTCATATTATGGGTAACTCTGAGCCAAGGGTTTTGAAGGTCACTTTGTACACACTTGATTTGGGAAATTGAGTGGGGGTCAGAGCCAATATCCAAGATACTGTAGAGAGCCTGCCAAGAACCTCTTAGCAAAACCTGAATTGCCCCCCCCCCCACTTTTGCTGCTTCCTGTGTGAAGCAAATGGCACATGCAGAAGAATTTGGGACTGCATTCCTTATGACTTTAAAGTTCTGGGTAGCAAATGAAATGATTTAAAAGTACAGGTGGTGTTCTTATCTCGTTTCATGTGATGGCAATGACTATGGAAAAGAAGGGAGGCTTTGAGAAGCAAAGCTGCCTATATAGATGGCATTTAAAAAAGTTTTCTGAACTGTGTCCTACAGAACTAGAATAATGGACTTTTGGCAGAAAACCTTACTGATCTATCTAGAAGGATGTGAAGGAATTTTGAAATGGAATGAGGAAACTATCCCAGTAAAGCCAAAACCAGCTATGGAGGCACCGCACAGGTGACTTAGAAAGAAGCACTTTGTGAAGTTAATTCCCTAAGATTGTCACCTTAGGTTAAAGAAAAATACCAGAAATCTGGATTGCAAACAATAATTATATCCTCTCTTAGAAAGGCATGTATAACAAGTGAGCTACTTTAACACAAGAAGATAAATATTTCTGAGACTTTAGGGTATTGCACTCATGATTAGATGATGGCAATAGAAGAGTATGTTTTGTTTAAAGGATTCTTTCTAATAGAAGAGGTGAGGGTATATCAGAAACATTTACACATATGAGATCTACAAACCTGAGGGCAGGAAACAATATGGAGAAATAGTAGAGATGAAAGGAGAGCAAAAAAGGAGCCCTGGTTGTTATTGAACAGGAAGGATCATAGTCTGCTCCATCAGGTGAAGGATGTGGAAAATGCTGTTCTATGATTTCAGTTCTGGCTCAAGGGAAACTGGTGGTGATAAGAGTCCTCAAATTTCCTGACATCTTCTCTAAATTTTGTGACACTGTAAATAAAACATCAGTTAGTTGATGAGAGCAAAGGGTACTACATGGTATAGAGCAAATCATTGTAGAAAAGCTTAAAAGAATATAGGTTATCTCAAGAGCTTTGACCTTTAGATGAAAGGGCTTAGTTTTCACTCTTAGAGCAAAAAGGAATATTAAAGGCTTTTGAGTGATGAGATAAATTGAAATATAATCTTTAAACTAGAGGGATAGAAACTTCTCTATACATGGGCTGTTTAGATCACATATGGAATATTGTGCCTTACTTTAGAAAATATATTTTCAAAAAGATATTGACAAACTGTGCTATGATGATTGGGAGGTTTCCAGGATAGTGAAGTTGAAGTAACTGGGTATGTTCAGTTTGGGGTCAATAACTTTTTAATAGAAAGCAGGGAATAGGTTTGACAGATGAAAGCTTCCTGTAGAAGAGATGAGGGTGGAAGGCATAGTTATGCCAATTTTAGCTAATTTTAGGTGTCACTTCTGACCCACAGTTTCTTTTTTATGAGCTTTCTAAAACCAGAACGAAATGTCTTGCGATTTGGTGTGCTTCCTGGAGGTTCTCCAATAGAGGCAACCCTTTTCCCCTTAGATTATAAACATCTGCAAGTCTTTTCCATGTTAAAAACAAATTGATAAAAAGAAACCAAGACTAACTTTGTGGGCCCCACTTTCCATTTCTCCTTCCCATCATAGGCCAGGTTCTTGAGAGACGGCTCTATTTGTGCCTCTGCGTCCTCATCCCCTAGATGCCCTTGACCCCTGCGACGTGACTTCTGTTTTCTCTGGCTAACTGAGATTAATCTTACCAAAGTCTTCACCTGCATGTTTTTGTTGCTAAATCCGAAGGACTCTCTTCAGATATTAATCGATCTTTCTGAAGCAGTTGACCCTGTTGACCACTTCTCTCTCTCTCTTTTTTTTTTTAAAGTTCTCTTCCATGATCCCAGGCTCTCTTAATTTCCTTAGGTCTTTCTGGCTGCTCCTTTTTAGACTCTTCTCCCTTTCCCCCAGGATTTGTTCCTCAGATCTCTCTCCCCTTTACGCTCCTTGCACGGTTTTATATTCTTTCCCAGGCTCAAGCGCTACCCTGCCCGATGGCTTCCAAGTCCAGGTTTCATCTCTGACCTTCCCCCGGGCTCCTTGCTCGTCACTGCATTGCCCTTCTAGAGCCCTCCACTTAGATTTCTCACAGGGTTCTCAAACCCCGTGTGCCCCAAGTTTATTTTATTATCCTCCACCCCTCCCTAGTGTGCTCTTCCTCTTGTGTTCCGTGGGCCAGTGAGGGACTCCAACCACCCAGGTGCTCAAGCCAGAAACTGGGAAGTCATTCTTGACTGCCTCTTGCTCTCACCCCTCATGAGCCCAGCACCAAGTCCTGCAGATTCTACCTCTGTAATGTGTCCCTTTCCTTCTGTCTCCATTGTCACCGTCTTAGATCAGAGTCTAACTTACTCTTGCTTGGGTTATCACATTGGCCTCCTGTTTCCCCTGACTCCAGTCACGGTCTCCTTAAATCCACACCGCATGACTGCAAAGGTAGTTTTCCTAAAAAGCACATCTCATCATGCTGCTCCATTGCGGAACCCACAGAGGGCTTCCCGTCTGGATGGAGTTCCAACTCTTGATAGTATATGCCTTTTACAATCTGGCAACTGCCATCTCTGGTGTTCTTCCTACTTCTGTGCTCCCCCTACCTACCTGTCATCCTGCTACTCCTTTATGAAGCAGTTGACCCTGTTGACTACTTCTCTTTTTTTTTTTTTTTTTTAAGTTCTCTTCTACCCGGAGTTTACCTGAGCATGCCATGCTCTCAGCTATCGGTGCCGTCTCTCCTCTTTAGTCCTTCTCACCTGTTAAATTCTGACCACTCCTGACCAACTTCTTCTCATCTTTAAACATTCACCTGGAGTGTCACCTCTTCCAGGAAGCCTTCGGTGACTTCCATGGTTTGGATTGAATGCCATTTTTCTAGGTTACAGCCCTATCACGGTAGTAGTTATCACACAGTGCCATTGACTTTATGCTGACCTCACTACCCAGCTGGACTGTTCCTTAGAGCAGGAATTCATTCCCATTAGTCTTTTTATCCCAGTGCCCAGCACAATGGGCCTAACATGTAAATGGCATTTGAAAAATAAAGGAATGAATGGTACAGAGGGGATTCCTTTGTTGGGTATCTATCAGACCAGATGATCTCCAAAATCCCTTCCAGCTCTAAAAATGATGAATGAAAGAGAGATGTATATTCGTAGGAACACAGGCCCCAGACCATGTAACTGGGAACCTAACTGGGAGCGATCCTGCCAGGATCAGTGAGGCTGCACTGCACTGGCATCAGCCGTGGCAGCCCCGGACCGGGCACTTGGGAAGAACCATCTTTGAGTCAAATTTTGAGAGAGTTATTTAGACTCGCCCTTGTTTTTTAATGAAAAAAATAATAATCATTATTATTTCAGATGAAGCCATGGGAAACCAATTCTGACAAAAGGAGGTGGTATTCCTTACTCTGTCCCCTTCCCCAATCCCACCGTTTCCGTTTGGTTCCAGCTGGGATAGGCCGCTTCACACCCTGCCTGATTGCTAGGGGAGGTTTTCATCCTCCCCCTTCGCTGGCTGAAATGTGGTGAAGTTTTTGTTCCCTTTCAAAAATTCCCCTCGATAAGGTGAGTAAGATTGGTCCTTTTTAAAGGCAACAAAGAAAAAAAAAAGAATTAGACAAAAGAAGCATATTGATTTTATGTTTGGTATATTGATTTCGAGTCCAAGACAACTCATCTAGTCATACTTTTTATTCAGTGTGTCATGTTCATTGTTGGACTTTTTTCCCTTCTTCCTGTTGAGGAGACCGTAACACCAACAGCAATACTGATAATAACAATAGCAACAACACTTCATGAGTATTTTCTATTCTTATGTTAACTGACTTAATTCTCATAATATCCCATGAGTTAGATATTTCTAATTCTCTTTTACAGATAAGGAATCTGGGCCCCCCCAAAAATGGTTAAATAACTAACCCACGTTGGCAGAGCCAGTAAGTGCTGGGGCTGGGATTCAAACCCCAGGAGTCTGGCCCAGAGCCCAGCTCTCAGAGCCTCTTGAATCACAAGAAGTTTGGGTGTCTCTGGGATCAGGCCCGGTGGGGTCCTCCGTTCCAAGCAGAACCAGTTTCCAGTCCTCTTTTTCTGTGTGGATCTGGGTGATCCCTTAGACAGCTCCCTGTTAGCACTGTGGCCACAGTACCCCTAAGTGACACTTTTCCCCTCTGTTGAAATTTCTCTTGGTGGAAGCAAGGGTCACCTCATGATTCTTTATGACAGCTTTTTAATCCAAAAGGTCTGTGACAACCCAGGCCTCTGGGAATCCTGTGATGGCTCTTTCCCTTTCTCTTCCTGTCCTCTGGCTTATCTGAAACATTCACACCCACAGTCGGTGACCCCTGGCCCTGCTCTCTGCTGGAGCGTGGCCTGTTTAACACGGAACTGGGCCGGGCTTGCTGGAGCCTCCATCTCCGTCTTCTAGCATGTGGACTGCATGTGGCCAGCCCAGGGTGCTATTCTGTCTCTTTCCTTTCACTTTCTGGGGAAGTCAGGCTGTCATTAACTAAACTTCCCAATTTGCAAAATGCATCCCCATGGATAGCTCCACAACCTGTTTGAGACATTCCTCTCAGTTCTGACTTCCTGTCTATTGGGACATACAGTCTAGTGAAGGAAAGCGTGGCACTTAAAGTCAGTCTGTTCTTTTCTTTTAATGGCCTTGGGCCTCGTGACGATCGCTTTATTTCCCTGAGCTTCCGTGTCCACTCTAAAATAGAGACAGTAACACCTACCCTGAAGAGTCATGAGGATTAGAAATATATATATATATATATATGGAAAGTGCCTAATACAGATCTTGGTTCACGGGAAGTACATGGTGAACAGTGGTCTCTGTGGCAGCAGTGGTGACTGTGCTGCTGGTGGTGAGGGACTCCATCTAAGCCCCACTCCCTTTCAGGTTAGGTAATCAAGCACCATGCCATCACCTCTCAAGACTCAACTTGGTGTGCTCTGTTTGCATGTTGGCCTGTCCTTTAAGAGGGGACAGATAAGCTACAGGTACCCACAGGTTTGGCCCTCAGGCTACACATTATAGAAAAGGTGGCCATTCACTGTGACCAGCAGACCCCAAACAAAGGCAACAGAGTAATGGTGTACCTTCTCTGGGGGTGAGGGGTTAGTGGGTACACAGCCCTGGGCAGCCAGCAGCCACTATGTTCAAAGATCCGGGGCAGGGGATGGGTGGCTAGGCATTTTGCATGGTGACGTCTCTTAACAGATAGCAGGGCTCCAGCCATTGGGCTACAAACCAGAGGCAGGTGGCTGAGACACCAGGTAAGAAGGGCTTACGAAAGTCTAGTTATCAAACCTGGGTACCAAGGCAGGACTGGATTGGCTGCCTGTGGGACCTGATAGGGAGGCCCAGTCTGTTAGTAAGATGTGTGATTCCATTTGATTTCTGTAACTGAACTGGAGCTGAGCCTGCCCTGGGGCCCCTGGTAAGGGAGAAGGAAGGAGAGAGTCTGGGCACAAAGTGAGCCCCTCTTCCTGCAAGAGGATTCCCTGACTCACTGAGCCTCCTTAGAGGGGCACTAGCTGCTTCACTCTACTCTCACCCTGTGACAACACACTTACTGACAGTGAGGGTGACACGCCGATGGGGAGAATGAAGTTACTCTCTGAGGGCACTGACATGGTTTAAGAAGGAAACAGGGAAAGCTATTCCAGAGGAACGCTTTCTTGTCTGCCCAGTATCGATTCAGAAAGCAAGCCATCTATTACCATGTCTTCCAGTAATTACTTTCAACACCGCTCAACCTGCCCAGGGTAAGAGAAACCAAATCGACTTTCTATCTCCTCCCTCCTTCTTTCATTTCTGTGACACGTCGGGAGCAGTGGCCTCCGGAGTGTGCTTGCTGCTGTGGAAGCTAAAAGTGAGAGAGAGGGCATATGGTGGATTTGCATACAGAGGGAACATATGCAAATTCCACCATGAAAATATTTCTCCAAGATAAAAATATTTTGAAAACTATTTGCGAGGCTTTAAACCTGTGCTCTGAAGAAAAACATAAGTAACAACTGCCATTTATTTATACCTTTATAAGAAATATCTAATTTAATCCTTGAAATAACTCTCTAGAGTAGGTTTTACTATTACCCTCATTTTTCAGATGAAAAGTCAGGCCTACGGAGGATCATTCAAGTTCAGGAAGTAGAATTTGAACCCAGGCAGTCGGACCCCAGAGCCGACGCTTCTAGCACACGTACATTCCAGAGTAACAGGAAAAAACTCAGCTTACTCAGTTCTCATTTTGATTTTTTTCCAAATGAGGTTTTGTCTTTATTTTTAAATGTTTTAATTATAAAATTATGCACTTTCAATATAGAAGTGCAGATAAGCAAAGAACAAAAATAACCCACCTCTTAGTGGTCTGTATGACAGTTGCCAATACTTAGGTGTTTATTCTTCCAGATATTTCTCTGTGTGTATATGTATTTTTTTCTCTTAATGATACATCCATGGCAATAAAGATATATCTACAATGTTATTTTTCTGGGCTTGTGAAGTCTTCAATATTAAGACTTCTTACTCTTTTACACATTATAATTATAGGCTATTTAAAAACGCACAGTTATAAGTAGGTAAGAAGCAGCAAAATAAGCGTTGAAAACGGAGGGCTGGGTTTAAGCCAAGCATTCAGGATCTTTTCCCAAGAGAAAGCTTCAGAAAATGGCAGTTTGCAGGTGTCCTCCCAAGCCTTCCCAGTTCCCCATTGCAGGTGCATGTCTGTTAGAGGGCTGTGAGGCCCATCTGGACCCCTAAAACTGGCTCGGTGGGGCGCAGTGATGGAGGTGCTTCAAAACAGTAACATTTTTAGCCTCTTTCCTCTTCCTCCTCCTTCCTTCTCTCCTTCTCCTTCCTTCTCTCTTTCTCCTCTTTTTTTTTTTTTTTTTTTTTTTTCTGTATTTCTCTGAAGCTGGAAACGGGGAGAGACAGTCAGACAGACTCCCGCATGCACCCGACCGGGATCCACCCTGCACGCCCACCAGGGGCGATGCTCTGCCCACCAGGGGGCGATGCTCTGCCCCTCCAGGGCGTCGCTCTGCCGGGACCAGAGCCACTCTAGCGCCTGGGGCAGAGGCCAAGGAGCCATCCCCAGCGCCCAGGCCATCTTTGCTCCAATGGAGCCTTGGCTGCGGGAGGGGAAGAGCGAGACAGGAAGGAGAGGGGGAGGGGTGGAGAAGCAAATGGGCGCCTCTCCTATGTGCCCTGGCCGGGAATCAAACCCGGGTGCCCCGCACGCCAGGCTGACGCTCTACCGCTGAGCCAACTGGCCAGGGCCTCTTTCTCCTCTTTTTCTTTCCTGTTCGTCCCATCTTCTCCTGGAAGATCCTTTCCTGAAATAGGGGCTCTAGTAAGGTCCCAGGATACAGCGCTTAGCTCTGGGACAAGTGCTTCCTTGCTGTGGCATTCAGGGTTGTAGAACAAGTTGGGAGTGTCTGGGCTGAAGGCTTTTGAAAACTTGTGGGTAGATGAGGCAGCTGGGACAGGTGGCAAGTACTAGGAACCAGCACCTATGAACCCTGAGGGAAAGGGCTTCAGGCTGTAGACTGTGCAAACCGAAAAAATGAACACACATCACCAATAAGAACAACCCACCCAGCAAATTATGTCTCTTTTTTTTCTGCCAATGAATAACTGACGGCATATTGTTTAGAATACAAACCTTGGGCCCACCTGTCAAAGCTGTCACTCTGATAAAAAGTTTTATAAGTTTGTAAAGCTAGCAAGGCTTGAGGTTTGAGCTTGACACCAAGAAATTATATTCCATCATGGCTTCAGGTGGCCAGATGATTTGGTACCTACTGACCTTGACACAGAGAATTTCCTAGATCCTCTCTTACCTTACCCTGTGCCTCAGGTGAAGACTGCTTCAACAGTTAGTGCCACCATCTCCCCATCAACAAAGCGGAAGTTACAGATTCTTCCCCCTTCTTCCCTGGGGGAGGGAACTACATCCAGTGAGAGGGGGCGGGGTTGCAAAGCCTGGGTAGAGGCCCAGGGCTAGCCACCCTAGCTGTCTGCGCAGCTCCCGCAACCTGCCCAGACCGCGTTTCTACCTCTGCAAAATGGGAGGAATATGTATTCCCTCATAGCTAAAGTAGACATCCAATCAAAAATGTACTTAAAAGCACTTTAAGTCTAGAGCGCAGAGCAAATGTAAATTGTCATCGTTATTATCCAGGGGATAGAGTGATGGTGGATGAGATCATGTCTGGAACACGCTCAGAAAAGAGGAACTAAAGATTTGGAAAAGATTGATGGTATTGCCCCACACAGGGTATTTCCCGAGAGAGGTGCTGACCAGTCTCTGAGTTTAACTGAACTCTTCGTGCTTGGACTTCTTACGCTATTTGAGGGCCAGGTTCTCATGTGTAACAGAACCAGCTGGGGAAAGTTCCCACATTCTACAGCTAAAGCTAGTGATTTAATGAGCCTTGGTTTTTTTTTTAAACAAGCCTTGTCCTGATATTTACGTAAAAAGTAGATAAGTGAGGCTCTGGGGTGTGACATGGATTTTGGAGATGGAAGTGGTAACAGGATGCTTTGTGTGGAGCCCACTCTGACCACTTACCGTACTTGCCCTTCCAACCTGAGAGAACAGGGGAGCCCTGCTCACAGTGACCCGCTCAGCAGCAAGCAGGATTGACCAGTGATGCCCAGCCCTGCCAGAGAATCCGGGGCTCTTGGTGATATTCCTCATGCCTGCCAGACCCGCATGTTAGCCAGCTTGTTCTGTTCATTGTGTGACCATTCACATAACCCCATTGCTGAATTTTCTCTTTGTAGCGTTGCTGGTGTGTTCGCACCGAGTCACTCAGGGTCATGCAGAGGCTCTCACGACTGAGGACTGAGTCCAGTCTGTGGCCATGGAATAGCACTTGGCCTGTGAAGCTTGGAAACATTCAAGAGCTCCAGATAATGCGGTGAATGACGGGGTGTGAGCCTGAACCCCATGGCCCTTCCCTGTCTCACGGTCCAGTCTCCAGCTAGTCAGGTTCTGCCCTGCCCCTTGAGGGCCCTGCGGAGGAGACTTGGCCTGCAGCATCCTGCTCTGAGGGGTTGCTCCAGTGGATGAGTCTCTCCACTCGGTCCCCTCGGGAAAGAGAACGGGAAGAACGCGCTGTTTCTCTTTGGAAGTAGGGATCCTGAGACTCAGAGGGCCCTGGGTCTTGACCAGTGGTCTGTGGTGAACAGTCCTTGGTGGATATATGGTGTCTCTTCTGTCCTCGGGTGAATCTCTGAATCTCATCCTGTTTGAGAAGGTGTGCAAGCAGCCTCGTTCTTAGTGCAGGCCTCCTCCCTCCATTGCTCCTGCCTCTCACACGCCTCCCCACACGCTTCCACCCGCTCAGCCCCAGGAGGGGGCTCTCCCACGGAGAGGGCCAGAGCTGAGCTCCGACTCCCTACCTGGCCTTCTTTCCTGAAGAGCCATTAGCCACTTCTGCTGTGTGCCCCCAGCCAGCTTCCCATCGCCACCCCCAGCTGGGGGGAGAAATCCCCAGGTCCGGACCTCCCCTGGCTCCTTGCCAAGGCCCCTTGCGTCTTCCCGACTTCCCAGGCTGGACTTCTGCCCAGGCCACTCGTTCTTTTGCCTATCAGATTCTTCCCCTCTCCCATTCCATTTTAGATTCTTTAAAGTTGGCTCAAAACTTTGCCTCCTGAAAACTTCTTCCGGCTTATCCATCTTATCCGACCTCCGCGATCTGGCGTGACCGCCCACTTTGTACTGGTGTCACACCGTTTCTGGTCCTTGGAGAATGGGCTGTTTGATGTGATAACCAAGACTTGACCCGAAGCTCTTCATGCTGAAACTTTTCAATTTTCACTTTTATTGATGGTAAAATTTCTGAAATACAGTTTAAATTCACCAGGCCTTGTATACAGAGTAGTCTGAACACATCATCCCCCCCCCACCTTTTCTTGATGCCTCGAAGTGCATGGTAACCTTCACTGATTCCAGTCAGAGTAGAGACCTCTCCAGGGGCACTGCAGGGACAGAGGTTTTCCTCGTCCCTTCCCTGCGGGCCCTCCTGACACTGCAGTGTCCTTCTCGGGCTGGCCTGCGTCCAGGGGGACCTGGGACCTGGTCAGGGAACATAGCCCCTAGCACAGAATGTGTCGCTCCCCACAGGCCCTGGTGCAGCCCTGTGGCCAGGAGCCATATTTCTCTTGGACGATGGTGGTGATGATAATAAATTTAATGGTACACCTAGGAATGATGTGCTGAGGAAAGGTCGGGTGGTAGTGACATAGGCTTGCTAAAGCGACTGAAACCTCAGTCCTAGAGAGGACCAGTGAGTATGAAAGCGGGAGGTGATTCTTCTAGAACTAGACATCTCCTGTCGTCCATTTCGTGTGTATATCACTCCATCTTCATTTTGCTGATTTTTATTTAAAGAGCCCTAAGTGTTCTAATCCCATCGGCTTGTCAGTTTCTTAGACAGAGCTAGCCAGGACTGGCCGCTCCTGTCACTCTGCTGCTGTCAGCTCCATACTGTGGACATTAGGACTTTGATATTTATATGATGCTGACAGGGAAGCCTTCCAAACAAACCACACAGCCCATTCTGGATGGAGTCTCTTGAGGTGTTGTTGTTAAAGAGCCTGCTTCGCTTTTAAGTATTTTCAGAGTCGACAAGCCTTTCCCTTCTGGCTGCTGCACGAAACAGCTCAGGCTCATGGGTAGCTGATGCTGGCACTGTGCCCAGAAAGAATAATTTTTAGGATTTCATAGGTGATTATTTTTAACTGGAATTTTTTTTTTTTGCATATGTTTGTCATACCAAAACCATGCTCCTTCTAAGCTATGCTGAGCAATCATAAAGTTCAAACCGAGAAAGGTGAAATCTCTGACTGGGGCAACAGAGCGATTTTACATTTAAAAATATTTATTTATTTATTTATTCATCCATTCATTCATTCATTTTAGAGAGGTGGGGGGAGAGAGAGAGAAGGAGAGAGAAGGGCAGGGGAGGAGCAGGAAGCATCAACTCCCATATGTGCCTTGACCAGGTAAGCCCAGAATTTCAAATTGGCAACTTCAGCGGAGATTTTACATTTTTTGTGATTGTATGTTTCACTGTGCTGGTCAAGCATTAGAGTCTTCAAGATCCCAGAACCAGGAAGGAAATGCACCCATTGCTAAGCTAAATACATTTGTAATGAAATTTATTTGTATTTTTGAATGCACTGAATTGACAAAAATATATTGGGTTATTTTTTTGATTTTTTTTTCAGATTTTGAAAGAAGTTCCTGTTAGTTGTAATAACAAGTGAAACATTGCAAATATAATTAAATAAAAATGCTAATTTTCCCTGCACTTCCACTTCCTAATCTCTCTCTCTGTCTCTCTCAAGATATTTTGCATCTTTCTTCTTATACATATAAAAATAGGCAAACATATGTAAATGTAAATATTTCTGTTTATTTTTTGGAACAATTTCTAAAGAGTGCCCTAAATGTAACTTTTATACTTTAAATGCTTTTTCCATATTTTTACTGATTATAAAATTAATACATGTTCACCATAGAACATTTGGAAAACCAGAAATAGTGGAAAAGAAAATAATTCTTAATATCCCTCAAAGATAAGTATATGCAAACCGTTAATATTTATTGGCAAATTTTCATTCAGCACAGCAGAATGCAAAGAGTGTTTAGCTTGAGGTCAAATAGCTGTGAATTCCAGATTGACACCTTTGTTCACTGGCTATGTGAGTTTGGCCAAGTTTTTTTGCCTTTTCAAGCCTCGATTTTCTTATCTGTAATGTGATGGATGTAATGGCATAATTTACTGCATGTGGTAATATTTGTAAGTGGATCCAAACCGGGCAGCCATCATTATCAGACATAGTGTTTTTGATCCATCAATTGATGGACAGAATCAGAACCATAGTTAGGTGTATCCCGGTGGAGAGCCTGGGCATCACCCCCCCACACACCCCCCAAGCTCTTTCATCTGCCTTTCATTCTGTCCCGTGAGAACCACAGATGAGATAACTCCTTAAGGCTGTGCCACCTGAAGGATTATCCAGAATGCACTGTAAGCTGAGGAGGTCGAATGGTCCTTCACTGGGGCCTCCTCTCTGCTCCTACGGTCTAAAGCGGTGGAGGGCAGTTCTTCCCCCAGGGTACAGTTGGCAATGTCTGGGGACATTTTAGGTTATTTCCTCTGGGGAAGTGGTTGCTATGGACTTCCTGTGGGAAGAGGCCAGCGATGCTGCTAGCCATCCGACAGTGCACAGAACAGCCCCTGTGGTTTCCTAGGGCTGCAGTGACAGAGCACCACAAACGAGGTGACTGAAAACAGCGGAGACGTATTGTCTGCCAGTGCTGAACGCTGCCAGTCTGAAATCTATGTGCCAGCAGCTAGTTCCTTCTGAGGGCTTGAGAAGGACTCACTCTCCTGACTTTTGGTTATTTGCTGGCAATCAACACAAAATTCCTCTGTATTGCTCTAATCTCGGCCTTCGTATTCCGTGGTGCTCTCTCTGTGTCTGTATCCTCACATGGCTATCTTTTTATAAGGCTGCCAGTCATACTGGATTAAAGCCCACCCAGTCCCAGTATGACCTCATCTCAACTAATTACACCTGTAATGACACTTTCCAAAAAGGGTCACATTCACAGGTGTTGGGGGTTAAAACTTAAACACACCTTTTTAGAAGTACAGAACTCAACCCATAATAGCTCCCCAAACAAAGAATTATTCAGCCCAAAATGTTAAACCCTGTTTTACAAAATCTGTGGCTCAAACCCAGGCAGGTTAGCTGAGTTAAGAATAGGGCAGGTAGGAAGGGTGCAGGCTCTTCAAAGATGGAATGTGAGCAGGGACACCATCAGTAAGGAGGGTCAGTGACCTCGGCTCTCAGGCCAGAGGGGTGGGCTCCCTGCAGATCTGTATAGATACGGGCACCCCTGGGCCTACAGGGCTGTCTGTGACTCAGGGAGGGTGAAAGTGGAGGAGCACTGTGCTAACAGGGGCAGAAGCAGAGTGTGGGTCAGACCCTCTGCTCTGTGCACTTCGTCATCTGACCCCCGTTTTCCTGGGTCAGGACTGCCCTTTCCCTGTCTGTCCCCTTTAGGGGTGAAACAGAGGGGAAACAATGTACAAGCCCCAAGTTTTCAGCAGTATTTTCAAGCCAGCTCTCTTGTCTGTCTAAAGCCCTGCCTCCCTCTCGCCCACTGCCTCCCACTGACAGCCAAACATAGAACAGGGAAAACAGCAGCACTGCAAAGTTACATCTTTTGGGAAAGAACATTGCTTCGAGTACATTTCCCTCCTGTCTCTTCAGTCGCCAAACCCTGCAGCAGGTGGCCCTGCTTGTCCTGGTTCCACCGGGATGCTGTCTCCCCAACTGCTTGTTTCTTTGGCTTTAAGAATTCCACATGAGCCTGACCTGTGGTGGCGCAGTGGATAAAGTGTCGACCTGGAAATGCTGAGGTCGCCGGTTCAAAACCCTGGGTTTGCCTGGTCAAGGCACATATGGGAGTTGATGCTTCCAGCTCCTCCCCCCTTCTCTCTCTCTGTCTCTCTCTCCCTCTCTGTCTCTCTCCTCTCTAAAAAAAAAAATATGAATAAATAAAATTAAAAAAAAAAAAAGAATTCCACATGAGAATGAACTTCTTCTGCAGGGCCAGGGCAACTGGGCAATCCATGTGTCCCTGTCTGAGCACTTAGGTCTACGTTCTTCACTTTGAAAATAATTTTTGTCCATGTGCTTCTGCTATGGTTACAGGTTCCCCGTCATAATTTTGCCAGTTTGAGTAGAATGGAGGGAAGGAGGGAAGGGCAGGGTGGCCAGGACGGAGACTGTACTATCAAATTCCTGGAGTGGGGGCTGCTTCCCGAGAGCAGGGTGCTTGCCAGCCGGCTGCCTGTGGGCTGCTTGGCCGGAGAAGAGCGAAAGCTTCCCCCGCCAGCATCAGGGCTCTGTGTCCGCGGGGCACTCTCCTGGCTTTCATCTCAGAAATAAATGACACAGCTTTGGAGCAACCTCTGGCTTCTAGTCTGCTTCCTGTCTGCAACATCTTCTAATTTGTGCTCAAGTCTGAGCACCAGTCCTGGCTCTCGCAGGCTGACTTCTAGCCCTGGCCCTGCCGCCAACTGCTCTCCGTGCCCTGGAGGGATGGGTGGAGAGGGCCAGGGAGGAAGTCCTTTCTGGCCATGTGTCTCAGTCCCCTAGGGGAGGCCACATTTTCTGGAACCTGGCTGGTCCTTGCTTACAAGCTGGACCTGGTGCCTTCTATCACCAGAGGTCTTATAACATATATTGGCAACCTCTAGGATAGATCCTTGCTTTATGTTCAGAAACAAGATGTTTCTATACTGTCATTATTATTGTAGTAAATAGATAATATGCTGACAATTTTCATTATTTATTTTGCCCTCTTGCCTGGGAGTGACTAGATATTCAGCTTTCTGCCTGTAGCTGAGAGGAAATACCTTGCTGTTCTTATAAAGCATAGCACGTGAATGAAGAGGGTTAGTGTGGGTCAGGGGGAAAGGAAAGGAATCTGTACAGGAGAGAACACCCTAGTGAGGAACAGCTGCTCTTCTCGGAATTCCTGGGACTGGTACATTCTTCAACATGTAAGAGTTACACTGTAGGAAAATCAAACTTACTCACGAATTGTGGAGTTCTGAAAACATACTGTTTATCATGAATAGGGAAAAGAGCTGATGCATTATATCAATAGATAGAGAGAGGAAAATGCTCTCTAGCGAGCAGAGATGTGTGTGAGAGAGGGGCAGGGTGACAGCTGCGTGTGCCAATGGGAGGAAGCTGGCACTTGGGTTCCGGAGATAATCTCAGCACCAAAGTACTTATGTTGGGGGGTATCAGCATCGGCAGTAAGTAGTTTTGGTGACGGTCTCAGTTTATAGACTGCAGATTTATACAGTCTGCAATTGAAGGAGCATCTGATTAGGACTACTCAGTAGACATTCCTTGTTTGGACATACAAATTGCCCCAAAGGAGGCAACTGCTGTTTCTTCCCTTATTTAGGAAACCTAAGATGTCCTTCCAGGAGATCTAAGGTGGTAGTTTCCTTCTTTCCCTCCCACCAAAGACCATGTCCCCATTGCCAGAGCCCAGCCCCTTTCTCCCTTGCAGGGGCCAGCCAATGGAGGAGACGCGTGTGCCTGTGTGTGGGATGAAAACTGAAAGGCATTTTCCTGTGCTGTCCTATTGATTGTGTAAGATGTGCTATATCAATATTATATTTAAAAGTTATGTGTTCAACTTAGTATCTTTTTTTTCCTCTAATTCTTTTCTTTATTATTAATTTTAATGGGGTGACATTGATAAATCAGGGTACATATGTTCAGAGGAAACATCTCCAGGTTATTTTTTTTTTTTAATAATTTTATTTTTTTAATGGGGTGACATCAATAAATCAGGATACATATATTCAAAGATAACAAGTCCAGGTTATCTTGTCGTTCAATTATGTTGCATACCCACCACCCAAAGTCAGATTGTCCTCTGTCACCTTCTATCTTGTTTTCTTTGTGCCCCTCCCCACCCCCTTTCCCTCTCCCATTCCCCCCTCCCCCCCGTAACCACCACACTCTTATCAATGTCTCTTAGTTTCACTATTATGTCCCACCTACGTATGGAATAATACAGTTCCTGGTTTTTTCTGATTTACTTATTTCACTTCGTATCAAGATCCCACCATTTTGCTGTAAATGTTCCGATGTCATCATTTCTTATGGCTGAGTAGTATTCCATAGTGTATATGTGCCACATCTTCTTTATCCAGTCATCTATTGACGGGCTTTTTGGTTGTTTCCATGTCCTGGCCACTGTGAACAATGCTGCAATAAACATGGGGCTGCATGTGTCTTTACGTATCAATGTTTCTGAGTTTTTGGGATATATACCCAGTAGAGGGATTGCTGGGTCATAAGGTAGTTCTATTTTCAGTTTTTTGAGGAACCACCATACTTTCTTCCATAATGGTTGTACTACTTTACATTCCCACCAACAGTGTATGAGGGTTCCTTTTTCTCCACAGCCTCTCCAACATTTGCTATTACCTGTCTTGCTAATAACAGCTAATCGAACAGGTGTGAGGTGGTATCTCATTGCCGTTTTGATTTGCATTTCTCTAATAGCTAAAGAAGATGAGCATCTTTTCATATATCTGTTGGCCATTTGTATTTCTTCCTGGGAGAAGTGTCTATTCATATCCTCTTCCCATTTTTTTATTGGATTGTTTGTTTGTTTGTTGTTGAGTTTTATGAGTTCTTTGTATATTTTGGATATTAGGCCCTTATCTGAGCTGTTGTTTGAAAATATCATTTTCCATTTAGTTGGCTTTCTGTTTATTTTGTTATCAGTTTCTCTTGCTGAGCAAAAACTTCTTAGTCTGATGTAGTCCCATTCATTAATTTTTGCCTTCACTTCTCTTGCCTGTGGAGTCAAATTCATAAAATGCTCTTTAAAACCCAGGTCCATGAGTTGAGTACCTATGTCTTCTTCTATGTACTTAATTGTTTCAGGTCTTATGTTTAGATCTTTGATCCATTTTGAGTTCATTTTTGTACAGGGGGAGAGACTGTAGTCCAGGTTCATTCTTTTGCATGTGGCTTTCCAGTTTTCCCAGCACCATTTGTTGAAGAGGCTTTCTTTTCCTTATTGTGTGTTTTTGGCCCCTTTATCAAAAATTATTTGACTATATATATGTGGTTTTATTTCTGGGTTTTTTATTTTGTTCCATTGGTCTGAGTGTCTATTTTTCTGCCAATACCATGCTGTTTTGATTGTCATGGCCCTATAATATAGTTTGAAGTCAGGTATTGTAATGCCCCCAGCTTCATTCTTTTTCTTTAGGATTGCTTTGGCTATTCGGGGTTTTTTATAGTTCCATATAAATCTGATGATTTTTTGCTCCATTTGTTTAAAAAATGTCATTGGAAGTTTGATGGGAATTGCATTAAATTTGTATATTGCTTTGGGTAATATGGCCATCTTGATTATATTTATTCTTCCTAACCAAGAACAGGGAATATTCTTCCATCTCATTATATCTTTTTTGATTTCCCTTAACAATGGTTTATAGTTTTCATTATATAAGTCCTTTACATTCTTTGTTATGTTTATTCCTAAGTATTTTATTTTTTTTTGTTGCAATCGTGAAGGGGATTATTTTTTTGAGTTCATTCTCAATTGTTTCATTGTTGGCATATAGAAAGGCTATTGATTTCTGTATGTTAATTTTGTATCCTGCGACCTTACTGTATTGGCTTATTGTTTCTAGTAGTCTTTTTGTGGATTCTTTGGGGTTTTTGATGTATAGGATCATATCATCTGCAAAAAGTGATACCTTTACTTCTTCTTTTCTTATATGGATGCCTTTTATTTCTTTGTCTTGTCTGATTGCTCTGGCTAGAACCTCTAGTACCACATTAAATAAGAGTGGAGAGAGTGGACAACCCTGTCTTGTTCCTGATTTAAGGGGGAAAGCCTTCAGTTTAGTGCCATTTAATATGATGTTAGCTGATGGTTTATCATATATGGCCTTTATCATGTTGAGATATTTCCCTTCTATACCCATTTTGTTGAGAGTCTTAAACATAAAATTGTGTTGTATTTTATCGAAAGCCTTTTCTGCGTCTATTGATAAGATCATGTGGTTTTTGTTCTTTGTTTTGTTGATATGGTGTATTACGTTAACCGTTTTACGTATGTTGAACCATCCTTGAGATTCTGGGATGAATCCCACTTGATCATGATGTATTATTTTTTTAATATGTTGTTGTATTCGATTTGCTAGTATTTTGTTTAGTATTTTAGCATCTGTATTCATTAGAGATATTGGTCTGTAGTTTTCTTTTTTTGTGCCATCCTTGCCTGGTTTTGGTATGAGGGTTATGTTGGCCTCATAAAATGTGTTTGGAAGTATTGCTTCTTCTTTAGTTTTTTGGAAGACTTTGAGTAGAATAGGGACCAAGTCTTCTTTGAATGTTTGATAAAATTTGCTTGTATAGCTGTCAGGGCCTGGACTTTTATTTTTGGGGAGGTTTTTAATGGTTTTTTCTATTTCTTCTCTACTGATAGGTCTGTTTGGGCTTTCTGCTTCTTCTTGACTCAGTCTAGGAAGGTTGTATTGTTCTAGGAATTTATCCATTTCTTCTAGGTTGTTGAATTTAGTGGCATAAAGTTTTTCATAGTATTCTACAATAATTCTTTGTATATCTACGGTGTCCGTGGTGATTTCTTCTCTTTCATTTTGGATTTTGTTTATATGAGTTCTTTCTCTTTTTTCCTTGGTAAGTCTTGCCAAGGGTTTGTCAATTTTGTTGATCTTTTCAAAGAACCAGCTCCTTGTTCTATTAATTTTTTCTATAGTTTTTCTGTTCTCTAATTCATTTATTTCTGCTCTGATTTTTATTATCTCCTTTCTTCGGCTGGTTTTGGGTTGTCTTTGTTCTTCTTTTTCTAGTTCCTTAAGGTGGGAAGTTAAGTGGTTCACTTGGGCTCTCTCTTGTTTGTTCATATATGCCTGAAGTGATATGAACTTCCCTCTTATCACTGCTTTTGCTGCATCCCATAGATTCTGATATGTCGTATTGTCATTTTCATTAGTCTGTATATATCTTTTGATCTCTGCACTTATTTCTTCTTTGACCCATTCATTTTTTAAAAGTATGTTGTTTAGTTTCCACATTTTTGTGGGATTTTTTTCCTCTTTTTTGCAGTTGAATTCTAGTTTCAAGGCTTTATGATCAGAAAATATGCTTGGTACAACTTCGATTTTTCTGAATTTGCTGATGTTGTTTTTGTGGCCAAACATATGGTCAATTCTTGAGAATGATCCATGTACACTGGAGAAAAATGTATACTCAGTCACTTTGGGATGAAATGTCCTGTAGATGTCTATCATATCCAGGTGCTCTAGTGTTTTGTTTAAGGCCACTATGTCTTTGTTGATTCTCTGTTTGGATGACCAATCTAGAGCCGTCAGCAGTGTATTGAGGTCTCCAAGTATGATTGTGTTTTTGTCAGTTTTTGTTTTAAGATCAATAAGTAGCCGTCTTATATATTTTGGTGCTCCTTGGTTTGGTGCATATATATTAAGAATTGTTATGTCTTCTTGATTCAGTGTCCCCTTAGCCATTATGAAATGGCCATTTTTGTCTCTGAGTACTTTTCCTGTCTTGTAGTCAGCATTATCCGATATGAGTATTGCTACACCTGCTTTTTTTTGGATGTTATTTGCTTGGAGTATTGTTTTCCAGCCTTTCACTTTGAATTTGTTTTTATCCTTGTTACTTAGATGAGTTTCCTGTAGGCAGCATACAGTTGGATTTTCTTTTTTAATCCATTCTGCTACTCTGTGCCTTTTTATTGGTGAGTTTAATCCGTTTACATTTAGTGTAATTATTGATACTTGTGAGTTCCCTATTGCCATTTTATATCTTGCTTTCTGTTAGTTTTGTGTCTTGTTTGATCCTTCTCTTTCGTTTTTCTATCTTTTGTTTTTATTTGGCTGTATTCCATACATCTTTCCTCTGTTGCTATCTTTTTTATCTCATTTGCTTCTGTGGTGGTGTTTTCAATGGTGGTTACCTTTGAGTAATGAAAAGGGTCCCTACCCTGTTCATTGTAGCGAACTATTTTGTGAGTACTTTTGCACTCCATCATCCTTTGCTACTGTTAATCTCTATCTTCTCCCCCTCTTCCTTTTTGTTGTTGTCACAGTTTAAATTTGGTTTTATTGTGTTCTTCTTGGAGCTTTTACTTGTGGCTCTGTTTTTTTTTTTTTGTTCTTTGTATCTGATTGGAGAACCCCCTTTAGTAATTCCTGGAGTGGGGGTTTTCTGATGATAAATTCCCTCATCTTTTCTGTATCTGTGAATGTTTTTATTTCTCCTTCATATTTGAAGGATAGCTTTGATGGGTATAGTATTCTTGGCTGAAAGCCTCTCTTTCAGGACTTTAAATATTGGGGTCCACTCTCTTCTAGCTTGTAGAGTTTCTGCTGAGAAATCTGATGATAATCTAATGGGCCTTCCTTTATATGTTGTATTCTTCTTTTCCCTGGCTGCCTTGAGAATTTTTTCTTTGCCGTTGGTTTGTGTCAATTTCATTATAATATGCCTTGGAGTAGGTTTGTTGGGGTTAAGAAAACTCGGAGTTCTGTTTGCTTCTTGAACTTGAGGCTTTAGTTCTTTCCACAGGCTTGGGAAGTTCTCATCTATTATTTGTTTGAGTATGTTCTCCATTCCATTTTCTCTCTCTTCTCCCTCTGATATACCTATTATTCTTATGTTATTCTTTTTGATGGAGTCAGATAATTCTTGTAGGGCTATCTCATTTTTTTTAATTTTTGAGTCTCTTTCTTCTTCTCTCTGTTGTGCCTCAAGTTGCTTGTCTTCTATTTCACTAATCCTCTCTTCTATCTGACCTGTTCTATTAGCTAAGCTTGTTACTTCGTTTTTCAGCTCGTGAATTGAGTTTTTCATCTCTGTTTGATTTGTTTTTATAATTTCAGTTTCCTTGGACATATATTCTTTGTGTTCATTGAGTTGTTTTCTGAGCTCCCTAAATTGCCTTTCTGTGTTTTCTTGTATGTCTCTAAGTATTTTTAGGATTTCTATCTTGAATTCTCTGTCATTTAGCTCCAAGGTTTTCAATATATTAAGTTTTTTCTCCATAGATTTTTCCTCATCTAGCTGTGTTACCTCTCTTTCTTTTGTATCCATGATATTCGATTTTCTCTTCCTTAATGGCATCTGAGGGTGGTTTTGTTGATAGTATTAATGAGATTTAATAAAGAATAAAAAGTTAAAAAAATAATAAAAAAAATAAAAAATCGAAGTTTTTTTTTTAAAAAAATTAATAATGAAATAAAGAAAAATAAAATAAAATAAAAATTTTTTAAAAAGGAAATTATTCCCCCCCTCCTTTTTTCCTCTCCTCTCCTCTCCCCTCTTTCTTGAGAAAATCTTGTGGTGAACTGTGAATTATAACAAACAATGCCTGTGATGGAGGGCCTGAATTGGGGAAAAGTAATAAAGGGGCAAAAAAAAGAAAAAAAAAAAAGAAAAAAAAAGAAAAACGAAAAAAAAAAAAAGAAAAAGAAAAAAAAAGAGCGTATGGACCCACAAAAAGCAAATAAGGAAAAAATTTGGGTCAAGAATAAAATGATTTGCTTTTAGGTGTTGGTTGTCTAAGAGTTATGATGAGAGGAATAAGAGGAAAACGGAAAAATGGGGGGACAAATTAAAAAATTACTATTGTATTTAGTGGAACAAGAACTAGATAAAATGGAGAGCCAGGGATGGGAGCACTGCTAGTGAGTTAAAAAGGTGAAGTAAAAACCCCCCAAAATGCCACAAACATAAGTTTGAGTCCCAGATAAGATAATTTGTTTGTTATTGAGGTTTGAATGAGAGGAGATGTAAAGGAGAAAGGAAGAAACTAATATAGAGGGAGAAAAGAAAGAGAGAGAGAGAAAAAAAGAGGGAACCACTAAAAGAAGAAAAAAGAAAGGAGAGAGAGAGAGAGAGAGAGAGAGAGTTAAGGGTTTTGGAGTGCAACCCTCATAGAGAGAAAGGAAGAGAAGAGAAAAGATAATGGGAGATGTAACACTTATGGGTAGTGTAGTTCAAGGAGAGGAGAGAGTAAGACCGGCAGAGAGTTAATCGGCCAAATTGGAGGAGGAAAAAAAATATCAAGAATGAAGATAAGAGAAACAAACAAACAAATATAATAAAATGGGATAGGTTATAAAGTCTGCAGATTATTCTTGATTTTGAGAGGTTATCTTCTTGCTTTTTCTTTTCTCTCCCTCTTCCTGGTCGGTGACTCTGTACCCCGGGTTCTGCCCCTTTGGCACGCTCAGGTAGAGGTTTGCAGTTGATAAGTCTCTATGGCAATGTCATGTATTGTGCTTTAGTCTCGTTGGCAGTCAAGGCTCATTAGCATTTATAGGCTCCGACAGTGAGAGAGTCTGTGTTCCTGGATCCTTTCTCCTAGTCTTTCCTTCCTCAATTAGTAGCCTGATAATCCAGCTATGGGGTTGCTGCTGCCTCTGCCTGGATAGTAAGAGGCTCAAAGAGCTGGCAACTCCCCACTCTATTTCCACTCAGCACAGGGCTCTGGGTAAGGCTCAGTCAGTCAGAGCTGCTAGCATAATCAGGCGGGCTTTCCGCCCACTCAAAGACCTCTGGCTCTGTCTGCCACTCTGTCCGGTAACACAGGCGGGCGCCCACTTCCGGGGCGCTTGGAGGAAACTCTCACTCACTGGCTGCGTGCGCAGACCAGGATATCCGGCCAGCAGTCTCACGCTCTGAGTGAAACCCCAACCACAGGGAAAAGTTGCAGCATTGGAATTGAGTCTCGCTCCGTCCCCGTGCGTGGCTTTTGCAAGGCGCTGGGGCAGCCCGAGATTCTGCTTTGGCCCACACAAAGGCCCCTGACTCTGCCCCTCTGTGCGATAACACGGGCGCGCACTGCCGAGGCACTCGGAGGAATCTCTCATTCACTATCTGCGCGCGCAGACCAGGATATGAGGCCGGCCGCGTTTCCCTCTGAGTGAAACCCCCTCCAGCACGGAAAATCTCCACCGTTGGAATTAGTTCTCACTCCCTCCCGTGAGTGGCTTTCCCAGGGCGCTGGGGCTGCCCAGAGACTCTGCCCTTGGCCCACAGAAAGGCCTCTGAACCTGCCTCTCCGTGGGGCAACACAGGCACCCACTCTCGGGGCCTAGGAAGAAATCTCTCGCCCACTAACTGCGGGCACGCTGACCAGGAGACCGGGTAAAATGGCCGCCCCGCTTGTCTTTCTTTGTTTGGGTTTGGCGCGAGTGTTAGCTTGTATTGCCCGGGTTGCCACAGGATCAGTTTTTCCTCAGCTTGGATCTCCGTGCCACAGCCTGGTTCAGCCGTTTGTGCCGCGGCCTGGATCTATTCACCCCCTTTGCCCGCCTCAGTTTCTATATTCACAGTTACCAGAGAAAGCCGCCCTGTTTAGGTTAGTGAGGAAGGCGGAGCATTTCTTACTCCCTATTTCCTTCGGGGTTTGGTTATATATTTAGCCAATTTTTCACTCGACCATACCTTTGGGTGTATTGCGAAGCATCTGGAGGCTCCAAGTATAGGTTTTTCTGTTTCTGGTTGAAGATCTTGTTGAGTTTTGGGGGAGATTTATCGGTATCGCTTCCTACCCCGCCATTACTCTGACGTCATCTCCTAGTATCTTTTTTTTTATCCTGGGACTTTAACCCTCATTTACATGGAAAATACATTACCAGCACTAAATAAGAGGCTTATAAAGGGAATTTGGATCACTACTCACTCTTAAACTGGGAAATACCTTCCTTACGAGATAAGGTAAATCCATTTCCAGGCCTCACTGCTGACAAGATGCTGGGCTGCAGAGTTTTTTGGCTGAATGCCTATTGAAAGGAGAGCACTTTGTCTTCTAGGTACATTGATGAGAAGTTGAGATAGAAAAGATGAGGAAGAGCTTGACCAGGAGGTGGTGCAGTGGATAGAGCATCGGACTGGGATGCGGAAGACCCAGGTTCGAGACTCCGAGGTTGCCAGTTTGAGCGTGGGCTCATCTGGTTTGAGAAAAGCTCACCAGCTTGGACCCAAGGTCTCTGGCTAGAGCAAGGGGTTACTCGATCTGTTGAAGGCCCGCGGTCAAGGCACATATGAAAAAGCAATCAATGAACAACTAAGGTGTCGCAACAAAAAACTGATGATTGATGCTTCTCATCTCTCTCCATTCCTGCCTGTCTGTCCCTATCTGTTCCTCTCTCTCTGTCTCTGTAAAAAAAAAAAAGGAAAAGATGAGGAAGATAAGACCCTTCCCTTTAAGGAGAATACAATTTCCTCTAAAGTCATCACTTTAGTTGTCTATTTAGAAGTCTATTGCAATCAAAACTACAATGAGATCCCACCTCATACCTGTTAGATTGGCTGTTATCAACAAGACAGATAATAACAAGTGCTGGAGAGGCTGTGGAGAAAAAGGAAACTTCATTCACTGCTAGTGGAAATGAAAATTGGTACCACTGTTATGGAAGAAAGTATGTTGGTTCCTATAAAAATTAAGAATAAAACTACCATATTACCCAGCAATCCCTCTACTGGGTATCTACCCCCAAAACTCGAAAACATTGATGCACAAAGACACATGCACCCCCATATTCATCGCAGCATTATTCACAGTGGCCAAGACATGGAAGCAAAGTGTCCCTCAGTAGAGGATTGGCTAAAGAAGATATGATACATATATACAATGGAATACTACTCAGCCATGTGAAATGATGACATATTGCCATTTATGACATGAATGGGCCTTGAGAACATTATATTGACTGAAATAAGTAAATCAGAAAAAGCTAAGAACTGTATGATATCACACATAGCGGGGATATAAAACTGAGACTCATGCACATAGATAAAAGTGAGGTGGTAATCAGGGAAAGGATACGAGGGAGGGAAAAAAAGAGGGCCAAATATACAGTGACAGAAAATGATTTGACTTTGGGTGATGGGCACACAACATAATCAACAGTTCAACTGCTCTAGAAATGTTCACCTGAAACCTAGTTATTCCCATGGACTGATGTCACCCCATTAAATTTAATTTCTGAATAAATTTTAAAAAGAAAAAAAGGTCTTTTGGAAAACAAAAGAAAAAATGGCAGTAGAAAATGAAAAATTACACTGTCATAATTTAGAAATCAAAGGCATTAAGAGTGAATATAATGCAAAGTAACAGAGAGGCAGAGGAGATGGAGATTTTACATTGAGTCCCAGCAAAGTACCTGGTTCAATGAAAAGTGCCTGGAGTTTAGAGACATGGTCTACAGTTTCAAGGTTTGTAATATTCTGCAAACATGTTACTTTACCTCCCTGAGCCTCAGTTTTCTCCTTTGTAAAATGAAATTAACAACGCCTATTTGTGATTGATCCCCAGGTTTAGAGGTACTCTATTTGTAGGGCCTAACACAAAGCCTAGCACATTCTAGACTTCTGCCAAATTGACACTGCCTTCTTTGACCCTTGGGTTATTTAGAAGTGTGTTACTTAGTTTCCAACTCTTTGGGGATTTTCCACAGATATTTCTAGTATTGATTTATAATTTAATTACATTATGATCAGAATACATATTTTGTACGACTCATCCTTTTAAATTTGTTAGACTTGTTTTATGGCCCAGAATATGCTTTATTTTGGTAAATGTTCTGTGAGCGTTTGAAAAAAATGTGCATTCTGCTATTGTGAGTGTAGTGTTCTGTAAATATCAATTAGGTTATATTGAATGACAGTTTTTAAATCTTCTATATTCTTTTTTTTTAAGATTTTATTTATTCATTATAGAGAGGAGAGAGAGAGAGAGAGAGAGAGAGAGAGAGAGAGAGAGAGAGAAGGGGGGGAGGAGCAGGAAGCATCAACTCCCATATGTGCCTTGACCAGGCAAGCCCAGGGTTTTGAACCGGCAACTTCAGCGTTTCCAGGTTGATGCTTATCCACTGCGCCACCACAGGTCAGGCAAAAATTTTTTTTTATTTATTCATTTTAGAAAGGAGAGAGAGAGGGGGAGAGAGAGAGAGGAGAGAGAGAAGGGGGGGGAGGAGCAGGAAGCATCAACTCCCATATGTGCCTTGACCAGGCAGGCCCAGGGTTTCGAACCGGCGACCTCAGCATTTCCAGGTTGACGCTTTATCCACTGCGCCACCACAGGTCAGGCAAATCTTCTATATTCTTATTAATGTCTTGTGAACTTTTTCTATTAATTATTGACAGGGGGCATTACATTTCTGACTGTAATTGTGGATAGGTCTATTTTTCCTTGCAAATTTATCAGTTTTTGCTTCATGTGTCTTGAAGCTTCACTATTAGGTGCATGAATGTTACATCTTCTTCATGAATTGACCCCTTTATTGTTATGAAATGACCTTCTTTTTTTCTGGGGATATTATTTGTTCTGAAATCTACTATGCCTAATATTAATCTAACTATTCCTGTTTTATTTTGATTGGTGTTATCTATCATACTGTGTTTTCTCTATCGTCTTACTTTTAACCTATTTGTGTCTTTACATTTGAAGTACATTCCTTGTAGACAGCATATAGTTGGGACTTGCCTTCTTTTTCAATCTGACAATCTCTACCTTTTGTGTGTGGCATCTAGACAATTTACGTTTAATGGAATTATCGATATGTTTAGGTTTAAACCTATCATCCTGTTTATTTTCTATGTGTTTCATCTATTCTTTGTTACGTTTCTTTTTTTCCTTTTTTAGGATAAATTGATTTTCTTTTTTTTCTTTTTTTTTTTTTTTCTTTTTTTCTGAAGCTGGAAACGCAGAGAGACAGTCAGACAGACTTCCGCATGTGCCTGACCGGGATCCACCCGGCACGCCCACCAGGGGTGATGCTCTGCCCATCAGGGGGTGATGCTCTGCCCCTCTGAGGTGTCGCTCTGTCGTGACCAGAGCCACTCCAGCGCCTGGGGCAGAGACCAAGGAGCCATCCCCAGCGCCCGGGCCATCTTTGCTCCAATGCAGCCTCGGCTGCGGGAGGGGAAGAGAGAGACAGAGAGGAAGGAGAGGGGGAGGGGTGGAGAAGCAGATGGGCACTTCTCCTGTGTGCCCTGGCCGGGAATCGAACCTGGGACTTCTGCATGCCAGGCCGACGCTCTACCACTGAGCCAACAGGCCAGGGCCTTTTTTTCTTCTTTTTAATAAATTTTTATTAATGTTAATGGGGTGACATCAATAAATCAGGGTACATATATTCAAAGAAAATATGTCCAGATTATCTTGTCATTCACTTATGTTGCATACCTATCACCCAAAGTCAGATTGTCCTCCGTCACCTTTTATCTAGTTTTCTTTGTGCCCCTCCCCCTCCCCCTCTGACTCCTTCCCTCCCGCGCCCCCCCTCCCTCCCACCCCCAGTAACCACCACACTCTTGTCCATGTCTCTTAGTCTCGTTTTTATGTCCCACCAATGTATGGAATCATGTAGTTCTTGGTTTTTTCTGATTTACTAATTTCACTCCATATAATGTTATCAAGATCCCACCATTTTGTTGTAAATGATCCGATGTCATCATTTCTTATGGCTGAGTAGTATTCCATAGTGTATATGTGCCACATCTTTATCCAGTCTTCTATTGAAGGGCTTTTTGGTTGTTTCCATGTCTTGGCCACTGTGAACAATGCTGCAATAAACATGGGGCTGCATGTGTCTTTACGTATCAATGTTTCTGAGTTTTGGGGGTATATACCCAGTAGAGGGATTGCTGGGTCATAAGGTAGTTCTATTTTCAGTTTTTTGAGGAACCACCATACTTTCTTCCATAATGGTTGCATTACTTTACAGTCCCACCAACAGTGAATGAGGGTTCCTTTTTCTCCACAGCCTCTCCAGCATTTGCTATTACCTGTCTTGTTGATAATAGCTAATCTAACAGGGGTGAGGTGGTATCGCATTGTAATTTTGATTTGCATTTCTCTAATAACTAATGAAGATGAGCATCTCTTTATATATCTGTTGGCCATTTGTATTTCTTCCTGGGAGAAGTGTCTGTTCATGTCCTCTTCCCATTTTTTTATTGGATTGTTTGTTTGTTTGTTGTTGAATTTTATAAGTTTTTTGTAAATTTTGGATATTAGGCCCTTATCTGAGCTGTTGTTTGAAAATATCATTTCCCATTTAGTTGGCTGTCTGTTTATTTTGTTGTCAGTTTCTCTTGCTGAGCAAAAACTTTTTAGTCTGATGTAGTCCCATTCATTTATATCTTTGCCTTCACTTCTCTTGCCTTTGGCGTCAAATTCATAAAATGCTCTTTAAAACCCAGGTCCATGAGTTTAGTACAACTATGTCTTCTTCTATGTACTTTATTGTTTCAAGTCTTATATTTAGGTCTTTGATCCATTTTGAATTAATTTTCATACAAGGGGACAAGCTGTAGTCGAGTTTCATTCTTTTGCATGTGGCTTTCCAGTTTTCCCAGCACCATTTGTTGAAGAGGCTTTCTTTTCTCCATTGTGTGTTGTTGGCCCCTTTATCAAAAATTATTTGACCATATATATGTGGTTTTATTTCTGGATTTTCTATTCTGTTCCATTGGTCTGAGTGTCTATTTTTCTGCCAATACCATGCTGTTTTGATTATTGTGGCCCTATAATATAGTTTGAAGTCAGGTATTGTAATGCCCCCAGCTTCATTCTTTTTCCTTAGGATTGCTTTGGCTAATCGGGTTTTTTTATAGTTCCATATAAATCTGATGATTTTTTGTTCCATTTCTTTAAAGAATGTCATAGGAATTTTGATGGGAATTGCATTAAATTTATATATTGCTTTGGGTAATATGGCCATTTTGATTATATTTATTCTTCCTACCCACGAACAAGGAATATTTTTCCATCTCGTTGTATCTTTTTCGATTTCCCTTAACAATGCTTTGTAGTTTTCGTTATATAGGTCCTTTACATTCTTTGTTATGTTTATTCCTAGGTATTTTATTTTTTTTGTTGCAATTGTGAAGGGGATTATTTTTTTTTAGTTCATTTTCTAATATTTCATTGTTGACATAGAGAAAGGCTATGGACTTTTGTATGTTAATTTTGTATCCTGCAACCTCACTGTATTAGTTTATTGTTTCTAGTAATCTTTTTGTGGAGTCTTTAGGATTTTCGATGTATAGGATCATATCATCCACAAAAAGTGATACCTTTACTTCTTCTTTTCTGATATGGATGCCTTTTCTTTCTTTCTCTTGTCTGATTGCTCTGGCCAGAACTTCTAACACCATGTTAAATAAGAGTGGAGAGAGTGGACAACCCTGTCTTGTTCCTGATTTAAGGTGGAAAGTCCTCATTTTATGCCACTTAATATGATGTTGGCTGATGGTTTATCATGTATGGCCTTTATCATGTTGAGATATTTTCCTTCTATACCCATTTTGTTGAGTGTCTTAAACATAAAGTTGTGTTGTATTTTATCGAATGCCTTTTCTGCATCTATTGATAAGATCATGTGGTTTTTGTTCTTTGTTTTGTTGATGTGGTGTATTACGTTAACCGTTTTATGTATGTTGAACCATCCTTGAGATTCTGGGATGAATCCCACTTGATCATGATGTATTATTTTTTTAATATGTTGTTGTATTCGGTTTGCCAGTATTTCGTTTAGTATTTTAGCATCTGTATTCATTAGAGATATTGGTCTGTAGTTTTCTTTTTTTGTGCCATCCTTGCCAGGTTTCGGTATGAGGGTTATGTTGGCCTCATAAAATGTGTTTGGAAGTATTGCTTCTTCTTCAATTTTTTGGAAGACTTTCAGTAGAATAGGGACCAAGTCTTCTTTGAATGTTTGATAGAATTCACTAGTATAGCCGTCTGGGCCTGGACTTTTATTTTTGGGGAGGTTTTTAATGGTTTTTTCTATTTCTTCTCTACTAATAGGTCTGTTTAGGCTTTCTGCTTCTTCATGACTCAGTCTAGGAAGGTTGTATTGTTCTAGGAATTTTTCCATTTCTTCTAAGTTGTTGAATTTAGTGGCATAAAGTTTTTCATAGTAATCTACAATAATTCTTTGTATATCTACGATGTCCGTGGTGATTTCTCCTCTTTCATTTTGGATTTTGTTTATATGAGTTCTTTCTCTTTTTTCCTTGGTAAGTCTTGCCAAGGGTTTGTCAATTTTGTTGATCTTTTCAAAGAACCAGCTCCTTGTTCTATTAATTTTTTCTATAGTTCTTTTGTTCTCTATTTCATTTATTTCTGCTCTGACTTTTATTATATCCTTTCTTTGGCTGGTTTTGGGTTGTTTTTGTTCTTCTTTTTCCAGTTCCTAAAGGTGTGAGGTTAAGTGGTTCACTTGGGCTCTCTCCTGTTTGTTCATATAGGCCTGAAGTGATATGAACTTCCCTCTTATCACTGCTTTTGCTGCATCCCAAAGATTCTGATATGTCGTATTGTCATTTTCATTTGTCTGTATATATCTTTTGATCTCTGTGCTTATTTCTTCTTTGACCCATTCATTTTTTAAAAGTATGTTGTTTAGTTTCCACATTTTTGTGGGTTTTTTTCCCTCTTTTTTGCAGTTGAATTCTAGTTTTAAGGCTTTATGATCAGAAAATATGCTTGGTACAATTTCAATTTTTCTGAATTTGCTGATGTTATTTTTATGGCCCAACATATGGTCAATTCTTGAGAATGTTCCATGTACACTAGAGAAAAATGTATACTCTGTCGCTTTGGGATGAAGTGTCCTGTAGATATCTATCATATCCAGGTTCTCTAGTGTTTCGTTTAAGGCCACTATATCTTTATTGATTTTCTTTTTTATTTATTCATTTATTTTTTTTAATTTTTTTTTTTTTTCATTTTTCTGAAGCTGGAAACAGGGAGAGACAGTCAGACAGACTCCCGCATGCGCCCAACTGGGATCCACCCGGCACGCCCACCAGGGGCGATGCTCTGCTCACCAGGGGGCGATGCTCTGCCCATCCTGGGCGTCGCCATGTTGCGACCAGAGCCACTCTAGCGCCTGGGGCAAAGGCCACAGAGCCATCCCCAGCGCCCGGGCCATCTTTGCTCCAATGGAGCCTTGGCTGTGGGAGGGGAAGAGAGAGACAGAGAGGAAAGCGCGGCGGAGGGGTGGAGAAGCAAATGGGCGCTTCTCCTGTGTTCCCTGGCCGGGAATCGAACCCGGGTCCTCCGCACGCTAGGCCGACGCTCTACCGTCTTTATTGATTTTCTGTTTGGATGACCAATCTAGAGCCGTCAGTGGTGTATTGAGGTCTCCAAGTATGATTGTATTTTTGTCAGTTTTTGTTTTTAGGTCAATAAGTAGCTGTCTTATATATATTTTGGTGTTCCTTGGTTTGGTGCATATATATTAAGAATTGCTGTGTCTTCTTGATTCAGCATCCCCTTAATCATTATGAAATGACCATTTTTGTCTCTGAGTACTTTTGCTGTCTTGTAGTCAGCATTATTAGATATGAGTATTGCTACGCCTGCTTTTTTTGGATGTTATTTGCTTGGAGTATTGTTTTCCAGCCTTTCACTTTGAATTTGTTTTTATCCTTGTTGCTTAGATGTGTTTCTTGTAGGCAGCATACAGTTGGATTTTCTTTTTTAATCCATTCTGCTACTCTTTGTCTTTTTATTGGTGAGTTTAATCCATTTACGTTTAGTGTAATTATTGACACTTGTGTATTACCTATTGCCATTTTATAAATTGCTTTCTGTTAGTTTTATATCTTGTTTGATTCTTCTCTTTTGTTTTTTTATCATTTGTTTTTGTTTGTTTGTATTCCATACTTCTTTCCTCTGTTGCTACCTTTTTTAAGTCATGTGCTTTTGTGGTAGTTTTTTCAAGGGTGGTTACCATTAAGTAATAAAAAGGGTACCTACCATATTCATTGTAGTACCCTATCTTGCGAGTGTTTCTGCACTTCATCGACTTTTGCTACTGTTAATCTCTGTCCTCTCCCCCTTTTTTTTTTTTGCTTTTGTTGTCACAGTTTAAATTTGGTTTTATTGTGTTCTTGGTGGAGATTTTACTTGTGCTTTTGTTTTGTTTTGTTCTTTGGATCTGGTTGGAAAACCCCCTTTAGTATTTCCTGGAGTGGGGGTTTTCTGATGATAAATTCCCTCATCTTTTCTGTATTTGTGAATGTTTTTATTTCTCCTTCGTACTTGAAGGATAACTTTGATGGGTATAGTATTCTTGGCTGAAAGTTCCTCTCTTTCAGGACTTTAAATATTGAGGTCCACTCTCTTCTAGCTTGTAGAGTTTCTGCTGAAAAATCTGATGATAATCTAATAGGCCTTCCTTTATATGTTGTATTCTTCTTTTCCCTGGCTGCCTTGAGAATTTTTTCTTTGTCGTTTGTTTGTGCCATTTTCATTTGATGTGCCTTGGAGTAGGTTTGTTGTGGTTAAGAAAACTCGGTGTTCTGTTTGCTTCTTGAATTTGAGGCTTTAGTTCTTTCCACAGGCTTGGGAAGTTGTCGTCTATTATTTGTTTGAATAAATTCTCCATTCCATTTTCTCTCTCTTCTCCCTCTGATATACCTATTATTCTTATATTATTCTTTTTGATGGAGTCAGACAATTCCTGTAGGGCTTTCTCATTTTTTTTAATTTTTAAGTCTCTCTCTTCTTCTCTCTGTTGTGCCTCAAGTTGCTTGTCTTCTATGTCACTAATCCTACCTTCTATCTGGCCTGTCCTATTAGCTAAGCTTGTTACCTCGTTTTTCAGTTCATGAATTGAGTTTTTCATCTCTGTTTGATTTGTTTTTATAGTTTCAATTTCCTTGGTAATATATTCTTTGTGTTCATTGAGTTGTTTTCTGAGCTCCCTAAATTGCCTTTCTGTGTTTTCTTGTATATCTCTGAGTATTTTTAGGATTTCTATTTTAAATTCTCTGTCATTGAGATCTAAGGTTTCCAATATATTAAATTTTTTCTCCATAGATTTTTCCACATTTATCTGTGTTACTTTTCTTTCTTTTGTATCCATGATATTTGATTTCCTTTTTCTTAATGGCATCTGAGAGTGGTCTTGTTGATAGCACTTCGCCTTCAGGGTGTGAAAATCTCAGATGCTCCAAGGATAGGTTTTTCTGTCTCTGGTTGTTGAACTTGTTGAAATTTTGGGGAGATTTTTTGGCACGTGTCCTCACGGCGCCATTTCTATGACGTCCTAAATTGAATATATTCATGATTTCATTTTATCTCCTTTGTTGGCTTATTAGTTATAATTCTTTATTTTGTTACTTTAATGTTTGCTTTAGGGTTTATAGAATGTGTTTTTAATTTATCACAGTTTACCATCAAGTGATATTATGCTACTTTACATATAGCATAAGAACTTTACAGTAGTATACTTCTTTTTCTCCCTTCCTGGCTTTGTGCTATTGTTGTCCTATGTTTTGTTGACATGTATGCTATAAACCCCATATTATGTTATTATTTTTGTTTAGACATTCAACTATCTTTTAAAGTGATTTAAATAATAAGAAAAAGTCTGACAGGTTTACCCATATAGTTAGAATATCTGGTGCTTTTCATTCTGTGTTTGGATCCACATTTCCAATTGTTAACATTTTTCTTCTTCCTGACAGACTTCTTTTAACCTTTCTTGTCATTCAAGTCTGCTAGTGAAAAATTCTTTTAGCTTTTGTATGCCTTGGTATGTCTTCATTTCATCTTTGGTTTTGAAAAGTTTTTGTTTAGGAAATAGAATTCTGGGTTGACAGTTTTTGTTGTGTTTACTTTAAAGATGTTGTTCTACTCTTACTTGCAGTATTTTTTATGAGAAGTCTGCTGACATTGTTTATCTTGTTCCTTTGGTCACTTTTAATATTTTTTCTTTCTTTCCCACTTGATTTCATTAGATTTTTATGTGCCTTAGTATTTCTTGTGTTTCTTCTTTTGAGGGTTTGCTGAGTTTCTTGGATCTGGGGATTTATAGTTTCATTAAGTTTGAAAGCTTTTTGGTCATTTTGTTTTCAAATGTCTTTTCTACTTCCCTTCCCCTCCTTTAGGGATTTTAATTAATGTATTTGGCTTGCTTAAAGTTGTCACACAGGTCACTGATGCTTCATTTTATAAAATCATTTTTTTCTCTCAGCATTTCATTTTGAATAATTTCTATTGCTGTATTCTCAATGCAGTAATCTTTTCTTCTATAATGTCTAACCTGCTGTTAATATCATCCAGCATATTTTTCATCTCTTGAAGTACAAGGTCTTTTTTTATGTCTTTAATTTCTCTACTTAACTTTTGAGCATATGAAATAGTTATAATAATCATTTTTAATTTCCTGTTTGTTAACATTAAGATATATGTCAGTTCTGGGTCAGTTTTGATTCATTTTTCTCTTCATTATAGGTTATATATCATATATATTTTTGCTTCTGGTATGCCTGATAATTTTTAATCTTTTACTAGATAGTAGACCTTGTGAATTTTACTTTGTCAAGTGTGTGTGTGTGTGTGTGTGTGTGTGTGTGTATTAAGCTTTGTACTGTGATATGTTAAGTTACTTGAAATAAGTTGGATCCCTTCAGGTCTTTCTTTTAAAATTTGCTAGGCAAGCCCTGGCCAGTTGGCTCAGTGGATATAGTGTCAGCCTGGCATGCAGAAATCCGAGGTTCGATCCCTGATGTATGGCCAGTAGTCACAGCTGTTGTGGTCATTCACATGCAGGTTCTCATTGAATTTGGACAGACAGTAAAGAAACAGTGGAGCCAAAAAATGGTGGGCCATTCCTTTATTAGAGTTTCGTACTGGCCAACAAGCAAACACACCCGGAAAACACTTCCCTTTCACTCATTTTGAGCTCCCAAAGCCCTGACACATTCTCCAGTTCCACAACCAAGAGAATCTTCTCCTAGCATCAAAGGCCCTGCCAGTCTCAGCGGAGCTCACAAAAGCCCCTCACTTCTGGTTCCCCATCTGTACACCTTCTCTGTCTGTGTACAAACTGGCTTCTTCTTCAGTGCTCTGCATTCTCTCCACTCTCACTCTGCAAACATGGCTTCTTTTTGCCTCTTCTCCCTCTTTTTTTCAAAACTTTCTGGTGCAAAACCTCTCCTCCAGCAAACATTAGCAACACAATGACCCTTCTCAAGCAGGAAGGTAATTTGCAATTTCACAGACCACAATTACCTGGCGCTGCCCAGCCCCCAATGCGAACTATAAGCAAGCAAACATAAAAATCATAGTTTACAGTGGGGATGCATTCAGGGCAACACTAGAAACTATGTAAACACAATAAATTAAAATCAATTAAAAAATCATAGTTTACAAACTTATTTGACCAACACTGGTCAGTGCACATATGGGAGGCACCCATCTGCTTCTCTTCCCCTCCCCTTCTATCTCTCTTCCTCTCCCACAGCCAGTGGCTGGATTGGTTCAGTCATCGGCCTTTGGCACTAAGAGTAGCTCAGTTGATTTGAGCATCTGCCCCAGATGGGGGTTGCCAGGTTGATGCTGGTCAGGGCACATGCAGGAATCTATCTCACTATCTCCCCTCTCCCACTTAAAAAGAAAAACAAATTGTTAGGCAAGACCAGCACAGTGCTCAGTCTAGGGATTAGTATTCACCCCTGATGAGGCAAGGCTCTCCCAAGCACTCTACCCCATACCCAGTGAGTTGTGAGGTTTTCCAGTCTGACTGGTGGGAGCAGGCACTCTTCATAGCCCTGTGGGAGTGCTAGAAACCATCCTTTCAGGTGGTTCTTTCCCCAGCCTCAGTGGTTTCCTCGCACACAGATGGATTCTCTGCAGATCTGCCCCTATTGGGCACGGAATAGAGGGGAAAGAGATGTACTTGTCACCTGTAAAGTACTATTCAAATGTGAGATTTGAGGCATTACCTTGATTTGCCTTCCATTCCCAATGTCAAGACCCAGAGATAAGTCTGTCCCCTCCCCAGTACCTGTGATCCCATGTCCTTCTCCCTGATGCTTGTGTGCTTTTGCTTCTTTCCTCTCACTTCTCATTGGTCCCAGCCAGGCCAGCCTGGGAAACAGTCATTAGGGAGGGAGTATTTCCTGGTTCTCTGGTAGTCACATTCTCCAGTTCACATGGCCTCTTTGAATAATAAGTGACTTCTCGGGCTCATCCTTCCTCATCCCTGGAGCATAGAGCTCAGGATGCTAGCTCCACATTATCACGGGAGTCAGTCAGCTCTTGACACCAGAAGTGTTTCCATTCATTGACTCTTCAACCCCCTTCCCCTCTGCTTCAGCCCAGGGAGTCTGAAACCACACCTGTGTTGTTGGGGTGCTTGTATTTCCAGAGACCAGTTATTCTAGTATGTTCTGTTTCTTTCCTGAGGAGAAAGGAAAACAGGAATGCGCTAAGGGTGCACCAATGGGAATGAAAGGTAGGCTTAAGGGCTGAATTATCGAGCATTTTACCTGGTTGACACAGGGATGGGGGTTGGGAGGGAAGAACAGGAACCGTAGCCCAAATCTCTGACTCAGGGCTCTGGCTCCCACAGACCAGAGTCTCAAGGGCCGAGGGATTGCTATCCCAGCACCCATATCCCAGCATATCATGTTGGAAATATTAATAAGGGGTCAAGTCCAAGGCAAAGGCTAGGAGGCTGGGAAACCAAGGGATGCCTAGGAACTACACTCATAATTAAGGCTGAACTCTGGCCCTGGGACAGAAACTGTTGTTGATTTGGTCAGAAGGTGAACAGATGCCTGTTGTGATTTTTGTCCCAATTTGGGGCAATGACAAGCATCAGTGTAGTATGCTTGTCAGAATATTATCATTGATAATATTCTAGTTTATATTCTGTAAGCATAGTCAGTCCTGCTTTAAGACTGTGCCAGGCAGTAGGATAAATCAAATGGGATTGAACATTGAGCATGATTTCTAGCATGTAAGGTCTTAATGCCAGATATTCAATGAATATTAGGATTGGTGGGGATTAATGTAGTCTGTAATCTATTAATTCATTCACTATATTCGTTGAGCACTTTGGTGCCAGGCACTAAGGAAAAGAGGTAAAAGACATTTTTTGCCCCTAAGTGGATGAGAAAGGCAAACATTTGCTTGAGAATATGACAGGTACCACGGGAAGGGTCAGCACAGCTCACTCCAGGAGCCCCGAGGAGCGCACCTAAGCCAGCCTTAGGAGGGAAGTGGATATGAGGGTGGACTTCCTGGAGGAAGTGATGCCTGCACTGGGTCTTAACAGTGAGAGTTGGTCAAGGAGGAAAGTAGAGGAAGGACATCCAGTCAGAAGCACAGAAGCAACGTCTAGTGCTGAGTTTCTGGGAGAGTAAGCCATTTGTTTCACGGCTGTTTGGGGGCAGTGATGTGAGCTGATACTGAAGGGAAAACACACGTGTCAGAGGAAGAAAGGCCACAGTCGAGCGTTTTACCCCAAAGACAGGGAGAAGCTACTGAGCAGTTTTAAAGAGAAGAGCAGGATGACTGGATCTGAATTTGAGAAGCCCTTTCTGGTACTGAGGGGGAGGAGGGCTGGGCAGTGGGTAGAGCAGGGAGCCCAGCTTTTAATGCTGACTCCATTGCCCTCTCACCTGTCTTCACAGTCCCTTCCTCTCTCTAAAATCTCTTCTCTGGCCCTTCCCTTCCTTATCCAATGTGACATAGTGCCACTCCGCAATCTTAGGATGACTCGCCAGATCCAAACACACCATGCTCATTCCCATCTCTGAGTCTTGTTTGTCCAGCAGACATATAGTAAGTGCCCATTGTGTACCAGCCCGGTGCCTGGCATGAAGCACCAAGGTTGAATGAGCCACGGAACCCACCTTTCAGGAGCACACAGACCGTGGGGAAATACCCATGGAAGCACATTGTTACCATGAGCATGGCTGTGGTATGAGATAAATGGTGCGCCGTCGGCAAAAGAGAGTCCTGTGTATGAGGAGCCTCCATTCTCTGCTAACCCTGCCCATCCACACACTCAGCCTTCACTCTGGACAGAGGCAGGGTAGAGTCTCTACAAACTGTTCACCGGTTATACCCCTCTTCTCCTCAGAACTGCTCAGTGGCTTCCCACGACTGGGGAGGAAAACACCTTAGCGTGGCGTTCCAGACCCTTCTTCATCTGACACTGTGGAGAAATGGTTTGGAACTCGGGCCCCAAAGCTAGACAACAAGATTTTGATTTCATTCTACCACTTATGAGACATGTGACCTTGGCCAGAAATTCTTGTTGCCTTAGTTTCTGTATCTGTAAAATGGATCTGGTGGCTGTACCAACTCCACAGATTTATTGCAAAGATTAAATGAGTTAATTTGCATATAAAGCTTTCAAATTGTCTTTGAAATGTGCAAAATATTTAATCATTACAGTGGTACCTTGAGATATAAATTTAATTCATTCTGAAACTGAGCTCGTCAGTCAGTCAACTCGTATATCAAACTGCCGATATTGGACCCGTGCGCCAATGCGCCAACTAGCGGCAGCTTCCTGAATCACAACTCGTATCTCGGAATTTCGCTTGGATCTTGAACAAAAATACAGACCGAGTCGCAGCTAGTATCTTAAAAAATTCGTATGTTGGTCTGTTCATATTTCAAGGTACCACTGTATTAGCTATTATTCTCAGTTTTTACTCCTTTTCTTCTTGACACCCATATTGTGTAGAGAAACTTGAACCTCTAATTATCTATTATTGTGCTGCATGCTCCATTTTAGGTGTTGTCATATTATTTCTCTCAAGAATGATTTTATTCTCCTTGGAGGCAGGTACATTGTATATGTGTCTGTACTCCTGAGAGACCTACAGTGTTGGGTGTGTGTTAGGGTGACCAGCCATCCCGATTTGCCCAGGATTGGCAGGCTTTCTGGATGTGAAACCAGAAAAGTCTTGGGCAAACCGGGACAAAAGTATCCACCCTACAAGCTGTGGGCACTTCAGTTTTGCTTTTTATTTATCTCTTTTGGTCCCAAACATAACTTGAAAGCTTGCATTGGCTTTGCTACAAATTTTTATTTATTGGCTAGAAAATATAAAGTCACAACCTCTGGGTTTCTTTGGGGTTTCCTGAGATTCCTTTAAGTTAAAAGTGGAGGATCTGAGGAGTTCCTGAAAACACTGTCTTCCATCAGCTCTGGGTCTGTTTCCTAGAGACTGTGGACAACCCTGTAAGAGCCGCCCGGAGCCTGGCCCGCAGCACAGCGGTCTTCCGCTGCCTGCCACTGCGCTCTCCCAGGATTTCCGTCCTGACTCTGAGTGCTTCCTTCATTTACTTTCAGAATCAGTATACCCTTATTATCTCAGTGAAAAAACCTCTTTCTTCACACCAGGATCATTTGTTTTACCAGCAATTCCCCAGGTAGAGCCAAAGGGTGTTTCTTCCTGTTCAGTTCTGTCCCCGCTCCCACCTCACCGGCTTTGCGTCAGTGTTCGCTTAGAGCAGTTGCTTTTCAGACCACATGTGTTAAGGATCCACTGAGGCCTCTCCTGGTGTTCCTCAAAGCCGTGACAAGCGTCTGCTGAAGATCTGCCCATGTATCACCAAGAGGCTGGGGCAGCGGTCTCTGAAAGTTTCTACCCTAGTATATATCAGTTTGCTGGGGCTGCCTGAACTAAGTTCCTCAAACAGAGAAGCTCACACAACAGAACTGTGTTGTCTCGCCGTTCTGGAAGCTGTAAGTCCGAGATCAGGGTGTCAGGAGGGTTGGTGCTTTCTGCGGGATATGTGGGGGATCTGTCCCCGTGCCTTTGCCTAACTCCTGCTGGTTTCTGGCAGTCTTTGTCACTCCCTGGCGTGTCGTACAGCCTCAGATCTCTGACTTCATCATGACAGGGCTTTCTGCCTGTGTGTGTGTCCGACTCTTCACCTGGAGTTCTTTTTGTAAGGACACCAGTCATATTGAACTAGGGAGCCACCCTACTTCACTCTGACTTCATCTTAACTAATTACATCTGCAGTGACGGTTTTGAAAGGAGGTCACATTGGGAGGTACTGGGGGGGTTAGAACTTTAACAGATGAATTTAGAGGAGACATGATTCAACCCTTAACACCCAGGTCTTTGGGGGAGTCAAAAAAACTCCATGGAGGCTGTAGGCCTCTTCTCCATGGGTGAAATAAAGCACCATACAGTCATGGCTCACAAATCCATTTCCGGTCTCCATCTACTTTGTGTTTGCTACTGAGTGTTTCGGCTGCCAGATGCACACCATCACCAGTCACCACTTGTCACCACACTCATACTCTAGGACATTTTGTGACTGTGGCAATATTAAGAAATATAATGTACACCTAATTCATTAGCTTGAAATTGGAGAATATCAGATCTTTTTAAAAGGAATTCTGCTAAGGAAAAGGTGTATCTGTGGCATATGTGCAATAACTGTTACATTGTGATGAATAATAACTACAAGTTGGTTGGTGTTTAAAATGCCCTGGAGAATAGCACGGTGTATACAGACGGGTTGGAGGAGGGTGTGTGAATGTGTGTGTGGGTGCAGTAGCTTGTAATAAACAAAAATCCACAGCATCCTCCCCAACCTTCCTGCAAGCAAGAAGCCTTCCCTGTGCAGGGAACAGCCTGCATCTCTGCACTCCGGCTGAGGCAGCTTCCTTCTGTCTGCTCCCTCAGTTGCTGACCCCTTCCCCTCCTAAGAGATAGCTCTGTTTCAAAAGATAAACACTCGTAGTTACCAGGAACTTGGGGGAAAAGTCGACGAGTCTCCCAGGGATTGTTTCCCTGGTGTCTCACTAGCAGCCCAGACCGTCTTTGTGGGTGAGGCATTTAGGCTGTGGCAGCGACAGCCTGAGCTGCCAAGGCAGTGATGGATCTTCTTAAGGGTCAGAGTGGGTCAAGGAGCCAATGGGGACTGGAGACTCTCACATGTCTCCTTGCTTCTTTCCAGGGCACCCCACCTCCGAGAAATCCCAGGCGCTCAGGAGGCACCTCGCTAGTGCCCACTTATGTGCCAGGCTGCCAGGCAGGCTGCTAGCTTGCTGCGAGGCGGCGGGCGGGCTCAGCGCTCAGCTCCTCCGTGCCAGATCAGGGAGCTGCCGGCTCAGCGCCCACGCCTTGCGCTCCAGCTCCGGGCAGCCCCGGGTGGGCCGGGGGAAGGCGCAAAGCTTGGTTCACGACAGCAAGTTGACTTTCTCTCACTTTTGTTGCCGGCAGAATACATACACCAATGCGGACAAGCTTTTAGAAGCAGCAGAGCAGCTGGCGCAGACCGGGGAATGTGACCCGGAGGAGATCTACAAGGCAGCTCGGCACCTGGAGGTGCGCATCCAGGACTTCGTGCGCAGGGTGGAGCAGCGGAAGCTTCTCCTGGACATGTCTGTCTCCTTCCACACACACACCAAGGAGGTAAGAGCAGCTGGTGCAGAAGGCGCACTGGTTGGGATGGTTCGTTCTGGCAAGGGTCAGGTCAGTTTCCTAGCATAGTGACCCTCAGGGTATGCTCAGCGTCCTGGGTGGCCTGGGGGTTACGGATGTCCTAAGGTTGATGATACTAGCAATTTGCTCCTGTTAACCTGTACTTAGGTCACAAACAATGTGGGACAAAATTTCCACCTCGTTTCTAGTGAGGGTGAGGGGGCCACTGAGGCAGGTGGTTTCCCAAGTCTGCTAGACTCAGCTGGGTCCTTAGCTGAAGAAATTTGGGGATGCCTGGTGTGGAAATAGTCACTCTCAGAGGAAGTATGAGGATCACAGACTCCCTTTCCACTGTGCACCCAGTTGCTCTTGATTGCTGTTTCGTGTCAGAAATCAGAATCCTGCAGAGCTTGGATCATCTTGGCTGCCAACAAGAAACATACAGTTTGCAAATGTGTTCTATGTTATTTTATTTTAAAAAACCCCAGAAGATTAAATATTCATACTGAGCTCTGCCACAGGGTGATATTAAAGTAAGTTCTGTTGTTGCCTAGTTGTGGAGTGACCGGCAGTGATGGGAGGGGGACTGAGGTGCCCTCCACAGGAGGAAGTGGGCTGGCCCTACATCTGCCCGAGTCAATCAGGAGGTGGACACAGGGGCCGGAGGATGGGTTATGTTGTTGGCAGGACAGACAGGCTCAGGAGAGGAGGGTTGCAAAGCTGCAATGGCTTTTCATTTCTGATTAACATGGGGCACTCTGAAATTGAGTAAGTGGCCAGCAAGGAGGCACCATTTAGCATCTTCTATAATAACACCCTTGGCAGGCATATTCATTAGGTACATGCATGCTTGTGTTCCCCGAGGAATTCGTTTTAATGAAGTATTAATTAAAGTGTGATTGCTGCTCAGGAAAAAAAAAATTAACCCTACATAATTAAGTTGATTTTTGAAATTTGAAATGCATTAAGAAGCCTGGTTATTACTACTTCACAGGCTTTCTGACACTGTGTGGGAATGAATGCAAATCACTGCAGTGCCTATCAGAGAAAAACATGTAAAGATAATGTTTTCTAAACTGAGATTCCCCAGGCAGATGAAGGGCTGGCGAGCGCCCGCAGCTGGCTCTGCTTCCTCTCTACGGGACACGCAGCCGCTCTCTGATGAGTGTCTGTGAAGCAAGGGGCTTAGCCTTAATCCAGGTTTTCCTGCCTGGTTGTCTGCTTGCTTGGGGCTCACCCGATTCTTAATAACGGTCTCAGAAACCAAAGGCATGTGTGTTCTCCTTTCATTGTGAACTGCGGGTGATGGAACGGAGCATGAATGAACAGGAGTCCTGTTCCTTGTGAGGCTGTGGGGGTGCTGGCCACCCGGGGTTGGGGGACGGGGACTAGGTCAGTCTCCATGGAAGTGCCACTCCTGAAAGAGTGACCATGGCTTCTAGGAGCCCTTTCTAGCTACATCTCCCACCTTCTGTACATGGAGCCAGGAGACTTCAAGTCTCGTTCAGATTCCACTGCTGTAGAACCATGTGACCTCGTGTGAATCGCTCTGTCCCTGGCCCTGCGGAGCCTCCTCTAGAAAAGTATGCAGTTGGACTCGGTGGCCCTACGACCCCTTATGGTTCTAATGTGAATTCAATATGGCTTTCTTTTTCTTCTCTTTTTTCTTTATTTGATATCAAAAATTATAATAATTAATCATAGGAATTAAGCCTGAACTAGTAAGCCTAAGATCTGGTTCACTGCAAGCATTCAATATATCTTAGCTAGTATATATTTTTTAATTGGGTACCTACCTCCTACTTGTCAGAAACATAGATCATCACATACAGTCCTCATGGCAATCTGATGCTATAGGGTTTATTAAACATATTTTCAAGTGGGGAGCTCAGGCTGGGGAAAGAACTTAGGTCACAGAGCTTCTTGGGATGCAGGGACCACGCCGGCCTCCCTGAGGACCGAGCCTTGTTCTCAACTGCTGCCCACTCCTGCTGCCTCCCTCCCTTCCTCCCGTGCCTCCACCTCCCCTCTGCTCTCCTTCCTGCTCCTTACTCTTCTTTTTCCTCTTCACACTTTCAAACCCCAAAGAGGGGCTTGAGGGGAGGGGAGCCTTAGCTGAGAAATGTGAATTGCCGCCCAGGCTGTGAGTATGGGAGGCGGGACTAGTCACTAACCTTTGTTTTCCCACGCATGTCACAACCCTTGCTGAGCTTGGTCCTGTCTGAACCTGAGACTTGTTTTCTCACTGAGGCTCAGCTTATAAGATTATGTTCTATGAAATAGAACTAAAGGGAGCAGGTGGAGAAAGAAAACCGGAACCAAACGGTGTTTAACACCTACTGTGTGCTATGTAATCTGTCTAATCAATAGCCATGAGAATGATCATTTTCATCCCAATTTTACATATCAGAGAACTTCATAATCCGCCTAAGGTCTTGCAGCTCGGATGTGTAGGAATTGACCCCAAGCCTTTCGCACCCCAGGGCCCACATTGTCTCTCCTTTGCCACACAGACTTTTACATACAGGCCAGGGAAGAGAGGCTGCAGGAGAAGCAGGAGGCTGCCAGGAAGTAGCACCATCTCTTTCCTCGGGAATCCCAAACTATGAGAGAAGTCAGTGGCAGTCCTGCCGGGATGCAAAGGGCTGTGTGATTTTGAGGATCCTTCTATTCAAGAGATCTGTAGCCCTCAGACCAACAGATTCTGACTTCTTTTCAGGGTGGAAAGAAAAGCATCATATTGAGTGGCTGTCATGGAAGAGCTGTTTGTCCGGACCAGCGGGACTTTATGTCCGCTGCTCCCTCGCACTCACTGGCCGACCCCAAACTGGTCTGTTGAGCCCCTACTCTAAACAGTAGAGGGTAAGACTTGTGTGTATGTAGGCACACACCTATGCATTGTGTTCACATGTACATGTATATGCGTATGTATATGTGCACACATGCACACATAGAAGTTCTACACATACACACATTAAGTGCAGCTAGAGGTCTGGTTTCCCAGTCGAGATCTTCACTGGGCATGCTGTGTGCATTTGGGAAAATTACTTAATCTTTGTTACTTTGTGATCATTATGATGATGGTTGTTGCAAAACTGAGCAGTACAATATATATACTAGCACCTATTCTTTTTCCTGGTAGAAAACTTCCTCCCAAGTTTATCCTCAGAGCATGTCTAAAGTAGGCTTAATAAGGAACTTAACAATTCAACTCTGGCATCATCTTTCCTTGAAATTCTTCCCTGGCACTTTTAACTTCCTACCCAGACGGGACCAGAACCCATAGCACCATGTTCACACTTCTATCAATGGTGCTGGGATCACACTGAACTGACTGGCTCTTCTTCATGAAATCCGAAGTGCTCATACATAGAGTATGCATGTGGGTTTAGATGTGCAGATATAGATTCTACTGTTCATTTCTGCCACTGTCTCAGATACACAGAGAGGCTGAAAAGATACTGAACAGGTTTCCTTGACGATGGAAAGCTAGTCATTTCATTTTTAAAAAGGAAGAAAAAATGGGGGGGTGGCCCATTCAATCATGTTTCATCTACTCCAGTTCTTCGACTTGAACCCTATAGACAACATAGATAAAGGGGAGTAGGGTAGGGAATCTGAATTACCTAAGGGGGCTTTTTTCTAAGACCTGTATGGCAAGCAGAAATGCATTTGTTAGGTAGGTAGAAGTGAGCATCCTTGGATAGTCTAATGAAGAAGGAACTCCTGTGGTTTGATCTTTCCATATTCTATTTAATACCTCTCAACATGCCACCTCTTAAGCCCTACCAAGTGTGATTCCTGTTTGATCATGAGCCTAATAACTTTTGACTCCTTCCTCTTGATTCTATAGGCAAACTCCTGGCTTTTTACCCAAGACAAGTTTAGTAGCCAAATCTACAAGTCTGTTAGGAAATTTTGGATTGCTATGATTGTTTTTCCCTCTTACAGTAGATAGAGTGAATGGATGAGCTGCTCAGTTGTACTGAAGTGACCATGGGTGGTATTGGGGCTGCTGGTGAATGTCGTCATAGATCCTTCCTGCCTTCTTATGGTTAACTCCATCCTTCTTCCCTCCTTTCTTTTTTTTCTCCTACCTACCTATTATTTGCTGAGTTTTTGCATTAGTGCCAATGTGTAACGGAATGTCATTGTAGGATGTAATTTTGAAGGAATCAAAGCCCCCTTTTTTATAGGAGGTTTTTGAGCAGGAACTAAATATTCATCTTCATAAATGATTTGACCTAGACTTCCTCTGACTCTATAGGTTAAGTTCATAATTTTACTTTTGCCTACTTTCTACATCAAAAGATTTACTCTAATTAGGATCAGAGAGAAGACAGAAGAAAGATATGAAAAAGATCTCCTCCAGGCTCATTTCTTCTTCAGACTGAAGAAACTGCTTAATCCTGTTTGTCCTGCTCTGTGAATTTTGGCGACCGTAGGAGTCTGGATGGAGGGTTAAAACCTTCTAACCACTTCATTGCAGTATTACTCATAATCTTGAGTAATTAGAAACCATCTTAATTTCCCATGTTGGGTGATTCATTAAGCAAATGATAATGTGTTTGTATAGTGAAATATTGTATAGTTATTATAAATCACCTTGTCAGAGATAATTTATTGGCATGAGAAAGAGTTTGTGTTATAATACATAAAAAACTGCATCTCCAGCATGACCCTAACTTTAATCACACACATAGAATAAAGATTAGAAAGAAGTGTACAAAGAAGTTAAGAATGTTATGGCTGATTTAATTTTTCTTTGCATATTTTTTTGTTGTATGTTTTCTTCAATGGCATTTTTCAATTGAAAATTAAAAACAATCCCAGTAAGTGTTATTTTACAAAAATAAAACTTTCCATCCATACTTACCAGAGCTATGTGATTTAAAACAAAAAGTGACAGCCTGACCAGGCAGTGGTACAGTGGATAGAGTGTTGGACTGGGATGCAGAGGACCCAGGTTTAAAATCCCAAGGTTGCTGGCTTGAGCGTGGGCTCACCAGCTTGAGCGCGGGGTTGCTGGCTTGAGCGTGGGATCATAGACATGACCCTGTGGTCACTGGCTTGAGCCCAAAGGTCACTGGCTTGAAGCCCAAGGTCACTGGCTTGAGCAAGGGGTCACTCGCTCTGCTGTAGCCCCCCTCCCCCGGTCAAGGCGCATATGAGAAATTAATCAGTGAACACCTAAGGAGCCACAACAAAGAATTGATGCTTCTCATCTCTCTTCCTTCCTGACTGTCCCTGTCTGTCCCTCTCTTTGTCTCTCTCATGGTCTCTGTCACCAAATAAAAGAAAAATGACAAACATGTGCTTGGGACTTTCTTATGTGTCCAGAGCCTCAGCTATTAGTACATATTGTGCTGAACTTTCAAATATCTTCTTTTTGCCTGGGGACAGTAGGGCAGCTGGCTGTTGGCCGGTCTGGAGAGCTAGAGAGGATGTGCGGAGAAGCGTTTACCCGAGTCCCCTTTTCTTTGTTCTGTCCAGGGAAAAGACATTGGTAGCAGGTGTCATCTGCTCTCCAGAGATTGTCCAGTCAGAATTCTCTCTCCTTGCTCTGTATCCATGGAAATGCTGTAATTGCTGGGTTTTCAAAATATCCATTTTAAGATATTTTTGCAGTGATATGAAAGTGAAATTAACAGAGGAATGTGGCCAAGATAATCAACATCAGCTTTTTAATTAGCTTAAATAAATGCCCATTTCCATTTGTTTCTAACCTTGAGAAATCATCCCTCCACGGTATTTCCTGCTCAAATAGGCACACACACACACACATACACGCACACACATTCACACATACACATGGTCCTCTACCCACTCACCCTAGCACAAAAACTAAATCAGTCTTCAGAAGGAAATGATGGCCTCAAGAACAAAACAGCTTTATTCTCTATTTCTATTGCCAATCTGTCATGGTGTTTAAGAAATAAAAGCTGGTAGTCAATACCAAAGAAAACCAATCTCTTCAAAATGAGCATGGGGGGTGGTTCACCCTGTGGAATTGGTGTTCCTTTCGGCTGCTCTAGGGGTCCATCCACATGCCAGCACAATGGCTGCTGTCACTATGCACAGGGCACAGCTAGTCATCAGGAGAAGAAAAAATTACCTCTTTTCTTAACCACCCATCCATGAGCCTCATGGTTTCTTTGAACCTCCTAATTTCTCCCTCCCTTGTCCCCAGTTTCCTGCCTTTTCCACTGTCCTTTCCACAGGCTGTCTCACTGTGCAAGCAGGACTGGGCCCACAGCTAGCCCCTGCTGACTCGCTGGTTTCACTGTCAGAGCTCACCTTATATAGGGCACTGAAGGGCTCCCGTAACGCTACCCCTGCCACGGTCTGGACATTTCCAACTTAGGCCCATTGTTTTGGATGTAGGTATTTTTGGCCACATCTGTATGTGTCTGAGAGAAACACATAAAGCCTAAGTGTATGTATCAGCATGGACAAAGTAATCACTGCCAAGCAGATAACAGAACCCTGCAGGAATGGGTCACAGTACAAGTACATTTGCCCAAGAAGAGAGGGTCAGGAAGTAGTGGAAAACATGAGATTCTTTCTGGGGAGCAGATGGGTTGGTGGAGAAGAGGCGGCGCTAACGTGTTACTAGGCCAGCGATTTTCAACCGGTGCGCCAGGAGAATTTTTTAAGCATGCAATACCTGACTACTCAGGGGCACGACCTCTTTTCCCTTAGACTGTCAAATAAAAAATCAACAATAGCTGTCTGGTATGAATGAGTCACTGTTTTTTGAGTGTGTGTCAGATCAGCCAAAAATATATATTTTGGTGTATCACAGTAGTTTCATAATTAGTTTATGTGTGCCATGAGATGGAAAGGGTTGAAAATCACTGTGTTCGATTCTAAATAACTAGAAGGTAAGAAGGAACCAAATGGAGAACAGGAGGAAAAGACACATGGCTGCTGCTACCAAGCTCCCTCCCTCACTCCATAATTTTACCTGGTTCTGGTGATTATTGCCTTGTAGTGGCTTGAAGTGAGAGATCATTCTGACAGGGCCTCATTGGCTGCCTGATAATTAGTAAGTGGCTCTCTGATTTGGATATTTTTCAAGGAAATCTAGGCATGTTCTCCAGGGACAAGTCAGATGGACACATACAAAAAATGGGACCTACAGGACGTTCAGATAGTAGGAAAGTTACAGCCTAAGAAAAGGAGTATTGACCGTTCCTCATAGTCTGATGACAGTGGTGTTTCTTCTGGCCGCTTTATGCCTCCGAGTCTGCAGTTTGCTGACACCAGGGGGTGACTGTGTGCATATGATCTCATAGAATTTCAAGTTGCTTTCTTTTTTATTTTATTTTATTTTCTGTAAAGATTTTATTGATTGATTTTTAGAGAGAGGAGAGAGGAAGCTTTCCAAGAGGTTGTAATAGTATTTTAATTTGGTTTCACAATTATCCCCAAACTGGTGCTATACTGTCTGGACTTTGGATGGCTTGGTGTCAAAGCTGGGTGTAGTTTTTTACTGCCATCTTCTTCTTCTTTTTTTTTTGTATTTTTCTGAAGCTGGAAACAGGGAGAGACAGTCAGACAGATTCCCGCATGCGCCCGACCAGGATCCACCCGGCACGCCCACCAGGGGCGATGCTCTGCCCACCAGGGGGCGATGCTCTGCCCCTCCGGGGCGTCGCTCTGCCGCGACCAGAGCCACTCTAGCGCCTGGGGCAGAGGCCAAGGAGCCATCCCCAGCGCCCAGGCCATCTTTGCTCCAATGGAGCCTTGGCTGCGGGAGGGGAAGAGAGAGACAGAGAGGAAGGAGGGGGGGGTGGAGAAGCAAATGGGCGCTTCTCCTATGTGCCCTGGCCGGGAATCGAACCCGGGTCCCCCGCACGCCAGGCCGACGCTCTACCGCTGAGCCAACCGGCCAGGGCCTGCCATCTTCTTTATATTAGCTTTGTAGGGAAATCACAGCATGTTAGAGCTAGAAGAGATTTTAGAGACAAGCTAGAGAAACCACATATGTGTACACATATGCACACACATAGTTTTCCTCTGGTCATAGAACTAGCCAGACAAAGGCAGACTCAAAATAGCCCTCAGTAAATATTAATTCTATTCGAGAACTCCTTTCCCTCTGGTATTTTCTTTTTTTTAAGTGAGAGAGACAGAGACAGAGAGGAAGGGAGAGAGATGAGAAGTATCAACTCATAGTTGTGACACTTTAGTTGATTGCTTCTCATACATAACTTGATGGGGGGTCTCCAGCCAAGCCAGTGACCCCTTGCTCAAGCCAGCAAACATGGGGTCATGGCTATGATCCCGCGGGATTTCAAACCGGGGTCCTCAGTGATACTCTATCCACTGCGCCACTGCCTGGTCAGGCTGTTTTTCGTTTTTGTTTTGCTTTGTTTTGTTTATAGAAGGGACATAGATAAAGGTGTTACTGACCCTTTGTCTCGAGTGCTTCAATCTCCTTCCCTATTGCTGAGTCAGATTCTCTTTATTCACTAGCATTTTGATATTTTATTCTCTTGAAGATAGACCTTCCATTTCTTAGCAGTCTGCTAGTCACTGGACAGAGCTGCATCTGGTCTTATACTTGATTGTTTTATCTCTTAGCTGGTTTTCCTCAGAGGCAGGTTTTAACTCTACCTTAGACAAGAGTTTCTTTATAATATAGCAGAATATAGGAACAGAGATCTGAAAAGTCAGTTTCAGTTCATTAATCAAAGAATATTTGGAGGGTTGGATGCAGTTTTATAATGCTATTGACTTCAGAGGTCAGTGTGTATTCTCAGATGTCCCTAGTCTTTTTGTTTATACCTCTAATACCTCTTTTATTTATTTATTTGAGGGGGACAGTTTTTATCTTTGACTGTCCCTAAAATTTAGCAGCATAACCACCACCAGGAGGGAGGTTAAGGATGGCACTGAAAACAAAATTATCTTAAATAAAAGAAAATCCTCAAGGCCCTGGTCAGTTGGCTCAGTGGATAGAACATTGGCCGGGCATGTGGCTGTCCCAGATTCGATCCCCAGTCAGAACACACGAGAAGTGACTATCTGCTTCTCTCCCTCTCCCACTCCCCCTTCTCTCTCTCTTCTCCTCTCTCAACCAGTGGCTCGGTCGGTCCAAGTGTCAGCCCCAGGCGCTGAGGATAGCTCAGTTGGTCCGAGCATTGGCCCCAGATGGATTGCCAGGTCCCAGTCAGGAGCCTATCTCTCTATCTTCCCTCCTCTCACAAGGAAGGAAGGAAGGGAGGGAGGGAGGGAGGGAGGGAGGGAAGGAGTCCTCAAGATACCTAAAGCCTTTTTCCTATCTCTGTCATCTCTGTCATTCCTGTATCAGTGAATGCCAGACTTATCCTGATCAGTCTTCAGTCTCAATACCTGTATCCACTGAGACATCAAGTTTATTTTTTCTCTCTTAAATTATCTACTCCATGTCCAAAATATTTCTCTCTTCACTCCTTCCTCCCTCCCTCCCTCCCTCCCTCCCTCCCTCCCTTCCTCCCTTCCTTCTTTCCTTCCTCTCTAGAAATATCTGGACTTTCCAGTCTCAAGGATATCCTTAGACATCCCAGGACAAAGCAAAACCAGAAAGAAGAGGCCCACTCAGCCTGGCATATTGAAGGACCAAATCTATTGTTGGTCTTTTACCAAATCTAAAATAAAGGAGTACTTCAAACGTTCCCTCTGCCTGCTAGTGGGGACTGGAGATGGCTTGCTTCAAAAATATTTTTTAAACATAATATCTAGTACTCATGCTAGGCACTGTTTCTAAATGATAAATAGATACAGACATCTCACTTATTTGTGTGTATACACACAGACATTCACACATATATATCAACTTAGTAATTTTTACAGCTTTGGGGGTTAAGCACTATTATTACCCCCATTTTGCTGATAAGGAAAACCGAGGTGCTGAGAGGTTAGGTTACTTACAAAGGTTATTAGCTAATACATAGTAGAACTGGGATTTGAAACTTTTAACCACTATGCTATATTGCTTTTCTATACAATAGTTTTTCAGAGAATCCATTAGCTCTTACCCAGGGACTTCTGCACAACTGGAAAATGGTTTTGCTCTCTGGGTAAAATCACAGCCAGAAAGTATGCAGTAGTGATAAGCTACAGTTACCAATAGCCTGAGCTTCCTAATTTCATACTGATTTGAAATAAGTGCATTCGTACTTGTAGGAATATGTAGCCCAGCTTCGATGGTCTGAAAAAGTTGTTTTGTGTTTTTATAACAAAAAGCTTATTTGTAAAGAAAATAAACTGAACTACTTACAACCAAATTGCAATCTGTTAAATAATGGGGACACCTAACAAGAATAATTTAGTTATAGCTATCATCACAATGCTACAGGCTTATTAATAGGGCTGTATGTTTATTTAAAGCATTAAAATGAGTAAATCATTCACTCCTTGTAATCTCTGAAGGGAGCAGGCTGGTTCTTATTCTTCACATTTTGTTTCCAGATTAGGAAACTGAGGCTCAGAGAGGTTCTCACCCAAGAAGGACATTCTTTATACCCTCTCATTCTCTACCTCCAGGGCTTATCAGTCTTGTAAACTCAACCTCTTCTGCCACATCCAGGGTCCCCTGTCTAAAGAAAAATATGACAATAAAAACGGGGGAAAAAGAATAAATAATAGCTTATCCAAAATAAGACTATTTTTGTCTCTATTCCTTTTCTCACCCCTTATTACCAAGGCCATACCATGATTTACCATATGAAACCAAATAGATGAGGTAATATTCTCAAGGTCGATATTTATCTATGTTTTTAATTTACAGAACGTTAGAGCCAGAACAATTTCATTTTATGTTTCCCCAACCTATTATACACGTGAGCCAAGGCGAGCGAAGGGTGTAGTGATTTACTCAAAGGCACCACAAGTTATGGGAAAAACAGGAGCCCAAATCTCCATCTTCTGACTCCGTCCATTTTTTATCTTGCTGGGGTTTGTTGTTTTTTGTTTTTTTTTCGTCCTAGTAGAGCCCTGAGCTTATCTTTCTTGCTAGCCAGCTGAAGGCTCTTTGTTTCTAAGCGAACAGCAGACCGCCTTGCCCTCCATCATGTACGGAGGACTCAGTAGGAGTTAGAGTGGAGCACTGTGGCAGGCACTGAAGGCCTGTCTTCAGTATGAGGCAGAGCTGCCCGTGAATGAGTTTTCAGTAATGCAATTCAACGCTTCAGCGTTTCCAGTGCTTATTCTGTTGAGAACACTATACTTAGCTATCTCAAAGTTGTCTGATGGTAACATCCTGGCCGCACTCCTTCATCTTGAATATCATGGGGGAAACGTCCTTATACTGAAGTTGAGATAAGCTACATCTTCAGCATTCAAATTTCTAACCAACCTGGCAGTCCTGCGAAGAACAACATGATTGAACAGAGCCTGTATTCCCTTAATTAATCTTCATTTGGTTCTTATTGAGCATCACATTTATTTTTACCTGTTTGCAAAATGATAAATTTCTAGGCCTTGACATCTAGCAGCTGGAGGAAATGTGCAGAGCCCTCCCTTTGCTCCTTTCTGAACAATGAACTAATATGTTCATCACAGTCTCCTGTTCTTCCCAGTCTCTCAAAGAGGAGTGATCTCCCTGCTCTGAGACCCAAGTTTCCCTCAACCACTGGGAAGCCAAGCCAAGGGCGCTTCCATCCTTAGGGACTACAACACTAATGGAGTAACCTTAGCCAAGATAGGTAATAAATATAAACGCGAAGCACACACCAACCCTCAGTGTGCTGAGGAGGGCAGTCTGGCATTGTACTGACTGGCTGGAGTGGGTGGCGTGACCCCAGTCCAACTTTCTTGCCCTTGCCCCGGCCCTGGCCTCTCCTGTCCGTCCTGAGTGGGGTCTCTGCTCTCTCCCACAGTTGTGGACATGGATGGAAGACCTTCAGAAGGAGATGCTGGAGGATGTCTGTGCTGACTCAGTGGACGCGGTCCAGGAACTGATCAAGCAGTTCCAGCAGCAGCAGACCGCCACTCTGGACGCCACACTCAACGTCATCAAGGAAGGCGAAGACCTTATCCAGCAGCTCAGGTCAGCGCCTCCCTCCCTGGGGGAGCCCGGCGAGGCCAGGTCAGCATGGGCAGTGCTTCCCAGTGGGAAATGCCTCGGACTAGACGTGAGATAAGTCATGTCCCGGTCTCGGCTCAGCCACAACCAGCTTTGTGATCTTGTGTGATCCTCTGTTTCTCCATCTGTCAGATGTAAAAATGCCTGTACCACATTTAATTTGAATTTAAAATGAAATAGTAAACAGAAAATTCACTAATGTTCCAAAGCATTATTTATCATTCATGTTGTTCATTAATCAATAAGTAATATAATTACAACAAAGATTAACAATATTGAACAGAAAAATAAATAACATCTCCCTTAAGAATTACAGCATATGGCCCTGGTGGTTGGCTCAATGGATAGATTATAGTCCCAGCATATGGACGTCCAGGGTTCGATTCCCAGTCAAGGCACACAGGAGAAGCGACCATCTGCTTCTTCCCACTTCCCTCTCTTCCTTCTCTCCCCCATCCCTCTCCCCCTTCTTGCTTTCTTCGCGTTTCACAGCTAGTGCTCAATTGGTTTGAGCATGGCCCTGCATGCTGAAGATAGCTCAGTTGGTCTCAGCATATCAGCCTCAGGCACTAAAAATAGCTCAGTACTCTAGCATCGGCCCTAGATAGAGTTGCCTGGTGGATCCCAGTTGGGGCACATGTGGGAATCTGCCTCATTATCTCCCCTCCTCTCACCTAAAAATAATAATAAATAGTAATTTTTTTAATTACATCATATTTAGTCACATGGAGAAAGGGCCATTATGGAGTATAGTGTTCTTTGGCATCTGGTCTCAGGCTGAACTCTGAACTCCAGTGCCCCAGTTGGCCAGATGTGACCAAAAATAGTTGGCTTTGACCCATGAGAATGTGATGTCCTATTCTGCTCTTCATTACCCACTTAGGACCTTTCCACCATTCCTTGCTGCTCAGAAAATAAAAATCCTCCTGTATCAACATGAACAAACATAACCAATGAGGAAATTCCTGTCTAAAACCTTATACTCATTTAGAATCATCCCCACCATTGCCTCCTGTTGGTATTACTATCTAGTTTCCTGTTCCTGTCACGGGCTCCGACCCCTCAGAAACAGTGTCAGGAGGCCTTGAGCAAGCCCTCAGCAGCCAGCCTTTGCCCAGGTGCTGTCTGAACAGGATTTGATGGTGCTAATGATGCTTGCCCGCAGGGACTTGTTCCTGTCCCCACATCACTGAGTGTTGGGACCTCTGCCAGCTCTGGACAGAAATCATCTCATCAACACGACCCAGGCCAACACGGAGGCCCGAGGGAATAGCTTGAATCGAGAGGGCTCCCCCCCCCCATATCAGTTGTCTAATTAAATAAACAATGAGAACTTACCTTTCAGTTGCCCTGGTATGTTTTTCTGTTGGAAATTAATTATTTCTGTTCTAAATATGCACATGAGATGCTCTGAAGCATCCTGCTGCATACTAACTAGACAGCCTCTTTCCCTTGGTCCCCCGATTCATCCGCCTGAATATATAACACCTGACAATTCTGTCTGCCTGCCTAGGAAACTCCACTGTTATTTTTTTTTTTTTTTTTGAAGAGTATTCCAAATAATGGGCAGTCACTTAATCACTCTGGGTCTCAGGTGCTTCATCTGTGTAATTAAGGGGCTCTCTCTAGGAGGTCTCTCTGCGCAGGAATTTTGTGATAGCTTTGTGTTTTCTCTGCAAACACTCTTCACAAGCTTGTCTGACTTTATTCTCTGTGGAACTGGGTCTATGGAGATGCCACTTGCTCTAACAACTGCCCACCGTGCACCGTGCCTGAGGGCAGAAGGCCACTTGGAAATGGCGAAGGCGCCAGTTCCACAAGATTAAGGTCCATGGATTTCAGAGAGGACATAGGTGTGTAACTGAGACCCACTGGGGACCTTTTATTCCCCACTAACCTGACCTGGGCTCTCCTCCCTGATGTCAAGACCAGCCAAAGAGAAAAGGAATGAAATGGTGCCTAGTGGGCCTTGGCAGGCTGCCTCACGCAGCCCGGGGCTCACGTCTTCTCTAGGTCTGGCCCTGCTCACTGATCCCTAAGGTGGCTTCCCATCACCTCTGTGATTCCTGGTGAGTGTGACCCTGACATGGGTGCTGTCAGAGTGATGCTCTGCCTTCTGGAGAGCAGGCCGGGAGAACAGGCCCCTGATAGCACAGTCCTCCAGACCTACGTGATGCATAGTATGGAGTGCATCCCTCATGTTCCTTACCTGACCGGGGTGTCCAGGCGATGGGGAGGGGGCCATGACCTAGTAGGCCAGGGTTTGGAGGTAGAATCAGGGGTCCCTGAATGAAGAGAGGATTCAAAACCAGTGACTCCCTGCCTTGTCCTCTGACTTAGTAAATTGTTTTAGAAAGCAAGATGTTGCAAAATAGTGAATGTGCCCATTTATTTCAAGTTTTAGGGCTCTAGCTTCAGGCCCTATAGAATGTTAACTTCTTAACCTCTAGTTTTCCTGTCACAATGATCTCTTCGGCAGTCTCACCGCCACCTCCCTTCTCTGAGCAGGTCAATATGTTTACCTCTTGGTTCCCCTCTATAGCACGTCACCTCCCCCTGATACTTTTGTATAGACTCCCCCTGCTCAGAAATCGTACCCCTCCCATCTTCCTGGCTGGATCCATCCTTTTCTTCCAAATCCGCACTCATCCTTCTTGGAAACTCGTTGCTGCCCAGCCTCTTGTGCCCTCTGCCCTGCCCTCTCCTCTCCCCAGTCAAGCCTGTGCCCCGTCAGCACCTGATATTCCACTCGCGTCCCTTGGGGATGAGCAGTCGTTCATGCTGCACGTCACTGGTCACAGAGCACGTTCACACTCAAACTGTGAAGTGAGCAGGGCAGGGATTGTTAAGTTCGCTTTACAGGAGGCAGCCGAGGCTCAGGGAGGACATTTCCCAAGAGCACTAGCGCCTGTCTGTCAGGGGGACTGAACCAGGCTTGCGGTCTGCAGGCCCCATGTTTTTCTAACTACAGCCTGCGTGATAGCGCTGGCCTGTAACTGTAGCATCGCATGTGAAGTGGATGAATAATTTTGGCAGCCATGATCTGACTTTAACAATAATCCTGTGAAGTGAAACTGGGAAGAGTTTTTATTATGCTTCTAATATGTCTCCTTTCATGCATGTGTATGTGTGTACATTAAAACTGTACGTATCAGACCGCATATATGCATGGACTCATTCCATTTCTCTAATGTTTTATGCCGTGTAGAGCCCTTTCACATACATTATTTCACTTGATCCTTTTCATAATTCTGTCTGAGGAGTAGGAGAGCAGCTCGTCTTGGAGCTGCTGGGCTGTGAACCCAAAGAGGCTCCGTGTACCTTTGGTTCACCCACTGAGCAGATAGTGCCTGGCTCACAGTAGGAATTTGATAAATGTCTGTCACTTGAGTGGCTCAGCTATTCAGAATAGGAAGGCCCCCTGCTCCTCTACCACGGTTAACATGGCCAGGCCCTCCTTTCTTTTCTTGCCCTCTGCCACAGGGACTCGGCTGTGTCCAACAACAAGACACCGCACAGTAGCTCCATCAGCCACATCGAGTCCGTCCTGCAGCAGCTGGACGATGCCCAGGTGCAGATGGAAGAGCTCTTCCACGAGCGGAAGATCAAGCTGGACATTTTCCTGCAGCTGCGCATCTTTGAGCAGTACACCATCGAGGTAGAGATGGTGGGGAGTGGGGGGGGGGTGCGGCCGTGGGAGCGCCGGGGGCCTGATAGGGGCCTGCATAGGGGCCTGCATAGGGCCTGCATAGGGCCTGCCGCTGGACCGGGGGCACCGCCCAGGGTCTGGGACGCGACTGGCAGCAGCAGTGGCTTAGAAGGAGTGGTGCATCCAGGATGCATGCATAGAAATCAACAGGTTCACGTTCCACCTCACTGTAGTCCTCCACCCCTCTCACCTCCCCTGCCAAGCAGACTTCCTCTGTTTTACTGTCTGGGGACAGCTTCACTGAGAAGGTTTTGGTTGGTGTGTTTTGGACTCTTGGTGCTTTGGTTCCTGAAAGACCATGGAGTTGGCTCTTTGGGGACTGAGGTAGAATCCTCGAATTCTCTATATTCATGAGTAAGTAGGAGTTAAAATTAGGAGGTCTGTTCAGATCATGGCTATAGATCAGAGGTGAGATAACATCATACCGCAGCCAGGAAGTCTGGAACCACAGGAAGGAGGACCTGTGTGTATCCTCAGTAAGTCTGTGCTGAGGCCACTTGGTGGTCACCTCTTCTGTTCATTCTGAAAAGGTCAGAATAGGGTGTTCTGATAATTATGTCCCCTTTGTGACGCCTGTTCATATCTGTCCCAAATTATATCCACCGTTTATTATTTTTTGCTCTGAAACAGTAACTACAGCCAGGTCAGTAGGGTCCCTGGGTGTGAAGAGGATCAGACGCGCAGGTGCTTTGACCTTCTCTGGGATGGCACGGGGTTAAATGAAAAGCACTGTCCCCTCTTGGCTGCTGGCTGGTGTGGTAGAAGGGAAATCTAGTGGTCTCTCCACCAATTTTTAAAACTTTGTTTTGCATTTCAACCCTCTTCTGCGAGCTGGGGCTGTGGATGGCTGGGACTGGGCTTTGCAGCAATGACTGTGGAAATTTTCTTGGAACTGGTGTGGAAGGAAAATGTCTTTTTTTAATGTTGAAAGTTCCAATATCACCATCCCACACAGGACCAGAAAACTGTCCTGGCAACAGCTGCCCTTTTCTTCAATCCTTTTTCAGAGACCAAAAGTGTTTATATTTAGAATGGAAACTGTGAAAGCAAAGCAGTCCTAGATAGGTCTTCCTTCCCATCCTCTCTCACGATCTTCCCCTTCTCATAAGCACCCCCCCCCAACGGCACTGCAGGTCCTTGCTTCCCCTTCTCATCAGCACCCCCCCCCCGACGGCACTGCAGGTCCTTGCTTCCCCTTCTCATCAGCACCCCCCCCCCGACGGCACTGCAGGTCCTTGCTTCCCCTTCTCATCAGCACCCCCCCCCCCGACAGCACTGCAGGTCCTTGCTTCCCCTTCTCATCAGCACCCCCCCCCCAGACGGCACTGCAGGTCCTTGCTTCCCCTTCTCATCAGCACCTCCCCCCCCCCGACAGCACTGCAGGTCCGTGCTTCCCCTTCTCATCAGCACCCCCCCCCCAGACGGCACTGCAGGTCCTTGCTTCCCCTTCTCATCAGCACCCCCCCCCCAGACGGCACTGCAGGTCCTTGCTTCCCCTTCTCATCAGCACCCCCCCCCCGACAGCACTGCAGGTCCTTGCTTCCCCTTCTCATCAGCACCCCCCCCCCCAGACGGCACTGCAGGTCCTTGCTTCCCCTTCTCATCAGCACCACCCCCCGGACGGCACTGCAGGTCCTTGCTTCCCCTTCTCATCAGCACCCCCCCCCCCCGGACGGCACTGCAGGTCCTTGCTTCCCCTTCTCATCAGCACCCCACCCCGGACAGCACTGCAGGTCCTTGCTTCCCCTTCTCATCAGCACCCCCCCCCCCGGGGCAGCACTTCAGGTCCTTGCTTAGAGAGTTCATGTTCTGAAAGGTTCCTCCTGGACCATCTATGGGACAAAGGAAAATATCAGCCTTTCAATCTGGATCTCGACTATTCTTCCAACATTAGGTGAATTAATCCTTTTTATTTTTAGTTTATTTTGAATCTATATTCAAAAGGACTTCGGGTGTCAAGTAGTACTAAACATATATTGAAAGGACAATTTAAATGCCAGTAGAAAATTAGAGATATTGGCATGCAACCAGGAGTGAATACAGTGGAGTTCGTAAAGGCAGGGTGGCCAAGGCAATGAGGACAGGAGAGGGCATGTGAGTTATTAGTCTTTGGTCACTGGGAATAAAACTCTCAGAAGTAAGTGGAGGCTACATTGACTGCAGTGTGGAAGGCCCGGGCACCCCGCAGCCCTTCGGAAGCTCCACTTCAACCACAGAGCCTGGCACACCCAGGGGGAGGTGCTTAGCATGTGTGCTGATTTTGCTGTTGTATTTTTTTAAGGTTTTACTTATTGATTTTAGAGAGAGGTGAGAGAGAGAGAGAGAGGAGAGAGAGAGAGAAAGGTGGTAGGGGAGAAGTCAGGGAGGCATCAGGTGGTTGTTGCTTCTTGTATGTGCCTTGACCGGGCAAGCCCGGGGTTTTGAACCAGTGACCTCAGTGTCCCAGGTCAATGCTTTATCCACTGCGCCACCACAGGTCAGGCATCCGTTGTATTCTTTATTTACTTTCCTGTTATTCCAGGTCCACATCAAAAAAAATGCTTAAGGGGAAGGAGACAATCTGAGAGTTGGATGTTTAAGTGTTATTTCATTAGCGGGCTGTGGTTTTGAGGTCAGGGTTGCTGTTTATCTCCAGAATGCGTTGGTTAGCTTCGCTCTGCCCCAGGCTGCCGGGGCATCAGCCGGGGACATTGCTCAGGTGGGCTTGCCTGCAGGGATTCTGAGGAAGTCCAGTTTCACTCCTGAAAAAAGAATCCAAAGTATATGCAAAAAAAAAAATACCATTTAAAAAAGCTAACTTTAAGTCAAATGGATCTTATTTCAATGTTGCAGTAGGGGAGCTTGATATTTAAATTGTGGGTTTGCATTCTTCAGCCTTTGCACAAAAACCCTCCTGCCCTCCGAATCCTGGACCCCTTGGGCAGCGGGCTATAGATGTAGTAGAGGAAAAGCGGGGAACTGGGATGAGAGTCTAATGAAACGAGGGAGAGAGAGGTAGTGCCTTGGCTCTGCCCTTCTGGTTCAGGCAGTGGAGGGGTCTTGTTCCCCATTTTGGGTGCATTTCATCTTGGATAAAAACGGAAATCCTGGCAAACCTATGGAAAAGTTCTGTTTCGAGTCAGGTTGTCAGAAGTTATTTTTGAGGGTGGTGAGATTATTTCAAATCCCAGCTAGGGTGGGAATGAAGAACAGCTATCTAGAGGAGTTTCAGAATGTGAAGCTGGGGGTGGTGTCCGCAGCGAGAGACAGTCGGAGCTGACAGAAGGCAGGGCAGGAGCTGTGACTGCCGGGCTGGCAGCTAGGGTTCCTCCCCCAGAGGAAGGAATCTGCTGGACACACTCGAATTCCTGGGGATTACCGGCAACCAGAGCAGGCCTGCTCCCCCGGCTTCTGGAGACCTAAGCCTGGCTTAGATCTTAACCATATCACTGAATGGCTGACACGGGCTAATTAATGTAAGACTTAAGATAATATAGGAATTGCTGCACCACTCTCCTCCTCAGTAAGAATGATGTGTACGGCTCCCACAGTGTAACCCGGGGTGAGGTTATAGGGCACCCTCAGTAAGAGTGAAACTTACCCCAAATGGATTAGGCAACTGTTAAAAAACCAGGACTAAAAACAAAACAAACAAACAAAAAAACCAGGACTGCGGCTGCATTCCTGACGTAGCTTGTTAGACGCCACGGAGACTAGACAAAGTGACCTGTGGATGTTCTGTGAAGTGCTTTTTCTGTAGAGTCAGCCTCCTTCTATGAAAAACATTGTCAATGAAATGGTTATGATAAAAGCACTCACTAAGTACAAATAGTGTTTTTTTAGTGATGGCAGGAATATGGATAATTTTTTTCTTGTTTTTGATGCTTCCATGCATTTTAAGTTTCCTATAATTGATCATAATGATCAGAAAGAAATTCAAAAATTATTTCTAGAAGTAAGAACAGTCTAGTGGTCTCCAAGCTCTTTTGATTATGCGCCCTCTCGATAAAATAATTTTGAACTTGCAATCCCCTATATTATTAGTGTATAAATTATACATGTTTTATCATCACAGACTAATCATCTCAAAACTCAGCATGCCCTTAGGGTAAAGACTCGCTCTTTCAGTAGAAGCTGTGGTTCCATACTTCAAATATCTTCTGGATCATTTCCAGTTTTTTTGGTTTTTTTTTCACCTGGTTTCTTGACAGGTCTGATTAGATTGTCCTTGTTCCTCTCCCCCATCATGTGGGTTCAGAGTTCTCTGTGCTTTCATGATTAGGATTATCTTCAAGCTTTGAAGAACTTTGTTAAACCATGTGTCTTTTTGTGAAGGTTCATTGAGTTAAAACTAGATAATAGGTAAATCCATTTACTGGTCACATGGAAAGAGCAATAATTTGAAATATGATGAAAGCAACTGAACACATGAGCCCGCCAGCCCCTCTGCACGGGGGCCCCCCTGTCCCTGTGGGGCTCTGTCCTACAGCACCGTTGGCCCTGCGTTGGACGGAGACTTCCGTCGGCTAGTGGAAGTTTAGAGAAACTTCCTATCTTTTTGGGGGGTTTGATCTAATATGTATACATAATATAATATATATACCTATTTATAGAGAGAATTTTTGTCTTTGTTATCAACAGATAATCTTGAGCACCCCTTGGGTGGGCAGACCCACATTGGAGAGGATGGACATGACACCAAGAAAGATAATGTAAACAAGGGACTTGATGAAAAATGGGTCACAGTTATGGTCTTCCTTTTAAATCTCTGACTCTATAATTATAATCAAAGTATGCTCAGTGCACCTGAGAAACTAATCTGTGCAATTAGTCTGATTTGTAAGGAACGGAATAGCCAATTATAAATCTGCGGGCTACACATTAGGACAAGTTGGGGCCTGGCCGAGGCTGGGAGAAAATGGCCTTCAAGAAAGAAAATTCTTCCTAGAGGAGAGAAAACCGGCTGTAATTGACTGGTGGTCTCAACTCTTTTTAACTGGTTGTATGCAGATGCCCTTAGCATTTTATATTTGAAGGAGATCACCCAATCAACCTTTTGTCTGATAGAAATTCAACTCAGTAGACATTTAGTGAGTGCCTACTATGTACCAAAAACCATATTGGGCATTGAGGATGCGATCTCTGACATTGGGGGCTAGTTGGGGAGAAACAAGGAAACAGAGCCATCATACGCTGTGATAATTCAATGAAAGGGAGAGGCCCACCGTTGGATGGGAGCACAGAGGCAGGAGTTCGTAGCTTTGTCAGCCGTGGGAGGTTTCCCAAGAGAGTCCTAGAGGACAGGTAAAAGTCGGTGGCCAGCCTATATCAGGGTATTTCCAGAGCCCGGAGAAGGAGAGGGACAGGAGGGAGCTCAGGACTTCTTCGCCCTCCTACACTTTGGTCCTGGATCTGCTCCCCGGGAAAACAGGACAAGTCGGCTCCCTCTTTTATTTGGCAGCCTGAAACGTATTTGAAAAGGGTCATCGCAGGCCTCTTTTCCTTTATCTGAAAAACATTGAGACTGTGTAAGTTATTTCTGCAGTCTTCTCCAACTCTAAAAATCTGATGAGAAGTTCTCTTCATCATCAGCCCTTCTCTGTGGTATTATTTCCAATTTATTCACCTTTCTGGATGTGACATGGTTTCCGGACACCTGACTGTCCTGGTGGCATGCCCAGCTTACCAGACACCTGGGTGAGGTGTGTTGAGAACACTGGCTCTCTCCTAGCACAGCTCAGGCCTTAGGGGACTTCTCGGTGACTGCATCCCCTGTCTTGTCTAGGCTGTGCTCTCTGAAAAGCCCCTGGTTGTTTTTCAAGGTAATTGCTTCACATACTCTGACTTTTGTGTTATTGAATTTACTGGAATGACACTGGCTAATAAAGTTATATAGGTTTCAGGTGTACAGTTCTATAATGCATCATCTGTGTATTGTGTGTCCACCTCCCCCAGTGAAGTCTCCTTCCATCACCATTTACCCCCCACCCTCTTCCACCTCCCCTCCCCCTTTTCCTCTGCTATCACCATGCTGGTAACACCAACTTTTCATTAGCCTAAGTGAAAGCTTTTTATAATTGTCCCTCTCAAATTTTACTTTTTTGTTGGATCTTCAGCTTATGAAAATAAATTTAATTTATTATTGTGGCCATTTGAATATTGGCCAGGTCAGGCTGGGCTCCCCGTCCTCCCCCAGGGACACAGAGCCGTGGGGCTGCACAGTCATTCTCTGACTGTGGATCCTCCCAGGGCCACACCATCCAGTCCCGTTTCATAACCTTTTCTTCCATAGCTACAGTGTGAGAATCTGCAAAGCCGTTCTCCATGTTGGCAATATTCCTCCCACCCACCACCATGATAACTACATCAAGAAGGGAAATGAGATCTGCTTGAGATCAATCTTGTGGCTTCCTCCTATGGATCACTAGAGCATTTTCTGAATGTGCCTCAGATCTTTTGCGAAGGAAATGCAGAATAAATACAATAAAATAAGCCAAAGTCTGCACAAAATATTTATTTGATAGTCTCTTCTAGACTTCTATCAAATTGATTTTTCAGGATCATTGTAGGGGCGGTTCCCCTTCTATCAATTTTTTGTTGTGGTGGTTTTTTTAAGGATTATTCACACAGCTTTACTATTCTGGCAAGTCATGTTTTTAGTAAATCATTAAAGATCCCTGATGGAAACTTTCATGTCACTCTGTAATGGGGTGGATCTGGGGCTGCAGACTGAAGTCGGGTTACATTATCTAGGTTGGTTTCCGGTAGGGACGCAGGGCACGCAGCAGCAGGAAGCCAGTGTGAGCTGCAGTGTGAGCTGCTGAGCTTACGGGGAGAAGAGCATTCTGGCCCCGAAGCGTCGGTAAGCGCTAGCGTGAGTGAAGAATGGGTGCTGTGTGGGAGCTCCTCCACAAAGGCAGGTCCGGAAGACAGACAGATTCCCGCAAGTCCCACACTGATGAAGAGGCAAAGATAAGGACAAAAGAACCCCTCAGGACCTCCTCCACATCAGTCACGATTATGTCAGAGACCTCAGCGTTACTTTAATCATGATGATAATGAAGAAAAGAACATGAAGTTGGCAATAAAATTATTCAATTACCCAGATTATCCAACTGGAATAGAAATTAGGTAACTGAACATTGGAACTCATGATTACAGCATGTTGCAACATGTTCTTACATTATGTTGCCAAGAATTAGAAACCACTGAGAGTATTTCTTTACTGCCAAGTCCTTTGGCTTTTTCAGAAAATTCTTGTTATATCCCCAAAAGTCTTTATATAGCTACATTATTTTAACTCTTTAGACATTATATTTCTAAAATAGGGAAATGCTATGATGTACCTTTAAAATAATCTGCATTTGAATTCACCAATTTCATCATTTTGTATATTGCTTTACAGAAGAGAACTTTATATTCTTAGATAAAAAATAAATGACTATGGTAATTTAGTTTATTTTAGTTTTACAATGGTAAGCTATATCAATATACAAACCCATTATGGACAAGCTAGTTCTACCCAGGCAATAGAATTGTCTCTCTCACTGCAGTACGTCTTTCCCCCTCACCCGTCACTAGTAGGCCAGCGGAGAAGGTTCATCTTTTACTTTTCTCATCTTAGTAAAAATAAATACATCATAAAACAGAAATATGCTCATTTTATAATTGATCATTCATGTATTTCAGAGCAGTCTCACCCCAGTGACATGCCTTGGACCCTTCCTCCCACTCTTACTGGAATGGGATTGGACTTTAATGTATGCTATATACACACATACACATATATTACACACACACACACATACGCACACACGCACGCACCACTTGCTGAGTGGCAGGATGGCACTCTCATCAAGTATGTAGCATTTTGAATCAGATTGCCCGGGCTTGAAAACTGTTTCACCAACTTTACTAATTTTGTGACCTTAGGCAAGTTGCTAACTCAGTTGCCTCATCTGAGAAATGGGGACAAGAATAAGAATTTCTGGCCCACATAAAACATTTTTAGCAAAGCTCCTGACACTTGATAAACACTTTTTTACTACATTGTAATTGGCATTATTGTTATTTTTCACAATATATTTTCATATATATATATTTGCCTCCACATTGTCAGCAGCTAAACATCCTGCCTATTCTTCCCAGTTGTTTCTTGCCGAAGGTGATCTCCATGTGAGGAGCAAAGGCATTGCCCTTGCTGTACCAGCTGCTCTGCTGCACGCTCACCCCGCTGTTTACATCCTAAGATCTTATCGCAGATGCATCTCCTGTTCATGATAAAGGCTCCTAGGGATCAGAAGATTCTAGATTGGTTAACATTGCCTCTATACTAAGTAATCTGGCACAGTCAGCTTGAAAAGTATTACCAAAGTTTTAAACAAAAATATCCTATGGGGGGAAGGCTGTTTGTTTTCTAACAAGGGTAAGTTATTCCTGGCATTTGTATGTAGTCACAAACACACAATTTACTGATCTCTTCAAGGAATACATGATTAATTTAAAAGGTCCACGAGAAGTAAAGAAAATGGAATTATCACGCAGGGTGTTCTTTTCTGAAGAAGAAAACAGGAAAGGTTAAATAGGCACTTCTCTGAAGCAACATAATAAAAAGAAAGATACCCTCAGAGTCAGTTCTCAGACCAGCCTTATTGATAGAACACCATGGTTCAGAGCACTGGACTTTGGGTGATGGACACACAACACAATCAACAGTCCAAATGGTATAGAAATGTTTATGGGAAACCTATGTACTCTTATTGATCAGTGTCATGTTAAATTTAATTTTCTAAATAAAGCAAAATAAAGAGCCCTGGACTTTCTAGTCTAGCACTCAGCTCTGCCACCACTGGCTCTGTGACCAGGAGAAATGATCTGACTTTTCTGGGCCTTAGTGTCCTGTCACAGTTGCTATGAGGATTAAATAAAAAAAAGGTTAGTCAACTGCTTACCACACTGTCCACTCCTTACTACATGTACAGGTACTGTATCTTCTTCAGCTGTGACCATGATCTTTATCGTAGTCACCAGCATCTTAAATCAATCTGAAGAAAGGGATTACACAGTGAGACTTCCAACTTTGCAGGTCATAGCGAAGAGCTGAGATTATGGGAGTAGACTACAGGAAGTGGGAGGAGAAGGGGCAGGTGAATTTTCATTCAGGCAGGTACAGAATAAAACATCTGGAGGGGAAAGGCTAAAGTATTCTCTACATATCAACACTGAGAAAGACCAGAAATGGGGAGAACCAATGGAGAAGGCCCCCTGAGACCAGAGCCCAAGACAGCCGCTGGACCAAGTTCCTAGGGTCAGTTTTTAGCAGCAGAAGGCTAGATTCAGTGAATCTTGTCTAGCGGGAAAGGCTTGGCTTCACATTGAAGTGAGCCTTTCCATTTCTCTCTGCCTCTTACCCTTTATTAATTTCTGTTTAGCTCCTTCTCTGATTTCCCTAATGGCTTTGGTTCTAGAGTAGATAATTGTTAGAATAGAAATGTTGCCAATGCATCTCTCAAAGAGGTCATTGTACCCCTAACACTCCAATTAATTCAGGGGAGCAAGGGGGATAGAGGCCCTGGAGCCAGAAGTGAGCGGGCCAGCCACTGAGATGGAGTTAATTGAGTGGAAGGAGAAGCAAAATAGGTTGATGAAAAGCTGAACTCCCTGTGGGCACCATGTGTTCTTTCATTTATTTGGTTCAGGGCCTAGTTTTAGTCCTGAACCAATTTTTTCAGATTTCTTTTCCAAAAGGAGTTAAATCTCCAAATTGATTCCCCAGTGCAAGTTTTTCTTTTTGGAGTCTTGTCTCCATATGAGCAGACTAGCCCATGCCCCATGTTTGGAGCTAAGCCAGAGATAAACACCTGGGACTGGGGGTTGTTTCAGGCCCCTGAAGGCAATGAGGGCTGGAAGAGACTGGGAGGAGGGGCAGGGGCGTGTCAAGGCCGAGGACCAGGGGAGGAGGCTGGAGAGGGCGGCGCTGCCTCTGGTCTGGGAGTGGAGCAGCAGGCTGGTTTACACAGCAGAAGTGCATGCAGTGCGGCTGGAAGGCTAGGTTTCCTGTTTGCAGTAGGTAAGCTTCAGGGTCGATAACAAACTTCTTCCTTAAAAAAAAAAAATGAGTGCCTGTTGTATGCCTGCTTCATACCCCAGGAAGAAGGTAGAGAGGGGAGCCCAGTGAAAGAATATTCCCCGAGGAAACAGAAAAGAGAATAATTTAAATTCCAGCAAACATTAGAAATACACAAATCAATCAGGAAAAAACCCACAAATCAGACTAATACAAGGCCCTGCACATCAGCCCGTGGGCGGAACGGGAAGAGAGAATCATACACAGAGCAGAGCCTTTAGATCCTGGGGGTCGGGCTGTTCTGCTGAGTAGCTTAAAATTCGCATTTTTCAGGCTGCCTAACAGGTTTGGGCCCCATCGCTTATGGTGTCGGGCAGGGACTGCGGAGGAAGGTAGGGAAGGGGAGAAGAAGATAGAAACCCTGGATATGGAATCCTGGACATTCTGCACATTTGGTTTAGATTCAGATTCCCAAGACACCAGACATCTGAGCCTCTCCGACCCGATGTAAGCACCTCGGCTTGACTCTGCTCCCCCTCACGGGCCCCTCGGCCCGTTCCACTCCACAGACGCCTGGTCGTGTGAGCCCTCCGGGACCTCCCTGCAGCCCACGGACCCTTCATAGACTCAGTTTTATGGAAACAAAACAAAACAAAACAAAAAATTGAAAGGAAGGCAGGCTCTTCCCTCCATACTTGTTGTATTAGTTTTATTCTCATTTCTCTTGGATTATAGGCATGGGAATGGACTAAAAATGTTTGGGCTATTTTATATTTTATCTCTGGTAAAAAGCTTATATCCAATACATATTAAGAACTCTCACACATCTACTATCAAAAGATAATTAATCTAGTTTTTGAAAAATGGGCATAAGACTTAAAAAATACTTTTAAAAAGTAGACACAAATAGGCCCTGGCCAGGTGGCACAGTGTGTAAAGCATCATCATGCCAATGTGGTGGGTTTGATCCCTGGTCAGGGCGCATGTGAGAAGCAACCAATGACTGTACAGCTAAGTGAAAGAACAAGTTAATGTTCTGTCCCTCCCCCTTCTTCTTTCCCTCTTTATCTCTCTCTCAAGTCAGTGGTGGAAAAGTAGCCAATAGCATATGAAAATGTGCTCACCATTATTCGTCATCCTAAAATCAGGAGATAATACTTCATACCCATTAGAATGATTAAGTGGATTCATAATACCAAATGATGGTGAAGATGTAGCAACTGGAACTTTTTTTTTTTTTTTTTTGTGGTAACAGAGAGAGTCAGAGAGAGGGACAGATAGGGACAGACAGGGAGGGAGAGAGATGAGAACCATCAATTCTTTGTTGCGGCTCCTTAGTTGTTCATTGATTGCTTTCTCATATGTGCCTTGACCTGGGGGCTACAGCAGACTGAGTGACCCCTTGCTCGAGCCAGTGACCTTGGGCTCAAGCTGGTGAGCTTTTGCTCAAACCAGATGAGCCCACGCTCAAGCTGGTGACCTCGGGGTCTCAAACCTGGGTCCTCTGTGTCCCAGTCTGACGCTCTATCCACTGCACCACTGCCTAGTCAGGCTCAACTGGAACTTTCATACATGCTTATTGGGAATGTAAAATTCCTATTGGGAATGTTTAACATACACCTACCCTAAGACTCTTCAATTGCTCTCCTAAGTAACTGTCAAAGGAAATGAAAATCTGTGTCCACAGAAGGACTTGTATAAGAACTTATTCACATCAGCCTTATTCATAATAGCCAAACACTGGAAACAACCCCAGAGTCCATCAGCCAGAGAACCGATAAACAAATTGTGACAATATATCCATCCAGTGGATAACGGTAGTAAGGAATGAACTACTGACACACACAACATAGGTGAATGTTAAATACAGTGTGTTGAACACAAAAGCCAGACAGAAAAGAATACGTGCTGTGGTTCCATTTGCAATCCCAGACTAGGCTAGACTGCGTTTGTGGTGACGGAAATCAGAAACCAGCACCTGGCTGGGAGGGTGGGGCCGGGCTGACTGGAAGGGACACCAGTGGACTTCCACCCTTAGAGGGGTGGAAAGGTTTACATTTTGTTGGTGGTGATGGCTACACGGGTGTATAAAATTGTCAAAACTCATGGAATTAATGCTTAGAATACAGAGTGGGGTAAAAATAGGTTTACAGTTGTAAGGACGCGAAGCAGAATGTAGTCTTGTGTTATTGTTTATCAATGATTGTATTATTTTTCATACAAACAACTGTAGACCTTCTTTAGCCCCACCTTGTATGCACATTTTATTGTATATAAGTTATACTTTAAATCTTTAAATACAAAAAGGAAAACATTTATAAGCCTAGTCTATATGGGCCTATTCCTCCTATAAATTATACGTTATAAGTCATTAATTTCTCTGCTCAGCTTAACTCCTTTCTCTAGCTAGAGAATGAAGTGCTTTTCAAATATGGTTACAACAAAAACCTGTTTTGCCTGCGCCCCTGATCCCCAAGGCCTCCCACAATGAGTATATATAGTAGGTTTTCCTGCTGAGCCCAGGGGCTCCCCTAGTCGGCCAGGAAGCGGTGGGGGCAGAAGGAGGGGAGACAGGCAATGAAGGTGGTGTTTCTCCAGTTCCCCCATCTCGGCGTCAAACCGCAGCTGCACTTTCAGTGAGGAAGGGCCGTACTGTTAGACAAAGAGTGGAGTCCTGTGTCCCAGACAGCAACCCCCCACTCCTACTGCCTGCCTTTCCCCTCCCAGCCTGTATGGCCCAGCCAGCACATATAGGGGATAAGAGTGACACCTCCCAGCTGCCTGCAGCTGGTCATCTCCTTCCCTTTGTCCCCAACATCCCTGCAGCAGCAGCTCTTGGTACCCAGGAATGTTATGCTGTGTGTTCGCTGCAACGAAGCCCCGAGTGTTGAAAATCCCTGAGCTGGGGCTCTGGGTATGTGCTTAGGCTGCTGGGGCCATATCGTGGCAGTTTGGCCTGGGGTGAGGCTTTTGCTTTCTCTTCTTGGAAAAGAGGATGGTGGTCCCTGTGCCATTGCCCTCACAGGCTGCTGTGGGGGTAACCAGAGATTGGGGACCTAAAAACCACATTAGAAAAGTTATTATCTGACTCATATGTCAGGTGGCATTATTACCCAGCTCAGTGCCTCCCAGTCTCCGTGCCGTGATGAGTGTGGTATTTGTCAAGGACGGGGAGGATTCAGACTCTCTGCAGTCACACTGAGAGTGGGTGAGGGGAAGCCACGTGAGAGAAGGCGGGAAAGATTAACGAATTAGCAGCTTCCTATTAAGACCGAGTTTCATTACGTGCTTCAGTCTTTATTAGAATCCTTAGCGCCTTTCACTAGAGTATAATCTGCTTGGATGTCTGTAGATAAACTGCATGTCTGCCCCTGGTTTAGTCACCGTTCCAGGCATTGGCTTTGTGATACAGGGAGAGGACCTGCACAGCAGGGCACGGAAACCAGGCGGAGACCTGGAGTTTGATGCACACCAGCTCTCCCTCGGGCCCTTGACCGGCTTCTCAACCTTCAGTTTATGTTTCTTGAAAAGACTTAAATTCAGAGGACCTCTCCAATGAGGGGGTTTTGGGGGGGAACAGTTGTGGTATAGTGGACAGAGTCTCTGCAGTCTGTAAAAGACCTGAGCTTTGGCCTCAGCTCACCCCCTCCCGAGTAGGAGGACTCTGAGCAAAGCATCCATCTGTCTGAGAGAGCCACAGCCTCCTCTGACCTGGAGGCCGCCACCGGCCTGCCTCTCGGGGCATATGGTAGGAGAATGGGGCGGAGTATGGAGTATGCAAAAAACTTATAAACCATAAGTTATCATGTAAACGTCCCATGCTAGTCTACTGCTGTTGTCAGAGACACTGGAACACACACAGATCACGTGCAAAGGCACGCACACGTGCGTGTGTGGCCGTGTTGCTTCAGTGCAGTGTGAGAGTCAAGGAGACGCAAGGCAGAGGCTGATCTGGGGTCGGCTTAGCGAACGAGGCCTGGGGTCTGCGAGCCGAGCCGCCTGCCGTGGAGCGGCGAGCCCGGACTGATGCTGTCCCCTCACAGGTGACAGCCGAGCTAGACGCCTGGAACGAGGACTTGCTCCGGCAGATGAACGACTTCAACACGGAGGACCTGACGCTGGCAGAGCAGCGGCTGCAGCGCCACACGGAGCGGAAGCTCGCCATGAACAACATGACCTTCGAGGTCATCCAGCAGGGCCAGGACCTGCACCAGTACATCATGGAGGTCCAGGCCTCAGGTAGGCCACCTGTCCCGTCCCTGTCCCCTGGTGGGGAGGTGAGGGAAACAAGAACGCCAGCGTGACTCCAGCAAGCGCTGCCATTCATTTTATCCCTGTAGCTATAAGGAATAGATTTTCCCCCATTTTAAAGAAAAGGAAACTGCAGGCGGAGGCCTGAAGTAACTTGTGTGAGGCAGGCCAGTGAGGCTGTGGGAAGGAGGGGAACGGGGCCGGGCTCTCCTGGTACTGCAGAGAGGATGGGAAAACCAGTGGTGGAAATTAGCACAGATTCGAAAATATAAATGAATAAATAAATAACTAACTGTGGCCTAGAAAAGCAAACCAGGTAGGCTCCCAAAGCAGTCAGCCATCTGTGTGTATGTTCAGCTTTGTAGACATCCGCTATTTCACTCCTCCCACCCACACCCACTCCCTGTCCTCCACCCCCATGGCTGCTCTTGTCTCCAGTCCTTGCCTCTCAGAGTCCTGGTTTTTGTCACTGGTCTGTGTGTGAGCATAAAAAGTGCTGATAAAAAGAAAATATGGCAGGGTCCTATAATTTTGTAACTTCTAAAACAGCCATGGTTGAGTTACCCAGATTTCACTTTTTTTCCTGCTCAGGATTTAGTCACTGTTTATCCTACAAATGCACGAAACCTTAGTGTTACTCCTCCAAATCGGTCTTTGTTGTTAAAACTGGAGGGAGCCGTCCCAGTCCCTGGTCCACCCAGCCCAGAAAAGGAAACCACTCATGTGAGCACATACCATTGGCGTGCTAGACCCAGGCGACACCCATCGCCCTCCTCCCCCTCCGCCCCCTCCCCCCTGTTGACTCAGTTACCGCACTCCCCAGGGAGGCAGGCATGAGCTCAGGCCACCGACTCTGTTTTAAGAAGGTCCATGTCCTTGTTCATCATGAAGGGTATTTAGAATCATAATTGTTAGGTGGACCTTGGCCATCAAACTTAACTTCAGGGTACTGTGTTCCCTTTTAATGACTTGAAAGGGATACCAACATTCAAAGGAACTTCACTTCTAATCAGAGGAGAGACAACCTAATAGAATAAATTCTATTCACTTTGGTCCGCATAATCTTTCCTCGAATTTTCATTTGCGTTGTGAACAGGTCTGTTTATATGTACACAGACTATGCCCCATACAGCCCCAGGAAGGGCCATTCACATTATAGTCTGTCTAGTGTCTCTTTTATGACAATGCCCAAGCCCCACGCCTGAGATACTCTGATTTAACAAACTCCAAATGGGTCTTGGGTGTCAGCGAAGCTCCTGGTGAGTCCCTGGTGCAGAAGGGCTGGGACCGCTGCTGCTCATCACAGTGGTTAAGTCAGAGCCGCTGGTGTCTGTGAAAGAATGCCCCAGGACAGTGGCTCCCCAATGTGGTTCCCAGATCAGCAGCATCAACATCACCCGAGGAGTTGTTAGAAATGCCACTTTAAGGGTGCATCCCTAGAACCTAGGACATCAGCATCTCTTGGGGTTAGCCCAACAATCCGTGTTTCAAAACCCTCCAGATAATTCTGATGTACCACTGCTGATCTAGGACCTTGCTACTCAGTGTGGGCCCTTGACCAACACCCCGGGCCTCCCTGAACACTAGTCAGAAATGCAGAGTTCCAGGCACTGTCCCGACTTAGGAATCTGAATCTGCATGCGAATCATGTGCACATTAAAGTTTGAGGAGCAGAACACTAGGGAATGGGGGGAAGCTGTGAGCCTCTCTCCGTGATTGAGAACCTGCCTGGACTCGGGGCCTCACTTCTATGGTTTGCCCTCATGATGCTCACAGCAGCGGGCGATCCAGCTAAGCCTAGGAAGCACGAGAGCATGCAGACACATTCCTTAGAGAGAGAGCATGCAGACACGTTCCTTAGAGAGAGAGCATGCAGACACGTTCCTTAGAGAGAGAGCATGCAGACACGTTCCTTAGAGAGAGAGCATGCAGACACGTTCCTTAGAGAGAGAGCATGCAGACACGTTCCTTAGAGAGAGAGCATGCGGACACGTTCCTTAGAGAGCATGCGGACACGTTCCTTAGAGAGAGAGCATGCGGACACGTTCCTTAGAGAGAGAGCATGCGGACACGTTCCTTAGAGAGAGAGCATGCGGACACGTTCCTTAGAGAGAGAGCATGCGGACACGTTCCTTAGAGAGAGAGCATGCGGACACGTTCCTTAGAGAGAGAGCATGCGGACACGTTCCTTAGAGAGAGAGCATGCAGACACGTTCCTTAGAGAGAGAGCATGCAGACACGTTCCTTAGAGAGAGAGCATGCAGACACGTTCCTTAGAGAAAGGCTGCCATGGGAAGCCCTCCAGGGTGTTTAGCCTTCATCCTTCAATACTGATATATCTGCCAGGCATGGAGGTTGTCTGCCTGAAAACCTGCGGCACTTAGGACCAGGGTTCTGGCATGACCTGGGGGAAGCCCACCTCTGTTTCAAGAGTTAGGTATCCATGGTAACAGGAAGACCGCTGGGAGCTGGCAGCCCCTGAAGATTGCTTAAGCCTGGGGAACAGTTTTGCTTGGCGGCCACCTTAACCATGAGGGCTGAGTGGGTGGAAGCACCCCAGGCAGATGGGCTGCCCACCCCCACAGAATGCTGTTCTAGAAATGAGCTTGGTCAAAGAGGCTAGATTGGCCTCTTCAGCCCTCTCTGTGGCACCGGCTGTTCCCCTGCTCACGCCACACCGAGTGTTCAGTCAGGCAGAGTCCACGAAGTTTCAGAGGGGAGAGTCCAGGGGTTTCGGGGATGCTCACTCTGCTGCTGAGTGCCTGGTTCCACCCTGGAGGCACCTGTCTCGTCTCTGGCCTGGAGAAGGAGGCCACAGGCATGTGGGAGCTGGAAGCAGAGGTGGAGTTTGGGGCGCCCAGCTGGAATTTGCGCCCTGGTGGCTGAAGAATGCAGGACTTCAGAGACATGGGACTGTGGCAGTGAATGGCTTGGGCATTTATGATGGAGGTCTAATGAACTATATTGAACTAAAGGTAAAATAAACTGTTCTGTTGTGTTAGAAAAAGGACAATAAGCAAAATTAAGAATTTGGTATTTAGCTCTTCATGTTAAATTAATTAAGGGTTTATACTATGGTTTTGGTTTGTTTTTGTTTTTGTTTTGTTTTGTTTTTGCAGTAAATGGAAGTAGAGGATATCCATACACTTATTTTCGGATGTGAAGTTTGTAATGTTGAGCCAGGTTCTACTAAATTCCTCTGGTGCCAATAATTCTAACCAAAGCAAAAACCTTAGCTTAAATCACCATCAGCCTTAGGAATAGAAGGCAAAACAGGACCAACTCACTTGCTCATAGTTCTTTCCACACTGTGGCGGCCTCTAGTTGAGCCTCAAGATGGGAGGTGTTTGCTGGTAAGAGTCGAGTTGGAGAAAACGTGCCAGCTGAATTCAAGGTTCAGTTCCTCCATCACAAGTGGGAAGTGCCTTTTCTTTCTCTTGAGACCTACTTTCTTCCTCTGTCTAGTATGGCAGGTGGACCTTGATCCCGCAAGTCCCCTCCAGTTCCTCTTTTCCATGGTTCAGCCCTGCCACCTCCATTCATTCTGCCCGGGATCCTCTCTAGTTCAGTCCGACCATAAGACTGTTACACTTGACCTTAGGAGTAAGGCGGGAGCCATCTATCCTATGGGTGTGTTCCTTTGTGATTTAATCAAAGCTTCAACTTCTCTCTTTATGCAAGGCTTGGAAGTGAAAACATCTTCGGAGTCTGTGACACTGATGCTTAAAATTTACTATGCCTGGGAAGAGTCTGACCATAGTATTTGAAAATACTGTGAATTTGAAAAATTTTAAACAAAATCAAGTTTTGGGGGGGATCATTCTTCCCCTTGAGCATAGAGGTTAAGAGGACAGTGAGGAGAGGAAGGCTGCTTGGCGTGGCACCCCACCACACCTCTCACTCCCTGCGTGTCCTCGAGCACGCGACCAGTCTCTGGGCCTCGCCTCCTGCTGCACCCAGCAGGATAAGGCACGAGCATGGGAGGGTCCCGGAGAGCCTGACGATGAGTCCCTGTCACACGAGGTCTCTAGCACCTAGTGCATGGGGTTGGGGTTTCTTGTAGTTTCTTCAGCAGCGTGAGGGCAGGACTCTCTCCTCCCTCTCTTTAGATTCCCAGCACCTAGCTCATAGCAAGTTCTCAACAATAATATTTGCTAAATCATCACGATTGAACCTCAGTGCGGGTGCAACAGATGTAGGTAAAAATAATGGGCCACAGATAGTTTTATGTCAGAAAAGAAAGGAAAGACCTGTGTTTCTCCGAAAGGGAAGCTGCACTGGGGTTGACGGGAATGTGGATCGGGTGGGGGCTGGGAGGAGGGCAGAGGAGGACCTGGTGTACAGCAGCGGCTCTCAGGGCCTGGCTGCATAGGGGGAAATACGTGGGGAACTGCTCTAAAGCCCCACGGTCTGGGCCCCACCCCTCAGGGATTCTTACTTACTTGGTCTGGAGTGGGTCCAGATTTTTTTTAAACTTCCCGGGTGATGTCAGTGTAGAGCCAAGGTTGAGAATACTGATCTAAAAACCTGATTCAAGGACCGTGTAATGGCTGAACTGGGAGTTATACTGAGGCAGCGATGCAGGAAGAGGAGTGGGGGAGGGAGGAAAAAGAGAAATGAAGATGTTCTCTATCTGAGGCAGGTACGTATTTAAGGAACACAGTCAAAAACCACGTTACAGCCTGACTGGTGGTAGCACAGTGGACAGAGCATTGACCTGAGATGCTGAGGTCCCAGGTCTGAAACCCTGAGGTCACTGGCTTGAATGCCAACTCATCCAGCTTGAGTACGGGCTCACCAGCTTGAGCATGGGGTCACTGGCTTGGTTGGAGCCCCCCAGTCAAGGCACATATGAGAAGCAATCAATGAACAGCTAAAGGGATGCAACTATGAGTTGATGCTTCTCATCCCTGTCTGTCTGTCTCTGTCTCTCTTGCTAAAAAATAAAAAACAAACAAAAAACATTATAAGTATAGGCAATATAACTAGAAATACTAACTCTTACCTTAGACCATAGTCACCTCAACTTGAGGAAATTAAAGTGGTTTCCCTGACCTGGCAGCCAAGGAAAGCAAAGTAAGATACTGTTATTAGCTGTGGCCTTGAGCCCCAAATACATACAATGCTGAGCTACTGGTAACTGAGTGGAGCAGAAGGGATATCTCTGTCCCTGGATTGTTGGCCATTGTACCATCTTAGCCAGTGGTTCCCAATCTTGTTTATATGTTGGAATCACCCTGGGAGCTTAAAGACTTCCTAATGCCGGGGACCCACCCCCAGAGACTCGGGTGTTCTGGTCTGGAATGCAGCCAGGACATGATGATTTTTTTAAAGTTCTCCAGATAAATCTAATGTGAGCCAAGGTTGAGAGCACTAGTCTTATAGCATCCAAACCACCATATATCTAATGATCTACATTGAGCAAGTATATAAACACCTGACCATAAGATTTTATATTTACATTTTATATAAGCCATTCAATAGTCCCATCATTAATCAATAGTGAATATGATATAATTTCCCCAAGGGAAAGGAAAAAGTGGGAAAATGGGTATTTTTTTAGCCAACTAAATGCCAGGCACTGTATATATTTTATCTCTCAGCCTTCATGACACCCTCAAAAGTCTTTCTTGGAATCCCCATTTTACTCAGGCTAAGCGAGGATACAGAGCCCAGAGACTCACCGTTAATGGTCATAGACCATGGATTCAAAGTTACATCTGCCTGTCCCCAAAGATTTCAGATGTTTTCCACCACAGCACATGACCCGAGCTCCTCCCTAAAGAGGCCCCTGTGTTCCCTGAACAGGGATTTATCGGGTGTTATGAGTCAAGCACTGTGCTAGGTCATGAAGATGCAGAGAGGTATAAGACAGACACGGACGTAGCATCCATGTCCATGCATTCCTGCGAGGACACGGACAAGTTAACAGGGAACCAGCCTCGATGGGAGTGTTCTGATGGAGGGATGGGTCCAGGACATTGTGGGAGCTCATCAGGAACTTCAGTACCGCCTTTTCTAAGGAGACTGACAAACTCTTTTATTACAAATAGACTTCACTGCTTGAAGCAAAGAACATTCTTTTGCATTTCTGAGAGCCCCTAAGGATGATAGTTAAGCCTATGATTAGATTGAGAGGAGTAATGTCAACATAAGAAAACTCTATTTGCTGTTGATTGATGGATATGTACCAATTGATGGGCTTTCTCTGGGACTCATGTCACTCATCTTGGTGTGTTGGAGGCTGTGGAAGAGAGGAGTGAGTTTCTGTTCTAGGTGCAGCTGGAGTAAGTCTTCCCATTTTCCCCATCCTCCACCTATAAGATGATGAGCTGTTGTGGAGTGTGGAGATGTCCTAGGCATCATCTTCACCCATTGTGTTTCCTGTGTTCACCTTTCATAAAGCATCCTCAAGCAAGGTAGATGAAAATGAAGGGCTTAAGTCTCAGGGCAGGCTGCGAGCCTCTTCTGGATGATGTCCTAAGCAGTTGCATGGCCCCTTTGATAAGCACCTGTGGCAGGGGTGAGCCATCGGCTCCCATAGAAAGACACTTCGGCTGACCCCAGCATGCTAAATACCAGAGATGTATGCAGAGTGAAAATACATAGTAATGAGCGGGGTAGGGGTGTTGGGGGGTGGCTGGAAGCAGGAAAGAGCATTACTTCTGCAGATGGATTTTAATTAGATCTTTAGAGAGTAAACATGGGGGTCAAAGGTTATCTCACTTTGCGGAGCGCTGCAGCAGTCGAAATTTTTGTATTCTTACTTTTTTATTTCAATCAAGGAAATGCTGTACCTCATCCTCTCGGTAATTGAAAATAGTAAGTGGAGGGAGTCGGCTGCCAAAAGAACAAGCCGTTCTCTTCTCTGTCTCCCACAGATATTTCAGGAGCTGGGACTTGGAGTTATGAAACTGAGAGAAAAAAATAAACATGAAAAGATACTGAAATTTATTACCATGTGACACCAAAAATATTTTTCCCACTGTCCCATATTGTCCTTATATAAAACACTATTTTTGCCTCTATAGAAATGACTGTCCTTTAGCGTGTTCAGATGTGGCCCACACTCCCCCAGCTGTATTCTGCAGGTGTGTTGGTGGGGGCAGTGATGAATTTCTGATGGCGTGAGTCAGAGCAATGGGGAAGTCTCCCACAGAGGATTTATTTTGTAGGTGGCCATTCATTGAGATGGGTAACAAGACAGTGCCTTGGGCAGGAGCTCCTGAGACAGGGTCTTTTGGGCTTTGTTCTGTTTCCCCTTCTGACCCAGAGGCTGGCTTGTGAATAGTCAGTGTATTAGCAAATCCCCCATGAGGGAAGAGCGGGTGCTGTCTCATCTGGGAGTGGACTTCAGGAGAGCCCCCTCTCTCTAACTTCAGTTGATACTAAGGAGCTGATCATCTATGGGAAAGTTAGACCCACACACAGGATCAGTTTAATCCAAAAGCAATGGCATGTTTGAGCATCCCAGAAAAAGCCGATTAGGACAATCTATCCGGTTTCATAGAGGAATATGTAGAATTTAGGAGGGTGCTGATAATGGCTATTTCTAAATCCCAGCTTTCCTGTGCATACTGAATGACATGCAGTCTTGACAGCACTACCTGGTTTTGAATTGTTTGTTTTTTTAAATCAGGAATTGAGTTAATCTGTGAGAAAGACATTGACCTGGCGGCCCAGGTGCAAGAGCTACTGGAGTTTCTCCATGAGAAGCAGCATGAGTTGGAGCTCAACGCAGACCAGACGCACAAGCGGCTCGAGCAGTGCCTCCAGCTGCGGCACCTGCAGGCCGAGGTCAAACAGGTGAGCCTGGCTCTGCCACCTTCCGCCCGGGCTTCCCGCCCGGGCTTCCCGCCTGGGCTTCCCGCCTGGGCTTCCCACCGGGGCCGGGCCCGCTCCCGGTATGGGGTAAGGCGCACAGAGCCCCACGTGTAACAGACCTAGACGATAGGTAAGTTAAGGAATGGTGGTATTAGTTTCTGAAAGCTACGCAGCCGTCTTTTGTATCTAACAGAGCTAATGGCCCAATGTCTCAAACAACGAGTGCATAATTGCTCTTTTGTAACAGTCTAAGGAGAGCATTCCAAGTTGTCCTCAGTCACTGAAGTGTTTTCTCTTCCTCTCTATCCTCAATCTCAGCATACTGTTCATGGGAAATACAGGTCCTGTATCAATAAATACATTGAGCCTTTGGAGCTAGGCTGATTGATTTGGGGCAAATGTGTGCCTGGTCCGGTACCTGACACATAGTAAGTGGTGCCGTTGCGATCATTCTTTTTAATGTTATGTGTGGTTTTGATAGTTTTTTTTTTTACTATATTAAGTCAATTTATAGAGGAAAAGAAGTCTTATCTATATGAGACATTATACTAGCCATTTTTCTTAGGACATACCCAGATTTCTAGGAATCTCTAGGGACATACAATAACCAAAGGCCCATTTAAAAAATAGTGCATTTCTTTTTCTTATATGCAGTGACTGCTAAAGCCTTCAGATATTAAGTCTATTACTTTACCCCAGGGGGAAATAACATATTTGATTTAATTATTGCTTGGTCCCTTATAGTCAAAGTATTCCTTGCTAATGCCTATGTCTTAGTTATTACATTGTTACTTATGATAATGGGCAAAAGTATCTTCTCTGCTCCCCTTCTCCTCCAGTCCTGTTCAGCCAGAGCCCAGACATGCTGGGCTAAAGGTTCACCCCTGAGCCCCCAGCAAGACCAGGTCACAGCGCTGCCATCCGAGTGGCTTTCTGTTTAGTTGCCCTGGGATCGCACGTGAACCTCTGGAGAGAAGTACTATTCACGGGACATGGCGGCAGTCCTGGCAGCCGGAGCGGTGATGCGTATACACATCTGAAACCTTCGGCAGGAATGATAGTGCTTCCTTTTCGTACGAAACGGACTTTCGCATCTGTGCTCTCATTTTAGGAGAAGGAGCCGTGAGGGAGAGGGTGCAGCTTCACTTTACAGATGCGGAGACTGTGCTGCCTTAGGGGTCGTGCTGCCAGCACCTCTTGACTAACTCAAGCTGAAAGTTGCATCCAGGATCCCTACACCCAAGGTCCTAAGATTGGCCATGGCGAGACCCCACCCCACCCCCACCCCTGGGTTTCAGGAGAAACAGAAGGGAGCCCCCCAGCAGCACGCAGGCTGGGGCTTTCTGGGCCTCTGCTGCATTACCTCTGAATAGAAGGGCAGGCGTGGTGACACCTGGCAGCGAGGATGGCACCTGCCTGACCAGTCAGCCGGCTTCACAGGTCACGGGAGTTCTCTGCTCTTCGTGCTCAGTTATTTCTGTCAGTGGATGGTGGCAGGGATGGCCATCTAACCAAACAGATAACATGGAAATTACATATACTTTTGCTTTTGTTCCTGGTTTTAAATTTTATTTATTTTTTACTCCAACATTAATAGTCAAGCCAACACTCTAATTATGGGTTGTTGTTGTTGTTGTTGTTTTTGAGTGATGTGAAAGTGGAAATGAATGTCCATCTCCAAGTATCCATTCTGCATAGAATGGGGAGCCGGGATGATGATGCATAGTTTGCCAAATGGGAAAGTAGAACATCTAAGGATGATTCAGGTTTGACTAATGTCTGTATACATTTCCATTCAGTATTTTATTAATTGGAGAACAAAAAAGGAATTCTTATATGGGGATGAGAGAACCCCTCTGCCCACCATGCTGAGAGGCTCACGGTGGGCTTGTAGGTCACATGGTATGGACTGCTCGCGTCAGACTTTGGGAAAACCATGAAGACCTTTGCAAGGGACAGCGGCCCTTGGAGATGACAAGCTGCTGCAGTTGTGTTAAGCCACCATGCCTCATTAGACAGACTTGTTTCCTTGTCCATGTGAAGCTCTCTCTTTAGAGAGTTATCTGGTTCAGTTTCATAGAAGGCATTTGTGTTTGATGGAAGTTGGTGGAGCAGGAAGTATTGATTTGGAAACTGTTGACACTTGGAAACAGGGAGTAAATTCAGATGTCAGTATTGATCAGTGGAGCTAAATGTAGACTCTAGCTGAGAGCTTCTCTTTTGAATATACTCTCAAAAAGAAAAGAATAAAATAAAATGGAAATTTAATTGAAATGCCATTAATAGGGATAGAAAGGGAGAGGATAGCAGTGTTATTGTCTAGCTCTGTTGTGAGAGCTCTCATAGATCAGAGGTTTAGATTTAACCATTATAAGCTCAAATACTGTTACATCGCAGTTATAGGAAACTGAAGCTTTGAGGAGTGATGATGCCACAGACATTAGACTGAAAATAATTTTCAAGTATTTATGACAAAAAAATTTGATTAATGCAACTGATATTTTTTTTCTGAGGAATTACTTAAGACTTTGTATCTAAGATAAATAGCCCAAATAACTCCAGGAAAAAAAAATGCTGAGTCTTGAAGGGAAGCCAGTCTCTTGATTCTAGTCCATGGTTCTGGGCCTTAGACCACCAGATGTGCCTTTTCTTCTAGACAAATAATTTAGATTACTCTCCAGACCTCACAGAACGCTCGGATTGCTTTCCAGGAAGATGCTGCCCTGGTAAGACTGACCCCACATTTATTAGGTAATTCAGGAATATTTGAAAAACCTACTCATGGGCATAAAACAAAATGAATTTCCATATGTATTCCTGCAGAGTATTGCATTTAGCAGAAAATAGGCCAAAATGGATTTATAAGATTTGGGGGCTCTAAGCTATAGGGAAAGAAATCATATGTATTTGTCTACTAAAGACATTGACTTAAATTAGCCCTGTGGACCAAATACTGGTCAAAATTTCCTATGATCAAGGTGGACATTCAAAACAAAGGAGAAAGTATTATTCTGTCCTCATATTCCTGTCAAGAATATTGTGTTCAGTTGGGTTTGCTGTACATAAAACTTAGAAAGGAGTTGGGGTAGATCCAAAAAATAGGCAACCAAAGGGACAGGTGCTACCCATTTGTGTCAAAATAGAGAGAATGCAGAAGAGACATGGTCACAGTTGATGGAACCATGATGAGTGAACCTACACAGTCTCGTAAGTCATGTATTTTTAGAACTAAGAAACAGGAAAAAAATGAGAGGCCCCAGTTACCATCTGAGGGGCTGAAGATTTTTCCTGAGGCTGGAATTTCAGAAATGGCTGTGCCTTGTGATGTCATCTGCAATAGCAGACCTTAGTAGAGTCAGTGGCTTTGCATACAACCTCATAGATTTATGGTTGGTATGACCCGGAAAACACAGCCATACACAAGCAACTTCCTCAGCCTACGTGGACACAGGGTCCAGCCTGCCCAGCTTAGATGGCCTCATCACTGTGGACATGCACATCCGGTTATAAATGCAGTCTTCTCCTGACCCAGGGTTTTCTGAGCTGCCTGGGCCTGAGGAAGCAATAGATCTCTTGTTTTTCGTTCGTTCCCCTTCTCATCTCTGCCTGAGCTGAATTCATAGCCTCACTTCAAGTCCCCACGTCACAGTCCTCTTTCAGTCCCTCATTTCTAAAAGCTGAGTGTCTCTGGTATCCTAAGATTATAAGGGCAGTCTCTGAATTTTGAAAGAAGTATGGAATGTCAGGACTCAAAGTGACCTTCAAAGATCATCTAATAGGTCAACTGTTGCCTCAATAATCGTTCAACATAAAATGCACATTTGATGGATTATATTTTGTGGTTTGCAAAATACTTTTACGTTAATTTTTTTTCAGCTTTTCCCTATGACTTAGGCAAGTAAAGTGTTACCAATGTACAGAAAAGAAAACTGAGCCTTAGAGAGATGAAATGTTCCCAAAGTGACACAGCTCAATATTAATAGGACAAACATTGTCTCACTTTTTTTTTTTTTTTTTTTTTTCTGAAGCTGGAAATGGGGAGAGACAGTCAGACAGACTCCCGCATGCGCCCGACCGGGATCCACCTGGCACGCCCACCAGGGGCGAAGCTCTGCCCACCAGGGGGCGATGCTCTGCCCCTCCAGGGCGTGGCTCTGCCGCAACCAGAGCCACTCTAGCACCTGGGGCAGAGGCCAAGGAGCCATCCCCAGCGCCCGGGCCATCTTTGCTCCAATGGAGCCTTGGCTGCAGGAGGGGAAGAGAGAGACAGAGAGGAAGGAGGGGGGGGTAGAGAAGCAAATGGGCGCTTCTCCTATGTGCCCTGGCTGGGAATCGAACCCGGGTCCCCCGCACGCCAGGCTGACGCTCTACCGCTGAGCCAACCGGCCAGGGCTACACTTTTATTACAATATTTCCTTTACTACCTTGTACTCGTTTGGGTGCAGAAGAATAAATAACCAACCTTATGAACCAGGAGGACAAAGGTCAGCAGTAATAGAAAATTATACCAACAAGAGTTATTAATTTGAGTACAAAGAATGATAAAACAGCAAAGATCTCTACATAACATTGTGGACCCAGAATATGTCAGTAAGTGCTACCAAGACTGGGACAGAAGTGAATATTCTAGACTTTTTCTCAGTGCGAGAGGTGCAAGTGCAGAATCATAGCGTTACCTAGCTTTGCTCCAAAACTAAAAAGCATTGCCACCACCACCATCCGGCGATAGAGTTACAGTGCGGTCCGTCAACCATGGTACAGAAAGTGAAGTACTGTTCTCCCTGCTTCACAGATGAGAAAACAGTCTCCAGGGGGTTAAGTGGTTTTGCCACGTAGTGACAAAGCCAGGTGTTCTGACTTCAGATTGTGTGCTCTTTGCGCACTATCCCTGCTCTGCCTCTACGACTAGCTCAATTGTGGGCTCAGTCCCGCCCCCAAACCCGAGGCGTGGATATAAACTTCCATGCATCTTTTATCTTCCTCAAATGAAACCTCCCACTTTAAAGGCCTTTATAAACAGCATTTGGGAAATAAACATGAACAAGGATGTCAAGGATATGGCTTGATTTAATGAAACCTGTAATATTTCTAAATGGAAAAGCTGGTGAGTGGGGATCCCCCAACCATTGCTATAACTGATGTTTCCGTTGGCTGAAACTAAAACTAGAGAGGAAAACATTCCAGCAAGGCCCAGGAGGCCCAGAGGGAGTCCAGGTGCCCCTAAGGCATTGATTTGTGATGTACGTGGAGAAAATGTTTCTTTGACACACACAAATGAATCTGGAGCCAAGCAGAATGCAAGGAATCACGGCAGAAGGACTTACATAGTTCAAAATTATACACTGTGAGCTCCATTTTGCAAAGAGATGAGGCATTTGGGGCATGCAGTCCATGCATGCATGTACCCGATCTTACAGGCAGCTTTTGGAAATCATTAGCACCTCTAACCAGCCAGCCACAGTACACCAGCGGCATCAGTCATTCCACACATACACCCTGAACAGTTACTTCCTGCCGCTAACTGCTGTGCAGATTGGCAGCTTATCCGCAGTCTGCCTCACTGGCCATGAATTCCCACCTCCATCCAGGGAGCCCAGCTTCAGCAGGATTTCTGCCCCAGTGTTACCCATGCACAGCATGGCCTCAGTCATTTTCTGCCCAAGGGAGAAATTTGCAAAATGCCCTGGAGGGTTATGGCATAGGAGACCAGGCTCAGGATTTTTCTAATGGTTTAACATGGAGAAGTGAAGAGGAGAAAAGAAAACTGAAACAGATTGTGCTGACTTCTGTTTATGTCGAAGTGACAGATGCATGGTATTTACTGATCTTGAAATTGCAAAAGTATTTTTTTCTCTATTAAAACTCAGAGATTTCCGAATAAAGAAAATATCTGGCAATTTTCTGGTGACCAGATACAAGGTAGATTTTCAAGGCCTAATTCTTCCAATTTGATGATTTTTGCTAACTCTATGATCTGGATAATTGCCACATGTCCCTTTCACCAAGGACTGTCTAGACAGTGTCAGCTGTTTCTGCTTCTATTCTAATATTCCCTAACCGAGTGCTAATTAAGGTCACCTAGAAATTACTCAGCCTCGTCATAGCCTCTAAATAATTTAAATCTGTTATAACTTACTCTCCCTTTTTCTAATGACCGAGCATAATGATTATTCATGCTATTTGGCTTGTTTTCTTTCTCCTCCCTCCTTCCTCTGGGTTGCTTCCCTACCAGTGCTCAAGCCTGTCTACCTGTGGCTCTTTTGCAAGGCCTAGGAAGCTGAACCCACTGGTTAGGTGGGACTTGGGTGTTTGCCACACGTAATCACTCACCCTATCAAAAACATTACTGCATGCCCATCACATGCACGGTACTTTGCCTGACACTGTACATGATGGAAGTGGAACTGATGTAATTCTCTGCTCTTCTGGAAGTTTACATCCCAAGGGGGAAATGAAACGTAGGTGAAAATAACTGACCACAGGCAGGCTGTGGTGCGTGCCACAAAAGTGGTGCACACCGAAGGGTGTGGTTGTGCTAGATGGCAGGGACTGTTCCTAATGGGCAGGGTTAGGTCTGGGGGATTTCAGGAAGTTATCAAGCCTGACCAGGCGGTGGCGCAGTGGATAGAATGTCAGACTGGGACACGGAGGACCCAGGTTCGAAACCCCAAGGTCACCAGCTTGAGCGCAGGCTCAGCTGGTTTGAGCAAGGCTCACCAGCTTGAGCCCAGGTCGCTGGCTTGAGCAAGGGGTCACTTGGTCTGCTGTAGCCCCCCCAGTCAAGACACATATGAGAAAGCAATCAATGAGGAACTAGGGTGCCGTGGCGAGGAGTTGATGCTTCTCATCTCTCTCCCTTTCGGTTTGTCTGTCCCAATCTGTCCCTCTCTCTGTCTCTGTCACACACACACACAAAAAAAAGTTATTGATATTTAAAATGGGCCTTAAGAAAAAAAAAGGATACCAACAAAAGGAATTTATACAATTCTGTGTTCCAGAAGGAACTTCAGAAACATACGTACCATGCAGTCAGATAAAGTAATGTTTAAATCAAGTGGATGAGAAAACTGAAAATTGGAACAGAGGGATATTAAGGGTTGGAAAGAATGTATGAAGCTGGGAATAAGGTTGGTCTTTAAAATAAGTAACTATGGCACAGGGTGCCAGGTGAGATTAGGAAGATGACTGTCGTAAGGACCCAGCCCTGTCCCATCCTCTCTCCAGCTGTGGGTAGGAGATAGCCAGCTCTCTGACTGAAGGACCCGTCAGAGAAGGGGACAGCTCTGGGGGGAGCGGCAAAGGCCATTTACCTGTGTTCTTGCCCTGACTCCCTAGGTCCTGGGATGGATCCGCAACGGGGAGTCAATGCTCAACGCCAGCCTGGTCAACGCCAGCTCTCTGTCTGAAGCAGAGCAGCTGCAGCGGGAGCACGAGCAGTTCCAACTGGCCATCGAGGTAACGCCCAAATCTGGCTACATCGGCCTGCCTTTCCTTTCTGCTCTGTGGGTAAAGCAGGATGATTCCTCAGGACGTGAGTGTTCTTTGTGTAAGGAAGCCCTTACTCTTTCTAGCGAAAGGGTCCAGGTAGCCTCCCCACCGCCCAGGAATTGATGGGGAAGCAAACACAGGGTTCATCACCCAAGCGGGCTTGGTGTTAGAAGACAGGTGTTCACACCGCAAACGTGGATTTGCTTTCTTACTCATTGCTACCTTTAACCATCAAGGCCCCTGCCTGGCCCATTGAGATTTTTATTCATTGTGGGCTGTGCACCATATGAGAAATGTAAAGAAGATCACACAGACTTGAGGATAACCAAGTGCAATAGTCACTAGTACATTAGGATTCCATTTCTCAACATTTAGTGTACGCAGAAGGTGCAGATGGCACGGCCAGCAGACTGCACTGGACAGTTCGCGTCACTGAGAGCCGCTGCTCAATCTGCTGTTTGAGAAGCTATTTTAAAATAAAACTCCACTTACAATAACCTAATATAAATTTTATCTTGCTTTACATAATACCTTTAATTATCTTTTCTGCTGGATCACTATCCATCCCAAAGAGACTTGAGCCGATTACTTTAGAGTGGTGTAGGGAAAAGAGTAGAAGTGGGACACGTAAGTCATATAAAAATAAAACAAGTTTAGTACCTATGGGAAAAGAGATCAAGAGTGAAAACTTCAAAGGCATTCATGACTTGTGGTTCAGTTCACAACTCGACCCACTTCTGAGTATAAGAAATGCAAAGGTGTTATCATCTAAAAAATATTGCAAATGAGAATTTTCTGCAACAATGACAAAATTTTAACTGTCCATACCAATAAGTATATCTTTAATACAGTAATCCAAGTCATTGCTGGTTATTTTAAAACTAGTACTGATGGATTTCAAGCATTTAGTTTTCCTGAAATCATCTTGTATGTGTAAACATCGCAGGAGCAGAATGACATGTTTCAATAAGATTTCTGATATTGTCTTGGGAACCACTTCTAGTACTAGGATACTATCTGGGATTTTAAAATATACTATTATTAACCCACACAGTATGGGCAAGTAGTTAGTTCTAAGGAAGAACTAACCAGAGGAGAGAAGTTTTGTTATCAGCGGTCTCTGTTGCACTTTACTGCTGCGCCCACACAGGAGCATGTTAGGATCTAGTTGCTGTAAAGGAAAAATTAGGATTGGGGTTGCCATCAAGAATTGGGCACACAGTGGACAAGGCCATGGAGAGGTGGCAGTGAAGAGAACGAGGGTTTGTCAGTCAGACGAGAGGAGCGCCACGGAGCTGTGAGGAACGCTAGGCAGAGAGCAGACAGCTCCGGGCCACACCTCCTCCCTGTTTATCTCCAATGTGAAGGTTTACATGCCTGGCAAGTAATTAAATTTTCAATCCTTTAGTCAAATATTGGGAAAGTAAAACCTAGTATCGTGACACACTTGAACTTCTCAGTGAGCTAGTGGAAAATAGTGGGTAAGTGCATTTGCAATGCTATCAAAATGACTGAGTGTCACGTGACTTGCCTATGCAGCATGTATTAATTTGTGTTAGATGTTACTGCATCCTTCAAGAATAAAGGATGCTTAATACACATAGATGTCTCTTAATCGCCTGAGTGCAACTTGATCAGATATTCTTGGGATTGATGTTGAGATAGAGGCTCCTGTGGTTCCGAGAGGGCATGGCAGCGCAGCTAGGGTTTCTGGAAGGTCTTGGCAGGGCAGCATAGGCAGGGGCTGCAGCATGGCTACAACAGTGAAGAGAACAGTCAGAATTTCACCACACGGTCCTTCTCCAGAAGGGTTGTGCATCTCTCTAAATGTGCCAGTTGATGCCAGGTCTTGCACTGGGAGAAAATATGCCAGGCGTGATTTAAGCAACTTGAAAGCAGATCTAACTGGTCTGGTTTGACTTCACTCTTTCTGATGGTGTTGCCAAAGGCCTTTACAATGATTGTTGATAGGGAACGTAATTTGACCTCTTGGGCCCAAAGAAAGAACCCTGGGTTCCAGAAAGGAAAATGAAATAGCTATAGGGAGGATGATCATATAATTTATTGCTAAAATAGAGACAATTTTAAGAGTAAAGGAGGGAATTTTTAATAATTATGCCAGAAAATAGGCTTATAGATCTATCATGGGCAAACCAGGATTTGCTCACCATAGCTTGGGTGGTCTCATCAGTTTGAAGGTTTTGATCTCACGGAAGGTCAGAATTTTTACCTGAGGTAGCCTTGGTTTCAGGAAGACTCCCCAGAGCCATTCATAATGGCGAGTAGTTTACAGCACCCAGAAGCATAGCCTTATCAGAAAATCCAGGTTTTCATCTGTTAGTCTCCAACGTGTTGTGACTGATGTGTCTTGAAGAACTGTGAACATCATAGAGACAAGCTCAATTTCAAACTCCATTTTTATTTGAAATCCTCTTATGCATTTAAGCTTAAGCATATGGCAGAAATTGTTAAATAACAGCTATCCAGTCGCTATAACTGGACAGTAAATTCAATTGATTTGGTTTAATTTTCTTTCATGTTCTACTAAGTATTGACATCTTTGGTAATCCATGTCTTAAAGATATGTATAGTACTCGATAGGATTAGATAAAGAGTAGGAATAAATTCAAAATAATCACTCAACCCTAGAAATACCAAGATTATGTCATATGTTGTATGCATAAGAGTTTATTATTTTGGAAATTACAGGAGGAAGGAGTTCCCAGGACTATTAGATGATAGTGATTTTTAGGATAAAGAAGAGGATTTCTTACATAGCATAAATTATAGGAAAATGAAAGTTACTCCTCCACTGTCAGAGAAAAAGACATACCTTATTTTTCACTCTATAAGATGCACCTGACCATAAGACACACCTAGGATTTTAAGGAGAAAAATCAGAAAAAATATATTCTGAACCAAATGGTGTGTTAAAATATTTAATAAAATGCTGTATTTTTTGCTCCATAAGACAACGGCACTTTCCCCTCCACTTTTGGAGAAAAAAAAGTGCGTCTTATGGAGCAAAAAATACGGTAGCAACAAGTTGATGATGACAGCTATATGCTGGTTTCACATACTGAGGAGAGGCCAGATAATTCTCATGTTCACTAAACCTTCACTTGGTGAATCTTTCCTTTGAATCAGACACTGTAGATACTGTGTTACTGCTAGAGAGTTAGAGAGTGATGTGATACAGCGGAAAGGACAGAGGTTTGGGACTAGACCAAATCTGAATCTTACTTTTGCTTTTATTACTTTCTTGGTTATACAGTTTTGGGCAAATCACTTAACCAGCCTGAGACTTAGTTTCTTAATCTGTGAAAAGGGAATAGTGATATTTACCTTGTGGTCCTGTCATGAAAACTAGAATAAAAGAAGCAGGGTGGCTAGCACAGAGTATGCACTTGGTTAAATGACAGCTTTTCAAGTGACTTTTAAAATAGTCTTTGCCTGAAAGTTTCGCAGTCTGAAGTAGGAGAATCGGCCAAGTGTTCCATAAGTGATGCAGTTCAGAAGAAAGTAGTTTTAGTGAGGCTCAGGCTATCCGAAAGGGCCTCTTGGGAGGAGGTCGGACTTGAACTGAGTTTCAGAGAGGGGCTGGAACGCAGATGGGTGTTCAGTAAAGGCAGGAGAATGAAGGTGGTGTTTTTGTAAGGAAGTGGTAGGTGACAATGGTAAGGGAACAGGACTGCATTCTCAAGGGGCTTTTAATAACATCCTCTGAAGTTTGGGCTTAGCTTCATAGCAATGAGGGAAAGGGAACTACTAAAAGCTTTTGAATTGAAAGAAGGGAGAGGTGTTTATAGCATAAAATTAGAGTTTTAGAGAAAAGACGTTAGACGTCATTTAATCCAAGCACTGCCTGTTACAGAAAGTTCATCTGTCAGCAGTGTACGGGACGGCCTGAATGGGTTAGGGGTGGAAGGCAAGACAGCTCACTAGGTGAGCAGCACAGCACCACAGCTGTGCAGTGGTGAGGACTGACTGGGGCCCGGGGAGGAAGGCAGACCAGGTTGGCGATGAGCTCATGTTAGGTGGCAGCGAGGAGGGCTCCATCACAGAATGGCTCACCCACGGGGGAAGACCGTTCAAGAGGGAGGGGGAGTTTAGTTTTAGATGTGGAAGTTGAGGAGCCATCTGGGGGGAAGGTACAGACTCTGATTGTAAGACATCCGCATCTGGTGGAGAGGGTTCCTCCCCTCCCTGGGGAGACTTTCCCTCCCTGACTGAGAATGCACCTGTGTAAGTGACGCGGGCAGGCAGACAGGTCGGCCGGATCGGTGCTGCGGCAGCAGCTTACCCTCACGTCCACCGACCTACAGTTAAAGACCAGGGGCAGGTGTTGGGGTGCGAGATGTAGACTGGGGAGTCATTTACAAAGAGGAGATAATAGAGTCAAGAAAATAGATGAGAACTCTGTAGAAGTAAAAAACAAAAAACAAAAACCTGAGAATGGGCCTTGGGATATCTCTGCATTTAGGAAACAGGAGAAGAAAATGCTGCCAATAAGTAAAACAGAGAAAGAAACCGGGGATTTATACTGGATCCTTCCTGCCCGTTAGTTTGCCTTTTCCAGCTGCGTTCAGCATGTAGGAACCCACGTGCTGATGCGGTCGGTCGTGGGGCCTGAAGGCGACTCTGGGCAAAGCGGTGGCCGGTGGAGCCGCGGCTGCGGGGGAGCTGGCACTCACAGCGGCGCTGGGTGCAGGCTCGGGACACAGGCAGGGCAGCCAGGAGGTGGTTGGTAGACCTGGAGAAGTAAACAGGACTGTGTGGACTGCCATCGCAATGAGGGCGAAGGGGGCGGTAGAGGTGGAGAGGAGGGAGGTCGTACTCACCCCCGGGACAGGCAGAAGGGCTGTGCTCTTGGGAACTGTCCCGGCACTGCTGCCCAAGGGGGAGGACAGAAGGAAGTCTGGAGGCAGTCACAGGGCCTCAAGCTGCTCCTTTTCACTGCCAGCGGAGCGGTACTTTCCCCGAAGTGCAAAGGCCACATTCGTCCTGTGCCACTGGGCTGGAATGATCCCGGTAGCTGAGGCTGGGTCGTTAGCTCTTCGGAGCCCTGAGGCTCATCCACATCAGTCTTTCATTTTAGTAAGTTTTAACCGGTGGCTGAGGCTGGGTCGTTAGCTCTTCGGAGCCCTGAGGCTCATCCACATCAGTCTTTCATTTTAGTAAGTTTTAACCCCAGTCGGCGCTGTCCCAGCCACCCAGTCCTCCTGCCTGGTCTCCTCACCTCCTGCAGTTAATGTAGCCTCAGAGAATGCAGACCACACTGAGCCTGAATAACAAAGTAAACCTTCAACAGTGTATGTGTGATCCTCAAAGCAGACGCAAATAATGCAGTACTGTAGGGATTATGTGTTGAACCAAACCAGCTACTCTGTTCTCTTGGTGAGGTTACCAAGGGATGGTGTCAGATGCTACCCTTCTGTTTTATTAACCTGCCGAATTTATTCTTTCTACTGGAGTCCTTTTCAACTGATTGTTAATGTTTAAAATGATTGCATTGTTGGCTCAGAGTTGTGTTACATGGGGATGTTTTTACACGCTGTATTTACTTGGTCTATAAAATGGGACTGCCTTTGAGAATGCATTATGATGAACAAGTTTATGATTAGATTTGAAAAGGAAATTTAACTAATGTATGAGCCAATCAGAGAGCAGATTTATACCAAACTGTAGTTCCTCTTCCACAACACTGAAATGTCTTTAAGACCCAGAATGATACAAGTAGAAAGAATTGGGGACAGGAGTTAGGGACCTGAACCATTAATTAATGAAAATATATGATGTTCAATTTTTTTTATTATTATGCTTTTAAAACAGTGATGTATTAGTCATCATGACAAAATGTTTGAATCAGTCATTTAAAGCTCTTTAACTTTTCTGCATCTCTCCACTCACGCCTCACTCCACCCCCTCCCATACCACGCCTGGGTCGTTCCCATGGACCTTTCTTTCCTCCCCTTGTGCCCAGTCCCTCTTTCATGCCACTTCCTTGCAGAAGACGCACCAGAGCGCCCTGCAGGTGCAGCAGAAAGCCGAGGCGCTGCTCCAGGCTGGCCACTACGACGCAGACGCCATCCGGGACTGTGCGGAGAAGGTGGCCCTCCACTGGCAGCAGCTCATGCTGAAGATGGAAGACCGGCTAAAGCTGGTCAATGCCTCCGTGGCCTTTTACAAAACTTCTGAGCAGGTGAGGGAAAGGGCTGTGGGATGGGTGAGGCTGAGGCTGACGGAGGGTTATTTTCTGCCTCACACTGCAAATCTGTGGTAAATACCACAGCAGGAAGCCAGTCCTCTCGGTACTAACAGTTGGGAGTAGAGAATGATTTGTGGAGACACCACGCTTGGCTTCCATATAATGCTTTCCATTAGAGAAGTGGACCGTGTGGTTTGTTTCTTATAAATTTCTCAAACTCATTGGATCTAGCTGTTGAAATAGAAATAGGGTGGGTGTATGTTGAATGCTACACTGGAGTGGTATATTAGTCAGCTATTGCCACAATAATGCTGTGTAACAAATTACCCCAAAACTCAATGATATAAAACAATAAGCATTCTTTTTTTTCCCCTTTTTGTTTAAGTACCCAGAGCTCAGCTGGACTTGGCTGAGCGTGGCAGGACTGGCCCCAAGCTGCAGACTGGGACTAGATCTGTTCTTGTGTCTCTCATCCTCCTTGACTAGTGACTACTTGAGGTGCATTTAGGGTGAAAGGCTGGAGTGCAAGAGCCCAAAATCTGTGAAAGTGTATTTTGAGTCTCTGCTTATGTCACACGCTCTAAATCCTTTTGGCTAAAACCAGTCATATGGCCAAGCCAACATCAATGATGCAGAAAAGTATATGCCTCCTATGAAAGTTGAGAGGAGAGTGACAGTTTGCTGAGCACAGTCTAATCTAGGACTGTGCATTGCTTGAAAAACATACCATTTTTTCCTCCTGGGGCCCCCAGTCTAACAGAGAAAACAGAGCTCTCAGTCAATGGAGAACTATCAGCCTAACTGGTGGGATGATGTCTCTGTGGGAGAAAAGGCAGGAAATATGTACAGTGGGGCCATAAAGAGGCAGACCCATTACCATCACATCTGTACAGCAATGCACACAAGAGTTAAGAGGATTTTTAAATGATTTGGGAGCTGTTAGGGAATTCTTTCCATGAAGTAGAGGATTAAAACAGAAGTGATTTTATTCATTGTAAGATACTTTTCCTCGTTTCCAATTGCTTTCTTATAGAAATAGATCAGAGAATCATTGTCTTCTGAGTGGCTTATAGAAACCATGGGCAAGTGCCTAGGAGCACAGCCAGCATGTCTGTCAGAAGGCCCTGCAGCCAGCGGTCCAGTCTCCACACCTCCTCTCAGTCCTTTCTGTTTCAGAGAAAGGATGTCTTCAATGGCCATGGAAGTGGGAGCAACAAAGACGATAAAGAGCTTCCCTGCTGATCTATAAATTCAACACAATCCCAAATTACAGCAAACATTTTTGAAAAAAAAAAAAAGTGATATTTGATTCTAAGGTTTATATGGAAATGCAATGAACCTAGAGTAGCTAAAACCACTTTGAAAAGGAAGAGTTACACTACCTGATTTTGAGACTTACCCTAAAGCTGCAGTGATCAAGACAGATGGTACTGGGTGTAAGAATAGACTCGCTGGAACAGAATAGAGGTTCCAGAAGTAGACCCACATATATATGGACAGTTAGTTTCTGACAGAGCAAAGCAATAGTAAAGTTTTTCAAAGAGATGATTATGGACAACTGAATGTTCATATAAAAATGAGACTAGGCCCTGGCTGATTGACTCAGTGGTAGAGCGTCAGCCTGGCGTGTGGAAGTTCCGGGTTTGATTACCAGCTGGGGCACACAGGAGAAGTGCCCATCTGCTTCTCCACCCCTCCCCCTCTCCTTTCTCTCTATCTCTCTCTTCCCCTCCTGCAGCCAAGGCTCCACTGGAGCAAAGTTGGCCCGGGCACTGAGGATGGCTCCATGGCCTCTGCCTCAGGCACTAGAATGGCTCCAGTTGCAATGGAGCAACACTCCAGATGGGCAGAGCATCGCCCCCTAGTGGGCATGCCAGGGATCCCGGTCAGGTACATGCGGGAGTCTGACTCTCTGTCTCCTTGCTTCTCACTTCAGAAAAATACCAAAAAAAAAGAAAGAAAGAGAGACTTAATTCCTTTCTGTTCTCACAAATTTGAATTTGAAATGGATCAAGCTGCTGAAGGGGACAGAGTACTAGATTAAGAGTCAGGAAATTTGACCCTGAACTAACTTTGCCAAAGGTCACTTTATCTCTCAAGGTTTCTATTTCTCTGCCTTTTAAATTAAAGGATGTATGCTTGATCATCTTTTCAGCTTCCAAACCGATTGGTTTTAATTTTAAATCTAGTACTAGTATGGGACAGGTGTCGAGTACTGTTTTTCTTAGAGTTTTTGAATGTCTGTTTTCTCTCAAGTTGGGAGCCATCCTGAATGTTTTCATGCTTTGCCTAAAGAGAGCTGCGCCATGCTAGGAAGTCAGCTAGCGCCCAGGAACAGGGCCCTCATGTCTGGAAGCATGTTGGCTATGAAGTGTCCTGCCTGGGACATCTTGGAGCTCAGTTCATAACTCAGTACTGTACATGTCCTATCCAGTGCCACACTCTTTATCAGAAAGGATGACTCTCAGTCAGAGGAAGCCAAGGATGCGTATTTTCTGCTTTCACCTGCTCCCATGCCAAGCAACTCATCGAAGCCTTTTGAAGGCAGATCTGGGAATATGGGTTTCTATTTCCTGCGTCCTTCCCTAGGCCCTGCACTAGGTTGCCCTGGGTCTCCTGCCAGTTCCCCTCAACCTAACTTTCCCTCTGAGCCCCATTTGAAATAGTTTTGCTTTTTCTCTCTTCTGAGTTCATTTTTAAAGGAATTTAAACCAGTGTTTTTCAACCACTGGTCCATGGACAAGTCTGCCAGAAATTTCCTGCAGGTCTGCAAAAGAGTTAACCACCCTGATGTTGTATGAAGATTATACACCCAATTATCTTAGTCAAATTCACTTATGCTCAGCGTGATTTCTGTCTTAGCAGTCCCCAAAATAATTCTGTTTTCACTGGTCCTCAAGTATAAAAAGGTTGAAAACCACTGATTTAGAGCATGGCTTCTCAGCATTTTTCAAACTATAAAAAACTTCTTACCTCTCCTTTAGGTTAACCCAAATTTGATATCCCTCTGAAAGAAATGTACATTTTGCAATAAAAAGCTTGGAGATGTCATTGTCATATGGTAGTTTCTTGAGACATTTTTGCTGGGATATTTTCCACTAGGGAGGAGAAAGATAACAGTAATTTGTGGCCCATAAGTCACGCAGTATGTAGGTAGCTTCCTCCTTTACTTCTGCTTGAAACTGCTTCCTATGGGACAATTACGAGGGCTGGGCAGCCCGAGTGTCTTCTCCAAATCTCATTGTCCTGTACTGCCTAATTCACAGAGTGATCATAAAGTTATAGCAATATAAAATATACATTTTAAAAAAACTCAAAAATTACTGCTCTATCTCTATACAGTATCCCTAGGTGATACCATCAATCCTTGTAGCTTCAGCCTTTAGCTATTGACTGTCAGAAGATGATTCCAAAATCCCTATCTCAGTCTCAGGCTGTGTCCCGAGGTCCAGATGCTGGGTCACTTCCTCCTGGATTGCTTTTAAATGCCGCAGGGGCACTGCACACCCTGAATCTACAAACTGAGCTGAGAAATTGTGCATCTGTGCAGGCTTCTCTCTGCTAAAGGTACTCTGAAAATACTTCCCAACCAATTAATTTACTGAGTCTTTTCCTCCGTGATCCATTAGGTCTGTAGTGTCCTGGAGAGCTTAGAGCAAGAATACCGGAGAGATGAGGACTGGTGTGGTGGACGAGACAAGCTGGGGCCAGCAGCCGAGATCGACCATGTCATTCCACTCATCAGTAAACACTTGGAACAAAAGGAGGCCTTTCTTAAGGTCAGAGCACATTGTCATCCAAGGTCTGGGACTGTAGCCTGTTCTTTCATATACCTTCTGCTCTCCCTCTCTTTTTCTCCTTCCCTCCTTTCTCCTCCTTTCCTCCTCCTCCTCTTCCTCCTCTTCTTCTTCCTCCTCCCTCCCCCTCCTCTTCTTTCCCCTCCTTATTCTCCCCCTTTCCCTTCTCCTCTCCCTCTTCCTCCTCCCCTCCCGCTCCTCCTCTTCCTCCTCTTCCTCTTTCTCCTCCTCTTCTTCCTCCTCCTCTTTCTCCTCTTTTTTCTCTTCCTCCTCCTCCTTCTTTTCTTTCTCCCACTCTCCCCCTCACCCCAACTCTCTCACACACACACCGCTTCATATAGGTTTTTTATACTGCTGTTTTTTTCTAGCTTCTTATGTAAAAGAAGGTATTTGTAGAGATGAGATCAGCTGGTTAACTTGACAGGTTGAAAGTTCACACTTCAAATATTTATTTCTCTCAGCACTTTTTGTATGGTTAGGCAGTCAGCACACACCACACTGCTGGTGCCATGTTCAAATATCCTGATATCCCATTGATGTTAACTGAGAAAAATACATACTTTCACTCAGTTATGTTTGGTTTAATAAAAGATGTTTAAATGAAATAGATAAACCAAGATATAAAACAATATTAAAATAAATCTTTAAGAAATGGATAATGCGCCTGACCTGTGGTGGTGCAGTGGATAAAGCGTCAACCTGGAATGCTGAGGTCACTGGTTCAAAACTCCAGGCTTGCCTGGTCAAGGCACATATGGGAGTTGATGCTTCCTATTCCCCCCACCTTCTCTCTCTCTTTCTCCTTCCCCTCTCAAAATTAATAAATAGAAATCTAAAAATTAAAAATAAATGGATAATGCAGTATTTAGGGCAAGAATTAAAAGAAATCTCTGTAGACATCTTATTTATTTATCAATATACTAATTATCCATTGCTGATCAATGTAACACTGTGTATTCTGCAGAATGACAGGAGAGATACCGTCCTTTTTCCCTTTTGTTTTTGAGGGCCTGAAGCTTTCCCAGGGCTGCCCCCACGGGCCCTCGGCTTCCCAGGGCGGAGCCCCAGGGCTGCCCCCACGGGCCCTCAGCTTCCCAGGGCGGAGCCCCAGGGCTGCCCCCACAGGCCCTCAGCTGGCGGGGATCCCTCCCAGCCCCCTTTCCCGCAGCCTTTGGTCTTCTCTCAGATGGAGTCTTCGGTGTGAAAACTTGTGAAAGGCTCCATTTACTCTCAAGTGTCATGATCTGCTCCCTGACATGTTGCCACTGATTTTCTACAATTCTGTATAACTGCCTTCTTTTTTTTTTTTTTATGAGGGTTTGGACCGCCTCTTTGTCTTTTATTTTTATTTTTTTAAGAGGACCTCCCCGGCCGTCCTCCCATCTGTCTGGTGCCTGCACCTGCATTCCATCAGAACCCTTAGGAATCAGCTCCTACTAATGAGATTCAATAGAAAGTCTTCCACACAGGGCTTAAGATGATTTTAATAGTCTCCCCTGTTATAAAACAAAATTTAAAACAAAACAAATTAAGTAAAGCACATCAAAGATCTTAAATAGAAGTATAAAGGTATTTCTTTATAAAATTCAACACTTCTTTTAAAGCAGGAAAAAGGGAAATGTTTTCATTAGATGTTTTTCACGTGTGCCTAAAACCATGGTCAGGAACTCCCTGTGGTGGGAGTTTATGCCCAACAATGGGACATCGAGCTCTCCGTTTGCGTGCATTAGTTCAGTGGTCCCTAACCCCCGGGCCGCGGACCGGTACTGGTCCGTGGGCCATTTGGTACCAGTCCACAGAGAAAGAATAAATAACTTACATTATTTCCATTTTATTTATATTTAAGTGTGAATGATGTTTCATTATTTTTTTAATGACCAGATTCCCTCTGTTACATCCGTCTAAGACTCACTCTTGACGCTTGTCTCGGTCATGTGATACATTTATCTGTCCCACCCTAAAGGCTGGTCCGTGAAAATATTTTCTGACATTAAACCAGTCCGTGGCCCAAAAAAGTTTGGGGACCACTGCATTAGTTGATCTGCTTTGGATTTCTCAGCTTTGGCCCCCATCCAGCCGTCAGATTCCTGAGCCCCTAGGTGCACCCACCAGCAGTCTTTTTCCAGAGCTCTCTGAAGCCATTGTTGCTAATGCAGCATTTAAAATATTTTCTACTATATAATTTGTAGAATCAGATGCTAAGTGTAAAAAGGTTTTAAAATTTGAGTTTTGTCTAGAAATAATTTAATTCTGAAAACTATGGATTAAAAATATATTACTTCTACAATCAGGGGAAAAAAACTGCTTTTTAAGGAAATTCAGAACATCTGTGGTCTTGAGCAAAACTAGAAATACCGTCAGTACACCTAGATTCTAGCCCTGGCTGGCTTTATGACCTCTGCCCTTTGGGGCCTCAGTTTCCCCCGTGGGCACAGCAACCTGGGACGGCCTGTCCTCTCCGCCTTCCTGCTATTGTGAGTCCGAAAGGGGCAGTGTCGTAGCTCCTACTCCTTTAGGCAGAACAGTATCTCCAGTGAGGGAATGTTTACTAGTGTTATTGAGGTGCGGGGGAAGGGGTGATGGACAAATAAAATTTTAAAACTGGGTAATATGCACTTAGAGTTGGAGTGTGTGGTTAATAGGTTTGTTTCCCAAATTTGCTTTCCGAAGTCTAACTTAAACTAATGTTAAAGTGATGTAAAGGTCACACAAGAGGCTTTCTGGTGGCAGACAGAAACCAGCCTAGAGCAAATGTCAGTAATCCTCAACTTACACTAGTCAAGGGATGGCTGAGCTCTGACTTTTAGGGGAGAGGCACAGGAAGCAATTCTTTACTCAGTAAAAGGGGAAGCCTCCCGCGTTGGGACTGGAATGTCCAGGAACTAGAGTGGCCTCCAGGGCTGTGCTCACCCAGAGCTGCAGAGCCCCTACCCGGTGTCCTGCAACCCATGCACCTGCTGGACTTACGTGTGGGGGCCCCCACCTTTGTCTCCCCCAGGCCTGCACCCTGGCGCGGCGGAACGCTGAGGTGTTTCTCAAGTACATCCACAGGAACAACGTCAGCATGCCCAGTGCCGCCAGCCACACTCGGGGGCCCGAGCAGCAGGTGAAAGGTCAGTGTGAGACCTGCAGCCACGGCCGCTTCAGCTGCACGGACCTGAGGCTGCGCCCGGCCCCTGTGCGCTCTCCGGTTCCCCGGTTCTTCTCCGTGGAGGAGAAAAAGATGTGGGGTGGCGCGGGCACGGAGAAAAAGATGTGGGGTGGCGCGGGCAGTGGTGACTCTTGGGAAGTTTTTTAAACATGCATCAAGATTTGGATAAAATTTTGCTAAAGCTTTTTCATTTATTTATCTCAGAATCTAGAGCAGTGCTATCTGATAGAATTTTCTGAAATAACAAAAACGACCTTTGTCAGTCCACGAGACACGTGGCTTTGGAGCACTTGAAATGGGCTGAGAAACTAAATTTTTACTTCTATTGAATAGTAATTCATTTAAAAGGAAATCGCCAAATGCGGCTAACATTTCGAACAGCACAGTACTAGAGTGCCTTATAGCTGGGAACAAGACGAGTTCTAATCCTGGCTTTATTACTTTTGGCTTAAGATTTTAAAACTTCAGGTTCCTTCTTTTTTTTTTTAAGACTCTTGAGGCTTAAAATGTGGTCCCCAGGCCAGCATCACATGGCAGCTGTAAGAAAATAGGATCCCAGGCCCTCTAAACCTACTGAGTCCACCTGAGTTTTAGTAAGAGCTCCCCGCCCCACCCCAACCAGGTGATTTGTATGTACATAAAATTTAGATAAGTCCTGGTCTAGGTAATCTTTAATATCTCTTTTAATTCCAAAAATTTTATAACTGGATGAAAAAATCAGTCACCTTTAAAAACTACCTATTAGCTGACCACATTAAGCTTAAGTTGTTACCGGTGGAATCGCTTACTCTGAAGCACGCAGAAACTCGCATTGAGTGGGTATAAAGTTTAACAAATGTCGTCTTGACACAGCAGAGAAATAAAACCCTGGAGACTGAGGCTAGGTAGGGAACCAGCACTGGCTTGGAGTGAGGGCTGGGGGCGGGTCGCAGTGAGGGGCGGGGGCGGGTTGCAGTGAGGGCTGGGGGCAGGTCGCAGTGAGGGGCCGGGGCGGGTCAGAGTGAGGGCGGGTCAGAGTGAGGGCTGGGGGCGGGTCGGAGTGAGGGCTGGGGGCGGGTTGCAGTGAGGGCTGGGGGCGGGTCGGAGTGAGGGCTGGGGGCGGGTTGCAGTGAGGGCTGGGGGCGGGTCGCAGTGAGGGGCGGGGGCGGGTCAGAGTGAGGGCTGGGGGCGGGTCGGAGTGAGGGCTGGGGGCGGGTCGGGAGTGAGGGGTGGGGGCGGGTCGCAGTGAGGGCTGGGGGCGGGTCGCAGTGAGGGGCGGGGGCGGGTCAGAGTGAGGGCTGGAGGCAGGTAGGAGTGAGGGCTGGGGGCGGGTCGGAGTGAGGGCTGGGGGCGGGTCGGAGTGAGGGGCGGGGGCGGGTCGCAGTGAGGGCTGGGGGCGGGTCGGAGTGAGGGCTGGGGGCGGGTCGCAGTGAGGGGCGGGGGCGGGTCAGAGTGAGGGGCGGGGGCGGGTCGGAGTGAGGGCGGGTCGGAGTGAGGGCTGGGGGCGGGTCGGAGTGAGGGCTGGAGGCGGGTTGCAGTGAGGGCTGGGGGCGGGTCGGAGTGAGGGGCGGGGGCGGGTCAGAGTGAGGGCTGGGGGCGGGTCGGAGTGAGGGCTGGGGGCGGGTCGCAGTGAGGGGTGGGGGCGGGTCAGAGTGAGGGCTGGAGGCGGGTCAGAGTGAGGGCTGGGGGCGGGTAGCAGTGAGGGCTGGGGGCGGGTCGGAGTGAGGGCTGGGGGCGGGTCGGAGTGAGGGGCGGGGGCGGGTCGCAGTGAGGGCTGGGGGCGGGTCGGAGTGAGGGCTGGGGGCGGGTCGCAGTGAGGGGCGGGGGCGGGTCGCAGTGAGGGGCGGGGGCAGGTCAGAGTGAGGGCTGGAGGCGGGTAGGAGTGAGGGCTGGGGGCGGGTCGCAGTGAGGGCTGGGGGCGGGTCGGAGTGAGGGCTGGGGGCGGGTCGCAGTGAGGGCTGGGGGCGGGTCGCAGTGAGGGGCGGGGGCGGGTCGCAGTGAGGGGCGGGGGCGGGTCGGAGTGAGGGCGGGTCGGAGTGAGGGCTGGGGGCGGGTCGGAGTGAGGGCTGGAGGCGGGTTGCAGTGAGGGCTGGGGGCGGGTCGGAGTGAGGGCGGGTCGGAGTGAGGGGCGGGGGCGGGTCGGAGTGAGGGCTGGAGGCGGGTTGCAGTGAGGGCTGGGGGCGGGTCGGAGTGAGGGGCGGGGGCGGGTCGGAGTGAGGGCTGGGGGCGGGTCGGAGTGAGGGCTGGGGGCGGGTCGGAGTGAGGGGCGGGGGCGGGTCGCAGTGAGGGACTGGGGGCGGGTCGGGAGTGAGGGGCGGGGGCGGGTCGGAGTGAGGGGCGGGGGCGGGTCGCAGTGAGGGGCAGTGGCCGGTCGCAGTGAGGGGCAGTGGCCGGTCGCAGTGAGGGCTGGGGGCGGGTCGGAGTGAGGGCTGGGGGCGGGTCGCAGTGAGGGCTGGGGGCGGGTCGCAGTGAGGGGCGGGGGCGGGTCGGAGTGAGGGGCGGGGGCGGGTCGGAGTGAGGGCGGGTCGGAGTGAGGGCTGGGGGCGGGTCGGAGTGAGGGCTGGAGGCGGGTTGCAGTGAGGGCTGGGGGCGGGTCGGAGTGAGGGGCGGGTCGGAGTGAGGGGCGGGGGCGGGTCGGAGTGAGGGCTGGAGGCGGGTTGCAGTGAGGGCTGGGGGCGGGTCGGAGTGAGGGGCGGGGGCGGGTCGGAGTGAGGGCTGGGGGCGGGTCGGAGTGAGGGCTGGGGGCGGGTCGCAGTGAGGGACTGGGGGCGGGTCGGGAGTGAGGGGCGGGGGCGGGTCGGAGTGAGGGGCGGGGGCGGGTCGCAGTGAGGGGCAGTGGCCGGTCGCTGTGAGGGGCAGTGGCCTGTCGCAGTGAGGGCTGGGGGCGGGTCGGAGTGAGGGCTGGGGGCGGGTTGCAGTGAGGGCTGGGGGCAGGTTGGAGAGCTGCGGAGTGGATCGTGGGAGGTGCTGACCTGCTTTAGGAAGAGCCTCCCTCCCTGCTCAGAGAGCTCAGGAGGTGAGATCAGAGGCTGATGGGAAGAATTCACTTTAGGAATCGAAGTCCCCTACAGAGGAGAGGGAAGCGGGTTCCCTTTCCAGGTGCTTCTGTCTGTGGTGGAGCAACCCTGTGGGTGGCTGGCCTTATGTCACCCTCCCCTTCCTGCACATTTCAGAGCATGAGGTCTGACTTCCAAATGCAGGTGGCAGCTTGGGTGAGCCCCGCTGCCTGCCGGGAACGGGCTCCACCTGCACTCAATGTGCTTAGGGTGGAGGTGCCCAGAGAGAACAGGAGGGCAGGTTGTTGCCCTTAGGAAAGCTTTTAAAGGGAAACCTGAAACCCTGTAGGATTTTTGCCTGATCTGGGTTGATGCTGTCAGCTGTCACAGGGGGAGCTGCAATGAGCAAAGCCCTAACTAGGGGACAGAAAGACTAGGAAACAGGCTCTCCCTCATCTCCCCAGTTGAAGCTCCCACCGGAGCAGGGACCTACAGTCTTCCCGATATCCATTTCCTTTCCACTGGCTGCCTGGACCCAAAGCAGTGCCACTCATTGTAAGTTCTGTACAGGAGCAGTTATTGCCGCATAACAACCACAAAAATCAGTGGTGTGCTGTTGTCAGCATTTATCGTTCAGTGACTGTCGGCCGGGACCGGCCATGTTGGCTGGGCTCAGCAAGGCGGCTCTGCTTTGGGCTGCAAGTCCGGCTGGTTTAGCTCCTTCGCTGCATGTTAGGTTCTTGTCTGCCCACGTGTATTAATCCTGGGACCTCAGTGGAAGGGGCAACCATTACCCAGGAGAACTTACAGTTGTCGATGGCAGAGACAAGCGGGAGGGTCAGTGCATTGCACGTGTCAAGCCCCTGCTTATGTGATCTGTTAACAACCCCTTTGCCAAAGCAAGTCACATGGCTGAGCCTGGGGTCAGGGGGAGAAAGTACACCCTGTCTCTTTGGGGAGAGACTAAAAAGTTACATGACAAAGGCATGGATTTAGGGAGAGGTGAATAATTGGGACCTATAAATGCTGCCGGCCTCATGAGGGAGAGACAGATTCTGTCCTTAGAGAACCAGGCTTCCTCGAGCATTCAGAGTACACAAAATCATCAAAAACTTTTAAGTGTAAATATAAGGCTGTGTCCTTTCCGTAGAGCACAGTGACTTGTGCGTCACAGCCCCAGTAACCCAAGGTGGCTAAGGACTTAGGATCTGAAGTCAAACAGCCCCACGCCTTCCTGTGTGAATAACCCTGGCCAAGTTACCTGTGCTCGCTAACCCTCAGTTTCTTCATCGTAGGATGGAGATGATAACGGTGCATACAGCATGTGGTGTTGTGAAAATATGTGCCTGCCACCTAGTGAGGGCTTAATGACATGTTAATTTTTCATATCCTCATTGTGTATTTTATTGGTATCTAATATAGTTAGTAGCAAGCAGGAGGCAGACGTAATACAAAATAAATTTGATTGCTTCAAGCATAGAGCATACTATGAAAACACTTAGGAACTCTATTCATGTAGCCAGTTGCCCCTGAAACAACAGAAGCAGGGAGGGAAATGACACGGACGAACACCTTCCATGGCCACTGTGGTGTTCTACGCCTGTTCACAGCCTCACGCTTAACGTCATCAGAGAGAATAGAGACCAGTGTCAGCCTTTCTTACTCTTGGATCCAAAACAACATGGAAGTTTGGCCCTAGGGATATGATTCCATGTGGACGTGATTCCAACACCACTTCCCTTTGCCCACGATTTAGAAGTTTTACAATTGTGGCTCTGCTGTTAAAGTGCGGTGTGCACAGCCCCGTGTGCAGTGCGGAGTGTGGCCCACGGCTCAGGTGTTCGTGCGGGTTCCCCAGCCCTAGGCCACCGCTCCTTCTCACCCCATCCCAGAACTCCTCGAGAACGGCTGCAGTTCCTGTCGAGTCCGTTCACCCTCGTAGGCTCCAGGGCCAACTGAGTTAGTTATTTTAGGTAATGACACTTCCTGTGTTCTCTTACCATCGAGGACTAGCTTTACTGTGGAAAAAATCGGGGTCACTTTTAAGTCACCCTGGGGATATACTCTTTCCTCATTAATTGATGGAAACTTATCAGCAGGCTCTCCCCCTAGACTGGACGGCCCCATCTTGCTCCCCTCTGGGAAATTCTCTCCGGACCATGCTTTTTCTCCCTTGCTTCCGATGTCTGGATTAGTCCTAGGGGGAGGCTTGAAGGTCACAGTTACCCGGCACCGGGGGCGTGGGGCCTTCCTGCGACCAGTGCCTTCTCCTCTCCCTGCAGCCATCTTGAGCGAGCTCTTACAGAGGGAGAACCGTGTCCTGCACTTCTGGACCTTGAAGAAGCGGCGGTTAGACCAGTGCCAGCAATACGTGGTGTTTGAGCGCAGTGCTAAGCAGGTATGTTCAGAGCTTTCCCCGCCTTCGCCTTGGTTCTAGAGACTATACAGAGGCCAAGAAGACCAACACTTGGGCCATCCAGAAGAGGGTCATAGCGGCAGACCAGGTAGAAGAGATGGGAGATGAGGATGAAGAGAGGACAGAGCAGGGTGCCACTTACCAGTCACTCAGCCTTTACCAAGCTCTCTTTAGAGTTTAGTACCAGGACTTGGGAGGAGATCCTGGAGGAAGATTACCCCTAATTCATGATGATGCTGGGTCAGTCTAGTGCACAAGACACTCTCTTTGTCGGTGGGACGTTCCAAGTCTAACAGGGGAAGGCTCATTCACAACATCAAATTCCAGGCTACAGACTGATCGAATCGTGCCGGCATTTCCTGGGTCCATCACGCTGCCCCAAACCACAACCTCATGGTAGCATGGCATGTTTTCCTACTGACAGCTGGCTTTTGGGGGACTGAGTGGGTTGTTTCCCCCCACAGGCACTGGACTGGATCCAAGAAACAGGTGAATATTACCTCTCAACACATACCTCCACCGGAGAGACGGCAGAGGAGACTCAGGAACTGCTGAAGGAATACGGGGAGTTCAGGGTACCTGCCAAGGTAGGAAGCACCCCAGGCCCTCCCCCAAACCTCCCCCGTCCTCCCAGGCTGACCAGTTTTACACTGCGGAAGGGAGAGCAAGCGCCTCTCACACAACATGCTTAACCACAGTGGCGAGGGGGGAGCCGGGGGGACGAGCTCCTCTGAAACCCAGACACCCACAGAACTGCAGCTGCTGAGTAGAGCGTCTGTTTGCACGCTGGGCTTCCAAACCCTCCTCTTCGTGCTCCAGGTCTGGATTCTCTAAGCTCTTTCAGACCAAGTAAGGCAGTGGGATGTATGCATGTGAAATGCACCCTGGGGACATACATCTGAACATCTATGCCTAGCCATCTGTTCTTGAAATTTTAATGGCTTGGAAAATCCACCTTATGGGAAGGGCCAGTGGCTATGGGTGGGTTCTCAAAGCAAGTGAGTTTATTTTCAGTTTAAATCCGTGTTGTTCAAGAGTCACCTGTGCTGTCGTCTGGCCTCAGACCTCACAGGAAGCCAGTCTGGGGTTTCCAGGGCCAAAGCGTGCACTGGCGCACGCACCACGCCCCCTCACACTTCCGTCCACACTGCGGCAGAGAAGGCTGCCATAGGAGGACATCTCGCTTCCATCTGGTACCACAGGCAGGAAGTGATCTGAATACCCTTGGGTTTGAGTGACAGTTTGGTCCGTCTGGGTTCCCTCTCTGTAGCGTCCTCGTCCCTCACGCTGGGCTCCCTGCCATGGAGAGCCTTCCCTGGCCTCACTTCCGCACATGGTGGAGGCCCTCACCAGGATGAGAGCTGATTTTGTTGGAGTCAGTGGGGAGCATATTCATGCCCACCCTACCCAGAGATCCCCCTGACACTATGGCGAGTGTTCCCCTAGTTTGCTGTGACAGTTATAGGCTCTTAGCCTCATTCCTGATCTGACATTTCAGAAGTGAATCCTCCACTATGAACTCTTGATAATGGGAAACCTTCCCGTGTGTTCCTGTGAGCCTTTGGGCTTCTTCACCCAGTGTGAGTCTGTCCCTTCGGATGAGAGACTCATTTCAATACCAGAGAAAAACAAACAGCACTAGGAAGGTAGCAAGGGCACAGAGCCCTTTTCAAATCCAAAGGAAAATGGCTTTTGAGTTACCCACCTCTCATCTCTGCTCCTCTCTAAATAGTGTCAATAATGAACCATTAACAAGCTGAAAAGTGTCAGCTCCACTGGTGTTCCTACTCACAGCGGGGGGTCCCAGAAGACACCCAGAACTTCCTAGGATCAGAATCGGCCCTTAACCAAGTGGAAGTGCAGAGAATCACTTAGTGAAATCCGTCCTTCCTTTACCATCTTCCTGCCTTTCTCCTCCTTTCTGCTGACATGGTTACCGCCTAATTGGTTTACTGCTTTTGGCCTTTCCTTCCTTTAATCCAGGGGTCCCCAAACTATGGCCCGCGGCCACATGCGGCCCCCTGAGGCCATTTATCTGGCCCCCGCCACACTTCCAGAAGGGGCACCTCTTTCATTGGTGGTCAGTGAGAGGAGCACATTGACCATCTCATTAGCCAAAAGCAAGCCTATAGTTCCCATTGAAATACTGGTCAGTTTGTTGATTTAAATTTACTTGTTCTTTATTTTAAATATTGTATTTGTTCCCATTTTGGTTTTTTTACTTTAAAATAAGATATGTGCAGTGTGCATAGGGATTTCTTCAAAGTTTTTTTTATAGTCCGGCCCTCCAACGGTCTGAGGGACAGTGAACTGGCCCCCTGTGTAAAAAGTTTGGGGACCCCTGCTTTAATCCATCCTGCTCTTCATTGCTGTTCACCTTTAAAACACTGCTGTGGTCACACACCGCCCCGCTCAGAAACTTGAATGATTCTGCAGTCAGCAACTCACTGACACAAAACAACTCCTACGACTGATACCTTGTCGCCCCAGTGGTAGCTCACATTACTCTTCTCTGCAAATCCCAGCTGAGTGGTTGTACTTCCTCACCCTCTGAGAGACACCTGGCATGCTTTCTGTGTCTGTACCTTTCCTGCTCCTTTACTCTCCTCACCCATCCTTCCTTCCCTCTAGTTTGTACTTTTTAAACTAATAAGAACAGATACTATACTTGATTTTAGCCAAAAGGCTGAGAAGCAATAGTTTGTACGTTTTTAAAAAGATTTTATTATTGATTTTAGAGAGAGGAGAGAGAGAGAGAGAGAGAGAGAGAGTATGTGTGTGTGTGTGTATGTGTGTGTGTGTGTGTGTGTGAGAGAGAGAGAGAGAGAGAGAGAGAGAGAGAGAGAGAACGGAAGGGGAGAGGAGCAAGAAGCATCAACTCGTAGTAGTTGCTTTTCGTATGTGCCTTGACCGGGCAAGCCCAGGGTTTCAAACTGGCGACCTTAGCATTCCAGGTCGCTGCTTTATCCACTTTGCCACCACAGGTCAGGCAATAGTTTGTACTTTTTATTTTTTTTTTAATTTTTTATTTTTTAATAGTTTGTACTTTTTAAAAGAGCCCACCTTTCTTCATCAGTGCCTCCTCCTCCGTGGTCCTGCCCGCATGCCAGGATGTGATCTGGCCTGGCCCGCATGGCTACTCTTGTCAGCATAACCCCTAAGGCACCTGGTGTGGACTTCCTGTTCTCTGGGAGGCTGTGTGCATTGTTATCTAAGGGCAAGAACCACTCTATTCACTTATCTGACTGTGATTGTTGCATTGAAGGAGGTTATTTGTGAACATAAGGGAAAAAGAAGTTTGAGTAGGTTTGAACAAGTCCTATCTTCAGAATCTCTATTTAATACGATTCCTTTACTTTGACTCTCTCTATAGTTTCTCCCTCTTAACTCAGCTATTTCCGTTAATGGGGTTGCCTTCTCCCCTCTGTCACATCCAAGTTGTCGGACTCTTTGGTGTTAGAGTAACTACAGAATACCAAGCCCAGCTGAGGGACTTTCTCACCCACCCCAGGCCCCTTCCTAGAGTAAAAACTCTTTTAACCAGACATCTTTGGTTTTAATCTTTGTCACTAATAAATTAACTTGAAATGGAAACCATGTGACTTTTAAACCACACAGAGTAAACATGGTGGACCTCATGACTGAACAGGGCAGTAGAGTGTACTGAATTATTATACTTATACTCTGCACTAAAGAAACAGATCAGGTAGAAGAAACACTGTATTTTTTCTTTTCTTTTTTTTACAGAGACAGAGAGAGAGAGTCAGAGAGAGGGATAGATAGGGACAGACAGACAGGAACGGAGAGAGATGAGAAGCATCAATCATTAGTTTTTCATTGAGACATCTTAGTTGTTCATTGATTGCTTTCTCATATGTGCCTTGACCACGGGCCTTCAGCAGGCAGAGTGACCCCTTGCTCGAGCCAGCGACCTTGGGTCCAAGCTGGTGAGCTTTTGCTCAAATCAGATGAGCCCGCGCTCAAGCTGGCGACCTCGGGGTCTCGAACCTGGGTCCTCCACATCCCAGTCCGATGCTCTATCCACTGTGCCACCACCTGGTCAGGCAGAAACACTGTATATTAAAAGGTACTTTCTTTTTTTTTTTTTTTCATTTCTGAAGCTGGAAACGGGGAGAGACAGTCAGACAGACTCCCGCATGCGCCCGACCGGGATCCACCCGGCACGCCCACCAGGGGCGACGCTCTGCCCACCAGGGGGCGATGCTCTGCCCATCCTGGGCGTCGCCATATTGCGACCAGAGCCACTCTAGCGCCTGAGGCAGAGGCCAAGGAGCCATCCCCAGCGCCCGGGCCATCTTTGCTCCAATGGAGCCTTGGCTGCGGGAGGGGAAGAGAGAGACAGAGAGGAAAGCGCGGCGGAGGGGTGGAGAAGCAAATGGGCGCTTCTCCTGTGTGCCCTGGCCGGGAATCGAACCCGGGTCCTCCGCACGCTAGGCCGACGCTCTACCGCTGAGCCAACCGGCCAGGGCCTAAAAGGTACTTTCTAACAGCAATCCACAGATATAAGAATAAAAATAACAGAAAGAGAATATGCGTGAGGATAAGAGGAAAAAACTTTCTTATAGTGGTGTGCTGTAGACAACCCAGTTAGAAGAATATGAACGACGTTTTCCGGTTGTGGGTTTCAAATCTCTTAAGAGGTCCAGGCACACAGTGATAGGAAAGCTTACTTGACATGTGGGTGGATATTTTTGAGAGGGTTAGTTGTTTACATGTGACGACAAACTCTCCCCTATGGAATGAATGTGAAGCTATAGCTCAAGAGAACTGTTTACCCATGCAAGAACTCAATAGGTTTTTTAAAAAATTCTTTTGTTTTTAATTTTTCACAATTTATTACTTTTTAGTATATTCACAGGGTTGGGCAATCATTGCCACTACCTAATTCCAGAACATTTTCATTACCCCAAAAACAAACCCCACACCCATTAACAGTCACTGCCCATTTCCCCCTCCCTCAGCCCCTGGCAACCACTGGGCTGTCTCTGTGGATATGCCTGTTCTGGATATTGCATATAAATAAAATAATATAATCATATGATATGTAGTCTTTTGTGTTTGGCTTTCTTCATGTAGCATGTTTTCAAAATTCATCCATGTTGTGGCGTGTATCAGTACTTCATTCCTTTTTTTCTTTTTTTCTTTTTTTTTGTATTTTTCTGAAGTTAGAAGCGGGGAGGCAGAGGTAGACTCCCGCATGCGCCCGACCAGGATCCACTGGCATGCCCACCAGGGTGCAATGCTGGGCCCCTTTGGGGTGTTTCTCTACTGCAACCGGAGCCATTCTAGCACCTGAGGCAGAGGCCATAGAGCCATCCTCAGTGCCCGGGACAACTTTGCTCCAATGGAGCCTTGGCTGCAGGAGGAGAAGAGAGAGACAGAGAGGAAGGAGAGGGGGAGGGGTGGAGAAGCAGATGGGCGTCTCTCCTGTGTGCCCTGGCCAAGAATCGGACCTGGGACTTCCACATGCCCGGCCGACACTACCACTGAGCCAACCGACCAGGGCCAGTACTTCATTCCTTTTATGAATAAATACAATTCCATTATGTGGAAATACCATGCTTTGTTTATCTATTTGTCAGTGGATGGGCATTTGGGTTGTTTCCACTTTTTGGCTACTAAAATAATGTTTGCTGTGAACATCTGTGTACAGGTTTTGGTGTGAACACATGTTTTCAGTTCTCTTAGATATATACCTGGGAGTGGAATGACTGGGTCATATGGCGACTCTATGTTTACCTTTTTGAAGATCTGCCAAACTACTTTCCAAAGTGGCTGCATGATTTTACATCCCTCCAGCACCGAGTAAGAGTTCAGACTTCTCCACATCCCCTCCAACACCTGCTACCATCCGTCTTTTTTGTGTAGTCATCCTGGAGGGTGTGAAGTGCTCTCTCACTCTGGTTTTGATTTGCACTTCCTAATGAGTAGTGATGTTGAGAAGACACTTTTTCAGATTGGTAATTTTATCTCTGAAAGTGATAGAAGCTGTGAGACAAACGAGACTTAATTCCTATTGACAAAGAGAATTGAAGGATAATAACAGTGTCTGGAGGCTTAGCCGGACTCAATGGGCGCTTTAGACTGAGAAAAGTAGCACCTAATGGTTCGGTTGAAATCTGGGCATCATTCTGTGTCTGAGACTCTTAAGAGAAATATAGCTCATGTGTGGCGGATATTTTTGAGAGGGTTAGTTGTTTATATATAATGACAAACTCCTCTTTAGGATGAATATGAAGATACAGCTCAAGAGAACTGTTTACCCACGCAAGAGCTCAAGAGGTTCATATCTACAAAGAATGCATCTCTAAATCAATAAAAAGAATATCAGCAATGAAAGACAAATTAGACGGGCTTTAGAAAACCTATATTCAGTGTAAGGTTTACTGATTAGGGGAAGATGGTATAATATTAACTGTTCAAAGGAAGGAAGGAAAAGAGAGAAGAAAAAAAGAACTAACGAATCATTCTTTTTTTTTTTTAATGTTTTTTTTTTCCAGCAGACAACATAGAATTCAAAATGGAAATGGCAGGACATACAGGGGACACATGAAGTGCAATAAGTGAGATGTCAGTTTCAAATTCCTGGGCGCAAGTGAATTATAGTCCTCTGAAGCTCTTCCAGCTCCTGTCTCCCAGCACTGGACATGTCCCTGTGTACATGTCCCCTTTGTCCACAAGATCATGTGCACAGTTCTGAACCTAACATTCGGGAGCCTCTACCACCTGCCCCTCACTTGACCAGTCCGTGTAAGATTTGAGTTTCAAACCAGCTCACGTTATGAAGGGGAAGAGATATTGTATGCCTATATGTGAAAGTAAAGAAGCTAGAAACTATGTTGCTGGACCTCCAGGAGCCCAGGAAACACAGAATGACTCAGCCTTATAGGAAAAACAAGAATTGGGGCGTGGTCTCATCTCTCGAGAGGAAAACTACAGTGTTACCCAAGACTAAGGGCAGTTTTGGCAGATATGTCATCAAATCACAGGGCATCAGGGGTATATTAGCACCATTCAGCTTCCCTCCACGTCTCCTCTCCGCTGTGTGTGTTTTCACTTGTGCGCTGCAGCTGGCTCCCCAGTTCCCTGTCTCTGCTCCTATTCCCAGGGAAACTAACTCAATCAGGGACAGTACTAACTAACTGTACTGTCCCTGATTAGACGGAGCTTTTCGGACAGGATGCCTCAGAAGTGACTGGCAGCATCTGATGGGCTGCCCTTGCGGGACAAATTTTTACCTCTGACCTCATCAGCTGAGGCCAGGTCTGTGGCAGGCCACACTGGTGCCACTGGAGTCACCCGTGTATAAAAATTCATGTCAGACTCCTCTTAGTAGGGGCCGTGGGCATGGCTGGTGTCCAGTTCATGGGCCAGATTCATCATCTAATGCTCCCCAGTGTAAGTCCTCAACTCTTACTGGTCTAGCTTTTCACACCTGTATACACAAGATTTACTCAGTCCATTTGCTCAATACATTTAGTCAACAGTTGTGGTGTGCCTACTATTTTCTAGACATTGGAGATAATAAATGAATAAGATATAACACTCCTCTTTCAGGAGTTCATGGTCTAAGGAAGGAGGCACATGAATGCTGCAGTGTGAAGCGTGCTGAAGGACAGGCATACATGTGCTGCCAGAGGCGCACGAGAGGCGCACTGGGAAGGGCATCGCCCCCTCAGATTGTGGGGAGGAGAGGAGATGAAGAACAGCTATTGGGGTAAAAGCAGGGAGAAGTGGGAGCCACTCGGCACGGCGGGAGGGGCATGTGAGGCTCAACATGGCTGCAGGCTAGTGGCCCTACAGAGCGGTGGAGACAGTCACAGATGTAGGTGAGGTCACACGGGAGGAGAGCTTGTCTGTACTGCTCATTTTATTGTCTATTTACTCTTTCCCAGATTCCACACATACCTGGAATACCATTAGTCACAAGCCATTCTTTTTGTTGACTCTGAATCACAGATTTGATATTTCAGGATAAAATTTCCTTTCTCTGCCACCAGCCTTCTATAAAACCCCATCTCATGTTGATGTTTCCTTACCAAGAGCAGAGAATAAGTATGTATTCCAAGACCTTATGCAAAGGTAGATTTCTTGATTATAGCTCCAAAAATTAATCTCTGTTTTAAGTAAATAACAAGGCTAAAAAGAAATTGTTTTCAGAAGGAAAAAAAACCCTAAATGCAATAAGATAGAAATCCTTAGGATACCAGGTATCTTAACCAATTCCCAGTGCTACTATTAGCCACCTAAGGAGACGTTTCTCCTGTCCTCACACCCACTTTCTTTTCACACCAAAGCTCTTCCAGCCCCTGTCTCCCAGCCCTGGGTGCCAGCCCACTGTCCGGAGATAGGAAAGACTTAGATGTGTTGAGTAAGTTGCTGGAAAGCTCAAGCCTCAGTCTCCCTGGCCATGGGGCAGGCCAGGTCCTCTCTGCTTACCTCTCTGGCCATGGGCCAGGCCAGGTCCTCTCTGCTTACCTCTCTGGCACTTCTTGGGGGGGGTGGTCAGTGCGTGGGAGAGGCTGCGATGAGCCTGGCAGGGCTCTTCTGTCTTCTGGACTCTCCCTCCAGTGATGGTCGGCTTGCTTCCCTCAGCCGTCTGCCTGCTAGCACTATCCAAACCTTGGACCCTACATTCTTCCAGTCGAAAAGATCTTACTTCTCAAAGCATTCTTTACATATTCTTTCCTTTTTCCTTTGAATCTGTTAGGCTTCCCTGATCGATTGTAGAGTTTCAAAACCCAAACTTGAGATAGAAGATGAGCAGGTGTTCACCTGTTTGAGCATCCCTCCCATTTCCGTGTCTCACCTGGCATTGAGTGCCCCCCGGAAGAGCGTCTGTTGGGCAGATAAAATGTATTAAGCTCACTTTGTTAAAGAGGCCGTTGCCCAGGTGATACTAATTGTGTTGAGAATTGTAGCCTGAGGCTTGGTTTTGGGATTAAGCCTGTCCCACCCTTTTTGCTGCGAGGTGGTACAATCCTATCATGCCTCAGAGAAGAGACTTTGTATTAGAGACTTCCCTATTATGTATATTGGATTAAGGGCTTGGATTTCTACACTATAAAATGGGAATGGAGCGGGAGTTTGTTGCTCTTGGTTCCTGAGATTAGCATGAGAGAGCAGAGGAGAGCAGAGAAAGGCCACGTGGAGGAGGCCAGGAGAAGCAGCCAAGATGGTGGAATGCTGAGTGAGATGCCAGTTTGTGTAGAGTTTGTATCTGGGATAAGGAAGGAGATGGGGAACTGAGGAGAATAAGGCTGGTGAGCTAGAAACCTTTGATTCTAGGAAACTTGGATAAGTCAGTGGCTTTGTGAGCACTGAGTGTGACTGGGTCTTGGAGCCCAGTGTGTATTTTTACTTGCCCGCCGGGTGCAAGCTAGAATTAAAGATGACAGCCCATCTGCTTTTGGCTCCTTTGTTTCTTTACCGACTGTCCGAATCCTGGCTCCTGGCTTTACAGCGTCTTTGCCCAGGCCAGCCCACCTTTATTTTCCCCTGTTTTAACATTTCTGCAGTGTTAACTCTACATAATTCGCATTTTGACGTTCAATTACATAATGCCCTGAGTTATTTAACCTCTCTCTGAAATCTTGTCCCCTCTAGCGATACAGGCTGAGGCAAACGATCTTATTTCTCCCTTTGTTTACCCCCCCCAGCCTCTCCCCAGAGCCCTCTGCACAGCAGTGTGGACCCCCCCCCCCGCACCAGCCTCTCCCCAGAGCCCTCTGCACAGCAGTGTGGACCCCCCCCCCCCGCACCAGCCTCTCCCCAGAGCCCTCTGCACAGCAGTGTGGACCCCCCGCCCCCCCGCCCCAGCCTCTCCCCAGAGCCTCTGCACAGTAGTGTGGACAGAGTAGGTGTTGAGCAAACTCTTACTAGAAATGAAATTAATCCAATACACATCAGAGCTGCACCTTACTTAGCCCTGTAATGTATACCAGTTTCTTGAATTCTCTTTTCTTTCTTTGTGGAAAATAAAGGCAGTGCCTGGTGGTGAAAGGGATAGAGTTACTCTTAAATCTGCTCGTTGGATTTTAGATCCTGGCATGTACCGCCCTGCCTGGTGCTTAGAAAGCCTGCTTCAGGCCAGTTCGGTGAAGGGAGAGAACCAGCAACTGTGGAACAATGGCAGACAGGCTCTCCCACTCGGGCAGTATGAACCTGGACAAGCCCTTAGCCTCCCAGCCTCAGTCTCGGTGTTTGTTTGTTTTGTGTGTGTGTGTGTGTGTGTGTGTGTGTGTGTGTGTGTGTGTGTGGTTTCAAAGAGATCCACACATACCACCTCCCTCCACCTACCTCCTAGGGATGCTTTACGACTCAGATGAGTCTCAGATGTGACTTTAACATACTCTGTAAACTGATCAAGTACTATATTAATGTAAGAGAGTCATATCAATAATTATAACGACTAACATGGATTGCTTACTGAGTCCTTCCTGTGAGCGCCGTGTCTCAGGCACCCTTCTAAGCGTTCTGCATCAGCACCTCGTGTGGAGCCCCAGCAACTTCATGCTGTGGGTGCTATTATGGTTCCCATTTTGCAGATGAAGGAACTGAGGCACAAAGGGTTTAATTAACTTGCTCAAGACCTCCCAGCTAGGACGTGACAGAGCTGGGACAGAAAGCCGGCCGTCTCTCTGTGTGGTGTCTGGCTGCCGTGAGGAAGGAGGGGGCGGGGTGAGGGCCAGGAGGGTGAAGGTAAGATGGTAACATAAAGCCGTCTTTCGGGGCAGCAAACGAAGGAGAAGGTGAAGCTTCTGATTCAGCTGGCCGACAGCTTCGTGGAGAAAGGCCACATCCATGCCACAGAGATCAGGAAATGGGTGACCACGGTGGACAAGCACTACCGAGACTTCTCCTTGAGGATGGGAAAGTACCAGTACTCCCTGGAGAAAGCCCTCGGGGTCAACACCGAGGTGGGTACGGGGCTGCCTGCTGGGACAGCTCCTCTCTCAGCTCCCTCAGAACTGCTGCCATCGCTGCGGAAGGCAGCAGGGGTTCAGAGCAGTCCCTCCGAGCAGTTGGCCCCAAGAGCACGTGCCTTGTGCAGTGTTCTAGTGGGGGGATGGTCCTACTGAGCCACCTAACTGTTGGCCTCCAGTCTCACATGATTAGTGATATATATACACACATATATGGCAAAACGGGTTGACGAGAGTTGGGGCCTGTGGCTACAGAACAGAGTTGTACTGTGTGTACAGTCAACCACTGACTTTGAGGACTGAACCCTTTATCTTGGCTTCATCAGTACGATATTCTACCCAATTATGCTAATCAGTGAATGATTAGAGTCTCCAATATGTATAATAGTACTCTTTCAAGAATAAGGGACACAATTTGTGCAAAGGCTATTTGACATTTCAACCAAAAAGAGATATTGTTTGCCATAAAGCAAGGGGAGACTGACTTCTAATCCCTTTATAGTAGCGGTCAGTGATCTGTGAATTAAGAGCTGAACACAGGCTAGCAATTCTGTCTTAGGGTTTCTAATTCTTAAGTCTTTAAATAGGCTCATGCTCTGAAGCAGAACAGACTAGAGGAGAAAGTGGTCAAACCGCTAGAATTGGGAGAATTAATGTCTAACCTATAAGATTTTTTCTAGAGGTTTCCATCTTCTATAAATACCAAATGGGTTGAAATAAGCAGGGGTGGGCAATCAGGTTAATTCAATAATTATTTTCTATTTCCAAGGGAAGTTGTTTGTTTAAATAAAAATATTTGCTTTTATTATTTTCCCTTGACAAATGAAAGTTTCCTTATGTCTTTATGTGTTTCACATATATTTTAACAGGTAATAATCTTGGACTAATTAAGTGTCTTTTGTTTGTGTGTTTAGATTTAATCAGATCAAAGTCCTTGGGGAAATATGACACTAATTATCAAATATATTCACTGTCTTCTCTTGCAATGAATGTTAGCCCTGAACATTTGATATCTTTTTTATATGGAAACAAAAACGATCACATAAAGAAGAGTGCTTGTGGGTGGCAGTCTGTGGGCTTCCCCATCTTCTCATCCTTCTCCATTCTTTCTCTGTGTTTTTCCTCTACCACCCTCCCCAGTTCTGCTTGGCTGCTTTCCCACAGCATCTCCGAGGTGACCTCTGTGCTCTCTGTGTGCAGGATAACAAGGACCTGGAGCTGGACATCATCCCAGCAAGCCTTTCAGATCGTGAGGTCAAGCTGCGGGACGCCAACCACGAAGTCAATGAAGAGAAGCGGAAGTCTGCCCGGAAGAAAGAGTATGTGTTGGGGGGTCCCCATGAACTAGCAGGCTTCTCATAACTGTGCTTGGTGTTCTTTGTCACCTGTCCCTTTTGACAGCTTGAGGTGTGCTCATGACCACCTACAGAAGTTGGAATGGACCTGCATGATGCTTCCACCTGCATTGCACACTAAGAACCATAAGGCTTTGGATGGTGGAAACAGTGGATCACGTCAACCTCACAAAGCAATGCCTGATTACTCTGCTTTCTTTATTTTGGTGTTGCACAGTTACATATATGGAGAGACCTTTCGAGGGCTTTCTGAAGACTATATGGACAGATTCCTTCTGGGTAATGCTGGGAGAAAATAGTGTTTCCTAAGAGTAAGGAGCCCTAAGCAGTTGATTTTACAAAAATGAAGCAAGACCACAGGTCCCTTAGAGCTGAAGAAACTAAGGCTGGTCTGCTGAGTCAGCTTGTTTTCACCTGGGGAGTATATTAGTTTGTCTGGGAAGTTGTAACAAAGTTAGACAAACACCACCCAATTTGTGAGAAATGTGTTATCTCACAGCTCCAGAGGCTGAAGTCTGAGGTCAAGGTGCTAATAGGCTTGATTCCTTCTAAGGGCTAAGAGGGAAGGCGCTGTTCCAGGCACTTCTCCTTGCCCTATAGATGGCCATCGTCATGTTCACATGGCGTCTTCCCTGAATACATGCGTGTGTTCAGGTTTCCCCCTGTTTTAAGGGCACCATTCCATTCCATTTTGGAATAGGAGCCCATCCTATTCCAATATAACCTCACCTTAACTAATTAGGTCTGCGGTGACGACTTCTAAATAAGGTCACATTCTGAGGGACTGAAAGTTGGGTCTTCAACACATGAAATTTTGGTGGGGACACAACTCAACCCATAACAGGGAGGAGAATGAGGCCACATCTTGCTGCTGGCTCTCTCTAGGGCACTGAATAGCCAGACGATGGTCAAGGATGTATTGAAAATAAAACCAAGTGGAGCAGAGGGTAGTGGAACTAAATTATGAAGAAACACACAAAACTACAGGATGCAGGTGGAGAAAAAGGAAGAACAAGGTGGAGGAATGCTGGAAACCTGATGCAGTAAAAGCAAAGATGACTTTTTCAAGCACTTCAAGATTATAGTTCTCTGACCTCCTTTCTCTGCTTATCTACTAAGCACCCCCAATATACTAGAAACTTTGTTTACTCAACCTTGTTGAATCCTTGCAGCAGTCCTGTGTGATCAGCTGTTTTTTAAGTAAGGAGTCTGAGGCTTGGAGCAGCAAGTGCTCCCTCTAGTCAATGACAGAGTCATAATTCAATTCCTGTTTGTCTGACTTCAAAACTGATACACTTTCCACTTTTCCAATAGAGTGGGATAGTAAAACACTAGCTAATTCAGTCCTGCAAAGGGGAATTTTTAAAAATCAATACTATAATTTTAATAGCAAGGCCACAGCTCAGGCAATGTATTGCTTTAAGGAAAATCCCACCACAATCAAGGTCCAGAGAAAGTTGCTGCTTGTCTTAATATTTCTTGTGAAATATCCAACAGGGGACCCTTTGGGGGCACTCTTTCTCAGAATGTTCATGTGATCAAACACCTGGAAATCCTACCATGAAAAACTAACATGTAAAGTCTAAAATAAACATAAATACATGCTTTGTGCTAAATTATTATGTTATTGTGTATCACATGCCAGGTGAGAAGCACCATTTCTAATAAAAATAGGCGAAAGAAGAAAATTAAGTTGGAACACAACAGTGCAGCCAGGCCATGCAGCCATTATAAGCTTAGCAGCTGCGGGGGCTCGCTGTGCTCTCAGAGAGCCCTCCCCTCGCAGACGGGCACGCTGTGCTCCCGGGGAGCCCTCCCCTCGCAGACGGGCACGCTGTGCTCTCGGGGAGCCCTCCCCTCGCAGACGGGCACGCTGTGCTCCCGGGGAGCCCTCCCCTCGCAGACGGGCACGCTGTGCTCCCAGGGAGCCCTCCCCTCACAGATGGGCACGCTGTGCTCTCGGGGAGCCCTCCCCTCGCAGACGGGCAGCACAAGCTTCTCTCTCTGGGACTCTGTGGGACTTCAGGAGACTGAAGAGCGGTCACTGAACATTGTCCACGTGTGTTGTGCTTGTGATCACAGACGCCCGCTTCGTGCCCACCCGCCTGGGCTGTAAACGCGGCCCATTACAGAGCGTTGGCGGGCACAGGCTAATCTGCAGCAAAGGTCAGAAAAGTGTAGCCCACCAGCAGTGTGCCCCACCACCTGTTTTTATTTTTTTTTTTTTTTTTTTATTTTTTTGCATTTTTCTGAAGCTAGAAACAGGGAGAGACAGTCAGACTCCCGCATGCGCCCGACCGGGATCCACCCGGCACGCCCACCAGGGGGCGATGCTCTGCCCATCCTGGGCGTCGCCATGTTGCGACCAGAGCCACTCTAGCGCCTGAGGCAGAGGCCAAGGAGCCATCCCCAGCACCTGGGCCATCTTTGCTCCAATGGAGCCTTGGCTGCGGGAGGGGAAGAGAGAGACAGAGAGGAAGGCGTGGCGGAGGGGTGGAGAAGCAAATGGGTGCTTCTCCTGTGTGCCCTGGCCGGAATCTAACCCGGGTCCCACCTGTTTTTATTTTTAAGTTAAACTTATTGGGGTGACGCTGGATAATAACCACCTGGTTTATATAGTCTGTAAGCTAAAGATTCTTTTTTATGTTTTTAAAGGATTGAAAAATATGAAAAGAAGAATAGTATATTAGTGTCGTGAAAATTAAATGGAATTCCTTGGGGTCCATGAGGTTTTTACGGGGCACGGGCACACTTCTGTCTGTGGCTCCTTTCACACACAGCAGCGGGTCTGCGTGGCTGTCTCAGAGACTGAATGGCCCACAGATACATTTGGCTCCTACAGATGAAACGTGTGCCTAATCCCCTAGCCTCAGCGGCGGTGGCGGCTTAGTATTGGTTATTTTTAGCTTTGAACCTGGCTTCACCTACAGTAGTGAGAATTGTTTTGGTGTGAGTCTACAACTCTACTAACAGAACCGCCATGCTGGGAGCCGTAAGAGAAAAGTAGGAAGCTGAGGCTGAAGCTGTCGAGTTGGCGGGAATGACCGTAAAGGGTGCTGCATGCCCATGTGCACACGCAAGCACACGTGCAGCTGAGAACACACACGTGTCAGCACAGAATCCAAGACAGCAGACCTGGGCTGGGGAAGGGAGAGACAATGTGGCCCTCGCTGAGCACAGGCGTGCCAGAGGGCTACAGAGCAAATGATGGGAGTGCGAGGGACTCAGAGGTAATACTCGGAGGCAGGGTGTTTTGAAAAAGAAAGAGATGTTTTGATAAAGTAGAAATAGGGCGTTCAATAAGGTCATAAAGGCACGGGGGTGGAGAAGTGAAGTTTGAGGGCAGCGGAGGCTTCTCTCTCTAACCAGCTAAAAGGCCATGTATTTCCTCCTAGATTCATCATGGCTGAACTGCTCCAGACAGAGAAGGCGTATGTGAGGGACTTACATGAGTGCTTAGAGGTAAGTCTTGCCGCCATCGATTAGCAGCTAGAGTAGCAAAATGACCTCCTTGTCAGGGTCACGTCCTTGCGGGGAGCTCGGTGCTCTTTGTCTCCTGAGCTTAACGAACAAAAAGCCAGCAGAGGAAACCTTTCTACTGGAGACAGCAGTGATTGCATGGGAGTTTAAAGTTCTTTGGAAAAGAAACTTTTCTCAGACTTGAGCTAGATCCAGCAAAAAAGTATATAAGACCCTCTGAGTTCAAAATAACCATGACACAGTTTGTGAACTTGAGTGTGAAAACCTGCATCATCCCCTCGACACACACTTGGACATGCACACACTTAACAAATAAGAATAGAGTGGAGTTTATGCTCTTGCTAAAGGGCAGGATGTGTTTCCATGGTAACGGATCAGGTTTTCTTTCTTCCTGTCCTGCTCATTTACCATCTCACTTTTCACCCTGCGCACACGTTGCCAGTCGGAGCCGAACACCACAACTTTGAAAGCCTATTAATTCCTTCTGTATTCCAGTGATTTCGTGCGTTCTTGCCAGTGATGCCACTGCTGTTGTCTTACAGACCTACCTGTGGGAAATGACCAGCGGTGTGGAGGAGATCCCCCCGGGCATCCTTAATAAAGAGCATATCATCTTCGGCAACATCCAGGAGATCTACGATTTTCACAACAAGTAGGTTGGTGGAGGGTTTCAGCGGAGCACACATAGGGCCCTATGTACCCAGCAACAGGGCTCCCAACAGGTGCCCAGAGCTGCTTGGAAAATCTTGCCTAGTTCACTGTTATCTGGTTAATTTTCTAAGTCAGTGGCTGTCAGACTTCTTTCTCACTCACCCACGTTTCTCCACAATAGTCCACAATTCCTAGTGGAGAGTGAAGTCCTCAGCAATGTTCTCCTGGAGACCTGACTGGCAACATCTTTGTATCAAATCAGAGTGATAACCAGGCTTTGAGGAAATAAAAGTAGCTTTTCCTCATTAAAATTGCGGAGAATCCTGATGTTAGAATTCATCTGATGCTTACCATTCTACCTTGTGGACCTTAGGTTTCAAATTCTGTTGATGTTTCTGTTCAATTTAAATATATCCTCCCAACTACCTATCATCTCACCCAAAACAATGACGTAGAAGAGACAGATCATCAAAATACCTAATGGAACACATCTCTTGAGCCTATAGGGGAGAGCATGAATTGACCCTCTCTATTTTGTTGAAGTAAGTAGAATCATCAAGCCCTAAAACCTCACAACTCATGTTGTCCAGCTGCCAACTTGATTCAAGTATCTTTTCCACAACATACTAAACAGCATGTTTTATTGTTAAAACAATAACAAAAATAAGAACATGGATTAATTAGTTATGTAACCAACTAATGTAAATAACTCAGTTTCCAAAATACCAGTAGAGAACCTCAAGACACGAGGAGTATGAAGGTATAAAGCCCTAGAGTGTGCTCAGCCCCCTGTCCCAGAAAAGGGATAAGAGGTAGAGTCCCAATGCTATAAGCCACAGTTCAGAGGAAGCCCTAAAGTCAGACCAGCCAAGGCTTTCACTGAGTTAGGTACTTATTCTGGATATAAAGCCCCCCAGCCCCTTGAGCTCCTGAGGAGGCTATGAGTGCAAGGCCACGGCGCCCAGACGCAGGACCCCAGGGTGCCCAGCGCTGCCCAGCAGAGCTTTCTGCAGCGGTGGCAATGCCCGTGTCTTTGCTATCTGATGCAATAACCCCTAGACCCTTGTGGCTGTTGAACTTGGAATGTGACTAGTACTACTGAGAATTGAATTTTGACCTTTATTTGGGTAAATTTACATGGCAGGTGGCTACTATATTAAACAGCCCAGCTCTAGAAAATGAGGCCTCAATATGGCCCTTGCCGAGAATGACTGGCAGGCAAGCGTTGACGGTGAGAGGACCCTGAGTTCTAAAAGATCTAAAGAAGGGGTAGAGAGCCGCTCTCTCTTGTCAGCTCCTGATGCTTAATCCCCTGTTATGTGGTCAAATGGCATTAGTTTAAAGAGAACATAAAATATGTAACTGTCATGACATGTGAACCTTGTCAGATTATGTAAACAGTAAGCTCTAGGGCAGCGGTTCTCAACCTGTGGGTCGCGACCCCGCCGGGGTCGTGACCCACAGGTTGAGAACCGCTGCTCTATGGGGAAAAAAATCTGACTTTCTGGAGAACTTATTAAAAGTTCCCAGTCCTTTTTTTTTTTATCACAAATTTTAACACTCTCCACATTGTTTGTTTGTAAATCTTCAGACATAGAAATAGTCTCTCCTCATGCCTATTTAATAAGACCCCAGTAAAGCCATTTTTGACCATGGATTCCAAATTCTGTCATCTGAGCTCCCTCAGGACATCTGAGAAGAGGTGAGATTGTTCCAGGAAGTCGTGTTACTTTTCTGATTTATGATCTCTGGGATTTAGTTAACAACTCTCACTTTCCTATTATGTTTACTGAACTAAGTATCAAAGTTCAGAAATCTAGAGATCACAATGGGCGCTTCTTGTGAGCCCTGCTTTTGCTAAATCAGTGTATAAAGGGAAAGGATATTTATTTCAAAACTGTTCAGTTGTAACAAAATATCTAACACAGCCATGCCTCTTACCTGTTTTCACAGTGTCGCTCTACTAAACCATGGTGAGCAATTTGGTTGCCTTTATTTACTAGCTAAAAGTCTACTTACCAGTTACAAAATATAGCTTAGCCTAAGACACCCTTTTAAAAAGTCAAGTTAAACTAGATAGAATGCTGCATACTGTAGAGGAATAAATTCAATTATCAAGAACACAGCTACCAAGCAAATGTTTCCTATTTGTAACACTACAAAGAAACAAGAAGAAAATAAAATCCAGCCTCTGAGTAACCTAAAGAGCTGTCACAGAAACCAAGTTCTTCCCTTTGCATAGAATCACCTCTCCAACCTCTCTAAAAGCCATCTCACCTCTTAGATTGTTTCGAAGCTCAAGCAATTTAGAAGCGGCAAATAAGAATCAAGAACTTGAGCATGCAGTTTGACACCAGTAGCATAAAGTAAAACCTGAAAGGAAAGAGGAAAAACTGCAAGAAAAATCAGCAAAAGAACCCAAAAAATCAGACTGGTCAAAGTATTCAGTATCCATGCAAGCGATTCTATATCCCATTGTAGAGCTTGGCTCAGCCACAGCCCTACAGGGAAGCATAAAAATTTATGTTAGTAATAACCTGAATCAATAGTATATTCTTCATAAAAAAGCAAGTAAATCTCTAGTGCATTTGGAAAACTAGCCCCCAAAACAAATGTATTATCCAAAATTTAAAGAAACATACAAGAAAATTAAGCTGTGTATTAATTTCCTACAGGACCTGGAGAGCTAAGGCTTTTTTCCTAATGGGTGCTCTCTACTTATGCCATGCAGATTTTGATTAATGGAGAAAGCTTAACACTTCTACAATCTCTAATACATAGAGACAAAATAGCAGTTAAGCCAACTTAGAAAATTCAGGAACTGTGAACTCCATCGGGGCCCATGACCCCAATACCTGGTGTACAGGGAACTTTAAGTAAATATTTGTTGGATGGATGGATCGACAGATGGGCCAAAAATAGAAGTACAGTTTGAAGGTTTATGGCTAATGTCAAGTCATAATTCAGTCTTTTGTTTGTGAAAGTTTCAAGACAGAGAAAACTATGAGGTATGATTTTTTCCCCATCACCACCACAACCTTCTAGACCAGCAAAATAATTGAATATCTGAATGAAGGAGTTTTTCTGGGAGCTTCTTAATGGGAGTACCATACAATGTTTCAAACATGTATTTGCTCTTCAGGAATCATTTTCTAAAGTGGTCACTTTTTTACCTGAAAATTTCCAAGGGTTCTTTTTAAACTCCACTTGTTTGCATCTTTTCAAAGTTACAATTAAGTGCTATCTGACAGAGAAACATACTCCTCTCATTTCTAGTGCATAGCTCAGGGTACCTGCCTATACTCCAGAGCAGGAAGGGAGGGAGGAGAAAGACCAGGAGATGGAGAGGTGGAGAGGGCATGACATTGCCCAGATAACCAGTTAGCTGAGTCACTAGGAAATTAGTACCTCAACCAAGGGTGTTATGGTATTGATCGTTTTAAATGGTGTCACTTTGAAAAATGACAACCAAGATTAGTTGTGTGTGTGTACATGTGTGTTAGTGTGTCTATCTTTCTCAAGGACCTTTGTCTGTCAATGAAGAAATTCCCAAGCACCAGAATTTCTCTAAAGAAGAACAATTCAATATGTAGAATTTAACACCTACAAGTAGTGGTTTTAACACAAACCAGAGGTTCACATGGAATGACTCTTTGTTTTTTACCCTACAACTCTTTTCTACAGAACTAAGTATAAAAGTCATGAATCTTACATACACAAGAACTAGACTGGGTTCTCTTGTGTATTGCTAAGCATTTCAGGAGCTCTCTGATTTGACAGTGCACTCCATAAATAGATCCCCCAAGCAGTTATGGTTGTGTTAACGCAGTCTCCCCACTTTGACTAACCTACAACTTGTAATTCAGGAAAATCATTTATTTTGTTTGCTACTTTTTAATAGATTTTTGGCTTTGGCAGTGGCAGCTATTTATTTAAACTATTCATCATCTTCAGTTAAAACTGAACTTTACTTTCTCCTTTTCCAGGAGATATTGTTGTATATGTGAATCTGGCAATAACATTTTTATAAAAGCTTTGCTCTCAAGCTCAGAGGGTCTTCCTTACTGTCAAGGATAACCATCTTCATTCACAGATAAAGATATGGAGACCCAGCGAAGAGCCGTGTATGACACACCCCCTTAAAGACTAGGCATTGCCCTGGCTGGTTAGCTAAGTGGATAGAGCGTCAGCCCAGTGTGCAGATATCCCAGGTTTGATTCCCAGTCAGGCCACACAGGAGAAGCAACCATCTCCTCTCCCCTCCTCCCTCTCTCCCTTCTTTCTCTCCTCCCCTCCCACCACCAGTGGCTTAATTTGTTAGAGTGTCGGCCCCAGGTGCTGATGATAGTTCAGTTGGTCCAAGCATCAGCCCCAGATGGGGTTGCCAGGTGGATCCCAGTCAGAGTGTATGTGGTAGTCTGTCTTTCTATCTCGCCTCTTTTCATTTAAAAATAAATAAATAGATAAATAAATAAAGATTAGACATAGTTTCCAGGTATTTGGTTTCCCAGGTCACTGCTCTCTTCCTGTCCCCCACTCCATAGGCCACCACTGGGCCTGCCAAATCTGGTTGGCTGGATTCATACCTAACCAGCTTCCATGTGGATCCCACATTTGAGGAGCACTTCAGCTCATGTCTTCCATACATATGTCATCCATGTCCTGCACCCTTTCATTCATTATCTGAAATAAGTCAGTTTTTAGCAAGACTTGGAAAAGCAAGTGAGGGACCCGCTACCAGGGCTAAATATTGCTCCTGCACACTCCCTCCCCCCAGGCCTGGCACTCCCAGCCTGTGGGCACACGCCTGTGGCTGGGCGAGCAAGGCCAGAGCTGTGTGGTGCTGGGCTGGGAGTACTGGCCAAGCCAGGGGGGGCCTACTAGGGCAGCAGACGGCCAGGGTCAGCCAGGAGCAGAGGGTGCGGCAGGGGGTGAAGACAAGGTGAAGGAAGTGGTGGGAAAGACCAGACCCGATTTTTGCCCTCTTCCCGGGCCCTTCTTGGACCGGCCCTGTGCTAATTCGAAGGTGCAGCTGGTACCCGGTGAGGGGTCAAACGCAGAGCCCTCTTCCCTCTGAGTGCCTGGAAGTAGGCACCTATGGGGAGGGTGAGGGAGCACAAGTGTGGTTCAAAGGAGCAAAAAATAGCCTTAGTTAGACTAATAGGAAAGGCTTCACAGAGGAGAGGGCATTGGCATTTAAGATGGAATTTAAACAAAAAGATACTACAGCCAGAGATGGCTCCCTCAGGAAGGGAGGAACGTCTGAATAAAGGCCCCCCAGGGAGGAGAGTGGGGAAGCAGGAGGCTGGGAGAGGCCAGAGGAGGCCTCTGAGTGAGTCCCTGCCCTGGGTCCCCTTGCACCCCCAGCTAGACTGTGTCTTGTCACTGTGTGTCTGTGAGATTGAGGCAGAGGAGAGGAGAGCTGGAGGTAATTAATGAGAATCAGAAACGGGGAGGGCATCAGAAAAAGGAAGAGGGGAGAGAGACAGAGTGAGTGGGAAAGTGGGGTTAAGTACCTAGATAAGGAGAAGTGAGAGAGAGAGAAACAGGTAGATAACAAGGGGAAAGGAGAGATGGGGAAGAGAAGAGGTAGAGGGAGGCAGTAATGGGTGGGGGAGATAGATAAACAGATAGATGGACAGAAGGAGGGAGAGGACGGAGGGGAGGGAGGGAGGGAGGGAGGGAGGGAGGGGAAAGTTTGGTTGATTGTGGAGGCAAGGTGTGTTAGGGGGAAGGGAGGGAGAGATACCAACTCTCCCTGGGGCTGCCATCCTATTGCAGGCAGGAGAATCAGCAAAGTGTTTTTCAAACATTACTGACATGAACCAAAGAAAAAGATTATATGTTATGCCCTGATATATTATATATGAAAGGGAATTAAGTTTTTCAAAATAACACCCTAAGTATGGGTGATGCACGCTGATATTTTAGGTTAGGTTCCGTTATTTTCTCCCCCCACTATTTCCTTCTCCCCCTTTCCTTCATTCTCCTTTTATTTTAATGCTAATTTACACCCAGTATTGACTTGACAACCCCTTGAAACACAGTGGGTCAGTCTGCAGCCCCAGGGCGAGGAGCTGGTTCCCCCAGGTGCTGAGATGAGGGACTGCAGCCCACAGCCGGACTGCGGGGTTGCGCTGCCGCCTCCGCGCCCCCTGCCTCTCCCGCCCCTCCCCACACACCCCCTGCTTCAAATGTGCATATTCCATGTGTTCTGTGCTTCTCCTCCCCTCCAGATGCCTTTGGTATTAGTTTTACCCGTTTACAGAAAATCATAGAATAACAAAACATAAAAGCCAGGGAAAACTTTAAAGATAACCTAGTTCTTTTCTACTCCCTTGTTTTATAGAAACTGGAGCTTATAAAGGTTTGTGTGTTTCCCAAACCAATTAGTAGCACAGCCAAGGATTCAGGTCTTTCTAGCTCCCTGTTACATCACACTGTCAGCTTCTTAATATCCAAATGTCAAGATAGGAGGAAAGGGAAGACCTGTTGTGATTTTTCATGGGCCCTAAGCCAGCACAAGGGATTTCTGCAGGCCTTACGCAACCCATCAGAAAGGCTGGATAAAAGTATAGCTGTGATTTGGCTGTTTGATTTTTCAGTATGCTGTCAACATTGGTGCTGGTTATAGGTTTTGGGGAGTACTTAAGACAAGACAAAGTCTAAACATATATATACTTGGATGTGTCAAAGTGATGTTAATATTAGTTGTATGCACTAACTGCTGAGCACCCATGCCTACATGCCAAACAGCACATTAGTGTATGTATAACATTAAATGCAAGGTTAATTTCTATATTTTATTTTAACGTTAAACTTGTTATCTATCTGTACAAATATTTCTTGATTCATCTGATCACATAAGTTCAACAAAATTAGAAAATATTAGTAAAAACTTACTCAACAGATAGCAGTACAGCAAGATAAACTGCTGCTTGAGGTTGGAGGCCGAGGCTGGGGAATATGGCTAGCAGGAGTCAGCCCTGAGCACCTTTCCCCCGACTCTATCTCTAACCCCTGCTGACGGTCCCGGTGTGCACTGAAGGGGCAGCGCGGGTGGTTCTCATGGCTCAGCCTGGGTGATCAACTGTGCCGAAGCGCTTCCCCGAGTAATCCCACACCTTCCCTGGAGCGCACATGACTCTCCATTGGTTTAGTAGCTGCCCCCCTGTATGAAAACCAGCCGTCCTGGCCCCTGCAATCTAGAGCCTCTTGTAGGCTAGGCTCTGAATGTGTCTGGTCACCAAGGGTTTTTTTTTAAAGAAACGATCTCTACTTCTACTTGTATGAAAGCAGTAAGCCAGCCCTGCTATGATAAGGAGGAAACGTCCTGGACTTCCTGCAAATAAATGAGCCTGCTGCATTTCCCCCACTCTACCTCCAGCTTCCTGCATCGTCCTCATTGTTCTTCTTTACCCCTGGCCACAGCCCCGCCTTTATTCCCCTGCTCAGTCTCTAGTATTCTAACAAGTGCACATGCGCAAGAGCATGCGCATACACACGTGTGTGCACATACGCCAACCCAAGGTCAGCGAATACCTTTGTGCAGATCTCCCCCTTTCAATGTAGGCTGCACCCTTGATGTAAGGGTCTGTTGGCTGGGCCACGTTAAGAGTTCTCAGACACAGGTACGCTTCTCCAGAAGTACTGAGACTATGGGCCAAATTTATCTTTGGAGAGAACAAAATCAAAATGACTCAGGGCACCTTTGAAATGGTGCTGTTACCATAGTACTTAATAATAAACCTCAGAAAATTTTCCATCAATAAGGGTTAGAAATGTAATCTTCCGGGATTCTGTACAAAGCCAGAAGGGAGTATTTTCCTCATGAAGCAACTGCATAATGTATTGCATTGTAGTAATGACATAGCTTAGATCTTGACATTTCTTGAAAGGTTTTATTCATTTCTGAAAGAACCGCAGACATTCACACCCAAACGCTTAAACTGCTTGCTTTGTTCATTCTCAAACAATTTATAACACATAATAATTTAAGTGGTGAGGACCACAGTGTTGCCATAAAACAGACAAAGTAGAATATCCCATCCTTTATGAAGAGAGTTCTGACCTCCTGTGCTTTAATTTACGTTTATCATGTCTATTTGAAGTAGGTGGAATGATATTGATCAGACTTCCATAATCTGTCATCTTCAGAAGCTTAAAATTAAAAAAAGCAAAATAGAGTTTAATATTGCCACTTGCCTTCAACAATTACCTTCAGATTGTAGTGAATATCTCACTCCAAGTTGTGAATTCATATGCCCGGTACCAGATACTTTTTTTAATTCTTAACTTTTTTATTTAAAAATTCAGTCATATAAAGTCAATGTAGTATCTGCCAACCGGAAGCACACTGGAATTCAAGTCACCTTCAAATGCTGGTCTATGGACCAGAGGCATTAGAATTACCAAGGGTGCTTTGCTAAACGAGGCAGATACTTGGATCCTGCCCCCAGGTGGCAGTGCACAGCCAGGTGTGGGCACCACAGATGAGGTTTTCCAAGAGTGTTCCTTAAGAGAAAGTCTGACACTCCCTCCAAAAGCATTCCACTCACAATGTAGCGCTGCACACTACATCACTTCAGAGGTCGAGTGTACCTGATTGTATTACAGGACTTTGGAAGTCCTGCAGTAAAGAAATCTGCTTACCCAGCATTTCCCAAATGTAAATGATATGTGACTTTGGAATCCAATTTTTGCATTAATACCCAATCAAGATTTTTCCAAGATATGGTTTAGGGGAAGGCATCTACTATAGATTCTGTAACAGAGGCTTAGTAGGGAGAGCTCCCTAAATATGCCTCTGTGAGTGGGGGAGAGTATGAGATATGTAGGTGTATCAAGGCGAGTGTGGTTTTATTAAGACTGGGAAACACTGATCCTGAAGAACTAATGTTTGTCCAGTGCCTACTGTATGCCAGGTACTGGGTTGGGTTCTTTACCCACGTAGATTTATTAAATTTTCACAGCAACTCCACCAGGGTGTTATTGAAAGATGAGAAAATGAAGGTTTCAGAGCCTCCCTTACAACTGTGCTAAGTGTGAACTCCGGTTCTTTAACTTGCGCTTAGTTGTGGGAGAAGAGGAAAGTAAGACATGGGATCAGTGATGGGGGACGAGCGGCGGCTGCTGTTAAAACCTTCATTTTCCAGAAAGGCATTAATTGTAGAAATAATGCTCTATGCATTTAATTTATTTTTAATTCTTTTATTTTTGAGGATTTTCAAAGTGAGCATCCTCCCACAGGTTTTTGACAGCTGCTATCACATAAAGTCAGCACATTGCTCTATTTAAATTACCAGGATTTTTAATAAAATTGCTAGCACTGTTTTCAACATCTAGATCAATTTTTAATTCTGTGGTTATAATTACCACTGTTTGTTTCAGTGACCAGGCTACTGACGTTGGGTCATAAGTCAGGGAAAGAGGAAAACTCTCTCTGAGTTTATTATGAGTATTTTCGTAACTTCTAAACAAAAATATATATAGATGATATATTATAGAATCGTACACTTGAAAGTTATATAATCTTATTAACTACTGTCACCTCAATAAATATTTTTAAAATAGAAAAAATACTAACAACAAAATGAGAGCCAGGCTGATCAGGCGGTGGCGCAGTGCATAGAGAATCGGCCTGGGATGCTGAAGACCCAGGTTCGAGACCCCAAGGTCAGTGGCTTGAGCATGAGCTCATCAGCTTGAGAGTGGGGTCTCCAGCTTGAGTGTAGGATCATAGACATGATCCTATGGTTACTGGCTTGAGCGCAGGGGTCGCTGGCTTGAAGCCCAAGGTTGCTTGCTTGAGCCCAAGGTCAGTGACTTGAGCAAGGGGTCACTGGCTCAGCTGGAGCCCCCCCGGTCACGGCACATATGAGAAAGCAATCAGTGAACAACTAAGGCTGCAACTATGAGCTGATGCTTCTCATCTCTCTCCCTTCCTGTCTGTCTCTCTCTCTTAAAAAAAAAATGAGAGCCAAAATGAAACCCATTCAATTCATAGACTACACCTTAAATTAGTAACTGCAGTTGCTTCTGAGGAGGGGCCAGGAAGACAGGATTTTTTAAATCATATACATCTATGACTTACAAAAAATAAAATTAAAAATTATAAAAAATAAGAATTCAACAAAAATGTAATATTATGTTGTATGTGGAATGCCATCATCCAGGTGGTCTTACCATTTAATTGCTCACCCTCACGGGAGAAAGGCCAGCATACCATGAGGGTAGAGTGTAGGGAACCACAGTGAGATCCTGAGAAGGGGGAAGTGGAAGTTTCCCGAAAGCATTTCTCCAGATTCTTCTCTTTCTCCTCTCTCTCTCTTCTTCCAAGTTCTCTCTTCCTCCTCTGTTTGCCTTTCTCTAAAGCACTTCATTTTCTGTCACTGACCTCATTCTAGAATAGATCTGATTTCCTTCCCCCACTTGCCCAGCCATTGCAGTCCCCACCCCCAGTGATTGTCTTCACTGAGATTTATATCAAAGGCCAACACAAGAAATGACCATGTGAAGAACCTCTCGATACCTTCTGAAAAATGACTTGTGAAGATATTATAATTATGTTATTTAATGTTTCTCATGGAAAAGAGTCACATAATAAAAGTCTTTTAGAATTCAGTTCTAGGAATAAAGAATATATATTAAAAATAGATTAAGGCCCTGGCCGGTTGGCACAGTGGTAGAGCATTGGCCCAGCATGTGGATGTCCTTGGTTCGATTCCCAGTCAGGGCATAGAGGAAAAGAAACTATCTACCTCTCCATCCCTCCCCTTCTTCCTTCTCTCTCTCTCTCTCTCTCTCTCTCTCCTCTCCTCCCACAGCCATGGCTCGGTTGGAGCAAGTTGGCCCCAGGTGCTGAGGATGGCTCTACAGCCTTACCTCAAGCACTAATACAACTTGGTTGCTGAGCAACGGAGCAACAGCCCTAGGTTGGCAGACCATCGCCCCACAAGGGGCTTGCTGGGTGGATCCTGGTCTGGGCACATGCAGAAGTCTGTTTCTCTGCCTCCCCACTACTCCCTTAAGGGAAAAAATAGATTAACATTATATTAATATATTAACATATTGTTATGTTATGAAAATTTCCAGAATTAACATTGTAGATAGAGTAATGGGCCAGATTGCTTCTCTTTGCAACAAAAAAGGATATTTCCTTTTTGGTCTTAAAAAAAGATTTAATCCTCAACCATAGCATTACATAGTATTTTTTCCTATTTCTCTTTGGGAAGTTGTATTAAATATACATGTGTCACCCACAATTTTTCTAAAAGTAGTAGTAAATATGATTTTTGGAAACTTTTCGGGGTTATTGATTTTTGAGCTCTGCGTATTAGCATTTTGAAAGCTCACATTGCATTACAATTACTACTTTGCTGTGATTCAGGTCAGGATACTCTAACATTCACATATTAGGGGAAAGATGATTGTCATCAAATGGGTACTGCTAGGAGACCCCAAAATTTTTAAGTGATTTTTTTCTTACTAAATACCAATTTGTTGTAGAAAATTTAAATTGCAGATAAATAGAAATATCATCTATGATCCCACCAATCATTATTAGTATTTTGGCTTTCCAAATATGACTTGACAAATATTTTTAAATTACACATATTTTTATAGACCAAAACCAACATCCTTCTGTGTCATTGAAGAGAGATAAGAGGAACACGCATAGAACCCGTATCCAATTGTAATTATAAGATACTACTAGAATGCTTAGGCAATAGGAGCCAGGTAGAATAAATAAAATTAATAAAAAGTTTCCAATGGTAGAGGTAAGTCGCAGAACAATTCAGAACTGCTTTATATAATTTTATTTAATATTTTAATTAATTTTAAAAATCAAAATTAAAGTATAGATTGAAAAGTTATTTGACTTTGGGCAATGGGTATACAGCATAGTCGATTGTTCAAATGATGTGAAGATGTTGACCTGAAATCTATGTACTCTTGTTGATCAGTTTCACCCTGTTAAATTTAATTATCTAAATTTTTTAAAAAAAAGGAAAAGCCCTACCCACTATATCACCCTATTTCTTAACCTGATTTCCTATGGCAAAAATATTTTTCTTTAAACCATTTTATTCAAGTGCAAGTTGAAGAATTTGGTGATAAGTATACACCTGTGAAACCATCACCACCATCAAGGCAACAGACATATCCATCACCTCCCAAAGCTTTCTCTTGTTATTGTTATTATTGGCAAGATCATTTAACATAAGATCTATATCTTAGCAAATTTAAAGTATACAATATGGTATTGTTAGCTACAGGTACTATGCTATCTAATAGATCTCCAGAACTGACATCACATAACTGAAATTGTACCCTTTGACCATCAGTTTCTTGGGTTGGAAATAATCTGTATTTTCTACTTAGACAAAAGGCAGCATATTATACACATTCTTCCGTACCTCTCTCTTTTCACTTCGTAGCCTGCCCTGGAACTCTTCCATTTGAAAACAGAAAGCTTTGTCATTTCTCATAGCCAGGTGATACTCAGCTCGGTGGGTGTACCATAGTTTACTTTGCCATCTACAGACCACCTTTTGCTATTACAAACAGTGCCACAGGGCATGCTCACGTATCTACATCACCTTACAACATGTGATACAACTGTAGGAAATTTCCCAGGATTAAAATTGCAAGGACAAAATTTTGATAGTAATTGTCAAGTTGTCCTTTGTGAAGATTACACCATCATTCATTTCCATCAGTATGTTTCACCACAGCCTCATAATTATTTATTTGGAAAACCCAGTGTGATTTTTAAAAAGCTAATTCTATTCCAGTGAGGCTGGCTTATTAGAACTTATATTCCCTGAGCTCAAATGAATTGTTTAATATATTATTTTGAAGTTGGTATAGTCAACTCATTATTATTTATTAACACAGAAAGGAGCCATGGCAGATATCTACAATGGCAGATAATTCAGATGTAATTCAATTCAACTTTGAAATGTATTGTAACTTTTTCTACATTAAATGTTTTTTCCCTAAGGATGTCTGTTTTAGGAAACGTAAAATAGTTTTTAGCACACACAAGCTATGGTGGATGAAGAAGGCCAAGAATTAGAAAGAAGTTGTGTAGAATAAAACAAATCTCTACTTTATTCTTGGGATTGTAGATGATATTAATTTGTCCTTTTTTTTTTTTTTTTTTTTTTGGTATTTTTCTGAAGCTGGAAACGGGGAGACAGACAGACTCCCGCATGCGCCCAACCGGGATCCACCCGGCACGCCCACCAGGGGGCGATGCTCTGCCCTACGGGGCGTTGCTCTGTTGCGACCAGAGCCACTCTAGCGCCTGGGGCAGAGGCCAAGGAGCCATCCCCAGCGCCCGGGGCCATCTTTGCTCCAATGGAGCCTCGGCTGCGGGAGGGGAAGAGAGAGACAGAGAGGAAGGAGAGGGGGAGGAGTGGAGAAGCAGTTGGGTGCTTCTCCTGTGTGCCCTGGCCAGGAATCGAACTCGGGACTTCTGCACGCCAGGCCGACACTCTGCCACTGAGCCAACCGGCCAGGGCCTAATTTGTCCCTTTTTTTTTTTTTTTCTGTATTTTTCCGAAGCTGGAAACCGGGAGAGACAGTCAGACAGACTCCCGCATGCGCCCGACCGGGATCCACCCGACACGCCCACCAGGGGCGAAGCTCTGTCCCTCCAAGGGGTCGCTCTGCTGCGACCAGAGCCACTCTAGTGCCTAGGGCAGAGGCCAAGGAGCCATCCCCAGCGCCCGGGCCATCCCCGCTCCAATGGAGCCTCGGCTGCGGGATGGGAAGAGAGAGACAGAGAGGAAGGAGGGGGGGCGGAGAAGCAAATGGGCGCCTCTCCTATGTGCCCTGGCCGGGAATCGAACCCGGGTCCCCCGCACGCCAGGCCGACGCTCCAGCGCTGAGCCAAACGGCCAGGGCCTAATTTGTCCTTTTTGATATATACTTTTAAAATGTTATAATGTATTCAGATTACATGGGTTTGTAGTTGCTGTTAAAATACAAGGTCCCAAACAAGTCTTTTTCATTATTTTCAGCCTGAGAAGTATAAACCCTGAAGGGAAACTATATTATTTTAAGTAACACTAATTAATCAATTAATATACCTTTTAATGAAATTTGTTCCAACATATTTGAAACTGCTCTCTCCCACGTTATCACTTACTGGAGAAGCCACTGTAAATAACGGAGGGTTGGTTCACAAGGTGGTGTTGGTCCCAGCATAACCCTCTGGGGGCGGGGCCTGCAGTACAGAGGTGTCTGACTCAGCCTTTCTCTCCCCTTGCAGCATCTTCCTCAAAGAGCTGGAGAAGTACGAGCAGCTGCCTGAGGATGTGGGACACTGCTTTGTTACCTGGGTAACTGACCCAAAATCCTCTTTCTCCCATTGCCCCACGCTTTTCAGGAATGTAGATGGTTCCAGATGGCATCAGTGACCGGTGCCTGACCTGAGAATTGGTGCCACTGACATTCTAACATAAGACCAGGGACTGTAGGAAAGGGCCAGGAGTGGATCTGGGAAGAGCCAACCCTCCCTGAGGATCAGGGCCCTCCTTTGGGGGAGGCCTTAGCCATTGTGTCCGAGAGCCGTGTGAAGCTTTCTAAGCACTTTCTAAAATTCAGATATCAGGAGATTAGAACAAGACCACCGCCCTTGATAGAGAAACACTCTAGCTACATCCACTATTTTGGAGGGGGGGTTGTTTTTGTTGTTGTTAGTTTTTTGGGTTTTTTATTTTTTAACTGGATGAGGATTAGGGGATTAGGATTTTAGGAATACCTCAAACCACCAAACCATTGGTTATGTTTTCTTTCTTAATAGAGAGGACATACTCTTTGAGTACCATCCCAATTCTGACCTACAAGATGAATGTTTCTAGGTGCAATTGTCATGGGCCAAGTAAATGGGCTGAATGTACCAGGTTCTAATTATGTAAATGAAACATTAGCCTCCATTAGTATCTCTGAGTCACATTACTCTGAGCTAAAGTTCCTGATGTGAGCACAAAGGTCCCCAGAGTAGGTCATGAGGACACTGAAGCAACTACACATGGAAATCCTTCCCTGGGGTCAGGAGTTCTAATATATAATAATTATTTTCTGATTATAACTTCTGCTGGAAATAGGTGAATTACTTTTCAAAATATCTTCACGATTCCAAAGTTAATACTCTCAGCAGCCTTCTGGAATAGGCAGCGCTATGGTTGTGTTTTATATTTTACAGAGGGAAACATTTCAGATGATCTGGGAGATTGACTAAGTCCACTGACATCTAATATCACAGTCAGTTCCACAGTTCAAGACCTGAGTTGCTGTCTTTTCATGAAACCTTCATATTTGCTTCCTGGCATTCTCTTGTGTGTTAAGGAGGTCTCAGACTGCTAACTTATTTTGTGCTAATACACTTTCTACCTGTAAATATATGAGCCCGTGTACATTTCACATTAATGCTGATAAACAACTTAACTTGTATTGCCAACGGAGAGAAAAAAGATTGACCGTTAAGTGAAGGGATTTTTACAATCTTGTTACATACAATTTGTGGATTTCTCTTACAATCAACCATAAGTACTATTTAGCGACATCTTTTAGGGATGATAAGTGTCTCATAAGTAATGTGTAAACCCAAAAATTGATTTTAGAAAACCTTTAGTGATTGCATAAAATATGCACATGTTGCTAAGAATGATCCCAAGGTGACTTTAAGTCTTATAATCCTAACTGGTGAGTGTCGTGCAGGAGGAAAGGCAGACCAAGTTATTTGTAACATACTGAAAGGATATGACCAAGAAACCTGAAGTCAGCTTCCCTGAGCTCTACCACTTTTTGACCATTTTCACGTCTGTGAAGTGGGGATGGTAATAAAGGGACTCACGACATAAGGTTCTCATGAGGATCAAAGGAGTTAATACATATAAAGCACTTAGTGCTGGCATAAATGAAACAGGCTGCATGTATAACACGGGGGCATATCGAGCCTACTTTCTCAGGAGAGGACATCCCACATCTCTAATAGACACCATAATGGCAGCATTCCACAAATGGGAAAAGTACTTGGTGGCTAAAATACATACACAGGGGAAAGGATAGTGTAGCATAACCCAGAGGGTCCTGAGAGAAATAAGAAATGAATTTTCAGCAAGTAACAATCCGGTTAGGACTCATTATGCAGACCCTGCCCCTTTGGGTCACCTGCTTTCCTTTCCCTCCATCAGTGCTCATTGCTTCTGAGTAGTTGTGAGGATGACAGCATAGTCACTTGGCACACCCTACAAGCTACGCAGCGGAGACACTGGGAGCAAAGCTGATCTAGCTCTGAGATTGTACTGCATTTTCATGTTTTGATTTTTGCTTTCAGAGCAAATGCTGTCATGTTTCAAAATGGTGAACACAGTTGTAGGTAATCCAAAATAGGAGATGCTCTCTAAAAAATATCTGTCCAACTTCAGAATACATTATGATATGTGAATTGGCTTTGCTAATTCTTTCTAGCACAGACTAGTATTAAAATGAGCTTACTTTTAGTGAGCTTTCTCCTGCTGTTAGGAGAAGAGCATCCCGAATTTCGCCTGGGAGCATGGGCCAGATAAGCCCAGAACATCTGCCGCAGCTGGTGGCACACCGACTCTGAGGGGGTGACTGCACAGCTCTGCTGGGCCCCGTGGGCACAGTCGACAGACGGGCACTACTAATGGGTACTTATCTGTTATTGTCTTTGTTCTTTTGTAGGCAGACAAATTTCAGATGTATGTCACCTACTGTAAAAACAAGCCTGATTCCAACCAGCTGATCCTGGAGCACGCAGGCACTTTCTTTGATGTAAGCTGTGATTTTTTATTCTTGAGCCATTGAAGCAGTGGTGGAGAGACTTCACTACTTTGGGACAGTGGGTGACTGCTGTCCTTTGCTCTTCACTTTCCTTTCCTGGCCATCCCAGACCTCTCTCTCATGGATACAAAAGCAGTGTGTGTCCATTGTTTTACTCCATCCCATCTTAAGAGCCGTGATTTTGAACAAGGCGTGTTAGCCCCCATGCCTCTACCCCAAGCCAGCTAGCCATAGATCTCATATGCAGAGGAGCTGGCAGTGCTGCGGGCGTTGAGATGGTTCGCTCCTGCCTATCTTCAGCTCCCTCCCACGTATGGCTTCTCAGAGTGTGGCCGCAGACCAGCCATAGCGCCGTCCCCTGAGAACTGTTAGGAGCATGTGGACTCCCCTCCGGACCTGTCGAATCAGAGTCTCCCAGGCAGCAGCCTAGCAGTCTGAGCTGTAAGGAGCCCCTCAGGTGACTCTGATGCCCACACAAGTTTGAGAATCACTGCTCTCCTGAAATCGCTTCAACTTTGGCTACACGCTGGAATCACCTGGGAGCTTTGAAAAATACTGATTCTGGCATGACCAGGCGGTGGCACAGGGATAGAGCATTGGCCTGGGATACTGGGGACCCAGGTTCAGAACCTCAAGTTCACTGGCTTGAGTGCAGGCTTATCTGGCTAGAGTGCAGTATCACCAGCTTGAGCACGAGGTCGCTGGCTTGAGTGTGGGATCATGGACATGGCCCCGTGATCTCTGGCTTGAGCCCAAGGTCACTGGCTTGAGCTCAAGGTCACTGGCTCATCTAGAGCACCCGGTCAAGGCATATATGAGAAGGCAATCACTGAACAACTAAGGAGCAGCAACTATGAGTTGATTCTTCTCATTGCTCTTCCTTTCTTTCTGTCTGTCCCTATCTGTCCCCCTCTTTTTCTCTCTCACTAAAAAAAAATACTGATTCTGGGTCCCACCTCTGAGAGTCTGTTATGCTTGGCCCAGGTTTGGGCTGGACATTGAGAGCTTTAGAAGTTTCCAGGGAGAGCTGATGCACGGCGAGGGGTGAGCGCCTGTGCAGGAAGGAAGCCAGGAGGAGGGTCAGTGCTGACAGGCCTCGTCAGATCCTTCCGTTTCAAATGAGATGAACAGCGATGAAGTCTGTGTGGTCCTGGACCCCAGAGAGCGACCTAACGTGAACAGAGTCAAATGGGTCACTGCAGGATACCAGGGAAGAACAAAGGTGAGGGACGAAATGAGGGGAAAAAGGAAGTTCAGTGAGTGACAGACTGTAGCAACGGTGGCCAATCTGGTAGTCTTGTCAGAAGTGACAAAAACTTGAAATTCAGAAACATCTATCAGTCTACCTTTCTGCCTACCTGCTTTTATTCCTTCCATAAATGTTTCAGTGTGTACTGTATGCAAGATAGTGTGCTGGGTCCCCTGGGGAACACAGACATTTGATTTTAGTTCCCATACTCAAGTTTACCAGATAAATCTTCTCTGAGCATCCTTCTAGCCTGACACTGCCGTAACAGAAAGATTCGACGGGGATCTTACTGCTCAGTGAGGCAATGACACTTGAATGGGAGAAAGCCAGACAAGAAAAACACACGATATTTTTAATGGAGCATTATTATAGAAAGGCTCTAAAGGTCCCAAACTGGAATTTCTGAGGTTAGACTTAACTAAACAGAAAACCCAAGTAAAGTGCTTTCCTAACTTGTTATCAGAGTTTATAGAGTGCTTTATGCCATTACCTTTGCTTAATATGAGAATATGTTTCCTTTAAGACCTTTCTGGTTGACTTCGTCAGCAGTAGCCAGAAGGGTCTTTTTGAAGTTTTAAATGCACTGTGTCCTGTCCTCCACTTTGCATGTTCCTGACCATACGTGCCTTGTGCTCTGAGCAGGCCTTGGTTGGTTCTGTTCTCATCTTTGCTCCCACTGTTCTCTCTGCCCGAAAGGAATTGTGACCCCTCTGCGCATGCACGCATGGGTGCGCACAAAGAGTCACTCTTCAGAATTCATTTTTTACTTTAAAGGTCAAATGTTGCTTTCTGCATGAATCCTTCCCTTTCTGTATGCATACATTATATTTTATATCTCTCTTATAGCATCTGTAACAACTTGCCTTTTGGCAGGTTGACAAGGTACCTTTCTATTCCTCATACCTCCCCCCCAACTGAGAGCCCCTTGAGGTTGACTAATGGTTTTCCGGGTTCATTTTGTACATATCATGGTGTCTGGTTTTAAACTGTATTTCCTCTTAGTCCTACATTCTTCATATCCCTGTTTCCAACCAATTTCTGGATTTTGACTGATGAGCCAGGTAGTCCACAAATTTTGCACCCTGTCCTCAATAGCCTCTATGCTAGTTGAGAAGGCCAATGGAAGCCACAACTCCAGTCTAGCAGGAGTCCCCAGCTCTTGACTTGGTAGAGCAGGAGAGCAGTTAACTCTCCTCATTGTTCCCAAGATTTCCAGAAAGCACGATTTTTACCACATTTTTCCAATTCATCAGAAGGGTTTCCCCAAGTTTTACACTTAGGAACCATCTGCGTTAGGCCCTCGTTCTATAAAAGAGATAAACCCTTAGTAAAGGCAGATCCCCCATTATCATAAAGAGAACCCAGAGAATGGAAGTCCTGGAAAGACTCAGCTCACACATTCACAGGACCCCGAATTTCCTATCCAGATGTGAGATGCTGACCTAACTGTATTTTTCACTTTTTCTAGCATCTAGGTGTGCATCCTCTGTACCATTCGGGCATCGTCTTTGTTATCATCTAAACCACAGTGATTTTCTCCTGTGCATTTTGCTTTATAGGCCATTTTGCTGTATGTGCATTTTGCTGCCTGTGTAGAGCGCCCTTCCTCTCCCTTCCCACTTCCCCACCCTGCCTATCCTCTGAGCCCCAGCTGCGGGCTTTCCCTCCATAAACCCACTCCTGGCCCCGGTGACTCCTGGAGTCTTCCTGGCTGAAAGCAATGGAAGTACTTCCTGTCACCCTTTGTTGCTCTCTGTTAATGTGTGTATTTAGCTAGCTAGAATATATGGTTCTTGAGGGGAGGGACTAAAATTCACCCTTCTCTAACTTTCCTAACACCTGACCTTAGGTAATGCAAGATCGTTTTATTTATATATATTTTTAATTGAGTTTAGAAAGAGAGGAAGGGTGGAGAGAGAGGAAGAGAGAGGAAGGGAGACACACTGCTTTGTTGTTCCACTTAGTTATGCATTCCTTGGTTGACTCTTGTATGCGCCCTGACTGGGGATCAAACCAGCAACCTTGGAGTATCAAGATGATCTCTAACCAAATGAGCAAACTGACCAGGGCCTGGAAGGTTGTTTTGAAGGTAGGATAGAGAGTGGGCCAAAATGAGACTGGAGGCACAGACAGCAGCTGGAGACCCTGGTCGTGGCTGGGCGTGAATGATGTGGGCAGTGTGGGCGAGCCGGACAGGAAAGATGTGACTCCCCCAGTTCTTGAGGATAGCAGAAGGAAAGCAACTGGAAATGACTCAGGGTTTCCACATCGACAGACCTGAAGAATGAGGGAGGTACCACTGCTCACAATGAAAGAGTTCTAAGGGGTGATGCTAAGTTAGGATGTGTCACATTTGAAGAGACTGCCGGCGATACAGACTCGGGAGCCGTCAGAGCGGAGAGCAGAGCCTCACTCTCTTCTCTGCCTTCCCTTCGTTCCCGTCCTCCCTTGCTACCCCTTTCATTTCTTCCGTTCCGGGTTTACTTCCCTCCACTTCTACTTCTTCACTCCCCCTTTCCCCTTCTGTCCATTGGTCACCTTGTCACTTTCTTTTTCTACCTTCAACTTTCCTCTTAACTTCCATTTCTGTTTCACAAATCTGCTTTCTCACCCTGAAGCTTCTCTCCTTTCTCCATCTCTCTGTTTTCATCCTGCTGATATATGCACCTTAGTCTCTCATATTTCTCTTTCAACTCCCCTTCCCCATCAAAGAACAGTTCCTCATAATTGCCTTCCCTTTCTTCCCCTCTCCTCTCCTTACCCCGCCTGCCTCCCCCCAGAACACACGTCCCTGTCTAACGGTGCTGGTTTTCACCCTGCAGGAGATACAGCAGCGGCACGGTCTGGCCAACTCCATCTCCTCCTACCTAATCAAGCCTGTCCAGAGGATCACCAAGTACCAGCTGCTCCTGAAGGTACCCCCCTCCCCTCTGGGTCACCCCTGCCACCCGACTGCCCGGACCCAGGGAGTCCCAGCTTTGTCCAAGGATGGGAAAGCTTCCATCTGAAGACCTTCCCACAGCCTAGAGCAGAGCTTCAGAGATGAGCCTGTGCTGGCATCGCGGGCTCCACATTGCGTGTCCTGTCCCATGAACTTCCAAATGCGCCTTCACAGGGGGAAAGAGGAGAAATGGGAGTGGAAACAGTTGTGACTAGTTTCACACCCACCCACCACTGCACACCTGTTAGCAATGGCCGCCCCAGGCACTGCCTGGTACTTAGAGCCTCTCCTGGGGCGGGCAGATTCCCCCTGCTGGCCCCTGCTTCTGAGAGGGTCAGGGGTCAGGGTCTTAAAGGGGCAGTGCCACTCTGCAGGGGCAGTCAAGGCCCAGGGCAATAGTTGCCATTGCCTCAATCTCTGTTTGTCAGGACTGTGAGGTTTCCGAGAGAAAATAAAGAGTGTATATTAAAACAAGGACACTCTTGTGTCTGCAGGGTCTCATATATTAGAGGTTCTCCAGGAGCCAACCAAGAGATTTGGATTTTCTTCAAAATTTTTTATTTAAAAATCAAATAATAAAATTATGTGACATACTAAATAATTTCGGTTGGTTCTTCTTAGAGTAGGATACACTGACAGTCTAGAAATATGAGGTTCCCCCACAGAAAGCGTGGGAAATGGATATTATAGGCAGTTATATGGCACCTGTCTATCCTAATTCTTAAGGTGTAGAAGTGGAGTTTTCCCTAAGTTTGAATATTTTGCTGATTGCTCCTCAGATACAAAGGAGAGGCATGTTATAAGTAGTACACAATGAAATTCAACTCATGTTTAGAGTGCTTGCCTAATCTCACATATTCTAGCTTCACCAAACCTGAAAATCAGTCTAGTTTCAAATCTAGGTTTCTAGTCGTGTGAGAAACGGGACTTTCTGGCCTCGCACTTGTGGTTTGGTTGCATGGGGGCAGCAGTGAGTCTGGCCCTGGGTCTCTGGGGCAGGGCAGGGCCATGCACACCCTTTCCCTCCGCCTCCTTCTTCAAACCTCCTTCCTGTCTCCAGGAAGAGACTATGGGCTTCTGCTCCCAGTCGCTCAAGTCATCCAACCCTGCGGAAATGTCTCAAAGCAGGGGTCCCCAAACTTTTTACACAGGGGGCCAGTTCACTGTCCCTCAGACCGTTGGAGGGCCGGACTATAAAAAAAACTATGAACAAATCCCAGTGCACACTGCACATATCTTATTTTAAAGTAAAAAAACAAAACGGGAACAAATACAATATTTAAAATAAAGAACAAGTAAATTTAAATCAACAAACTGACCAGTATTTCAATGGGAACTATGCTCCTCTCACTGACCACCAATGAAAGAGGTGCCCCTTCCGGAAGTGCGGCGGGGGTGGATAAATGGCCTCAGGGGGTCGCAGTTTGGGGACCCCTGTCTTAGAGAATCACAGCGTGGCATCCTGCCCACAGCCTTTACTGAGGACTCGTGTGAGAAATAATCTGCCGGACCTCTTGGCTGTTTTGGCAGAAATGCTTTTGATGATATCATCCTCTTTGTGTTTTGGAGTTTTTTATATAAAGACTCATCAAATTTCTCATAAAATCTCAGTGTGGGGCATGGTGGGTGGGAGTGGGGAGGGGAGTTTTCTCTTGAAAAATGGGTGTGCTTTCTACCTTTAAATCACAAGAGCTTTGGGTCCTTCTTTGCTTTAGACCATCAGATAGTTAGCACTGAGTTCTGGGGTTCCTTACAGTAGTTTCTCCTTCACCCAGATCTCTGTGTGTCCCACATAATGCTTGACTCTTCTAAGTGAATCTTCCTATGTCAAAAGATTATTGAAAGTTTACTTTTATGGTTTTTTCATGTAAGTATCCCCCAGCCTCTCCAGTAACTGGGGGAGGAGGGAAACCAGCTGGCCCATCTAAACTGCCAGTGAAGTGCAGCTCTATGAGAAAGACAGCCTTCCACCTATCCCTTTGAAGCCCACGAGGCTGAGGTTCCTAGGATTACTCTTGTGACACAGACAAGGGAGGGAAGTGGAGAATGGAGGGCCTGTCCTGTGTTTTGCTTCAGGCAGATGGAGGGGGGGCTCTGGGCCTTCATTCTCTGCTGAATGTTTTAGGAAGACATGACTGCAGGTAACTGGGGGTGGGGGGATAAAATATTGGGAATCTGAGTGTGGAGAAGGGGTATAATTATTGGGGAAAAAACACCCACAAGATTTTTTTTTCTTTTAAATGTGCTGGTGGGCACTCAGATGCCTGCTAAGTAAAAGAAAAATAGTTTGCTGAGCTTTTACTATAAATAAATAATATGGGATTTATTTTCTCATTAAAGTCTGTTTTATTCCAAATAAATGGATATGTAATTATTAGTGTCCTCTGGGATTCCTCACTTTTGGTGTTACCTGAAAGGAAAGCTGTATACCAGTGAGAAGGTTCGGTATTCTCCACGTAAACCTGCTGCAGCTGTCCTTTTGGAATGTAAATTAAATGAGGAGGCTTCTCTTCATCATAAACGAGAGCCAGGATTTGGGTAGAACTTATTGGCTGCACTGGTTGATTAGCGGACTTGCCAATTGCTTAGGGGGTTAAACTAATTGGTGTTTTCCCTTGTAAACTAAAACATATTCCTTATTTCTCTCTTATATTTCTGCCTGGAAGGTCCTTTGAGATGTAGGAAAACAAGGATTGGGAGGGGTAGAGTTAGGTAAGCGGTGGGGAGAATCAGAGAAGGTCAGGTAGCAGAAGTAAATGCAACTTCCTGAACAATGATGTCGTTACACTGCCTGGTACCAGGGACAGCCGAGAACTGGTCACATCTCAAACATACTCTGGGCAGTTCTCCTCTTCTGTGGACACTCAAAGCAGCCATCTTCATATGGAATGTATCCAGGACAACACAAAGGATTGGGTTTTCCTACCAGATGCTCACTAATCAGGTGTCTTACCAAGTGTAAAGCTTTGCTAACACAGTCATGTACTACCTGCCTAATGACCACATAATATGACAGTGATCACATAAGGTTATAATGGAGCCGAAAAAATTTCTATCACCGAGTGACATTATAGCCATCATAATGTCGTAGCAAACACATCACTCACAGGCTGTAGCAAGGCTGGTGTGAACGAGCCCGCTGTGCTCCCAGTCCTCTGAAAGTTCAGCGCACGCAGTTACATATATACATAACACTTGACAATGGTGATAAATGACTACAACTGCTTTATGTATGCACTAACTTTTATTATTTCAGAGTGTACTCTTTCTACGTATAAATTTAAAAAAAATTTGCTGTGAAACAGTATCTGTGTTACACTAGCAACAGTCTCACACACTTTGTGTTTACCACCTCTCTTGATTGCATCATTTTCTCTTGTACTTGATTTAATCTCACGTTGTTTTATATAGCAACAACGTTTTTATATGTTGTACAGGATTGTAACCTAGGAGCAATAGGCTCTGCCATACAGACTAGGTGTGGTCATCTATACCATCTAGGTTTCCATAGATATACCTTATGATGTTCGCACAATGACGAAATCACCTGATGACGCATTTCTCAAAACATGCCCCCATTGTTAGGTGGTGCATGGCTGGAATTTCAAGGATGCAGATAAGCTTATTAAGGCAGAGGTAAAGTAGAGAGAAGTCCAGGACTGCCAACAGCTCTGAGTCCTTTATTGCAGCAGCATCAGGATGCGCTGTGGCCCCGATTAACATGCAGGGTTTCTATGTGTTGTATGCTGCATCATATCACCTGCCCTGAAGGGTACTTACTTTTTACTTACATAGTTGCATAGCTTATGTGATACTTTCCAGGAAGCCATGCCCATAAAGCCCCAGACTGCAGGTATGTTTACATTAAAAAGTCTTAGATAGGCCAGATAATTTCTACTAAAAGTGTTCCATAGTAAGAATCATTAGCTTATTTGCTAGAAATCTGTCATTAACGGTCTGGTCAACTTCTTCCTTTTCTAGAAGTGTACCCCCCCCATTCATCCCTCCCATGCCTCCCTCACAAACACCCCTCAAGGAGAGAGTATGGATTGCAGACCTGTTGCTTAACTGTTTCCTTCTCACTGTCAAAGTGAGCAAGATACAATAACCCTGATCAGAAAAACGAAAGCCAGCATTTTTCTAACTTGACCAAAATCATTCCAGATGGTCTTTGTGATTTCTAAGATAGTTGGCAATGATCTTCTCCATCAGCCAGATGCTGTAAATCTTTTGTGGAGATGTTAATGCCCTAGTTTCCAGTGAGGAAGTGAAAGAGAGGGAATGCTCCACGAAGTCTGTGTGGCGGAGGACGGGGAGGAGGTGGGGTTGGCCTGCTGGGTTGACAGCTGCCCTTTTGTTTATGAGACCTGGATTCAAGCCCCTGCATTATCCCCAGTGAGTTCTGGGCCCTGGGGAAAATCTCTATCCCTCTTAATCACAGTCTCCTCATCTGACAGTGAAAGGACTAGTCCAAAATCCACCTTTTGGCCCCAGGTTAGGAACTCCTGAGCCACATGATGTAAAAATCTTTTGTAACATGAAATGCTATAAACTGATCGTGTCTGTGACCCCAGATTGCTTGCAGTGTGGTGGGAGTCAGCCTTCAGGCAGTAGATGTGGGTATAGAACAGGTGCCACTAGCGTACGGTGACGATGCTGAGCGTGCTTTGCACACCTTTGTCTTCTCTTTAGGATCCACAGTACTGCACCTCTGTTCACGTGCTTTGCAAAGGGTATTCCATTCTCAGCGGGGCAGTCAACTGACAGAGAACAGCTTAGTTGTTGACTTATAGTGTCAGCCATTTGGGAGTTGGGTTGAATTGAGTTAGTTGTTTGGATGAGATTGAGCTGAGGAAGCTGAGCTGGGGGAAAAATTGTGGTTGAGTTCTTTAGAGATAATCCCATCCCCCCTCTCCCCCCTCTCCTTATAGCTCAGAGGGAACCATTATAGAGCGTGAAGCTGGTGTGAAATCGCCTTGGTGGGCTAGGTGGGGGTGGGGAGGAAAGCTGGGGGACGTGGCTCTAATTGTGTTTGGACTTCTTCCCCAGGAACTGTTGACTTGCTGTGAAGAAGGGAAAGGGGAGCTCAAGGATGGCCTGGAGGTGATGCTCAGTGTGCCCAAGAAAGCCAACGACGCCATGCACGTCAGCATGCTGGAAGGTAGCTGTCCTCTCGGCCTCCCCGGGGCAACCTCAGCCTCTCTTAGGCCCAGAGAGCTTGTGTCATGGGAGGGAAGTGGCATAAAGTCAGCCGAGGCCAGAAGAGAGGAGAAATGGCTAGTGTGACAGTTCCTCTGGCGGAGTGAGTGGAGCTGTCAGCTAACACCTCCAGGTAGGACCAGGCCGGAGCCGTTTCAGGTATGTGGACGGCTTGCTGCCTGCGAGGTAGTCTAGGACAGGCCGTGATCTCTGCTGCAAATGTGCTGCAGCCTGGCCCACAGCAGTCCTGTTCGTCTGCAAAGCATTTGCATTGCACTTGTCAGCAGAAGTAGAAATCCTGCATGCATGAATATGCACACACACTGTCTTCAGCCGCACACCCTTCCTTTTTCTTTCTTTCTTTCTTTCTTTCTTTCTTTCTTTCTTTCTTTCTTTCTTTCTTTCTTTCTCTGTTTATTTATTTATTTCAAATGTATTTATTTAAGTGAGAGGAGGGAAGATAGACAGCCTCCTGCATGCACCCTGACCGGGATCCACCTGGCAACCCCTATCTGGGGCCTATGCTTGAATCAACCAAGCTATCCTCAGCTAAACCTGATGCTCAGATCAACCATGCCATCCTCAGCGCCCAGGGCCAAGACAAACCAATCAAGCCACTGGCTGAGAGAGGGGAAGAGAGAGAGAAGGGGGAGAGAAAGGGGAAGAAAAGTAGTTGGTCGCCTCTCATGTGTTCCCTGACCAGGGATTGAACCCAGAATGTCTGCCTGCTGGCCGACACTCTATCCACTGAGCCAACCAGCCAGGGCCGTGCTTCTTTTTTTAATTGTAGTAACCTAAGCTTTACCATTATAATCATTTTTAAGTGTACAGTTCAGTGGCATTAAGTGCATTCACACTGGTGTACAACGACCCTTATGCCGTTCCCAGCAGGTGAGAGAAGTCCAGCCAGGTAAACCTGATTGGACTTCACTGAAGTACATTCAGTCTGCTGGAACCGTGTCTTGTCCTGGGACCCAGAAACCTGGTAGAGTGAGATTCCAATAAAGTGCTCTTAACACCACAAAACAGGTGGGCAGAGCAGACATATTGGGGTGGAAGTTCTTAGACGAGTTGACTCATCCCAGTCGGGGCTAGCAAACAGGTGTTGAGGGAGGTAAGTGTACTTTGTCATAAATATGTAAACCTGTGGGCTGTTTTTTCTCTTATGGGCTCTTTCTCTCCCGTCACACCCCCCCCCATCTAAAAAACTTGGTCTGATCTCAGTACTTTAGCAAGGAAGCCCTAATTTTACATGCAGAGGAGCCCTGGTTATCTTCTCCAGACTCAGCAGTAGCAATTTGAAGATACTTGCATTGTCAGAACTTCTCCACTCTTTCATTTTCTGTTTGCACCTGCTCCCATCCCTGGGCATGCCTTTCTCCCCGAGCCTTTCCCTGACCTGTAGTCTGGGTCTCCCTGCCCCAAGTGTGGTCTTTGGGCCAGCAGCAGCAGTAACGGCACCTATGAGCTTGTCAGGACTGCAAATTCATGCGCTTCACCACACACCCACTGAATCCCGCTCTCTTGGGGGGTGAGGGGTGGGCAGGAATCTGTGTTCTCACCAGCTCTCTGGGTGATGCGTATGCACAGGAAAGTTTCAGAACCTCTCTTAAAGATGTCAAGTGGTATAAATATCAACTTGTGAAGGTTTATGCATCATACTGTACAAGAGCAATCAAAGGAAATAGTCCTGGGAATGGAATATAAGAAATAGAACCACGACAAATAAAGTGACGTCAAGGGCACTCCATCAGGCAGTGTTTGTCCTCGGCTCCACTCTGAGCTCCAAGTCAGGGGTGGTGGAGAGCTGAGGAGGAAGGCTCCGTGGGGCTCACCCTCGCAGGAGGTCCGAGACTGACAGTGGAGCTGTGACAGTAGAGCTGTGGAGAGGTTGCACAGGACCTTTGCAGGAAGTCCCACTACTACTGGTTACGTGTGGGAGAGCTGGTGCCGGAAGGGGCATCTGATTACAGTTCTGAAGAGCGGTCTACTCAAGTGTGCAGGCGTCTCAGGAACCCGCCGAGCAAGAAGGCGCTGTGGGAATTGAGGGCTCAAACCTGGGAAGCCTTCCTCCAAGCTGGGCGTGGAACGTGGCACTACAGAGACTCCACAGGGTGGAAACGGGTGTTTTTCAGGGTTCGACGAGAACCTGGACGTGCAGGGGGAGCTGATTCTCCAGGATGCCTTTCAAGTGTGGGATCCGAAGTCACTGATCCGGAAGGGGCGGGAGCGGCACCTGTTCCTCTTTGAGATCTCCTTGGTTTTTAGCAAGGAGATCAAAGACTCTTCGGGACACACGAAATATGTTTACAAGAATAAGCTACTGGTAGGTGGGGCAGGTGGGGTGAGACAAGACACCCTGCTTTCGTAGAGGCCTTGGGCAGGAAGGGATCTGGACCACTCCGCTCCTCTCTCCCCCTGGCCACACCAGAGCCGTCCCGGACAAATGAAAGTGCCTCCTATTTGGAAAGCTCCCCCTCAACTCCCACTTCCACGTTTTTAGAGTTCACAGTTCTTCTTCCTATTTGCTTTTAGCACCTCCCTCTTCACGTTCCCTCCCTGCTACCTGCCCAGGCACCAGCCTGTAGGTCCTTCCGTCCTGGGTAGATGAACAAAATAGCCAGTCTATTTAAGTGTGATTGACAGAAGCCCCTTCCTCGGTCCTCTCCTCTTTGTTGCCTTTCCCTTCCCACCCCAGCCCTAAGCTCCCCCACTGCCCTCCCCTTCCCCGCCTCTCACAGGCATTTCCTGTCTACAGACCTCAGAGCTAGGTGTGACCGAGCACGTTGAGGGGGATCCCTGCAAATTCGCCTTGTGGTCTGGGCGCACCCCATCCTCAGACAATAAAACCGTGCTGAAAGTAAGTACCGCTCTGGGCTGGGCACAAGACCGGGACTGGGGGGAGAGGGGTGTGGGCGCCTTACACCTAAACGCTGGGGCCAGGGGATGCCACAGAGCCCCTGGGCCCGTCTTGGGAAGGCAGCATGGCCTGGGTATTGAGAAGCAGATCCTGGCATGAAAGTAGACTCCACAGCTCAAAGACGAGTAGTGTCCTAAGTCCGTGCACGTGGATGAGCATAGAGTGAGGAAGGCAGAGTGTGGCCTACCGGGTTCCTCAATAGGGCCCACTTAAAGATGTTCTGTCCATGTGTCCCCTTCAGGTGTCAAGGACAGCAGTTGACCCTTTGACAAAAGGCACCTTGGTTTGCTCCACATTCATCATTTTTTCCTGAACAGTTTGTACATATGCTGTAGTCTGCTCAATGCTGTGGAGGTTAGCTATGTGTAGGATATGGACCCTGTGCCCTGGGATCGTGCATTCTAGAAGCTCTAGTAAGTCACGCTAGCATGGGAACTCTGCTGATTGAGGGGGTTGTTAAGAAAGGGCCTTTCACCAGGCGACGGCCTTGAGGAGTCATTTCAGCTCCGCAGAGCCTGCGCGGGCTGGGGACAGTCGGTGCTGTGGTAATGCTCGTCTCACTGGACAGAGACCCTGCCACCCACCAGTGGAGCCTCCGCCAGTCATTCGCTCATCAGGACGTGCCCATCACTGAACCACCAGCATAGCTGCTACTTGTCCTGAGACAGAATTACCTGAAAGGAGTTCCACAAAGACTACTGGGATTCATGGAATGGGAGCAGTGCATTCAATTAGGTTTACCAGGCTGAACACCGAGGGCTGACCTTCAGTCAGCACAGCCTGTAGCCATTGCTAGGTGTTGAATGTCCTGGGCCTGTCCATACCCATTGGTTATTAGCTTCTGCCTTCAAACGCCCCCTTGTGGCTCCTCCCTGTGCTGAAGTGTTAATCCCTATCCCAGAAAGGGCCTCCAGATACTGCTCCAGCCCCTGGGCAGATAGCAGATTTGGTCACTACCTTACAGGATATTAAGTACTTTGAAATCACCCCCGTACAAGTGTACATTGCGTCTTGGGCTCATAGCCCTGCTCTAGGAGTTGGAGAAGCATGTCCCTGGGATTGAAGGGTCCTAGGTATAAAATGAGAAATACAATCGCCCCTCGCCATATCGCGGTTCACTTTTCATGGCCTCACTGTATCGTGGATTTTTAAATTGTATATATCTAATTTTGTATCGCGGATTTTTCACTATATCGTGGGATTTTGCAGTATATAGGTATTTTTATATATTTATTATTTTAATTCTTTTTGCGGTAGAATAAGCATTTTCTAGAGTGTAGAAGTGTTTAAGAGTGTAGGAAGTGTTTATAAGAGTGTGGGAAAGGTTAGTAACAGTGTGGGAAAGGTTTATAAGAGCGTGGCAGGATTTATAAAGCCTTAAAATATATATAAATAATAAAATAAGTATAAGGTCGCTATTTGGTGGGTTTCTGCCTGTCACAGGGGGTTCTGGAATCTGACTCCCGCGACAGACAAGGGGCCACTGTACAGTCCCTGAACAGTCGGCATCTTAAAAATGATGGACGTAGCCAGTAAGAGGAGGGTCGGAACTGTTTTGGCGGGTGAGGGGACGGGGTTCTGACCCTTCCTCCCTGTGGCTCTCCAGGCCTCCAACATAGAAACCAAGCAGGAGTGGATCAAGAACATACGCGAGGTGATTCAAGAAAGGATCATTCACCTGAAAGGAGCGTTAAAGGAGCCGATTCAGCTCCCCAAAACACCAGCCAAGCAGAGGAACAATAGTAAGAGGTAACGGCGTCTTTGCCCCAGCGCTGCCTCACAGGCTCCGGTGCGGGAGAGGGGCGGGCCTCGGCGTCCGCACGGGGGTGCGCTGCGCGTGGTACCCCTCTCCGTGAAGCCCCGCACTGCCCTACCTGAGATGAGGTATCTCCTCTGTAAGCATCTTACAGCCAGTCACTGTCCATTCAATTCAGCGGCTTCACTGTGCGCCTCTTAGTTGACAGACACCCTGCAAGTGCTACAAGAAGATAAAGGGGGTGTAAGATGAGTCCATTCCCTCAAGAACCATCTAACAGCCATGTCTCACACGTGAAAGAGCGAGTGGGGGAGGGCAGGAGGGCAGTGAAAGGGCACACGAGTGGACTGTCTGGGCAGGGCAGGCGGAGGGCAGGGCGCGCCCTGGCTGATAGACAGCGGAGGGCGCTGGGCTGTGGTGTGTGGGGGTGGGGGAGGGGGTTGTCATGGCAGCTCTCGCAGCCACACCCCGGAGCCCTCACCCGCATTCGTCTGAGAAAAGCAGTGTGATTGGGCAGAAGAGGACTTATTTTTTTATATCTTCATCTCTGTGGGCCATTCTGAATCCCAGTTTCCCTTAGATGGGAATGAACGATTTCTTAAATATTTTTTTCTCAAGTCTCCATGTGACAGTCACTACAGTGACTCTTTTGGAGAGCACTGAAAAGAAAGCATACAAAAAATTTCATGTCAGTTTTTTTTGGAGGAAAAAAAACACATAAAGAGCAAAAACCAGAGATGCTGCAGTGATGGTCCTGGGTGGTAGCAGGCTCTCCTCTCCTCCCCATTCACGAGTGGAATGAATCTGGAAGATTGATCTGACCCTTTGGTGCCAACCAGGACGCGCAGGCCGGAGCGCCACTGCGGGGCCCGTGGAGTGGCGGCATCAGTCAGAAGGATGTGGTAGCCAGGAGGAGGGTAGGATGAGCTGGAGAGAGCCACCTCCACAGGGCAGAAGCCCCCAGGCCTGCGTGGCCTGGGCACCGTCCCCCTCTGTGCTGGAAGAAAAAGTTATGACTGTCCCGGGGGAAGGGTTATTTTGGTTTCAATGACCTATGTTCAGAGTCCAGGTGAGAGATAGACCCAAGCACTAGGGACAGACCCTGCTGCAGAAAGACCCTCCTTTGTAAGGAGACGGAGTGGAAGGAAGTGGTCGTGAGGAGCTGAATGTCCAGGACCACCGTGGGAAGGCTATTCGGGGGGGTTGGCTCGGGTCACTCTGTGAGAGAGCCTCTTTTTCCTACAGTAGGAGAGTTTGAACATCCCTAGCACATGGGGTGGGTAGATCTTGGAAATGCCTCCACCTTGTCTCTGTCACGTCTGTGACAAGACGGTGAGAGATCTCTGCATACTCTGCAGAGAATAGCCAGGCCATCTGTCATTCCCTTCGCTTGGCATCCTGGCTAAGGGGACAGGGACAGCATGGACGGGGGAGTGGATTGGCTTGGGGAACACTGCCCACTCTCCTGGATGCGCTCCCTACCTCCCCCGGAACTGATTTCCTCTGGAGGGGCCCAGAAGCGCCCACAACAGGCCAGAACAGTGGGAAGCAGAAAGTACAGCCAGCTCTTAAGCCTGGACAAGTGGTGGGGAGCAGTGGCCTGGGTATCTATAGCAACAGAGGAGCTAACATCCTTTATTGTTGGTTTTGAAATGCATCACATGATTTCTTTTTATGGCAGGTTTTCCTTCCTACGAATGTGTGGCTTATGTTATTAAAATAAGTTGGCATTTTCCAAGCCCACAGGGGGGGTAAGAGAGCAGTCGACTTTGAAATATTCTGGGTGAAAGAAAACACTTTTTATGACTAGTAGACACTGTGTATATAGCTGTGTATCACATGTGTGCCCATGGGCACACACATGTTCACATATGCTCAGTTGTCATTGAAACTCTGTGACACAGCTTCAGTATATGGGTGTTTTGCCCATGTGGTAACATTCTCAGACAGCAAGCTCCCCTCCCCCCCAATGCCACAACTTCTCCATAAGCAGCAGCAGGGGTATAACTTTCATAAAAGCCTCCATGGGAAGAGCATCATTCCCTGTGCTAATTTATCCACCCCCTGGCCCAGGCCTCCTCCAGCTTTCTTCTGACACAAGCCATTGAGCCTGCACCCGTTCCCAGGAAGCTACTCCCTCTTGGCCCTGGCTGTGGGTTCTGTGCAGCATTGGGACACAGCTCTAAAGCCAGAGAGTTGAAGGAGCCTGTGGGACATGTGGGACGGTGCTGTGGTCCAGGGGACCAGGAAGGGGTCCAAGTGCCAGCGGTGCACTTCGGAGACTGTCTTATCAGACGCAGAGGAGCACAGCTGTCCCGAAATCTGCTGTGGAATCTGTGACTGTTCTCCTATCTTTGAAGATGCCTTGGCCTTCTGGGTTTATAAGAAGTCATCATAAATTAGCATGACATCAACAATACCCCCCAAAGTGAGGGCAATGAACTCCTCCACAACCAGGAGTCGAGGGTCCAACCTCGGGGACTTCCCAAAGATAATCTTCCCTGGAGAAAACACCCCACTCTAGTTTCTGGAGCAGTCAAAACACAAGTTAAAAAACATCGGTTCTGTTTTCTGTATAGTCCAGCCATGTACCAGCCCCATCCCGATACAGGCACAGAAAAACTATGTGAATACCTGAGCACTGCATCGTCACAGATACCCAGTCAGCTGGGTAGAAGCCGAGGTCCTAAGTAGGATGGACCTCTTCCTAGTGCCTATGATAGACCCAGTCCCGGCAAAAATGAATAATTGCCCCCTCTGCACCATGGACCAGAGGAGTTCTGGAGAGGGAGTCATTTTGTGTTCGGTTACCAACAGAATGATTATGTTTACTAAGTACAAGAGGTTAGTTACATCACTGAAAATCACACAGGGCTGCTCCTGTCAGTGGGATAATTTTAGACAAATCTCTGCTCCAAAGTACTGAGGCTCTGCTCCGCCCGCCCAGCTGGAGATCCTGTGTGCTCTAAACCCACAGTGGCTCCCCCCACCCCCACCCCTGTGTTTTCTCTCTTCTTCCCGCAGGGATGGAGTGGAGGATGTTGACAGCCAGGGGGATGGGAGCAGCCAGCCAGATACCATCTCCATTGCCTCGCGGACCTCACAGAACACAGTGGACAGTGACAAGGTAGGACACTGCCCCAGTCTTCCTCCCCCTAAGACTTCTTGTTGACTTGAGCACCCCTGGAGAGTTACCCCCAAAGGAATTTCTCCCGCTCTGGAGCCTGACCCGAGGAGCCAGTTGTCTCTTTGTAGGGCTGAAGGAGGTATGTCACACGTGGAGGTCTTGTCTGAGGGACGAGCCTGTCCCCTCCTGGGGTGAGAGCTCAGCAGATGTGGGAGTGGAGAGTGCGGGGCTCTGGGTCTCTCTCCTCCTGAGATGCCCCGCCCGGGCCGCTGGGGCCCCTCTGCCCTCTGGGAGGCCTGAACTCAGGGAGCTGAGGCCGTGGTAGGTTCCCAAGACCTTAGCGGCTGTGACTAGCTCATGTTTATAATGATTTGAATGGGTTCATCTCGAAGTTAGACCAAGATCAGTGGTTTGAGAAGTGACCATGGAGATGCTGGTTGCTGGGAGCCTCCTGGCTATCTGCAGGGCTCCCGTGGGAATGATGCCTTCCTCAGGCCGACTTTGGGGCTCGTTCCTGAGAAGCCAAGGACCAGAAAGTGGTGTGTGTAGGGATGGAGCAGACTTGTGAGAAAGCCTGGTCATTTGCTCTCTTACATTTTGGAGTAAACAAAGTTAGGCACTCTCTTGGGAAGAGGAAGAAAGGAGACTGTAGCCCAGACTCAGTGCGTTTGCTCAAGCTAGGGGGGGACTCAGCCGTCTGGATTGGCAGCAGGGACATGGCCAGGTTTGTCCCTGACCCCACCCTCATTTGCTTACCTTGGGGTCAGAAGAGTATGAGAGGATCTTCTGCTGCCTGTGAGTGATTTTATTAAGGAAGGTGAGGATTTGCAGAGACTATTTGGCCCTAGTTGGTCTAGACCTAGAGTTTTGGCTTAGTCCTTCAGCCTTAGGCAACGGGCTGTGTCCCTGCCTCATTTTAGTTTTGTAAGTTATAGCTATTTCTTTTTTTAAGATGATCTGCATTCATTAGGATTTTTCATAATTCTTTTTTCTTACTGGGGGGAAAAAAAAAAGACTGCTCCCATATCTCCTAAGATCATGATGCTAAATCATACACTAGGCTAGTGTTCAAGGGCCTTCAAGGTAATGCTATCTGACAGCCTGCCTTCAATTTACTACACTGTTTTGACCATCAGAGTAGATGGAAAATTGTGTGGTTTTTTTCCACTTGTAAAAATATACAAGTGGAAACTATTTCTATGCTTTCCTTTCTCCTCTGATCTGTTGTTTAGAAATACAACCTAGAGTACCCTACGAATGAAAGTTTCCTTTTAAACAGTCAGTGGGTGGTCAGCCAAGTGCAGTGTTTCCCATGTTTGGACGTAGCCTATTAGTCTCACGGTCCGGGGACTTCCTCCCCGCTGCTGCCCTGTCCTCCTGCAGCCCTGACTTACAGACACCTCTGGCAGAGCACTTGTCCTAGGAGGCCATCGGCCCCAGCCACGCCTTGTCTTCTGGCGAGGTAAGTGAGCCTAACTGAGAATACCTCTGGCGGCAGGCATTTCGTTGTCAGTGAAGAATCCCGGTGCCTCCTGCACATTACTCTGTAAGTCAGGAAACAGAGGCCCAGGAAAGCTGAATGACTTGCCCAGGAAAATTCTAGTAGAAATTCTAGCAGAGGCTAGAATCCAGATCTTCCTGCTTTACTATCATGTTTTCCCCCTCTAAAAGTCAAGGCCTTGGCCTCCCCATGCTGAGATGAACTCAGCCGATCAGTCTTTCTGCACATTCCACAAAATCATTGGTCACTTAATTGTGAAAAAGCAGCCACCATGTGCCGAGCTCTGTGCTGGATCCCGTGGAGAAATGTGGACGACTTGTTGGGTGTGAATCCTTCTTTGTGTAATTTCCGTTGTGTGTGTGTGTCCAGCCAGGCTGTGAAGCCCTGATGAGGGTGTCGGTTCTGTCTGTCTGTTTCCCTGCCGTGCCCCCGGCACCCAGCACACACGGATGGTTAGAATTTCAGGAGTGAGTTAACAGGGGACAGAGTCCCTCATCTCAGGGAACACCAGCATTCAGAGGCAGCGTCAGCAGGTGGTTTAAAAGCAGCCAAACATGCAAACATTGTAGTTTTAAATATGCAGAGGAGGCCTAGACACGTCCTTACTACAGGCAGAAAGCTTTAGTCAGCCGGAGAACCCCGGCTTCCCTCTCAAGCCTGGGGGAACGGGGCGGTCGGGAGGCGACGAGAGAATCTGCCTTTCGTACACGAATCCTGGGGACCACTGAGGAAGACACGCTTTCAGAATGAGACAGGGCCTGCCTGTGAGCATGCGTGTCATGTGGGATGTGCTCACCCTTCTGCGTCAGAAGAGCAAGACGGCCGTGTGTCCTTGACCTGCTCACTCCTTCATCAGAGACCCCATTCACGGGTATCTTTCTGTTTTCCTGTAACTATAGCAGTAGACCAGGAAACTGGACTCCGTTGGTTTCCAAGTGGTCAGGTAAACAGACCCTGAAGAAGAGAAAGATAATAGAGTGAACTGATTCAGGTCAACTGAACTGTATTCAACAGCAGAGCAAACGGAGGGTGGCTGTGGGGAGGGATGGGGCAGAGCCGCCTCGCAGGGTCAGGGTCACGTCAAGAACCGGTTTCCTGGAAAGGCCCTGGCCCCCTCCTCCTCTCCTCATCCAGAGGAATTAGACTAGTGGCCCCACCGGGCTGGGTAGGTGAGGAAAACATGAGCATTAAAGGGCCAGTACAGACCTATTTGAGTCGCACCTGTCTAAATCACCCTGCATGTATTGCGTGCACTGTGGTGGGGAGGAAACAGTTTGGACACACCTGGGTTTAAATCCCAGCTCTGGCATTTAACCATCTCTGTCATGTTGCATGAATTACTGCGCCTTAACGTCCCTATCTATAAAACAAAGATAATACTCATCTCCCTGAGGCATTGGGAAGAGGAAGTTAAACACGTTTACTCGGCACCTGCTAGACATTCGGTAAAGGTTCATTTCCCACCCTTGTTACAGGGGGAGCAGAAGTGTAGGTACTGTGAGTGAGAATGCCCACTTATTTAGCAGACCGTGAAGATCTTTCAAAGTTTCTGAGTAGAGTTCTGCCCTCTGGGTTCATCCTGCATTAACTAATTGTCAGTGGGCTCTTTTCCCCTATTAGACCTAAAGAGTTGTAGCTTCACCTTGTATTCTGTCTATATACAGGAGAGCTAGCCCTTAGAATCCAAGGCTTAGGTAGTTGTGCTCAGTAGTGGCTCATGGGTAATTTTATTACTTAATGGGTTATAATCCATTACTGTCAGGTATTCATTTTAATACTCAGGTTGTACCACCTTTGGCCAGTGGTAACCTGTAAGGCTTTATATATGTGAAGACAGTTGTCTTGACTCTTTCCTGTTTAGGTTGGAAGTCCTCAGTTTCTCCAGCTTTATTTAATTTTAATTTTTATTTTTGTGTTTTTCTTGCTGAGAAGCGCAGAAGCAGAGAGACAGATTCCCGCATGTGCCCAACCGGGATCCACTCAGCACGCCCACTAGGGGGCGATGCTCTGCCCATCTGGAGCATTGCTCTATTGCAATTGGAGCCATTCTAGCGCCTGAGGCAGAGGCCATGGAGCCATCCTCAGCGCCCGGGCCAACTTAGCTCCAATGGAGTCTTGGCTGTGGGAGGGGAAGAAAGAGATAGAAAGGAGAAGGGAAGGGTGGAGAAGCAGATGGGAGCTTCTCCTGTGTGCCCTAGCTGAGAATCAAACCCGGGACTTCACACACCGGGCCGACACTCTACCACTGAGGCAATCAGCCAGGACCTCTAGCTTGTAGTAATATATTTTCCCTATCCTACTGGCCTTTCCCTGGATGAACTCTGCTATGTGATGATCTATAAAAAATGGAGCACCCAGAATGCCACATAACACTGCAGATGTGACCTAAATGATGCAAATGCAGCTTCTCATTCTAGGGCTGCTCTGCCTCATCTCCCTGAGCTGGCACACCATGTCCAGGAGGGGTGGACACTGTTGCTCATAAAATCACCTGTGTTCATGGACCACTCTTAGTTGGGCAGGTGACTTAGTAACCTAAATGCTGGACTGCTTTATATCTATTAGATTTCCCTTATTTAATTACACCCCTGCCTGTGTTGAATGTAAGTTATTTTTTCCAGTATATCAGCTACATCTCCTGACATCAGGTAAACATACCTCTGTGGCTTTATCTAAATTCTTGCTAAAAAGACAAAGTTGAGGACAGAAAACCAATGCCCAGCCCCCTCCTAATTATTACCCAGGTTTTAGCACTCGGAACCCTCCTTGTCTGACTCTTCTTTTTTGTGTGTGACAGAGAGAGAGACAGAAAGGGCCAGATAGGGACAGACAGGAAGGGAGAGAGAAGAGAAGCATCAAATCTTTGTTGCAGCTCCTTAGTTGTTTATTGATTGCTTTCTCATATGTGCCTTGACCAGGAGTGAGGCCAGAGCTACAGCAGAGCAAGTGACCCCTTGCTTAAGCCAGCAACCTTGGACTCAAGCTAGCAACCACAGGGTCATGTCTATGATCCCATGCTCAAACCAGTGACCTCATGCTTAAATCGATGACCTCGGGTTTTCAAACCTAGGTCCTCTGTGTCCCAGTCCGATGCTCTATCCACTGTACCACCTAAAGGGTCAGGCTAACTCTTCTTTCTAGGAAAGAAAACCACACACACGTGCATGCGCACACGCACACACACACACACACACACACACACACACACACACACCCTTCTTTATAGCAGGAGAGCTGGGCTGCCTTACTTAAGTTACAAATCCTCCCTTGATGAGGAATCAGTATAATATTCTTAGTTTTGAATTAAATGCTACACCAACATGGGTGCCTCAGTAAATGACATTAATAACTTTCCCCAAACTTGCTTTTATTCAATCCTCAATGAGTTTGCGTAATTAGGTTCTACCTCACACCTATCCCATGCAAAAGTGTGACTTCCCTGAAGGCAGATGGGTGTGCTTGTGTTGTTGTTCATGGTAGTCCGAGCCCCTCCCTCTTCTTCCCAGGATTGTGCTCATGCTGCTCTGATCATTCCACTGTGAAGTGTCGTCTGCCTATTCCCATAGACAAAGGTCTAGGCATAGATATTAAGTGATGGGGCTTTGGAACCGCACTTCAAAGAAAGCCAAAATTATAGAATTCTAGTCAAGCAAGGCTGAGTGATGAGGTGGTGGTGAAGAAATGTCTTGTTGTTTAACATGATGTATATCGGCTGAAGAACTTCCAGCTGATGGCACGGAAACAGCCATCTGCGCTGTGATGGTCCCCGTGCATGTATGCACCGTCTGGGCTCAGCATGCTGGAGACACTCGGTAAATGCTTGTTGAACTGCACATTCCAAACACATACTATTAGAGATACTCTTTGCCTGAAAACCACTATGGATTTCTAGACATGTCGAGAGTGGCTGAGACAGAGAAATTAAGGTGAAAATGAACTGCAGAAATGGTGAGAGAGAGAGCAGTGCTGGAACCACCTGGGTCTGATTGTGATTTGAATAAGGAATGTCAGCATGTGAACATGATCTAAGATGCAGGATGGGCTGCAGCGAGCTGAAGGGGGATGGCTAAAGGCCCTGAGAGATTTCAAGATCTAACTCAGTGATTTTTTTTTAAATCTAGACTGTCAAATTAATGTAGTGGGTCATGACCAAAATGTTGTTTTACTGATTGGGAGAGAAGGCTATGTTCAGAGATAGGGTTCACCTAAGGGGAAAGTTAAAGATTCCTACCATGTTACTCACTGCAGCAACAGGACGCGTATAACTAGGGGCGAGGCAGCCGGGCTGCTGGAACCTTCTGGGAAGAGACTACTGTAGAGCCTCACCTGGCTTAACAGAACATTGTAACCCTGAACCCTGCACTCTGGGAGCACATAGCAGGCCAGTAGGTGCAAGAGCTGTAGTCAGAGAGCGTCTGGCCTCTGCACTGGTGCACTGGTGAGGGCCCAGCCCCTGCACTGGTGCACTGATGCGGGCCCGGCCCCTGCACTGGTGCACTGGGGAGGGCCCGGCCCCTGCACTGGTGCACTGATGCGGGCCCGGCTCCTGCACTGGTGCACTGGGGAGGGCCCGGCCCCTGCACTGGTGCACTGGTGAGGGCCCGGCCCCTGCACTGGTGCACTGATGCGGGCCCGGCCCCTGCACTGGTGCACTGGTGAGGGCCCGGCCCCTGCACTGGTGCACTGAGGAGGGCCCGGCCCCTGCACTGGTGCACTGGTGAGGGCCCGGCCCCTGCACTGGTGCACTGATGCGGGCCCGGCCCCTGCACTGGTGCACTGGGGAGGGCCCGGCCCCTGCACTGGTGCACTGAGGAGGGCCCGGCCCCTGCACTGGTGCACTGAGGAGGGCCCGGCCCCTGCACTGGTGCACTGGGGAGGGCCCGGCCCCTGCACTGGTGCACTGGGGAGGGCCCGGCCCCTGCACTGGTGCACTGGTGCACTGATACAGGCCCGGCCCCTGCACTGGTGCACTGGTGCACTGATGTGGGCCCGGCCCCTGCACTGGTGCACTGGGGAGGGCCCGGCCCCTGCACTGGTGCACTGGGGAGGGCCCGGCCCCTGCACTGGTGCACTGGGGAGGGCCCGGCCCCTGCACTGGTGCACTGAGGAGGGCCCGGCCCCTGCACTGGTGCACTGGGGAGGGCCCGGCCCCTGCACTGGTGCACTGGGGAGGGCCCGGCCCCTGCACTGGTGCACTGGGGAGGGCCCGGCCCCTGCACTGGTGCACTGAGGAGGGCCCGGCCCCTGCACTGGTGCACTGGTGCACTGATACAGGCCCGGCCCCTGCACTGGTGCACTGGTGCACTGATGTGGGCCCGGCCCCTGCACTGGTGCACTGGGGAGGGCCCGGCCCCTGCACTGGTGCACTGAGGAGGGCCCGGCCCCTGCACTGGTGCACTGGTGCACTGATACAGGCCCGGCCCCTGCACTGGTGCACTGGTGCACTGATGTGGGCCCGGCCCCTGCACTGGTGCACTGGGGAGGGCCCGGCCCCTGCACTGGTGCACTGGGGAGGGCCCGGCCCCTGCACTGGTGCACTGGGGAGGGCCCGGCCCCTGCACTGGTGCACTGGGGAGGGCCCGGCCCCTGCACTGGTGCACTGGGGAGGGCCCGGCCCCTGCACTGGTGCACTGATGTGGGCCCGGCCCCTGCACTGGTGCACTGATGAGGGCCCGGCCCCTGCACTGGTGCACTGGGGAGGACCTAGAAATGTGGAGACTCAGCAGTGTCAAGGCTAATAAAAACCCTATCTGTTCATACTGGGTCATAATTTTCACTTGACAGATTCTTAAAACTATCAAGATAATCCACCCAAGGTTGGGTCTCCCGACTTACCTGGGGTCCAAGCAAGTGAACCACTCACTAGAGATCCAGCTCATTAAATGCACTATATTAAAAGGGGAAGAAAATGTGATGGAGACATTCCTCAGCACTCCTGTTCCTCTGGCCTTTGTCTGGGGTGGGGGTGGGGGGCTGCAGGCCCGTAAACATTCCTTTATAGGGAGAGGTTTATGTTGCCCCCAATCCAGTAACAAAATGCTTGCTAAGTCTTAAATAAATACCTGAAAAGAGTATATAACTGTGTTTCCTATTACTAGGGTTTAGAGTAGATGTATCTGAAATCTAACTTGGACTTGATAAGCTTATGCGATCTTAAATCTGTGTCACACCCTGTGCCTGAAGGGGTAGTAGGCCAGAACCTTAGATAGAGAGGCATTCTGATTTTTCTCAATGATTTCTGATGCTGGTAATCACTCCAAATTAGGAAAAATGCTATCTTCACTTTAAAGTTTTAAGCCCAGATTGTGATTCTTTTTTTCTTCTTCAGTTTTTCAAACAAGCCAAGTGTAGGACTAGGTTTGAAAACAGCCTTTCCCCCTGGTACAGTTCCTTTGTGACTTTGCTCTGTGGTGGCAATGGAGGAGGGGGATGGTGGCAGTGGGCAAGAAAACTCACGGACCCCTGGTCCTTGGGGCGCCAGAGGCTCCCTTCCTGAGGCTCTGCCACCTCCCCAGAGCACAACTTCCTCTCTCCTGAGCCACACTCAACAGAGTAAAACGTGCTGGCTTTTTAACAAAATAATGAAGTGTGAGCAGTTGAGGTCACAGGTTTTCCTGTAAATGAAAAGTTGCTCAAATAACTAGCTTCCGGAAACTGCATACCACCAAAGGGTATGCAAGACACTGTATTGAAAAATACAGGGTGAGACAAAAATACAGTTGTTCATGTGGAAAACAATACAATAATTAATAGATGATAATACAAGAATAAACCTTGCCCCACCCTGTATATGCCTGATCCACAGGGCAAAGTCCCCCATGACAACATTACTTTACTAAATAATTTGATTTATGTTCCACAGCTTGAAAACCTTCCTTGAGAGACCCACCTTTAAATCACCAGAAAAAGCAATTAAGTTCCATAAAATAAAGTAGCCAATGAGCAGTTTGCCTCACACGGGAGATCGGAGGTAGAGCTCAGAAGTGCTCCACTGGTGCTCAGAGCACTGCGTTGGCGCAGTCTCCTTGAAGGTCCCTAGGGGCAGCCCCGCACAGGTATCTTACAGAAATGGGGAGGCAGGAGAAGGTGACTTGCCAGTAGATTAGATCAGTGTGTGATAGCTGCCCAGTCGGTCGCCAGAGGCCAGATTTGACGCAGGCAAGTTTGGAACTTGGAAACATAGAAATTTGGGGGAGGAAAGAACCCGAGAGATCATCTAGCCCTCTGCTTTCATCCTGCTCAGAAGAAACAAAATGACTAGTTCAGAGTTACAAAGCCAGGGAATGGCAGACCTAAGACGCAAAGCCAAGTCAATTTCCTGCCTGTTAAAATTGGGTTAAAAACATAGTACTTTTGAGGTAAGCCTGATAGTTCAGGTTCTAGATCCTTGCAGCAAAAAGTGAACACTGTTGTGACCCACTTCTCCAGCTGCATCCACACCAGCCCCTCCGGGCCCTGGTACATCTATAGTGACCCAAAGGTAAATGGAAAACTAGTTCCGTAGCCCACTCCATGTCTCTGGGGCTGACATATGGTGAAAGGGAATGATAATTTCTCAAGTATTAATTAATGCCTATCACAGACTCTTTCATACCAAGTACTTGTGACTCATGTAGTGGCCTTGGTGGGGGTGTGATTCTGCCCAGAGAGAGTCTTCACGCCTCTCAAGGCAAACTCCTGGTTGGGTGCCGAGGGCTTGGCAGTGAGCCGAGCGCTTGGCAGTGAGAAATTCAGTGGTTTCCAGCCACGCTGAGGTGTGGCGAGGCTGCTCCCAGCCGCCGAGCTGCCTGCGAGCCAGAGTCTCTGGAACCCGCTCAGCCCAGCTGCAGCCCAGCACGAATTCTTATTCTATTTCTTAAATTTTGGTGGAAGGAGAAAACAAATCTCAGGGGGAACCAAGATGTCAAGGTGGATTAGCTGGCGACAGTCCAAGGCAAACAAGACCCAAGTGAGTAGCGCCCCTCCAGCTGGGTGCGTTCTGCGGGGGAGACAGGCCCGAGCGGGGGCGGAGGGCAGAGCAGGGAGGGCGGAGAGGAGCAGCCGCTCTTGGCAAGGACTTCACGGGAGTGTTCTGCACAGACCTCCTGGCACGTCAGGTGCCCTTTTTTCCTTCTGTGCCAGTTAAAGAGACCATGTTCTCTTAGTGTAGGGCAGAATGACTGAATCCCTTATCAAAGCTAATGGTAGGGCAGTATTGTTCTTAAAACGTCGTGCTTCTGCATGATTAGCAGTGACACCAGGGGTATACTGTCTGGAGGTAAGCGATGGGAGGGGGGGGGGGTGAAAATGAACTCTTCTAGAAACTTCAGGCAGATATACCGATAGGAATAAATGTCTGGAACCAAAGTGGCGAGACTCAAAGTGGGGCAGGTGAAGGTGGCCTTGAATTGGGGCTCGGCTTTCAGTGGAATCACCGTGACCTGTCATGCTGAGCTGTCAAACATGACGCACATTATCTGAGGCCATCACACAGGGTGCTCGGGAAAGCCTTGGATAGACTAGTGGGGGAATAGCACCCTGTTTCTTGCTCTCAAGCTTAGATTGAAAATGCTTGCTTGGGTCTTACCCGCCTGGCAGCTCTCTGTCACTTCCTCACAGCTGATGGGTACTGCCCACCTGCCTGCCCTGACCAGAGTAACACAGGGGACGGGTGTGGGGTTGGATCTAAGAGTTCTTGTCATTGGGGTGAGATGATGTGATACTATTGCCAGAAAGAAGGGGTTTGTCAAGAGAAACAAGCTGAATGTTCTCTGTGGTGGCCTCCCACTGGGGCAACACTGGGGACTTGGCTTTGATTCAGGGCCTCTCCCAGGGCCACTAAATAGCAGATGCCCTCAGGGGTGCCCTGGTAGCTATTTGTATTGTGAGAACTGTTAGAAGAAGATGAGGAGCCGTGCAGACCCATTGACGGGATCCACTGCCTGGGTTTCCAGGGCTACTGACCTGCAGTGTTCCTCTCCTGCGTGCTCGGGATGCGTCTGTCCCTGCTTGTGTTAGAGCAGCCATGTTCTGCAGCCAAGCTACAGTCACTTCTCAACCTCTTCGTATGTTAGGGCTGAAGGTGAAATCTGCCAAGTTCAGAATGTTCATATACTATCATTTTTTTAATGCTCTAATTCAATAGTTTTCAGCCACCGGTCTGCAGACTGGTGCCGGTCCACAAAAGAATTAACCCCCCTAAAGTTGTATGAAAACCGTTGCTCTGATTGATTCTGTTTGGAAGTGCTGATGATTGAGGGATATCACAGGACTAGAAGTTCAGGAGAGCTCGCCCTCTCACTGCGTGGCCCCTGGTGGTGCTGGCTGTGGGATGCTAAGGGACTGCTCCTGGACACATCGCTCTCTGCCCTGCCTCAGCTGCTCCTCTCTCAACTCGATGATGTACGAAAGACAAAGCCAGGCTCTGTATTTTACGATGTCCATCTCTGTCTCCTGCTAGCTGGTGTCCTTTCAGCTGCAGGAATGGGGTTGAAAAGTTTGACTTGCTGTTTGCTGTTTCTCAAATATACATGGACCACAGACTGACTTAGAGAGCACTAGAGGATATTACAAGTTCATTATCTTTTCTTTTCCTTAGGATCTTGATGTATATCTTTTTATCTCATTAATTCATCAACCATTTATTGAGTTCCTAGACAGGCACTATTCTAGACACAGAGGAGATGGCAGTGAACTCAACAAGCAGGACAACTTGGTGGCCTGCTTAGACCTTTCTCTGTTGTGCTAATATTAGCCCAAATGTGCTCACTTTTAAGGCATTTAATGTGCTCACTTTTAAAGCAAGTAATGCACTAGGATTTACTTCATTTTTTTTTTACCTTTACCTCCATGTATGCTTCTGTGAAAGACACCATTGCAGCTTTTATTTAAAAACAACTCAGTTCTTTTTAAAAGCTCATTTGGGAGTTCTTGAAGGTAATTCCCACATATTTAATTCCCTGACTCATAATCATTTCAAACCAAATGCTAGATCTTCTCCCCCTCTGTCATCTTTTTGCTATAATTTCAGTTAGCAGATTCCTGATTAAGAAAGGTTACTTTCATATTAGATAGACAAAAAGAAGAGAGGAAGTATTCACAGACCCTCAAATATTACTGAATTTCTTCTTTCTCATAAAGCAGGAATATCAGAGGAAAATTCTTCTTACAAAAGAAAAAGAAAGGTGGTTGTAATTTTTAAAGTAAAAGTTTATGAGGGAATGATCCGCGGGGAATAGTTTTGTTAAAGGAAGGTACTTCAAACTGTGGAGTCTGGAATCTGTAATGCAGACTCTATCTTACTCCCCAGCCACTTCACTTCACAACCTCCCAAAACAGAATGGCCACAGTTTTTATGCTTCTTTACACACAGGCTATTAAGAACCTTTATTACATTCATGAAAAATTTCTCAAAAAATCCCAAAAGAAAAAGATTTTTAGGGTATGTTCTCTAACATTTAAACTTAAGGTAATACTTTTTTTTTAGCGAGAGAGAGAGGGACAGACAGGCAAGGGAGAGAAGCATCAATTCTTTGTTGTGGCACCTTAGCTGTTCATTGATTGCTTTCTCATATGTGCCTTAACCCGGGGGCTGCAGCCAAGCCAGTAACTCCCTTGCTGAAGCCAATGACCATGAGCTCACCCTGGGCTTCAAGCCTGCAACCTATGGGCTCAAGCCAGTGACCATGGAGTCATGTCTCTGATCTCATGCTCAAACCTGAGACCCTGCACTCAAGCTGGTGAGCCGGTGCTCAGGCTGGTGAGCCTGTGCTCAAGGTCGTGACCTCGGGGTTTCGAGTCTGGGTCCTATGTGTCCCAGGAAGACACTTTATCCACTGCACCACCAGTCAGGCAAGATAATACTTCTAACGGACATATGAAGTCCAATCCACTAAGTGGGTTGTGTTATTTAGAGGGCAAACAAGTAGGCACTACCATAACACATAACTAAGCACAAAAAAGTTATCTGTTAATGGAAAAGAATGATATTAGTTAGAAGCAGAATAGAAAATTATTTCAAATATATTGGTACACTGAATTCATTCTTTTATTGAACAGAAATTTATGGAGTGTCCACTGATGACCAGTTACCAGGGAGAGTCAGGATAGATAAGAACAATCTCTGTCCTCATGCCATAGTCCTCTAACTTATCACCCAAAGTGTCCCATAATTGATACCAAATAGAGTGATTCTATACATGTTGCATGTAGTTATGAAAGGAGACAGCCCTACTTAGCACTTTCTTTATGCCAGTTGCTGTGCTGAGCATCTGAGAAATTATAAAAATGTATGTGTCAGATGAGATACATACTTACCATGCAATATGCTACATTTTATAACAGAAGTATACCCACATTGAACAACAGAGTTAGCCTGGGAACCTGGGAAGACTATTTACACCAGAAGTGATATTTGAACTTGACCTTGAAGCTCATCTTGCTTTCTGTTTCTTCATCTTTATATCAGTTTTGAGCCCAGAGTAAGTATTGTAATTATAGACAGTCTGTAAAACAGCAGTGCTACCAATACATCTATATCAAAAAAAGTATTTTATTTTAATGTAGAATTACACTTTCTTTTTAATACACTGTTAGCTCTGATGGAAACTATTCAAAAATTCCCTTAGAACTTTTACTGAACCTTTTACTTCCTCACACTCATCTAATGCTTAAATGAGGAGGAGCATACAGTAAGTACTGTCTTATACTTTTCCCCATATAATGAACCTGGGTAATTTCATAACAGGATCTGTAGAGCTGCTTCACTCTATTTGATGGCTACATAGTAGTCCATTACTTATGGTAGCATCGTTTATTTTATTTTATTATATATCCCCCCCGAGAAGCAGTCAGAGAGACTCCTGTATGCACTCGACCAGGATCTACCTGGCATGCCCACCAGGGGTGATGCTCTGCCTATCTGGGGCGTTGCTCCATTGCGGCCAGAGCCATTCTAGCACCTGAGGTGAAGGCCATGGAGCCATCCTTAGTGTCCGGGCCAACTTTGCTCCAATGGAGCCTTGACTGCAGAAGGGGAAGAAAGAGATAGAGAGAAAGGAGAGGGGGAAGTGTGGAAAAGCAGATGGGTTCTTTTCCTGTGTGCTTTGGCCGGGAATCAAACCCGGGACTTCAACACACCAGGCCGACTCTCTACCCCTGAGCCAACTGGCCAGGGCTAGCATCGTTTATTTTACTAGTCCTCTGTTGATGGGTGTATGGGATGTTTTCAGTCTTTTACCATTACACACAAGGCTGTAATCCTTGTTCAGGTATAGTTTCTCACACTTGTGAGTTGTGAGTATATTAATAGGATAACTTCCTAGAAGTAGAATTACTGCATCAAAGGGAATATGCATGTTAAATTTTAATACACATTGTCAAGTCATCCTTTATACATGTTAGACCAATTCATACTCTGTCCAGCTGTGTGTGAGTGCCTGTTTCCCACAGTCTTGCAATCCAGTCCATCATTAATATTTTTATCTTTTCCCATCTGATATCAGATTCTTTAAAAATAATCCACATTCGTTGCTTTTATACGTTTTGTTTAACTGATAATATTGTAACTATATTATTTTCTATTATTTTTATTGAAATGTACAAAATTTAATCTATACCATTATCTACTGAGAGTTACAGGCTTATCTGGTTCACTAACTGTTATTGATACTCTTATTCCTATGAATAAAATACATTCCTATTCACAAACATCTGGTAAAAATATACATGTTGAAAATGTGTAAAAACTGCTAAACAAGTGAGTGGATAATTATAAAGTGAACATACATGTAATAGCCATGCAGGTCATGAAAGCAGGACATGGCCAGCTTTCCAGAAATGCCTGTGTGCCCCTCCCTGGTCACAGCTGGGCCCTCTTCCCCTAGAAGCAGCTGTTTTCCTGGCATTCATAATGATAGTGTCTTGTCTTTGCTTTGTAATTTCACCTCCTATGTATGTGCTCCTAACACAATATAGTTTCAATGTAGCTATTTTTATATTTTATATGAATAGAATCATATTGTATGTTTTGTGTGTGTGCATCTTGTTTCTGTCACTCAACATGTGTTTTTATGGAATTCATCCATGCTGATGTTTAGACTTGTTCGTTCATTTTCATTGCTGTATAGTATTCCATTGTGCGAGGATACCACAATTTATTTGTCCGTTCTGTACATGGGATGTTTGGGGCTACTATGAACAGTGCTGCTATGAATACCCTTGTATATAAATATCTTTGTGCACATGTACTTGAGTTTCTCTTGGCTGTAAAGCTAGGAGTGGAGTTGCTAGGTGATAGGCTACGTTTATATCTATCTTCAGCTTTACTAGATGATATAAACTATTTTCTTTTAATATTGCTACCAAATTTACACTTTTACCAATATACAGGGGTGGGGAAAAGTAGGCTTACAGTTATAATACAAATAAATAATAATATAAGATCTACCGGAAAGTTCTGTCCGTTTCTATCACAACAAGTTTTGACACATAAGCACGTTTATTTGGCGCATGTGTGCCTCTCTATTTTTATCACTTAATGTATACATACTGATGTAGCAAATTAAATAAAACAAAGTTGATTCACCATTAGTCTTATGTGTGAAGCGATAGTGTACCCATGGCTACTGATAAAGTTCATTTACATCACTGTAAGTTTTACAAATTTCAACAAGGAAGAAATGCTACAGAAGCATGTCTGTCGCATCCACCATATTCCCCGGACTTAGCACCCTCCGGCTATCACTTGTTTTTGTCCTTACAAAATTTTTTGAAGGGCAAAAAATTCAAAAATGAAGAAGATATCAAACAAGCACTGGTTCAATTTTTTGCATCAAAAGATAAAACATTTTTCAAAAATGGGATATACAAATTGCCCTCATGCTGGCAAGAAATCATTAATAATAATGGCAATTATATTATTTAATAAAGTTTATTGATGGTAAGAAAAATTTGTATTTTGTTTTATTCCCAAAATGGACAGAACTTTCCGGTAGACCTTATACAAGAATAAACTCTGTGTTCCGTGTACTCACAACTGCTAATCTACCTTTGCCCACCCCTGTATGTAAAATTTTATGTTGCTCTATATCCTTGCTTCTAATTAAAATTGTCAAATATCAGAAATTTTGCAGGTCTGGAAGGTATGTGGTAATACCTGCTTATGGTTTCAATTGCATTCCCATACTCACTAATGAGGTTGGATACCTTCTAGTATTCTTATTGGGCCTTAGTATTTTCTCTTAGTATTTTCTCTCATTTTATAATGTCCATATTCAAGCCCTTTGCCCCTGTATCTAGTGAGTTGTCTTTTTTTTCTTACACATTTTTAGGAATCCTTTATATGTTCTAGATATTGGCCCTTTGTTGGTTATACATGTTATAAATATCTGCTCTCACTCTGTGGCTAGTCTTTTTACTCCCTCTACTTTGTCTTGATAAACACATAACTTGATATTTTAAAGAAGATACATTGGTAAGTTAGAGGCTCATATGATGTGACATATGAGACATTTCTTACATTTAGCATTCACCATTTATTTCTCCACAGAATAGTGAACCAACATGGACACTTAATATATAATGCAGGCTTCTGCCAGTCCCTGAGTGCACCTCTGTTATAATGAAAGAATAAGAACTAGTTGACTTGTACGAAATGTATCTGTCTGTTGTATTTTACTCTGCGTGTTATGTGATGGGCCGCTAAAGCAATGAAACGTGTTAGAAAAAAAGATGATAAATGCACTGGAGTTGGGACTCTGCTGTCTGACAAACAGATCCAAGACCTAGGGAGACAGCGATTAATGCAGAAGGACTGCTACTGCACCCTTTGACATTGACTGAGCATCTGTGTAATCTGTTCCACTCTGAGCCACTGTCCTAATGCCCTGACCTATGGAGGAACCTTCTAACTGGTCCCAGACAGTCACTCTTACCTCCTTCTAATCACTTCTCCACTCTTCAACCAACCAATGTGATCCTTTTAAAATGCAAGCTCTCTACATCATTCTGTGACTTCCAGCCCTTCAACAGTACCCCTTTGCTCTTAGGATAAATGCCAAAATACTCCATGTGACCACTGAGGGCTGCATGAGCTGGCCCTTGACTTCTCCAGCCTCACAGACACCACTCCTCCTGTTTCCTGCCTGGCAGCTGCCCTGGCCTCCCTCAGATGGGTCAGGCTTCTTCCCAGCCCAAGGCCTTTGCTGGAAAATTCTTTGTCCTCCCGTGCACAGTCCACCCCTTTTGCTCTCTCCTCTCTTGATCTGAGCCTGTCTGGCCATTCTAAGCCTCCTCCCCAAGTCCTGTGTCTCACAACACCCTGTACTGTTATTTCTTGGTATGTATGACCATCAGTATAAGCATCTGCGTGGTTATGTGACTGCATCCTCCACAAGACTTTTAAGTCCATGAGGACAGAGATGTGTCTGTTTTACATCCCCGCTACATCACTGAATCTAACTAAAGTACTAGTTCAGAGCAGGCACTTGGTATATATTTATTAAATGAATAAATGAGGAACAAATAAACACAGAGCATTATGGATAAGAGAGAGCTCTAGAAATGGAGACTTAGTATAATTAAGAATATCAAACGTGGCCCTGGCCGGTTGGCTCAGTGGTAGAGCGTCGGCCTGGCGTGCAGAAGTCCCGGGTTCGATTCCCGGCCAGGGCACACAGGAGAAGCGTCCATCTGCTTCTCCACCCCTCCCCCTCTCTTTCCTCTCTGTCTCTCTCTTCCCCTCCCGCAGCCGAGGCTCCATTGGAGCAAAGATGGCCCGGGCGCTGGGGATGGCTCCTTGGCCTCTGCCCCAGGCGCTAGAGTGGCTCTGGTTGCGGCAGAGCAACGCCCCGGAGGGGCAGAGCATCGCCCCCTGGTGGGCAGAGCGTTGCCCCCTGGTGAGCATACCGGGTGGATCCCGGTCGGGCACATGCGGGAGTCTGACTGTCTCTCCCCGTTTCTAGCTTCAGAAAATAAATAAATAAATACATACATACATAAATACATAAATAAATAAATAAATAAAATCAAACGTGTAGTTTGAGAAGTTCAGAGAGGTTTCAGCATTAAACTTCACTACACGAGTAGGCTTTGTCCCATGCAGCACTGGTGTTGGGACTAAGTGTAAGGAGATAAGGAAACATAGGACAATTTAGAGCTTGCAGAGTGGATATGCCTGGTAGAAGTTCAGGGTTTGGGAGGTGAGCTGTGGGAAATAAAACTGGAATGATTGGTTGGGTCAGATCATAGCAGACCATGGACCCCATTTAAAAGAATTTAGACTAGCCCTGGCTGGTTGGCTCAGTGGTAGAGTGTCGGCCTGGCGTGCAGGAGTCCCGGGTTCGATTCCCGGCCAGGGCACACAGGAGAAGCACCCATCTGCTTCTCCACCCTTTCCCCTCTCCTTTCTTTCTATCTCTCTCTTCCCCTCCCACAGCCAAGTCACCATTGGAGCAAATTTGGCCCAGGCACTGAGGACGGCTCCATGGCCTCCACCTCAGGTGCTAGAATAGCTCCGGTTGCAACAGAGCAACGCCCCAGATGGGCAGAACATTTGCCCCCTGGTGGGCTTGCCTGGTGGATACTGGTCGGGCGCATGCAGGAGTCTGTCTCTCTGCCCCTCCACTTCTCACTTCAGAAAAATACAAAAACAAAACAGAATTTAGACTTTTCTGGTGATCACCTAAGAAACACTGAGAATTTTTCCTTTTCTTTTTCTTTCTTTCTTTCTTTCTTTTTTTAGCATGGTTGTCACAGAATTACTTCTATCTTCACCTGGATGCATGTCCTTTTATTCTCTTGTTCTTTCTCTAGACTCACAGTCTGAGGTTAATTTGCCCGCAGTTCTCTGTCTCATGCTCTCTGCCCACCCCCAGAATATCAGTTCAGTTCCTCCTGTCTTTCTCCTGTTCTCAGACAGCTCCTTCCCCTCTGCCACTGGACACATTTGCTACTTCGTGCTCCTGGTGAGATCTGCACTTTGACTCCTACCCCTGGTTCTTCTTTCTCTAGATCCTCACCAACCTTCAGTCACGTGTTCCTTTCATTCTGATGTCCATGACAAAAAAATTTCAAGGTCCTATCTCTGAAATGCCTTCACTCCTGGTGGCAGTTCCATATTTCTTTAGTCCTGCACTCACCACATTCTCTGAGCGCCTCTTTGCCAGGCGCTGTCCCAGGATGGAGCGTCCTCAGTGAAACCGAACGGGCCAGCTCCACCTTGACCAGCGCTGGGTTCTGCTGGGGAACCAGCAAACCAGCAAACACAAGACAGCGGGCGGCAAAGTAAGCGCTGTCCTGCTGGGGCGGTACGTGTAATTGGTCGCCTGTATGTTTCCAATTTGACATCCAGCTTTTCCTCAGTCTCAGCATCAAAATTTTTTTTTCTTTTTTTCTCAAACCAGTAACATGGTTTGACAACATGATGTTTGCAGATAGCCAGGTTTCTCCTGTGGACTCATTTTCGGCATGGTCCTGGAGAGCTGGTCTGTGGCTGAGTCCTGAGAACGACTCCCTCAAGACTCCGGCCACACCACCCCAGCAGGCCTGCACCCCTGTCCAGATCCTTTCCAGCAGACTGCTGAGCGGCCCCCTGCTCTCTGGGGTCCTGCCCCCACACTGTGTCCTTCCTACTGACAGCAGTTTCATCTTCCCGACAACTCACTCGTCTGTTAAAAGCCTTCAATAGCACATGTACTTAGGATGGATGACATACAGGCCCATTTCCAAACACATTTGGGTGGTTTTCCCTCCCACACACGATCCTTCCGAGACCCTTCTGTTACATGCCGACCTTTGGTTGAACCATATGAAACTGCCATTTCTGTGTATCCAAAATGATCGAATATTGGCAATTTATGTGTCAACCTAATTGCAACTTATCCAGATCATTGGCTGCCTGTATGTCTTCCTTCCGTGTTACAGGGTGCGTTCCCTGACGATCATGTCTTGGTCTTAATGATGCTTGTGTCTTCCTGTCTGTGTCAGCATCTGGCACACGGGACCTACTGGGAGACGAGTGCTCCCCCCAGGCCATGCTTTGCTCCAGCTGCTTCCATCCCCTGTGACGCCCGCTGACTGGGCTTTATCGCATCAGGCCCCCGCCACCACTGGCCTAGCTCATGCCTCCTTCACTGGAAAGCTCATTATCTCTCTACACTGAGCCACTCAACATCTCTGAGCTACCAGTATCCCCCCAAAAATCAAATATATTGAACCCATGAACAACGAGAGGGTCAGGGCGCTGAGCCATTACACAACTGAAAATCCACATATAACTTCTAACTCCCCCAAAACTTAACTACTAATTAATAGTCTACTGTTGCCTGGAAGTTTCACCAATAACATGAACAGTTGATTAACACATATTTGGTATGTTATATGTATTATATACTATATTCCTACAATAAAGTACCCCAGGGGAAAGAAAATGTTTTAAAAATCATAAGGAAGAGAAAATACATTTACAGCCCTATACGTATTTGTTTTTTAAAATTTGTGTATAAGTGGACTTGCACAGTTCAAAGCAGTGTTGCTCAATGGTCAATGAGTTGGAAGAGCTCTGTCTAGCCCTTACCTTCACCCTGGGGCTGTACCGTGTTTCCAGCTGTCGATGGCAGTAACCTCACGTGGGTGACTCCCTGCGCCCCACTCAGCAGAACTGAAACTAAACACCTACCATCTCCCACATCTGCTCCTTTTCTAAGACCTTCATCCATAGCTTGACCTCTGAGCCATCCTGGTTTTCCTTTGTTCTCAATCCTCGTCCTGAAACACTATTCCAATGGCTCCCATAGTGATTGCACATTCCTCGGCCTGGCTTTAGACTTCACTTGCTGTATAAGTTCTATTCCTGGGAGCTTCCAGAGGGAAAGCATGTATCCCCAACCCGGTACATTCTCTAGGACCTACAGCCTCCTGATGCACACAGGCCCCTTCCTCCTGGTTCTGCCCCTCCTCGGGGTCCCTTGCTGTCTGCAAACCTGTCCTCTGACATAAGTTTTCTGGTAGATATGTGTGATTGTCTTACTAAAATACAATGATGTTTCAAGTAATAACCACCTTTGTCTACCAGCCTATACTTCTTCGCTGTGTCCCCCAAAATTATTTCTCTGTCCTGATAGCTAAGTTTCTGACCACAGGAAGAGTGTTGTTAGAACTCATCTTTGTTATTAGAATGATTTCTTGAGTCCCTTCTGTCAGCACTTTGTGGGACGGCATCTCCTTCCAGCTTGCTCTTGTCCATGGATTAGTTTTTATCTCAGCAGCTGAATCCTGAGATCCAGGTAGGCAAGGCTCACATGTGACTCCTCATGGTATCTGCAGTGCGCTGAGATAGAGTTAGCATTCACAGACAGTGCTCAGGAAGTACTCGTTAGAGTGATAAGTGTTGTGCGTGTAACTTCTGTTTGTGTATATTTATAAATTCCTGTGAGGTGTCTCCAGATGTGTTTCCCATATGCACTCTAAAATGTATTTATCTATGTGGTCTTGGAGGAACAGGGCTATCTTGATATTTTCCTTGGCCACCCGGCCCATGACGTTGTAAACCAATAAGGCGTGTGCTCCAAACCCTCCTGGCTGTGGCTGGCACCGGTGACGGGCCTGAGCTGCAGCCTGCGACTTCTTTCCCACCTGCTTGGGCTCTTCCTTTTCCCCCTAAATAGTAACAACTAATTTTCCTGTTAAACATAAAAAAGAAATGTGTCTGTACATATGTGTGTGTATTTGTGCTTATGTACGTATATACATATGCATATATATGTTATATATACATATGTGAATGCAAGTATGTATATATTAAGGAAACACACCAAAGTATCAATAGTGGTTATTTCTGGATGGTGGCTTTTTCCAAATTCTCTGATTAAAAAAATTACTTTTATTAACCAGGAAAACAAAACCCGCTAATAGATGTTATTTTTAAATGATAGGAAGGGACAGGATTTTTAGATGGTTGCTGAGGCCCACCCTCTGTGTGACCCAAGAGCAAGGGGACAAGCATGTGTCCGCTAGGGAACAGGTGACCAGTGTCTCAGCATCTCAAGATGAGGCAGCGTGGCCAGAGAGGGAACTGGGTGATGTGCAGGTCGGGCCAAGGCTGTGAGCTGAGGAACTGGCAGCTTTGTGAGGGTCAGGAGCCCTGGTCAGTGAAAGGAAGGAGCAGGAACAGCTGGTGGGAGGAGGCTGAGGGTGATAAGGAGATGAGGGGAAACTTGAAACACACTTTCAAGTTCCTGAAGAGCCATGCCGTGGGAGAGAGGGGAAGCAGACGTGTTTTAAATTTGGTTTTCATGCCCTGTGTTTCCAGAGCTGCTCAGTGTGGGGACACTGGAACCCAGGTTAGGAGGACATGGAGAGCTTTCATGAGGGACAAGGGTGACCCCTGCCTGGGCAGCAAGGTTTCAAGCAGCAGGGGCATCATTCAGTCAGGACGCTTCTCTTCCCCACCTCCCACATGCCCCCCATCATCCCTCACCTTCCCCAGTCTGAGGGCAGAGGGAAGGTGTCCTGATAAAGAGGCAGTTTCTGAGATTTCTGAACTTGAAACAAAACAATCACACATGAAACATACTGTCGGGGCTGCTTCTCCGCACTGCCCAGCCTCCTAGCCCCCAGAGGGCTCCCTGAGCGGAGCAGGAGGTGCAGAGAGGAAAGCAGGGAGACGGCACCTCCTCTTCCTCGCTGTGGCCTGTGTCTTTTCTCTGGGGAGGGGTGGAGGCACCCCCAGATCTCAGAACACGGAGCCTCAGGGTCAGCAGGGGCAGCAAACACGCATCCAGAAGGAGGCCTTTCAGGCAGAGTAGAAACATGAAGAGCAAATCAGAACATCACAGAATCCATCCCAGAAACAGAGCTCAGCTGAACATCCATGTCACGTTTTTTTGTTTTGTTTTTTTTTTTGTTTTTTTTTTGTTTTTTTTTTTGCCTTTTCCATATGCACAATTTATATTTTTACTATTCTACACCTCAGTTTTTAATTCCGATGGCTACACCAATGGAAATCTCCAGTCTGGGCTCTAGTGTGAATTTGAGGTGGAGGAACACGAACAGCACCAAGTCCCCACCCAGGACACCGCCCTGCCCCATCTCATGGGACAGATGCCAGCCCTTCCCTCAGAGGTCCCACTGTAACTGGGGGCCGAGAAAAGCATAAGGCTGCCTGCGAGGAAGCTACCTTTGACATAAGTGACTGGCAGTGACTTCCGCCATCCGCCCCTCTTACTGACCTCCTAATAGGAGCCGGTATTTTACGTACAATCTCTCATTTGATCCTCCCAATAACTCTTCAAGGTAAGTATCATTATCCTCATTTTGCAGAAAACATACTCAGAGAGGTTAAATAACTTGCCTGGGGTCATACAACCAGAAAGTGGCAGAGCTGAGATTTGAACCCAGGTCTTCCCTTGGTGTCTGTTATGCACACTGCCTTCCACTGGCCGAATTCACTAAAGAAAACAATCAGATGATTCGGGCAAAAACACACAAAGTAACATTTTGGCCCAAATGGTGGGAGTACTATCTCATTTCCCCCTTCCTGAGCCACTGAATGAAACACACTGGATCAAAAGACCAAGAACATTACAGTTCCTTGTGTTGCACGTGTCAGTTGCCCACTGCCCCCTGTGCCTCACAGAGCAAGGCATGAGTCAGGAGTCTAGAGGAGACTGTTTACTGTGCCTCAGCCACTGGGGTTGTAATTCAGGCATATCTCTGCTTCACTGATTTCCTAATCCATCAGACAGGAATATCCAGAACATAGAGTCAACTGAAGATGCATTTTAAAATATATTACAAAATAGTTGCCTCAAACTCTTTATGGAACGAGAAAAAGTATAAATCTACAATACAATAAATATGTTCCCCACTGGCGGCTATTTTTATTTCACTGGATGTCCAATGATGTCTCTTGTGTACCCAGGGATGGGAGAATATCTCTCTATAGCTCATATTATGAGTGCCTAGTATTAGAATGGGACCTACAGTATATTGAGTAAATATGTAAAGCAGTTATATCATATGAAGGGGTCTAGACCTGAATAGCGAGAGATGGGCGAAATCCCAACAGAGACTGCTCCCACTCCCCAAATAGAATACCGGGAGGCCTGGTTAATAAAAGCCACTGTCCTGTCGAAGGGGGACTTGCTGATTCTTGCCCTTCATGGAAAATGCTGAAGACGTGGGCTTTGGACAGTGTGTGCTGCAGATGTGAGAAGGCCGTTCAGACACTGCAGCCCTCAGGTGTCCCCGTGAGAGAATGGCTGGGGCACAGAAAGGCCTCGGTGCCAAGATGGCGAACCAGGGGCATTAGGATTACCAGGGAAGTGTTTCAGAAAGCTGATCCCAAGCCCTACCCTGGCCTACAGAACCAGAGTGCCAAAGATACAGCGGGGTTGCATATGGACGAATGTGTGACCTCCAAGCTGAGAGTTATTTTCTAAAAGAAATCATCAGTGTTTCAGAAGCAATTAATGACCTTCTTTTATCGCACTTCCACTTCCACTTCTCCCACTCATCCTTTCCCTAGGCCAGATTTGATTTTTTTTTTTTTAAGTTATCTCAATGAGATTGTGAAGGACTGTCACTTATCTATGCATTGGTGCTAATCACTCTTTCAGTGCACCACCAGGCGAGGTAAAACCCTGGCTTCCTATGTAAAAGTGTCTGTCTTTTCTCAGGGTGTTAGTGAGCATGTTCAGTTTGCCTGCATGCATCTTAGATGTCTCACATATCAAACCATCACCAGACAGATTTGCAGGGGCACAGAGGCGATCACAACGTGCGGAGGGTTTAACAGGGGAGACAATTCTTTTTATGCAAATCCTCAGGAACATATATAATGAAGTGACCCAAACCACTTCTAGCTAGGTCCTCCAGGATAAGATGGATCCTCAAAATATATGAGGGGTGCTTTCCAAGACCTCTGGAATCCACAAGCATACAAATCCCACTTAGCAGATGGAGTCTCCGTGACAAGAGGCAGTGTGGCAAAGTGGGGAGGGATCACTTTGAATCAAACCAGCCTTGGCAGCGATCTCACTGCTCCACTTGCCAGTTGTATGATCCTGGGCAGGACCTCTCAGTGTTTCAGTCTGCAAAATGGGGGCAATAGTATTATCCGCCCCACAAGGTGTGTTGCAAATGACATGAAACAATGCAGGCCAAACCCTTAGTTTGTTGCTAGGTGCATGCTTAATATTCAACAACCATCAACTGTTAATAATAAGGCTAATAAAAATAATGACACAAATTAGATATTAGTAAAAATGACAATAAAAATATTTTTAAGAACTGTTCTCCCCTTCAGAATTTTAACAACTGGATAAAGAATGTCAAACTCAGTGTTTCTAAAACTATGAAATTCTGCTGCTAAAATGAATTCTATGGACCGTACAGCACATCTATAAACTAAAGAGAAAGTGACAGTGAATTATGTTGTGGGGGACGAGCTAATCCTGACAGCTGATACCACTCCCCACTGACCCCCACAAATGTAACCTGATATGGAAATTGACAGACCCTGCTCCCTGGTAAATGTGAGCTAGGTGGTCACCTCCACCGTCACTAATGCCTGTGGACAGCTCCTGGCTGTCTTCAGATTCTCATTTCCATTCTGCATCCTAAGTATCCTGTCTTCCTCATAGCTCAGGGTAAGCACCATTTGAATTTGATGCTGAGATGTTTTCTCTCCCTTAAGGACCAGTTTTTGCCCTGCTGGAGTTCTTACTATGAGAATCTGAAATTGTTTTTTTATTTCTATATGGCAAGTGTGATGGAGCCTTTGACATCATGAGCCACCGTCAAATGGGAGAGCATGCTCTTTAATTTACCTTGAACTTTTCTCCTGGCTAGGAGCCATTGCTGTTTAGACCGTGTCACTCCTCTCGTTCCACTAGAAGTTGACTTTCTTTGAGGGACCACTGTTCTTAAAGAAACAGGACTCATTACTTCAGATGGCCCAGTAGAGCGGGTATAACCACACTGGAATATGTAAATGTGGAAGCTGGTCTGTATCGTGACCCATCTATTCGCTCACTCTCACTCAGTGACCCACTCCCTCAGCCGGCCTTGCAGCCCGCACGAACCAGCCTCATGCCTCCAAAAAAATTACAGATTACCACATGCCGTGGACCCTACAAACACTTGACAAATGAATTACATTACTGCTAAAGCTCTACACCAGGGGTCCCCAAACTTTTTACACAGGGGGCCAGTTCACTGTCCCTCAGACCATTGGATGGCCAGACTATAAAAAAACCTATGAACAAATCCCTATGCACACTGCACAGATCTTATTTTAAAGTAAAAAAAAACAAAAACAGGAACAAATACAATATTTAAAATAAAGAACAAGTAAATTTAAATCAACCAACTGACCAGTATTTTAATGGGAACTATGCTCCTCTCACTGACCACCAATGAAAGAGGTGCCCCTTCCGGAAGTGTGACGGGGGTCGGATAAATGGCCTTAGGGGGCCGCATGTGGCCCGCAGACCGTAGTTTGGGGACCCCTGCTCTACACCATAAATGGGTAAACTTGTCTAAGTTTCTTTCCCGAAATGGAATGTCATAGCAAGACCTGTAGGTAGGGCATAGGGACCCTGAAAGGGTCGAAACAAGAAAGCAAAACAAAAAAAACCCAAAGAGGTATAAAAGAAACACTAACAATCACTGCCACTAGGACCTCATATTTAACGCATCTCCGTTTATATTAGTCCTGGCTCTACTCCTGCTGCTCTATCTGGGATGCTGGGAAGCCACAGCAGGCCTGTCACGTGCAGAACTAATGCAAGGAACAGTGTTTGAATTTGAGCCCTAACAGTGTTAGCAGAAGCGGCCAGTCAGATCGTCCCTCCGACCCTGGACCTGGTTGGCTTCTTCTGAATGTTCAGACCCAGGCCTGTCTGCCAGAGAGCACTGCTCCCTCCACTCCCTCTTCTAAGTGAATGTTGTGTGTTTGCCACATCGCACTCTGTGCACTGGGTTGCTAGAAATACAGTAGGTTGCACTGATGATTTAACTCTGTGTTCTATAAAGGGCTATGTGATCTCATGCAAATTTTTGCTAAGTCATATGCAAATCACAGAGCCCGGCCCTTTTCTTAACAGGATGGCAACCTGGCTCCTCGGTGGCACCTGGGACCTGGAGATCCTTTCTCCACTTACGTTTAGCGCGCAGCCTGGGACTTGTCCCTGCAGCTCTCCGGGTTAGCCGTGCCGCCGTTGAGACCTCCCACCTGGACTCCCATCACCCACCTCTCTTGAGACTGCTCTGGCGGGGCTGGTGTGGGGTGCAGCCTTTGCTCAGAGGGCACCATGTTCAGCAAAACCTGTCCACCTGGGCCATGGGCTCACCCCTCAGGGCTCCCTGATTCTCTACTGGGTACAATTTGATGTTGCCAAGCTTCTCTCCAAAGTCTAAAAATGTGGGAGGCTTCACAATGCAAGGTACTTCCCCCAATGCCCAGTCTGAACACCAGGTACTCCAGGCCCTCGCTGCCCTGAGGCCTGCGGTGTGAGTGGACAGGTTCACGAGAGGCAGACACTTGTCTCTGGAGTTTTTCTCCAGTTGAATGTTTCTAGTATTTTCAGTAGCCCCCAATCTGGAAAATCCCATCGTTCTGAGCTAGCCTGCCTACCCCGTATCATGAAAAAGTGGGAAGAGGAAAAGGGAATGGTTTATGGGAGAGAAGAGGAGGTGACCTCTAGCTGTTCCCAAACCCTGGCAGCAAGCACTTCCCCGGCACACGCTGTCTGCTGCAGCCTACCCAGGCTTTGTCAAGATCTCGTTTCTTCCCAACCTCACACACTGCACTGCTGAGGTGTCCACCCTCCTAGCCACCCGCTGCATTCAGACTACCCTGTTAGGGGGTGGACAGGAAATAGGAGAAGAAATAAATGAAACACTCTGGCCACATGCTGGTCATTGTTGAGACTAGATGACAGGTACATGGGCGTTCATTATACCATTCTCTCCACTTTTGTATATGTTTGCAATTTTTCATAATAAAAAGTTAAAGAATAAAAAAAGTCCTTCAGCTTCTGAGACACTTAAGAGAGAGCCCCAACCCCTAACACTGAGTTTCCTGGAAACCCCACACTATGACAAGAGATAAAGATGATTCTATGACATATAGATGTATATATATATATTCATTTTCTAATTTTTTTAAGGCCCACTGCTTTATTTTCAATAGACTAAACCTTATTTCTAAGAGGTCCCAAAGTTGGGCTTATTGCCTCCAGCTGGGTTTTGGGGGTGGGATGCGTGAAGGGTTCCTCAAAATTCTGAAAGTTTACACTTCCGTGTGTCTCACAGTCTCGCTGTGAGGACGGGACTTGTTCAGTGTCACTGAACTTTGAGGAGGAAACACACTGTTGATCACAGTGTCATACTCTGGAATTGCACCTGGCTCAGGAAAGGACGGTCTTTGTACTTGAATTTCAATCCAATGGAGAATCTTAACACGGGCATTTGCATGACTGAGAATTGCTGCTGTCTCCCCACCCCCCACCCCACTCCCGCCCCCATATGTCACTTTCTTGAATGTGTTCTAATAAAATGATTCTAAAGCAGGCTGTTGATATACAGTGATTTATCAATGCTTTCGGCTGAGTGCTAAGGCCCTTAATTTTCAACCAAGAACCCACCCCATCCCACTTTCTGGAAAGAGCTGTCTAGCTGGGAACGGATGCTGTGAGCATACGTCTGGCATGATGGCGGTACCACTGCAGTTACAATCACTAGTAATTATTTCAACCACAGCAGTTTTGACTTCCTGTTGCCTGGCGGCAGCATTGAGTTTCCAGAGTAAAGATGGCCATATGCAGTAGGTGCTTGAGGAGGAGAAAGTGGAGGAGCAGGAGTAGAAAGCTGTCCACCCGGGAGGGAGCGGAGGCGGGAGCGTTGGGGAGGGAGAGACACAGGCTGCCGATGAGAGAAACAGGCAACATTCAAACTGTTCAGGGATGAATCTCCGCACATTGAAATGGTAATCAGCTGTTAAATCTCATTTACAAAATGGCACCTTAGCAAGTTATAAATCTCAAGATCTCATTAAGCAAACTGGAAGCAAAAGGAGAAAATATATATTTCCAAAGGTAGATATTTTGAGAAACACCTTTTATCCTCATCTTTATCGCCGTTCAGCCTGACAGGTCAGGGCAGTGCCATGGGCCAGTACCAAACCGGGGCCAGGTCTCCGGGAAAGGAGGCAGTGTTAAGAGCCTGACACGCAGCAGGGCAGGCAGAACCAGACAAGGAGACTTCCATTTTCCATTTACCCGGCACATTTCTCATACCAGAGGTAGGGGTGGGGCACTGGATACATGTCATCTCCTCTCATCTTCACAGCTGTCTTGAGAGGCAGGCAGTACTGTCTTCATCTTCTAGATAAAGAGCCTGAAGCTAAGGGAAGTAAATAACTTGTACAAAGTCATAAAGCTAGGAAAAGAGCAGATCTGTGATTCAAATTCAATCTCTGCCCGCAAATAACCCGTGCTTTCTCAAACCACAGGGCCGGTGGCCCCCTGCCCAGGCTGGACTCTCCCTGTATACTGCCCTGGTCCGCACTTGAATAAATTGCGCAACTTCTTCTGGGGGCGAGGGAAAGCCAGCGCGGGCTCTTCCTTGTGTGGTTGGAGATCCCTCCCAGGCCAGGGTCTTTGCAACCCCCACCCACACACCTGTGACGTCATGTGTGGAGCACAGGCTGCTGAGGCTGGGATTTGGTTTCCACAGGGATGTGCTCACTCCTCAAATGCCTACAGTGCTCAGCATTATGAATTAGGTGGGCAAATACGTACAGAGTAGAATCAGCCCCTGCTTTCACAGAGCTTACCAGGAGAAGAACAGATGTTAATCATGTGACACATGAATGGATATGTAATTACAACTGGAAGGGACCTTGGGGGTCATTGAGATCAACAGATGAAACTGGGACCCAGAAACGCTAAGCAGTTTGCCCAAGACCATATAGCCCGTTACGGTAGAATGAGGACTGCCCTTGGTTTTTATTCGCAGGCAGCTTTTTCCTCTATCACGTCACACCCCAATCTGTCGGGCACCCATAGACAGGCCCCAGCCCCTTCCCGCCATATGAACATGTTGGGCAATCAGTACACAATTCCCGTACCTAACTAAGAAAAGCCAGGTGGCACATTTTGTAATGATAAACAGCCACCTGCGGATGGCATTTACCAAGCCTTGTTTGCAGAGTTATTTCAGAGCCCACAGCCGGGACAGAGCGGCAAGCCTCACGCTGTAGCAATGCTGCCTAAGAAGGATGCTTGCGGGCATTCTGATCTGACCCCAATAGTTTTCATCTCCCAGTTCAGTAGTCATTCATTCACTCATTCACTCGGAAAATGTTTATCGAGCGAGCACCCACGGAGTGCCAGGCAGTTCTCAGAGCTGGGGACACAGCGGTGAACAAGGTAGACTGCCCTTGTGGAGCATACATGCTCGCTGGGGGAGACAGACAATAAATAAATAAATAAACAAACAAACAAACAAATAAATAAGTGAATAACAGCATCTTAGGTGATAAGAGAGGGATGTAGGGAGTACCCAGAGGTGGTAAAGCATTTTGTGGTTGGGAAAAAGATCTCCCTAAGGAAATGAGGTAGTGGGTCATCATTTTAAACACACACACACACACACACACACATCCACACTCACACCCACATGCACGTAGCTGCACCGTGTGGTTTGAAAAGTCCCATAAATCTTCCTCTCCTGCCTTCAGAAAAATAAAGGCTTCTCAGCAGCAGGTCCCAGAGCCCAATTCCCAGCTTTCCCTTTTTCCCTTTGAGCTAAAACAGTGATTCTCAACCCTGAGTATACATCAGATGCACCCAGAGGACTTGTTGAACCGCAGACTGCTGGGCGCACTGCCGCAGTCTGTAACTTAGTAGGCCTGGGGTGGGTCTATGAATTTGCACTTCTAGCAAATTCCCAGGCGATACTGATGCTGCTTGTCCAGAGACCACACTTTGAGATCCTCTGGGTAAAGGAAGCCATTCTAACTGTTAGATCCCTGTAACAGGGATTATTGCCTGAGGAAGGATGCATCCATTCAGTACGATCTATGGGTCTTATCAAAGTAGCTGTCCCAAGCGCAGGATCCTTAGCAAAGGGGATCTTTTCTAGCTGGGGTAAGTTTCAGAAGCCACTGCCTGAGACCCCCAAGCATTGAGGAGTCAGGACAAAGAACAGATCCTGAGACAGTGGTACAACAACATCTCATTGCTTTCCTGTCCATGCTCTGCATTCCGCGACATTTAATACTTTACACATCCTTTGTCCACCACTGTCTTGTGACACAGTTAACCGGTTAGGTAGGCAGAACAGATGTCACTATTACATTTTATAGATTAAAAGAATTTGAGATACAAAGAGATTAGATGGCCTCCCTTGGGCACCGCGGATGAGAGCCGCAGCTGTCCTGTACCCAGCCCAGCGTCCTTTCTTCTCTAACTCTTCCCAACACCAGCTAGAGCCTTCCCCTCCGGCTTCTACCCTGGGCTCTTAACATCCAGGACGTGTTTAGTCACTCTTTGCCTGTTGCTCTGATCAAAATCTCACTTGCTGCAAGCAGATTACTCATGTGGGTGATTAACTGTGGCAAATGGTAGGCCCTGCATGAGTTTTCTCTGCCAAAAACACACTTCTCTTCTACCACCAGGTCTTGTTCAGAGAAAATGCTAACTCGTTTCAGGATTAGCCTAAGCTAAGACTGATCGTTAGGAAAGCAGACCCGCGGGGGCAGAGCACACATAATGCTCTCCAAAGACAAGCCGGGAGGGCACTGTGATTATTGTACCACTGCTTCCATTCCATTAGGCGGGTAATTGAGTTGTCTGTATTGCTAACGCACACAGCAAGATGAGAGTGGGTTTTGTGAAATGTGATGGCTGGTGAACCACATTTTCAGGTATTTAAATATACTCCTCCCCCCAAAATCATGTACCTGAAAGCTACCGTATCCTTCAGGACCTGCCCTCTGGTTATTCTGTCCAGTTCTGCTCCAGTTCCACACAGGCAGTGCGGCCCCTCCCCTCCCCCGAGTCTCACAGAGAGGGCCCATGAGTGACAAGGGCTGTCTCTCATCAGCTTCCATCCTGTTCTTGACCATCAAGAGCTTAAGGTTTTAGAAATTTAATTTCTAGAACTGCCCTCCTGGTCTCTCCAGCCATTGATATTCTGGTCTCTTCCTCTGGTTTGGCCACTGGGAACACTCATTGATTCAGTAAGCACTCACTGAGCACTTCATGTGGACCAAACCTGTAAGGGCCGCCGCAGAGGCTACCACAATGAGTTAGATACAGCCCTGTCCTCAAGGAGCATGCCATGCCCTAGAGTCACTCCGAAAATTATGCAGAATAATCAACATTCAAGTAGATTCTAGATGTAGATGACCAACCCGTGGGAGCTTCTCCTCCACTCTTATTTTCTGTACTCACTTTGTGCTGAAATAAAGCTAATTGATGAGTTATGTTTGCTTCAACATAAAGGACAGAAAACAGGGCTGGGAGGAAGAGTGGGGTGAGGCAGAAGCCCTGCTCTGCAGTTCCGAGCACACATGGCGCTCTGTCAGCACCCCCGGCACGGTAACCACGGGCGGTGGGACCTCAACTCTGCTGTCCGTATTGCGCATGCGAGTTATAGCGAACTGAAGATGTGAGGGCCATAAAGCTTGGGTGATCAGAAATTCCATATTGATGAAAGATCCAGTGTGAATGTGTTTTTTGCTTTGTTTTAGGTTTGAAGGGATGCTGTACAAACGACTATTTTTTTAAAATTATTTTTATTATTTATTCATTTTAGAGGAGAGAGAGAGAGAGAGAAGGGGGGAGGAGCAGGAAGCATCAACTCCCATATGTGCCTTGACCAGGCAAGCTCAGGGTTTTGAACCGGCGACCTCAGCATTCCAGGTTGACGCTTTATCCACTGCGCCACCACAGGTCAGGCAAAACGACTATTTCTTAAAAAATATAATTCATGCCTACTGCAACCCAGGAACTGAGCATGTAAGAAAATAGATTGGGCTGGGGGAGATGGAGTGGGATGGAGGGTTCACTCAGTTGGGTCAGCACGAGAGAATATATGAGAAGAGATGCAGACGATAACCCAACCATGTGGGAATGCATGTCTCCACACAAATGCGCATACACAGAATGGAATGGAGGACCAGTGAAAAGAATATTATGAGGATATATGAGTCCTTTAAATAAATTCCAAATTTATAATCCAGAAAGGAAGACAAGTTTCGAAAACCCAAAGCACGGTCAGAAAATAAGGATCAGGCTGCAGTTCTGGTAACCAAGGCACTGAAGAAGTACCACTGAGCCAGGCGCCTGTGCATGTGCACCTGCTTCCACTCCCTCCGCTCCTGATGGGGCCGCCCGGGGCACACCCCGCTCTGCTTTAGGTGGGCTGTGTGAGCGGTGGTTCCCAGATGGGGACTCAGGGCAGGTGTGCACCTGGATCTCGGATCTGTGCTTTGGGCCCTGTTTCTGGCACCTCTGCCACCTGGAGAGAGGTTTTTTTTGTTTTGTTTTGTTTTTTGTATTTTTCTGAAGCTGGAAACGGGGAGAGACAGTCAGACAGACTCCCACATGCGCCCGACCGGGATCCACCCGGCACGCCCACCAGGGGCATGCTCTGCCCACTAGGGGGCGATGCTCTGCCCCTCCAGGAGGTCGCTCTGCCACGACCAGAGCCACTCTAGCGCCTGGGGCAGAGGCCAAGGAGCCATTCCCAGCGCCCGGGCCATCTTTGTCCAATGGAGCCTTGGCTGCGGGAGGGGAAGAGAGAGACAGAGAGGAAGGAGGGGGGGTGGAGAAGCAAATGGGCGCTTCTCCTATGTGCCCTCGCCGGGAATCGAACCCGGGTCCCCTGCACGCCAGGCCGATGCTCTACCGCTGAGCCAACCAGCCAGGGCCTGGAGAGAGTTTTCACAGCACAGCTGCTGTATCCAGCTTCCCAGTGACCATCAGGGGTGCAAGTGACGTGATGATACAGCCAGGCCCATGGTGGGTGGGTGTGGTCATGGGTCGTGGTTGCCGCAGGTTTAGAAATAGAAGTTATGAGTAGCGGGTCTCCGTGTATCTGCCTTTGCGTTTCTGGAATGGTAGAATAAGGAGTGTTATCCTACTTGTAGGGCTGTCCAGGGATGCTGTTGCCTGTTGATGGTGACTCTTTAATGGGCCTGACACCTGAGCGTAGCGTGGAGTTTTTCAATACGGCTGTGCTGGATTCTGCGGGCTGGCAGTGATGGCGCACAGCAGGCGAAGGGAAGTAGGGGGGCAGGGGCAGGACCGAGGCCCTTCGATGGTGAAGCAGGGTGTAAATTCACTGGTGTGGCACTCTCACTCCGAGAGTGACCCGTGTGTGTGGCACTCCGGGTGTTGCGCTGGCATCTCCTAGACTCACAAGGACTTGCCTGGGCGTCTTGGTGCTGAAGGAGCAAGCTGCTGCCAAAACTCATTTACACAGCTCAGTTCTTCAAGGCCGGCCGGAAGTCAGCAGTGTAAACAGGAGGCTTTGTACTTCCCACATTCTTTGGCATTTTCATTTGGTATTGAAAATAATGACATGTTGCTTTATTTTTTTGGTATGACTGAGACGATCCAATCAACCAAATTGTTGGAAAGTTCTAGATATAGGCCTCAAGGCCAGGCCATCAGAAATTATCTAAGTACACTCTGTCCACAGTGCCCGGCTACACCAGCATGCTTAGAAATGTCATGAGTCATTAAAGAGGGAGGCCCTGGGGCCTGACCTGTGGTGGCGCAGTGCGTAAAGCGTCCGCCTGGAACACTGAGGTCGCCGGTTCGAAACCCTGGCTTGCCCGGTCAAGGCACATATGGGAGTTGATGCTTCCTGCTCCTCCCCACTTCTCTCTCTGTCTCTCATTCTCTCTTTCTCTCCCTCTCTGCCCACCTCTCTAAAATAAATTTGAAAAAGTAATCATAAATAAATAAATAAGAGGGAGGCCCTTGCAGGTCCTGAGATTGGTGTTGCGGAATATAAGTGGTGACTGATGTTCCAGCTTATGGCTCAGCACAGGCTGCTTCTGGGGCTGGACAGGAAGGGGCACAGCCTGGGAGAGGCCATCAACCCAGTGCTTCTAACTCCCAAGGAAGGACTTTCTCAGAAATTAAGGTGAGAAAGTAAATAGCCCAATTAGTCTGATGGTGTTACAAAGATGATGGTTTCGACTGTCCTTACATGTCATTTTCCCATCATGCCTAGACCTCAGTTTGGCTATAATTATTAGAAATCTGGCTAACTGGTTTCTCCTGGATTAAATGTCTCACAGAAGCATGCATATACCAGCAGAGGTAGGGGTAGGGTACAGAGGGTTGAGATAGGATAGTATCAATAGTTACATTGGTCACATTGGTCCCAGGGGTTTCAAAGGTTATACCCAAATTAATGTGATGATTTGGGTTCTAGAGGATACCCCCAATTATCAGAGACTATGGGAAAGGCCAGTATATCCTCAGAGATCAACAGGGGGGCCATCTGTCCAAAAAACAAGAGAATGGGTATTCTTAATAATTAGTGACTCTTGATAATACTAGATCCATCGTGCCATTTATTCATCAACAAATATTTATTGAATGTATACTATGTGCCAAACACTACATTAGACTGCAACAACAACAAAAAGACAAAAATTTTGACCCTCGTGGAGCTTACATCCTTGTGGGAATTGGACAAGTAAATGGGCCTGACACCGAGCGTAGCGGTAATGAATGAGGCTGTGAGTGCTGGGGGGCACACTCCTCTGCTAGGAACACACACCAGGCTTTAGAAATCTCTCTTCATTACTCCTTAAAAACCGTGAAGACTTAGGGCAGGGTGGTCTTACCTAGGGACAGGCAGGAGCTCTCAGGTAAGATGGCCTCTCCCCTAAGTTTCATGTCTCCATTGGAGCCAAGAAGGTGCCCAGGAATGTACCCCAGAAGTAAAGTAGGACACCAGACTATTCCCCCAGCCTCCACCAGGAGTCAAAGGGAACCTTAGAAGTAAAGTAGGACACCAGACTATTCCCCCAGCCTCCACCAGGAGTCAAAGGGAACCTTAGAAGTAAAGTAGGACACCAGACTATTCCCCCAGCCTCCACCAGGAGTCAAAGGGAACCCTAGAAGTAAAGTAGGGCACCATACTATTCCCCCAGCCTCCACCAGGAGTCAAAGGGAACCTTTTCCATGGAGTAGTAGCCTAGGTTAGAGGAATCTGGACTTGATTCAGAGTGATAAGGATCTCACCTATGGTGTGATCAAAATAAATCCAGGTATGGTCCAAGTATAAAGTGAACCTAAGAACCCAGAGTTTAGGGAATACACTATTCGTAAATTTCTGAAAGCTCAAATGGGGCATTGCACATTCTGAGGAGTGTGATAAGGTATTTGTTTTGTCCATAATTGGTTTAGAATATGAATTCCCTTTGATTACCTTCTTCAATTCCCAGCAGGTTGCAGGGCCCTTCAAGTATAACTTGATAAAGGTTCAGCAGCAGCAGGAAGAATGGTTTCCAACCACACCTGGTTGGGGTGAACCCCAGTTACCAGTACAAGGGCAGAGAGAATTCTAGCTTTTTATCACCAACAGCAGAGGCCCCAGAGACCCAGTGAAGAGGTGTAAACATTCAGGTCAGAGTCTAGGGCCCATGTAATAGATGAGCTCAACCCAGACAGCAGGAAGTATGCTTGCTTACAATTGTAATATAAACGTAGCTTCCCCATTTCGTCTTCCCAAGCCCCACTTAGGACCCATTAAACTCAGGCAGCAGATTTGAGAGTTAGGGAGAAGCTGGCTCTCTCCTCCCAGCTGCATCAGTATGCCCTCAGAAGACAAGCTTTTGAGATTAAAGCCCAGTGCTTTAATGAAAGAGGAGCTCAGAGTACCAACACACACATATCCTTTCATTTTGGGGGCAGTTTGTTGTGTTTCATCTACTAATGCTAAGCCTTATCTCTGGAGAGATACCTTGCAACACAAAGTCCAGAGAGTTGGCTGTCATAGATGTATAGAAAAATTAGTCTCATATTGTATTAGTAGCTCCTCCAGAAAAGAGCTGCATGGGAGCTCAGGTCTAGGTCCGGGAGCCAAGTGGTAAATGACAAAGTCACATTCTCCATATGGCTATGAGAAATCAAATGTGGCATTTCATTATTTTCTGTTTTCTTTGATCAACACATGTGCTCACCAGGGGTGTTCATTCTTGGATAGGTCAACCATCTTTTGTTTTGAACATGACTCAGACCTCATCTATAGGATGCAAAGCTTTTGAGCGTGCATGTAAATGTAAGCTGGGTGGAGAACTACCATAGCTCTATAGGATCCATGTCAGATAATACTAGTCATCAGATTTGGCATTGCTGCAGAGTAAGTTCCATGAGGTCAGGGATTCTTGTCTGCGCTTGTCACTGCCGTGTCCACACTGCCTATAGTAGTGCCAGAAACACAGTCTGTACTGCAAGCGCAGCCACACCTTAGGTAGAGCAAGTGCAGTCTCCTTCATGTGTAGAACTACAGAGAGAAATATACTTGGGTTTCACTGCAACCAGACCGGTAGACAAGTGTCTTCATTGCACCACTGGGGAGTGGGAAAGAGCCCTACAGAACAATGTCAGGTTTAGCAAAATATAAATAAAAAATAAAAGGAGTAGGCTGCTTGATTTCCAAATAATGGAAGAGTAGAAGGCAGGTTTGGTGCACGGTCTGATAGGCAAAGTTAAAATCTGGGATTGAGGGCTAGGACTGATAAATGGAAAAGCAATTGAAAATTAAGCCAAGCCGCATGGATGATATTCAAAGAAGCAAGTGTAATTTGTGTAGGAGCCCAGTGTACAGCCAGGTGTGGGAGGCTACTCAGTGGTTTGGTCAACAGTTCAAAGAAGTCTAATAAAGGGCAGTTCATCTCTCGACGCAATTTTTATTCTATTCCCCACCCATGAGTTTTTTAAAGTACCATTTGACTTCTGTAGATCATTTCTAATTAAGAATGGCAAATGGGAAGATTGAGAGAGGAAAAGCACCAACACAACAGAGCACAAGTCTCCCCAAAAATAACAATTTCTGTGAGAAGTCAAATTTTAAAAATGTCTTTCATTTGGGCTGCTTCAGTGAGTTAGTTGGTTGCCAATGAGAAGGAGTAAAGTTCAAAGACAGTGTGTTGAAAATGCACTTCTCCTCTCTGCCCTGACCCATCCCCAAGCTCATAATTCTCGTTAAGCATTCCCAGAGCTCCAGAAAATGAAAATATGAGAATTAGTGCATCTGTTGTGAGTCAACGCAAGGGATGGTCAGCAATGGGCTCCAATGCCAATTTCCTGATAGCAAATGAAGCTGGCTTTCTGCTTGATTTTATTGAGCTTAAAGGCTGTTACAAAAGTGCTTGAAAGGAATATAAAATATGGCTCTTAACTAAAAGAATTGTGTAGTCCAAGTGGGAGAGAGAAAATATACTCAAAGGAAATTTACACTGCGTATGACAGGAATAGCTATTGCATTAAACTGAAAGGCCCAAAAGCTATCATGATCTCTCTGCCCTCTGAGTCTCTATCCAATACCGAGGACAAGTCATGGCATGAAAGGCAGTGATCTTCAGGGGTTTCATTTAAACCTAATAATAATCATGTCAATAGTAGTAACACAACAATAATAAAATCCAGTAGGTCTGCCCAAATTGCATTCAATTTGTCTATGTCTACTTTTGTCTTAGAAGGGCCCCGTTGCATCTGTGTCCCTTCCTTGTCTTTGTCATTCCCACCACTCTCAGTGTTCCTGGACTCCTACCAATGTCTATCCCTGAGACGAGAGTGAAAGCAGATGTCTCTGTCAGAATAAGCTAGATTATGCTGTGGTAACAAACAACTCTAAAATATTGGTGGCTTAAAACAACAAGGGTTTATTTCTTGTTAACACTACATGTTCACGATGTGCTGACAGGGGGTTCTCTGCTCATCATAGGGCCGTGATGGCGAACCTTTTTATAAAAACCGCCCACTTTTGCAGTGCTGGTCAACCCGGTCCCTCCCGCCCACTAGTGGGCGGTCCAGCTTTCATGATGGGCCAATCGCGGTGCCGTTTGGTTGCTCCTCTACCACCCACCACTAGTGGGCGTTCCAGCTTTCATGGTGGGCCAATCTCAGTGCCATTTGGTTGCTCCCCTACGGCCCACCATGAAAGCTAGAACACCCACTAGTGGGCGGGAGGGACCAGGTTGACCAACACTGCAAAAGTGGGCGGTTTTTATAAAAAGGTTTGCCATCACCGTTATAAGGAATCAGGGACTCTGGCTGATGGACCAGATTCTAAAGTTACCAATTATCATCTCAGACTAGGAAGAGAATTCTGAAGGATCTTAACTCATAATTAAATGATCCAGCCTGGAAATGGCTCAATATCCATAATGAGGACTAGTTACATGGCCTGACAAAACCAACAGGGGCCAGAAAAACAATTGAGATATGTGTCTAGAAGTCAGTGAGCCAGAAATATTTGGTGAACTTCCGAATGACTATATTAACAGTTAACATTAAGTTATACTTGCAAATAATTTACATTTTGGCTTTAATTTGGATATTCAAATTTTGGGTCTATTCAACCTGTGCGTGTGTGGTGTATGTATATACACGTGTGTGCTTGCCTGTGCACATGCACACTTGCATGTGCGTGGCTGCCAGTGAATTTCAAACACATACACTGAAGTAATGTTATTCACGTTTAACTCATTATTTGCTTTATGTTACTCCCACTGCCTAATTTCCACTAGGCCCTGGCCCTGATATCAGATCCTATATGTCAGGGGTCCCCAAACTTTTTACACAGGGGGCCAGTTCACTGTCCCTCAGACTGTTGGAGGGCCAGACTATATAAAAACTATGAACAAATCCCTATGCACACTGCACATATCTTATTTTAAAGTAAAAAAAACAAAACGGGAACAAATACAATATTTAAAATAAAGAACAAGTAAATTTAAATCAACAAACTGACCAGTATTTCAGTGGGAACTATGCTCCTCTCACTGACCACCAGTGAAAGAGGTGCCTCTTCTGGAAGTGCGGTTGGGGCCGGATAAATGGCCTCGGGGCTGCATGCGGCCCGCGGGCTGTAGTTTGGGGACCCCTGCTATATGTAGTGGGTCAGTGCTGATGTCAATGTTTAGTCAGAGTATAAAGATGAGAAGCCTTCTGGTTCTTCTCAAAACATTTTCCGAACTTAGCGAGTCAATTTTTTAGGGTACAATATCTTGATGAGTCTATAGGGACATGTCTTAGGGCTTAATTTATGATGTTATTTATATGCTAATCTAGCGAATTCTCTACTGGCATCTAGCATCAGACTCTGCATAGTGGTGCTGCGCAGCAGGGAGGTGAACTGACCGAATCCCCCATGGCAGAGTCACTGACTGATGTTGGAAAGGATGTTTTAGCTAAGTATAAGGACGTGATCCATGTGCCACTTTGCTCCTGTTACTAAGTAGTGCTATATGATTCCATGACCTTGTTCTAGAAATCCCATGGTTACTCCATTATTAAGTAGCTTATAGTATCACTGGAAAGCCAGGGTAGGCTTGACTATAAACCACATTCAAATTGTCTGCACACACATGGTATTAGACACAAGCAATCCAGGCAAGAAAATACAGCGCTGCAGTAGAATGGAATGAACCCTGGGGTATAGTCGGGATATTTGGTTTTGGACTTAATTCTATTGACCAAGTGTATTAGCTTTGAAAAATATTTTAGTGAAATAATTTCTCTTCTCAAAACCACAGTTTACTCATCTATAAAATTGGAAAATAATAGAAACTTATCTCTAAGTTTTATTCATGCCTAAACATTGTTTTTCTATTACTGGCTTAATTGAAACCCAGAAGTCTATGACTCTTACTGGAAAAAAATTAATAAACACACATCCTAAGTAATGCAGAATTAGGAAAATGATATTTATAAAAAGGGATAACAATTTTATACATAATAATTATTTGTGACTTGGGGGGAGGGGTAAACATACAATATCATGTACAGAGATATGTTGTAGAATTCAACCTCTGAGACTTATATAATTATGTTAACCGGTGTCACTCCAATAAATTCAGCAAAAAGATAATTACCTGCATTGATGAAAGAGACAGAGTACTGTGTAGCAGTAGTTTTTTAAAATTGTTCAGATTTGAAATCTAGGCAAAGAGGTTGTTAGAGATGAATATATATGCTCTATTTTCTCATTCATTTGTTTACTTATTCCTTTAGGAAATATATGGAAATTTTACCATGTAATCAGCTGGGTTAAATGAGCAGAGCGGGCGAGGGAATTGAGGACATTGGCAAGAACATTACTGAAATCCAAGCTTCATGAGGCAGAAAGTGATGAGGGGGAAATGTCAAAGGATTGGGAGAAAGTAGAGTGCTCTGTGGACTAGATGCCCCACTCGGGTTAAAGAAAGGTCACAGTAAGAGTAATTAAATAAGCAAGTTGGAAGGAAAATAAGGAAAGACTGTCTAAGACTTCTGACCAATATAGAAACACAAGGACCAGATCAGATATATTCCCTGCCTGAAACAACCTCCCATCCAAAAAGAAGACAAAATGTATGAAACAATTATTTTCAAGACACTGGACATCAAACAACAAAGGAAAACAAAATCCCCAAGAGACAGGAAACAAATAAAGTGAATTCTATGAATATTCTACCTAATGCCTTGAGTTTCCAGGTTTCTGTGCAGGGAGAGGTAACCCAGTGGTCTCCCGGCGATAAGAAGATGGCTCTAAAAGTCCACTGCAATCAAGGCAGCTAGACTTCCCAGGACAGAATAGTGGAGGGAAGAAAGCTGCAAAGAGAGAACTCTGGAGATCTTGAGAGAGTCTCCCTCAAATATGATCATTAAATTATTGAACATACCATGCAGATGAGGAAAGTACCTTAGGATAGGGAAGAATAACCTGAAATAATTAGAAAAGAACAGGTTCCCAGCACCTGTTTGCTATAGCCAGACTATAAAAGCTCAAATTCACAGGGCCTCAGGTAGAATATTCAGAAGGGTCTTACATTAGTAGTGGGTAATAATAAGGCCTAGATAAACTAAGCTCTGGTTCTGGCTAACAAGTCTTTTTATTTATTTATTTATTTATTTATTTATTTATTTATTTATTTATTTTTGTGACAGAGACAGAGAGAGGGACAAAGAGAGGGATAGGGACAAACAGGAAGAGAGAGAGATGAGAAGCATCAATTCTTCATGTGGCATCTTAGTTATTCATTGATTGCTTTCTCATATGTGCCTTGACCTGGGAAGCTACAGCAGAGCAAGTGACCCCTTGCTCAAGCCAGAGACCTTGGGCTCAAGCCAGTGACCATGGGTCATGTTTATGATCCTATGCTCAAGCCAGCAATCTGCACTCAAGCTGGTGACCTTAAAGTTTTGAACCTGGCCTGACCTGTGGTGGCGCAGTGGATAAAGCATTGATCTTGAAATGCTTTGGTCGCCGGTTCAAAACCCTGGGCTTGCCTGGTCAAGGCATATATGGGAGTTGATGCTTCCAGCTCCTCCCCCCTTCTCTCTCTCTCTGTCTCTCTCTCTCTCCTCTCTAAAAATGAATAAAAATTAAAAAATAAAATAAAATCCCCTACTATTAAAATAAATAAATAAATAAATAAAATTTTAAAAAGTTTTGAACCTGGGTCCTCTGTGTCCCAGTCCATCACTCTATCCACTGTGTCACTGCCTGGTCAGGCTGGCTAACAAGTTTTAAAAGGATTAGACTGTCTCAAAGTAACTTAACTGCATCCATTTCATAAAGTGGAATTCTCAGTGTGGAGCATGCAATCAAAAATTACCCAGCATGCAAAAGAAGCAGGAAACTATGACCTGTAATGAGGGGGAGAAAATTAATTGAAACTTACCCAGAATTGACACAGACATTAAAATAGCAGAGATGGACATAAACACAGTTATTTAGGAGTATCCCATACATTCCAAAAATTATGTAAAGACATGGGAGACATAAAGAAAATTCATGTTGAACTTTTAGACTGGGATGAGGAGGACCCATGTTCAAAACCCCAAGGTCGCTCTCTTGAGTGCGGGCTGATCCAGCTTGAGTGTGGGCTCACCACCTTGAGTGCTGGGTCACCGACTTGAGCGTGGGATCATAGACATTACCTCATGATTGCTGGCTTGAGCCCAAAGGTTGCTGGCTTGAAGCCCAAAGGTCGCTGGCTGGAGCCCAAAGTCACTGGTTTGAGCAAGGGGTCACTCAGTCTCCTGTAGCCCCAAGGTCAAGGCACATATGAGAAAGCAATCAAGGAACAACTAAGGTGCCTCAGGAATAATTGATGCTTCTCATCTCTCTCCCTTCCTCCCTATCTGTCCCTATCTGTCCCTCTTTCTGTCTCTCTCTCTCTGTCTCTGTGTCTCTTGCTAAAAAAAAAGAAAACCAAGGAAAGTAAAAAGACAGTGGAGCCTTGGAGTGGAGTACTTAAAGTAAAAAAGAAAACTGTCAACCTAGAATTCTATACCCAGTAAAAGTATCTCTCAATAAGGAAGACAAAATAAAGATTTTTATATATATATATACAAAAGCTGAAAAAATATATATTTTCCAGCAGATCTACACTATAAGAAATGTTAAAGGTAGTCCCTTAGGTAGAAGGAAATAATACCACAGGGAAATATAGATCTGCATAAAAAAAACCAAGAGCATCAGAAATGGCAAATACATAAGTAAATAAGCAAGATTTACAGATAAATAGCAGCACAAAAAAGACTAAACAATATTTAAAATTCCTAAAGAGGTAAAGAGTAAATACTATATGTGAAACAGAAACAAGTAACTACAGGCAGTTTCCAGGTTACCAACGAGATAGGTTCTGTAGGTTTGTTCTTTAGTTGAATTTGAACATAAGTTAGAACAGTTACATTTACCTATTACATGCAACTTAGGCAGATGTTTGTCTTAACATAATATTTATTTTTACCTTTCTGTGCATATAAATACTTAAAATAAACACTTAAACATTTTTAAACTACAGAACCTATTTCATTTGTAACTGCAGAGACTGCCTGTATAAAACAAAAATACAAAGGGATGAAGAGAGAATTACTGATTTGGAAAATAGAAGTGAGAAAGTCTCTTAGAGCACAGCCAGAGAGATAAGAAATGAATGAAAATAATTTTAATATGAGTTTTCAAATAAAGTTGGGAGGATAGCAAAAATATATTTTGTCAACAGAAAATGACTAATAATTTTCCAAATATGAAGAAATAAAGAAATATTGCAGTGAAACTAGAGAAAATCAAGAATATAAAATTCTTAAAGTCGAGAGAGGAAGAAATAGTTATCTAAAAAAGGACAATAGCAGTCTTGATAACAGACTTCTTATATACTACCACAGAGACTAAAAAAAAAAACAGAATAGGAACATCAGTGCTCTAACAGATAATTCTGTGACCTAGAATTCTATGCCCAGCAAAATTATAATTTAAGAGTGAAGTTGAGATAAAGGTATTTTCAGGCATATAATGTAGACATTTACTAATCGTAAGTCCTTACTCTTTGCAAAAACAAAATGAACCCAGAGTGGAGGAATTTAATGCCAAAAATAAAGGTATTATGAGTAAAAGGAACACCAAAATGCTGTGGTAAATATAATTTAACATTGAGTGCAAATAATAAAAATGAAAAGAATAATGACTATTTGAAACAAAATGGAATGTTCTGAGGAAGAGTTAGGCTAGCTCAGATACTTGTCTGAATTAAGAACAAGATAGAATTAGAAATTAATTTAGACTTTGATAGAAAAATGTAAATTTGTAAGGACAATGTAAGGCTAGCCACCAAAAGAGTATAAATAGAATATATAATTTCAATATTGGTAGATAAAAGTGAGGAGAATAAAACAACCTTGATTAGTTCAGGAACAAAAAGAAAAATAGAAGAAAAGAGAATTCATGGCAAAGAGAAAACACTAACTAAAAAGTCAGAAAGAAGCCCAAGTATGTTGCTGATCACAACAAATGCAAATGGATTTAATGCATTTATTTAAATGCAGATACTTTCTAATTGGATTTTTAAATTAAAATTCAGGTGTACCATGTGTAAGAGAGATACAAGTCTAAGACAATGATACAAAAAACAGAGTGATGGAAAAAGATATGCCAAGTAAATATTAACCAATAGAAAGTTGGTATAAAATTTTTAATGTCGGATAAAATATAATCATCTTAAGCTCTTTGGTTCTTTAAATTTTTATTAGATGTGGTATGTTCATTACTCCAGCAAAGCTAATATAGAAATAGATACCTAGAATTGGGGTACTGCCATAACAATTTTTTTTAAAAAGAATGAAAAGAACAGCCTGGTTTGAGACACAGTGGATAGAGTGTCGACCTGGGATGCAGAGGTCACCAGTAGCAAACCCTGGGCTTGCCTGGTCAAGGCAATATGACAAGCAAGCGATGAACAGCTAAAGTGAAGTATCTATGAGTTACCTATGAGTTACTACTTTTTGCTGTACCCCCTCTGTAAAATCAATAAATAAAATCTTAAAAAAGAAAAGAAAGAGAAAGAAAGAAAGAAAATAAAGGAAAGGAAGAAAGAAAGAGAAAGGAAAGCAAGGGAGGGAAGAAGAGAGGGAGGGAGGGAGAGAGAGAGAGAGAGAAAGAGAAAGAAAGTAAAAAAAGAGAAAAAGAAAGAAAGAGAAAGAAGAAAGAAAGAAAGAAAGAAAGAAAGAAAGAAAGAAAGAAAGAAAGAAAGAAAGAAAGAAAGAAAGAAAGAGAAGAGAAAAGAGAAAAGAAAAGAGAGGGAGGGAGGGAGGGAGGGAGGGCAGGAGGGAGGAAGAGGAAAGGAAGAAAAGAAAGCAAAATGGAGAACATGTTGTGTTGGCTGTGGAAGCGGGCTGAGGATGAAGGAGAGTGTTACTGGGAGCTGGAGAACTGGAGACCTACATTGCGCAGTGGTGAAACATTTGGAAAACTGTCATTTACAATCATTTGGAAGGCAGCTAATGTATTTGATGAATTTGTAGATTAAAACAAGTCTTGGAATTTTTTTCTTAAAGGAAATAATTGAATGTTTAAACAAAAGCAATAGCAATGATGTGTGTTGCTTGTAACATCTGTAATTATAAACTGTATGTCAATAACAACATAAAGACCATTAAGGAAAAAGAGACGTGTACTATTAAAAGGTTCATATACTATCATGAAGTGGTATAATATCTATCACACTTGAAGGTAGACTGATAATTAAAAACAAGTATACCATAAATCCTAACACAACCACTAAAGTAACAGCAGAGCAAAGGCATAGAGCCGCTAAACTATCTGTCTACTTGGGTTGCCATACCAAAATACTATGTCTGGGGGCCTTAAACAACACAGCTGTTTTCTCACAGTTCTGAGGCTAAAAGTCCATGATCAAGACACTGGCAGATTCTGTTTCTGATAAGAGTTCTCTCCCCGGCTTGTAGATGTCGCCTTCTCGCTGTGTCCTCACGTGGCCTTTCCTCTGTGCTTGCATGGAAAGAGCTCTGATGTCCCTGCCATTTCTTGTAAGGACAACAGTTTTACAGGATTAGGGTCTCACCCTGATGAGTTCATTTAACCCTAATTTCCTCCACACAGGCCTTATCTCCAAATAGTGGGGCATTGAAATACGAATTGGGGGGGGGGGGCACAATTCAGTCCATAAAATAAGCCAAGAAAGCAGATAAAATATACCCATAAAATATTCTCAAAAAAAAAGGAGGGAGCTGAAAAGGAGGGAAAGGGGAAAAGAAAACAGAAGAGGAAAACTCTTTTTTAAAAAGTAGCAAAAAAAAATAGACTCAAACATAATCATATTCATAATCACAGTAAACTTAAATGGCTTAAACATTCCAATTGAAAGTCAACAATTGGGTTATTTAAAAAATACCGAGAAATTTGCTGCCTACAATAAATACATTTTAAATATGAATATACAAATAGGTTTTTTTAAAAGATATGTCATCCAAACACTATTTTAAAAAAAAATCTTGAGTAGCTACATTAATATCAGCCCAAGTAGATTTTGGAGTGAAGAACATTAACAAGGATAAAGATGTATATTTCATAACGATAGTCAGGAAGACCTAACAACCCCAAACTTTTATGCATTTGATAAGATACATAAAGCAAAAACTGATAGAACTAAAAGGAGAAATAGACACATCAATAACTATAGTACAAGACTTTAACATTCCTCTTTCAATAGTAGGATTAAATAAAAAATCAGGAAGGATGTAGAAGACGTGCAGAATATAATCAACCAGGTTGACCTAGTTGAGTTATAGAACCCTCCACCCAACAATAGCAAAATACATATCCTTTTCAAGTGCTCACAGAGTAAGTACCAAGAGAGATTATATTGTAGGCTTTAAAATAAGTCTCAATACATTTAAAGGGGCCTGACCAGGTGGTGGCACAGTGGACAGTGTCAGCCTGGGTTGCTGACGACCTAGGTTTGAAGCCCCGAGGTAACTGGCTTGAGCTTGGGATCATAAAGATGACCCCCTGGTTGCTGCCTTGAGCCCAAAGGTTACTGGCTTAAAGCTCAAGGTCACTGGCTTGAAGCTCAAGATTGCTGGCATGAGCCCAAGGTTGCTGGTTTGGCTGGAGCCCCCCCCCCCCCCCATCAAGGCACATATGACAAAGCAATCAGTGAACTAAGGTGCCACAATGGGATGCTTCTCATCTCTCTCCCTTCCTGTCTGTCTGTCCCTGTCTGTCCTTCTCTCTCTCTCTCTCTCTCTCTTTCTCACTAAAAAAAAGAGAAAAATGCATTTAAAGGGCTCTGAATCATACAAAGTATGTTCTCTGACCACAATGGAAATAAATAACAGAATGATCTCTGGAAATTTTCCAAATATTTGGGAATTAAATAAATGGCCCATGTGTCAAAGTAAAAAAATGAAAGGGAAATTAGTTGAATTGAATGAAAATAAAAATACAACATAGCAAAATGCATAAATTGCTATGAAAGTCAGGAAGATGACTAATTTAGTGGTGTGGGAGTCAGAGCAGTCAAAAATGGTGACCATGACATCCAAGACGTGACCATCGGAGTGGGGCTGCTACCGTGGAGGGAAGGAGGAGCTCAAAGGAGATGTGAAGTCCAAGAAGCAAGAGGCTAGGGTGCTGGAGGGGCCCCTGCGGGGAGACAGGCTCCTAGGTGATGGCAGAGCTTGGAGTGGAGAGGAAAACAGTTAGTCTGGAGCCAAATCACCAGTAAAGGAAGGGGTTCTAGCCCCAGCTCTGCTGTCTTTACAAATCACGGTGTCTCCCTGAGCCTGTTTCCTTATATAGAAATAAGAGAGTTATGAATTCCCCTTCTCCAATTAGCTTTTAATAGTCTCTCTGTATTATAAGTGTGTGTGTGTGTGTGTGTGTGTGTGTGTGTGTATTATATAAGCCCCCCCAAAATACTACTTTTTTTCAGAAATGGCAAGGTATTAAATAAACACATCATTTCTAAGGTCCATTGAAACCCCAGTTTTGCCTGATTTATGCCCATAAGCCACATCACCTCTGAAATGGCACTCAGAGCTGGGCAGCAGCAGGGAGCTGCCCTCCAGTTACTGTGGACAGTCCAGAAGGGGTGAACCTCTACAGACAGGTAATTGTCTGTATATTGAGTCCCTAAAGAAGAATTCTCCTCAATCTTCCCAGCATCAGGAGGCTGGCCTCGAGGCCCCAGTGACAGTGAGGCCCGGAAACAGTCTTCTCCCTTATACCCAGGACAGAGAATCCAGGAAAGAAACAGGGTCATTGGTGGGAAAACCAGGATTTGGGGCTCTACACCGTTGGTCATTCGAGCAGCTACAGCTGCTGAACCCTTCCACGGCCCCTCACCCATCCTCACTCACCAGCGTTATAAGACTTCAGGAAAACGAGACATAACTTCTCCTGATGGAAGGGCTCGCTCTGATAAACCCTTTCCCCCTGGAAGGAACAGAGACAGAACTGACTGTTCCTTGTCCTATATCTTCTGAGAACATGGAAAAATTGTGGAGTCCACAGGATACATTTCTCATCTTTTCTCTATCCTTGAAATTTGCATATTTGTTGAATCACTTACATATATTTAGCTCTCTTTTAATATTGTATCAAAACTATTTCACTTATTTGTAGACTCTAAAGAAACAAATGAACAAAGAAAACAGAAACAAAGTCATAGACACAGAGAGCGAACTGACGGTTGCCAGATGAGAGGAGGGCTGGGGGCTGGGTGAGAACCGAGAAGGGATTGAGAAGTATAAACTGGTAGTTACAGTACAGTCTCAGAGATGTGAACTACAGCATAGGGAACGTGGCCAGTAATATTATAATCACTGTGTATGGTGCCAGGGGAGTACTAGACCTGTAAGGGGGTCACTTCACAAGTTACTTAAATGTCTGAACACTATGCTGCACACCGAAAACTAACGTAACACTGTATGTCGACTGTAATTGAAAAATAAATAAATAAATAAAACGTCAAGCCCTAGCCAGTTGGCTCAGTGGGTTAAGAGCGTCATCCCAACAACAATCCCAGTCAAGGCACACATGGGAAGCAACCAAAAAATGCACAACTAAGTAGGACAGCCAATACTTCCCTTCCCCCCTCTCTGTCTCTCTAAAAATCAATAAAAATTAATCCCTGACCAGATAGCTCTGTTGGTTGAGGCATCATCCCGGAGCATGGAGGTTGCCGGTTTAATTCCCTGGTCAGGTCACATACAGGAGCAGCTTGATGTTCCTGTCTCTCTCTCCCCCTGCCTTTCTCAAAAATAAACAAATTTAAAAGAAAACTATTGGCCATGTGTTGAGCAGCGTAATAAAACGTGAGTTACCTCCACCTGTCCTTGGAGTGAATAGCGGAGACGTAGGGGTAGGGGGACAGGGCCAGCCGGGAATGAGCTCACAGATACAGAATAGTAGAATGCTTGATCTGGGAGAATCCTTAATGATTATCATTTTGTAGAGAAGGAGTCTGAAGCCCATAAAAGTGAAATAACTAGACCTGAATGCATCTAACTATTAGAACCAGGACTGGTTCCAGGTTCTGACTTGCAGTCCACTCAGGCATAAAGGAAGCCTGGAGTCTGTGAGGCTGTGCAATAATGCTGATAGAACACAGCCATGCTCTTAGAAGGACACACCCATTTGTGGGAGTGCCGAGTACATGTATGATGTAGTGAGGAGGGGCTTAAATTGCATCTTGAAAATGGTTTTTAGTTAAGAAGGAAAAACTTCACAAAGAGAATGGCCAATGAGGGAGAAAGCTGATGTGGGGAACTGACCCTCTGTATGTGATGAAACTTGAGAGACAGGATACAGAAATATACTGCTCACAAAAATTAGGGGATATTTTATTGCTTTGTATTCATTTTTGAAATATCCCCTAATTTTTGTGAGCAGTATAGTTGTATTTGGTCCAAGATTCTCTTAGGTGAAAAAAACCTATTAATTGGCCCTGGCCGGTTGGCTCAGCGGTAGAGCGTCGGCCTGGCGTGCGGGGAATCCGGGTTCGATTTCCCGGCCAGGGCACATAGGAGAAGCGCCCATTTGCTTCTCCACCCCCACCCCCTCCTTCCTCTCTGTCTCTCTCTTCCCCTCCCGCAGCCAAGGCTCCATTGGAGCAAAGATGGCCCGGGCGCCGGGGATGGCTCCTTGGCCTCTGCCCCTGCCCCAGGCACTAGAGTGGCTCTGGTCGCGGCAGAGCGACGCCCCGGAGGGGCAGAGCATCGCCCCCTGGTGGGCAGAGCTTCGCCCCTGGTGGGCGTACCGGGTGGATCCCGGTCGGGCGCATGTGGGAGTCTGTCTGACTGTCTCTCCCCATTTCCAGCTTCAGAAAAATAAAAAATAAAAAAAAATAAAAAACAAACAAACAAACAAAAACCTATTAATTACCCCCCCATAAAAAGTATATACACTTCATTAAGGAACAAACATTTTAAGGAAATGACTGGACATGTGTGTGAACCCGCATTTACAGTCATTCAGGAAGACTTCCTGGAGGACAGGAACCTGTGCGTTGAACATGAAAGGGTTGGTTGGCAGAGCAAATGACGAAACAGAAATATTTTTCATGCATCCAGAATGGCCTGAGCGAAGGTTCAGAAGCAAGAGCAGAAGAGCCCAAAGAAATCAATGACGAAAAGGCTCCCATGATTGGAACTTGTAGGACTGGACATGGGAACAGGTCTGGCCAGATGGCTCACTTGGTTAGAGCATCGTTCTAATATGCTAAGGTTGTGAGTTTGATTCCCAGTTTGGGCACATACAGGAACAGATCGATGTCTCTGTCTTTCTCTCTCCTATCACTTTTTGTCTCTCTAAAATCAATATTTAAAAAAAAAAAAAAAAGAAAGTGAGCAGGCTTGGAAAGTCTGACTCCGCCTTACCAGACAGGGAGTCTCTGAGGACCAAGATGTCCGCAGGCCGGAGCCAGGGCTGCCTTCACACAGGCGGGCAAGGGGTCCGGCTGCAGGACTACAGCTCATCAGGGGAGAACATGGAGCCACTAGAGCAGGGGTCCCCAAACTTTTTACACAGGGGGCCAGTTCACTGTCCCTCAGACTGTTGGAGGGCCGGACTATAAAAAAACTATGAACAAATCCCTATGCACACTGCACATATCTTATTTTAAAGTAAAAAAACAAAACAGGAACAAATACAATATTTAAAATAAAGAACAAGTAAATTTAAATCAACAAACTGACCAGTATTTCAATGGGAACTATGCTGCTCTCACTAACCACCAATGAAAGAAGTGCTCTTTCTGTAAGTGCGGTGGGGGCCGGATAAATGGCCTCAGGGGGCCGCATGCGGCCCACGGGCTGTAGTTTGGGGACACCTGTTAGAGTTTGCTGGTAAGGACAGACAGATAAAATCACATGCAAATGACATTGGCTACAAGAATTAACTGCTAGCTATATGATCTTTCAGAGGACAGGAACCTTCTAGAAGTTTGGGTTAGGGAAAATGGTTATAAGTGGTTTCACTCAAGATGGAAAAGTTGTAGAGAAGACTGGTAGAAGTGCTGCACTGCCTTTCACGATTTAAAGCTGAGTTGATTGATATTCTTCACTACTTAGTAGGTTTAGAAATTCAAGACTAATTCTATAGAAGCTAATTGTCCCATCACTGACACTTTTCCTACATTTTTTTGAAATTATGAGGGTCTTTTAACATGTAGGGAAGCATCAAAAAGAATCTTCCCAGGAATGCAAGTTTATTTTTTTTTATATTTTATTTATTGATTTTTTTAGAGAGAGGAGAGAAGGGGGAGAGGAGCAGGAAGCATCAACTCATAGTAGTAGTTGCTTCTAAGATGTGCCTTGACCAGGCTAGCCCTGGGGTTTCGAACCGGCGACTTCAGCATTCCAGGTTGACGCTTTACCCACTGCACCACCACAGGTCAGGCCAGGAATGTAAATTAAAAAAAAAAAGGCAATACATGATTGTATAGTCAGTTAGGCAGGTAGTGGGATATTACATATAAAGAAATATTTTTAGCACTATAAATTTGTCATAGTCTTGTAAATATTAAACTTGTGAATGTTAAAATATATAAAATGAAACAAACTTGAAAAGAATATATATACAATCTTCTCACATAACCTCAATTAACATCAATCACTCCAGTTGCCCTGTATTCACTTCTTACGCTGACTTAAAACTTGTTTTTAGTTTATTCTTTTAGGCCAGCGGTTCTCAACCTGTGGGTCGCGACCCCAGCAGGGTCGCCTAAAGCCATCAGAAAATACATAATGCATATCAGGTATTTACATTCTGAATCATAACTGTAGCAAAATTACAGTTATGAAGTAGCCACCAAAATTATTTTTTGGTTTGGGGTCACCACAACATGAGGAACTGTATTGCGGGGTCACGGCATTAGAAAGGTTGAGAACCACTGTTTTAGGCAGAGACTTTCTGGGCTCTGCTCTTAGCAGCAGTGCTCGGGTTTCTAAGCACACTGCAGGGCAGCTCATGGGAAAGCCAGCCCTTCAGGCTGCCTCCGTCTGCCCTGGTCTACTTCCCGGGTTGCAGAACAGTGAGGTCACAGGCATTGCTGTCCTCTGAGCACTCGTAATTAGTTCTATGGCATTCCCCTCGCTCTCTGTCTTCTTTCATCACAGATATATGGTTCTTGGATCCAATCTGCTGTTACTTCTCTCTCCTGATCAGAATGGAAAATTACTGAGATTAAAAAACACTTCCAGCCTGACCAGGCAGTAGCGCAGTGGATAGAGCGTCGGACTGGGATGTGGAGGACCCAGTTTCGAAACCCTGAGGTCCCTGGCTTGAGCAAGGGGTCACTCTGTCTGCTGTAGTCCCCCGGTCAAGGCACATATGAGAAAGCAATCAATGAACAACTAAGGTGCCGCAACAAAGAATTGATGCTTCTCATCTTTCTCCCTTCCTGTCTGTCTGTCCTGATCTGTCCCTCTTTCTCTCTCTGTCTCTGTTACAAAAAAGTAAAAAATGTCTCTCACATTTAAAAAAACAAACAGGCCTGACCTGTGGTGGCGCAGTGGATAAAGCATCGACCTGGAAATGCTGAGGTCGCCGGTTCGAAACCCTGGGCTTGCCTGGTCAAGGCACATATGGGAGTTGATGCTTCCAGCTCCTCCCCCCTGTCTCTCTCTCCTTTCTCTCTCTCTGTCTCTCTCTCTCCCTCTCTCTCCTCTCTAAAATGAATAAATAAAAAAGAAGATTTAAAAAAAATAATAAAAAAAAAATAATAAAAAAATAAAAAATAAAAAATAAAAAAACAAACAAAAACACTTCCAAACTTCCCCTTTAAACCTTCACAAGGTCCTATCATCTGTATAGGTTAGGTTGAGAAGGCTTGGCTGCATATAAAAGCTTCAAATGACACTGGCTTAAATGAGATAGAGGTTTATTTTTCTCTCACAAAACAGACACCTGGAGATAAGCTGCCCAGGACTGGGGAGAAGGCCCACAGACTCGTCAGGGGCCCGTGGGCTTCTAGCTTATTTCTCCGCTGCACGTAGGGTTTGGTCTACCTCACGGTCCAAGAGGTCAGGTGTTCCAGGGAGCAGGTTGGCCAAAAAGGAAGCAGAGATATCCGCACACATTTAGGAGCCTAGTTGTATCCAGCTCAGACTCCCCCCTCACTGGCCAGAGCTTGATAACAGGGCTGCCAGGCCCCCTGGGGAAGATAGTCTTTGCTGGGTGACCATGCCCCCCCAAAACGAGGTCTCTGTTCCTAAGAAGTCAGGACAGAATGGACCCGGGAGGCTCCTAGTCCATTACTCTTATTATCGGAAGAGTGACTGGCCACACTCCATTGTGCACCTCTGAGTCCCTCCTCCACATTTTGTGCTGCCTTCGCACGGAAGAGCACTCATGTGTAAGCCAAGGTACCCTTGACTGACAACTCCCAACCCTTTCCGTGTATCAGAGGGGAGCAGTGCGTCCTCCCCTCTTAATACTTAACATATATTTATAAGTAGATTTTTTTTTAATCTTGAGGAATTTCCTCAAAATTAATGTCGGCCCAGTGAAAGTCCAAAGTTATAAGCCAATAAAAAGCATTTAAAATGTATACTCTACATATTTCCAAAAGTACTCGAGAGTTGAGAGTTTAATTAAGACACTGAGGAAGATGTGAAAATTTAAAACTAAATGTTAAGAGAGCCCGATTAAAGGAAGCAGGGGATGTAGAGATTCTAGAGCATGAGGCAGCAGGGTATATAGCACTTTCCACCCGCTTCATCAAAGTCAGAGCAGTAATTGAAAATCCTCTGCATGTAAATAAGGTTTGGGGTTTTTTTTTGTATTTTTCTGAAGCTGGAAACGGGGAGAGACAGTCAGACAGACTCCCGCATGCGCCCGACCGGGATCCACCTGGCACGCCCACCAGGGGCGATGCTCTGCCCACCAGGGGGCGATGCTCTGCCCCTCCGGGGCGTCGCTCTGCCGCGACCAGAGCCACTCTAGCGCCTGGGGCAGAGGCCGAGGAGCCATGGGGCAGAGGCCGAGGAGCCATCCCCAGCACCCGGGCCATCTTTGCTCCAATGGAGCCTTGGCTGCGGGAGGGGAAGAGAGAGACAGAGAGGGAGGAGGGGGGGGGTGGAGAAGCAAATGGGCGCTTCTCCTATGTGCCCTGGCCGGGAATCGAACCCGGGTCCCCCGCACACCAGGCCGACTCTCCACCGCTGAGCCAACCGGCCAGGGCCTGTAAATAAGTTTTTAAAGACCACATGGGCTCTACTGTTAAGGTGCTTTTGATCCAGTGAAAGAACATAGCAGTAAACAAGTGCCCAGGGCAAACACTTCTGTAGCAGAGAGACAAACAGTATGCTAGGAAGGCAGACGGAAGTATTTGGAACTGTGGTCGTGCTGACGTGGACAGGAGCCGCTCGCCCTGGGGTGCGTGGTGAGGCCCCGTCTGCACTGGGCTTACGGGTGGGAGAGGATTTCCAGAGATGGGTGGGTGTGGTTTGGGAGAGGAAGACTGAACCTATTCCAGACTGAGAAAGCATCACAAATAAAAGTCGGGGCGTTGGGGAAATAGAGGTATGGCTGGGCATCAGCGGGTGGAGGTGTGACTTGGAACAGCCTTGGCAGTGGGGAGTTGGACAGACTGCGGAATGGGAGCTGAGAGGCCTTCGAGTGCGCACTCAGGCAGCCTCGTCCTCCAGGCAGTGGAGGAGCAGCAGAAGGAAGTTGAGTGTGATGGTATTTTATGACCTATTTTCTCAGACAGTTGTGAGCAAGAGTATTTACATACCGATGAGAAGTTTGTTAGCTTTAAAGAGTATAAAGGGTGCAGAGGAGGATAATATGATGAAGAATCAAAAGCAGGAGTGAACAAGGGGTTGGGAGTAATCTCAAAATCCCCATAGAGTTATTACAAGTGACTTTGTATGTAGACTTCTGACAGCAAGAGCAGAAAAGGCAAACGTGTTAGGTTAAATACCATTTTGGTTTTGACAAGTTCAAGTATATCACAGTGTGTTTTCCTTAAACTGCATGAATTGACATTTCAAGATGTGCATTCATTCAGCACGGTGGGAAGATTTTGAGTGACCTTAATAATGTAGAAACCAAGGACAATAGCACTGAATAGCTGACATGTGTGTGCCTGTCTGAGAGAGAGAGAACAACACAGGGACAGAGAGAGGAATAGTACTTGTTACTCTCTGTTAAGTCATTAGGGAGAAATATCACTGGGTAGTAGTTTGTGGTTAAAGGAATAAGATGTATGTATACGTTGTGGATAAGCTGGCTGCATTCGGAATACATCTTAAAGCAGTGCTGGAGGGTCTGGGCACAATGATGTGAAAAGAACAGAATTTTCCATAAACTTTTAGCAAGAACAATTTAAAGGAGAACTCAGAGATGTTATCTCTGTAGCTGGGAGAGACGACTTTTTCCCAGAAAGGTATTGTAATGTCAAGATGCCAATGGTAAATAAAGAGACTTAAGCAGAATACCTTTCAGAACAACAGTCCTATAGTGGAGCTAATGGTGGGGCCCCAAATCACTCTGAGTGGCTGGAGCAGGTCACGGAACAGGCTTGCACTCCAAGTCCTTAACATTCACCACCGTGGGATCAGTAGAGAGAAGACCATAAATCAAAACAGAGTTAGAGCTCAAGGATGCTTTTCTATATTGTTTTATGCTCTTACAGATGAGTAAATTGGCCCAGTGAGATCAAATGGCTTGCTCAAGATCACCATCCAATTAAGGGCCAAACCGATGACTGCCCAGATTCTTGATTCTTGGCCCAGGGCTCCCCCGCCACCTCTGCTGTGCTGGCGTGGGTCTCCTGAGGGCTGGTGGTGTGCACGCACCCTGAGAGCCACAGCCCGGCTCTCTGCCAGCCCGTGTAGCTTGGTGTGTCCCTCCTAAAGAAAGAGGCAACAGTGGGGTGTCGCCTGTAGCCAGCAGATGAAAAGGAGCCCAGGGAAGCAGTCAGATGGGGATTTCAGGAAAGGTCCTAAGACGGTTTAAGAGGGTTTTAGAGGAAAATCTACTTACCACCATGTTTTAGGGATATTAAAATGCAGTGCAGACTGCCCTTCTGCATTTAGGCTTTCTGCGCCTTCTGGGGACTGATAGATTTTCTCTCTGAAGTGCCTTGATCCTCTGAGGGAAATAGCCACGAAATTCAGTTCCTTTCCCAAGGGACAGGCGATAGACTGGAAGCCTTAACACACCGACTGCTGTTCCATCAGGAATGATGGCATGGCAATAGTTACATGAAGAGCTTTCTCACAGGCCCATCATCTGTGTCACTGAGACCCAGGGCCAGATGCACCCTGCTCACCCCAGCTGGCAGCGCGCTCTAGGGCTTAGCCCGAGGCGAACTTAGAGGGAGATGGAAGTACTTTGCCCAGTAAGGTGCTGAGCTGCTTAAAGAACAGGGTGTGGTCTCTGGTGTTTTTATAGGAAAATCTGAAAAAAGAAGCCAGACAAAGCTTAGGTTTTCTAGATTTTAAAGGGGCAAGAGGTCAGAGTTGTCAGAATTTAAAGAAGCTGTCCTGTGGTCAGATCATGTGCCCTGGTGTTTGTTTATTTGGGGTTTTATAGACATACTGTGGTAATATGGTTACCCCATGTGTATGATGAGTGGGTGGTTGAGCAGCTAGCCTTGCGTGAGTGGTTGAGAATCTTTGAATCACATTTATACAGTTTCAGAGCTAGAGTGGACCTTGATGATCTTTTAGTCCAGGGGTCAGGAACTTTTTGGCTGAGAAAGTCATGAACGCCACATATTTTAAAATGTAATTCCATGAGAGCCATACAACGACCCGTGTATGTTACGCATTATCCAATAAAAATTTGGTGTTGTTCCGGAGGACAGCTGTGATTGGCTCCAGCTACCCACAACCATGAACATGAGCAGTAGGAAATGAATGGATTGTAATACATGAGAATGTTTTATATTTTTAACATTATTATTTTTTTATTAAAGATTTGTCTGTGAGCCAGATGCAGCCATCAAAAGAGCCACATCTGGCTCGCAAGCCATAGGTTCCTGACCGCTGTTTTAGTCTGTGCTTTTTGTTTTATGTTTTTTCTTTTCTTTTTTCTTTCTTTCTTTCTTTTTTTCTTTTTTCTTTTTTTACAGGGACAGAGAGAGAGAGTCAGAGAGAGGGATAGATAGGGACAGACAGGAACAGAGAGAGATAAGAAGCATCAATCATCAGTTTTTTGTTGCAACACCTTACTTGTTCATTGATTGCTTTCTCATATGTGCCTTGACCACGGGGCTACAGCAGACCGAGTGACCCCTTGCTTGAGCCAGCGACCTTGGGCCCAAGCTGGTGAGCTTTTTGCTCAAACCAGATGAGCCTGTGCTCAAGCTGGTGACCTCGGAGTCTCAAACCTGGGTCCTCCGCATCCCAGTCTGATGCTCTATCCACTGCGCCACTGCCTGGTCAGGCCATGCTTTTTGTTTTAAAGATGGAGGAACTGAGGCTTACTTAGAGAGTTGAGAAATCTTGTCCAGCCTCATAGCTATGAAGTAATATAACTGGGAGTCCTGTCTAGGACCCTTCATTTCAGTCTGGAACTCTTTGCATGGTATCTGTCCTGGTGCTAGGAAGGTCAAGTTTTTGGCAGCTCAAGGCTGCTGAATAGGTGCCAGGTAATAGAATGCCGCCTTTAATGGAGCATTGGTGTACGTCCATCGCAGGTGACATTCACAGGTTCCTAAGCCTATTCCTTGATTATATGCCAATCAGACACCCACAGCAGACACCATATGTGTCGAGCTGGTCTCTGTATTACTCTGGATGGATTATCACCTCTTTTGAGCAGGTAGAAGCAGTTTCCTAAAAACTGAACAGTTGTTAGTTCCTGGCCACAGCTTGTCCCCTGAAGCAGCCGAACTCAATTCCTGAGTCTCAACACCATGACATACAGTTTTTGGTGTCACAAGTGTTGTTGTTTAATTTTCAGAATCCACGGAGGTCTTTGTGTATGGGTATTTTGTTTTAGAAAACTCTTATGATTCTTGGAATTTTATAATTACACACTTTTGTTTTGTAAATTTCACACCAGTCATGCCAGCTCTAATTCAATTGATTTAGTTGCAAGATACGAATTCTCTCAAGATAGCTCAAGAGAGGGTTAGAGTATTAGCCGGAATAGATGAGGGAGATAGACTCTCATAGGAATCAAATACTAGAAGCCACAGTAGAGCTGGAGCTGGTGGAACTGATCTGAGGTGACTGCAGGGACCCTGCTGGCCGTTTCAGTTCACGATCCGCTCCCCAAACCCCACACAGTTACACCTTTCCTTCACCTACCACCTTCGCTTCCTCCTCACGACCTAGGCTGGCCTGTGGCCCATTAGGGCCCTCGGACCTTTCTTCTCTTCATAAAACCTTTACTGCCCTCAGGTAACTGTGTCATTCTCTTGCCATTTCCTAGGTCACATTCTTGAAAAATGGAATCGAACTGGCCCCACTCACTTGTTTGCCTCAGGCCATGTCGTTTCTTCGGGGCCACCTGTAGGATAACTTTCCATGGGCAGAGGGGCACTCTGGTCCAGTTATGTGTGGGAGCAGGACAAAATGGAGCTGTGTGATAGAAGATGCCCCTAGCTAAGGCCTCCCCTGTCCGCAGCTAGACCCAGAGCAACTCTTATTGAAGGAGTCGTGGGCCCTGGCTGGTTTCCCAGTGGTTAGAGCATCAGCCCAGAGTGCAGATCTCCCAGGTTCGATCCCTGGGCAGGGAACATATGAGAAACAACCATCTGCTTCTCCCCCTCTTCTCCTCTCGCCGCCAGTGGCTCGATTGGTCTGAGCATCAGCCTCAAGCACTGAGAATTGCTCAATTGATTTGAACATCGGCCCGAGATGGGAGTTGTTGCTGGGCAGATCCCAGTTGGGGTGCTTGTGGGAGCCGTCTCACTATCTCTGCTCCTCTCACTTAAAAAAAAAATGGAGTCGTGGGCATGCCAGGCAATGTCCTTAACTTGCTTAATATAACACATGGTCCGATTGTCAGGGAGGCAGCCAAGAGAGGTGGAAAAATAGAATTTAGCAACAAAGAATTTGCGGTTTAGTTCCCAACTCTGGAACTTAATAACTGTGTGACTAAGCAAATACCAAAACTCTCTGAGCCTTGACCTCCTGTCTGTAAAATGGAGATTTGTGAGGCTTAAATGAAGTCATATGCATGAAAATATACATCAGCCACGTAGCACCACCACCATGTAAAGCCTGTCACCTTCTCCAGGCCCATCCTGAACATAAAACCTTCTGTTTGTGGGACCTCTGTGTGTCCCTCTCACCTCCCAGAATTCAGCTTGTAGCTTGGGGTTCAAGTGACGGCTGCTTTGCTACCGGAATCTGCAGAGATATCCTAGGGAGATCAAGGTTGTTATATTTTACACAGAGCTGACAAAAACTGCGTTATTCCTAGAGTGTTTTGTTCGGAGAGCATAGGGTGTGAGAGCTGGCACTCCTTAGAGTCTTCTGACCCAAACGTTCTGTATTTTTGAATGAGGAACTAAGGCTAGGCGAGGTTGATTGATTTCCACCATGTCAGCTATAGAACTAGAACAGAAGTCACTTCTCCATTGCTTGGCAAAAAATTACCCCAAAGATGAGTGACTTCAAACAACAAACCTTTGTTATCTAATAGCTTCTGAGGGTCAGGAACCCACGCATGGTTTAGCTGGGTGGTTGTAGCTCAGGGTTTCTCATGAGATGGCTGTCACGATGTCAGCCAGTCTCCGAAGGTCTGACTGGGGCTCGAAGACCTGCTTCCAAGACGGGCCCCCTCACGTGGCTGTTGGCAGAGGCCTCGTGCCTCACCATGTGGCCCTCTCCCTGAAATGTCCTCACGACTTGGCAGCCGGCATCGGGGCGGAAGCCAGTGATCCCATAGGGAGCGAGGAGGAAGCGCAATGCTGTCTCCCAGCTTCACACCCGGCACTTCCCCATAGCATGCCCGTGAGCAGCAGGCCCCCAGCCCAGCCCACACTCAGGTGGGCAGGAACAGAGCTCCACCAGCAGCTGGAGGGTGGGGCATCAGAGAGCTTGTGGACATAGTTTCAGAACACCACAGAAGGTTTCCTTTTTTTTTTTTTTTGCATTTTTCTGAAGCTGGAAACGGGGAGAGACAGTCGGACAGACTCCCGCATGCGCCCGACCGGGATCCACCCGGCACGCCCACCAGGGGCAACGCTCTGCCTACCAGGGGGCGATGCTCTGCCCCTCCGGGCGTCACTCTGCCGCAACCAGAGCCACTCTAGCGCCTGGGGCAGAGGCCAAGGAGCCATCCCCAGCACCCGGGCCATCTTTGCTCCAATGGAGCCTTGGCTGCGGGAGGGGAAGAGAGAGACAGAGAGGAAGGAGGGGGGGGGTGGGAGGTGGAGAAGCAAATGGGCGCCTCTCCTATGTGCCCTGGCCGGGAATCGAACCCGGGTCCCCCACACGCCAGGTCGATGCTCTACTGCTGAGCCAACCGGCCAGGGCCTAGAAGGTTTCCTTTAATAAACTCACTTTCTCTGCAAATGAAGTTCCGTAAGACATCGGTTTGTTTCCCCCAGTTACTTGGTGAAAGGCCATTCTCATTGAGAAGTAAATTAGTGGAAGGGAAATTAACTTAGGAGGACACTTTCTCGGAAGAATCTTAGGAGAACCTGTGTTGCACACAGGAGAGTGACGGGCGTGAGGAAGGAGCGGTACAGGAGAGACAGGCCTGGGGAAGGAGCACCCGGGGAGGAAGCCGGAGCAAGGGTGCCCCAGACCCTCGCCTGAGGGCCGAGCTCTCTCTCAGGGCAGGAAACGGTGTGAACAGCGCTGTGTGAAGCGTGTCTAGGGGCCGGGGTCTGAAGACGCGAAGCCTCTAGGGACCCCAGTTCTAGCTGCAGAGCTTGGCCCATGCATAGGAATAGCCCCTGTGTAAGTACAAGGAAACTTAGGTTAAATGCTGTGTTCGGGTTACCTCTCGGGTACTTCGGGACGTGTAAGAGAAGCAGTTCTGAGGGTGGGGCTTTAGGAATCCTGGTGGGAGATATGCAAACCGGATACCCCCCAATCATACCACCCGCATACCAGAGTGCCTGCACCTCTCCTTGCTGGAGTCTTCTCTTTAGCACTTACACTGTCAGACGTGCTGGTGGTCCTCTTATTTCACTTATTTCCCTCATTTACTGCCTGCTACCCCTACAAGAATGCGAACCCCGAGAGGGTAAAACGTTTGTTTTGTTTAGTGCTGGACCCCAGCGCCCGTAGACATACTTGGCACATAGGAAGAATTCTACAAATATTTGCTGAATGGATAAATTAGATAATTAATCAGCACACTCAGAAATTGAACTCGACCATCAAGGAGCAAGAGAACTTAGCAGGCGGGGACTGGAGGAAGGGTCCCAGGCAGACAGGACGGCCGACCACAGGCTGACCCTGGGCCTGGCCGTCTGTATGTAGCTGGGGCTGTGGGTTGTAGGTTGCTGTGGCCAGAGTAAGCCTGGTCGAAAGGTGGGTGCAAGATGTTTGTTTGGAGGTTAGGGTTGTATTATGCATGAAGGGGATCTGCTGAAGTTTTTTTGTTTTGTTTTGTTTTGTTTTTTTTTAATTTTATTCATTTTAGAAAGGAGAGAGAGAGAGAGAGGAAAGAGACAGAGAGAGAAGGGGGGAGGAGCAGGAAGCATCAACTCCCATATGTGCCTTGACCAGGCAAGCCCAGGGTTTCGAACCGACGACCTCAGCATTTCCAGGTCGATGCTTTATCCACTGCGCCACCACAGGTCAAGCCAGATCTGCTGAAGTTTTAAGGCCAGAGGTAAAGTCTGCTTTTTCTCTATGGTCTAGCTGTGGTTAAGAATATTTAATGCACCTGACCAGGCGGTAGCGCAGGGGATAGAGCGTCGGACTGGGACACAGAGGACCTAGGTTTGAAACCCCGAGGTCGCCAGCTTGAGCCCAAGGTCACTGGCTGGAGCAAGGGGTCACTCGGTCTGCTATAGCCCCCCGGTCAAGGCATATCTGAGAAAGCAATCAATGAACAACTAAGGTGCAGCAACGAAGAATTGATCTTCTCATCTCTCTCCATTCCTATCTGTCCCTGTCTGTCCCTCTCTCTGTGTCTATCACACACAAAAAGAAGAATATTAAGGCTACAATTTCTGTATTACCTAACATTTGACTTGCTGCTCTCTGACGATGACTTTGACTCTTTTACTATAGCAAGAGGCATTTCATTCTTCACTGTCTCTTTCTGGCACAGGAAAGGCAAAACCCTCTATTCACTGGGGGTTTTATGGTCTCGCTCCCTTGCCAGTGAGCCTGAGGTTGACACTAGGCCCTGGCACATTCAGTGGCATTTGTGGCACATGTGACACAGTAGCTTTATGCCTAGAGAATGAATTGTGAATTTCTTGCTATAATTTCCTTTTTTTTTGTTTTAACATTTTTCCATTGATTTGAGAGAGAGGGGAAGGAGAGAGAAAGAAAGAAGCATCAGTTTGTTGATCCGTTTAGTTGTGCACTCTTTGGTTGCTTCTAATATGTACCCTGACTGGGGATCAAACCCATGACCTCTGGTGTGTTGAGATGACACTTTATCCACTGAGCCACCAGGCCAGGGCCTCTTGCTGTAGCTTTCAGCCTCCCTAATGTGTAGGGTGCCTTTCTTTTCTCAAACCTCATGTGCTGAGATGTTAAAAACCCACCTCATCGCTGTTAGCAGCCCTGTGTCGAATGAAGTGTGGGACCCTCACGCAAAGGGCTGTTTCTGGAAGCCCAGCGGGTGATGGGTGACGAACCTCTGTCCTGCCCTTTGCCGGAGAGGAGCAGCCCCGGGGCTGGGCGCCCAGTGCACTCTGCCCAGAGGCAGCGGGGGGCTGCGCCCACTGCTGCGAGGAGATGGATGTGTCACTTACTGTCTGTGAGCAGGTGGCAGCCATGTTGAACAAGTGAGCGAGGAGGACCGGGAAGGGCTTCGAATGCCCAGATGAGGCTGGTAGAATTTGAAGGGGCAGCACAGCAGAGCCGACGTAAGTTCTGAAGTCATAGTGCTGTGATGAGGGTGGAGCGTGGAAGAGAGAGACACTCAGATGGGCAGTGAGGGCCTGGACTAGCAAGGGAGCTGTCCAGAGACGGAGGGATTTTAATGACCTGGCCGGGCTGAGTGACAGGTCAGAAGTAAGGGATAGTCACAGCAGACTGTGTTTGTCCAAAATGCTTTGGAATTTGGATGGGTGGGTGGTTGATGAGCTGAGCCATAAAGGAGGGGGCAGAAAGGGGGGAGGGGGAGGAAGATGACTGATGTACTTGCTATGTGATGGAAAGACACCGTGGCCTGAGAACAGGGAGACTGGGCCCCGTACCAACTAATTTGGTAATCACATCATTTAATCTGCCCTGGTCTTGCTTTCTCAGTTCTAAAATTAGGAATTTTATCCAGGAGACATTTATTGAGCATCTACTGTGTGCCAAGCAGTATGCAATTGTCTCTCACATTTCCCATGCAAGCCAGCCTTCTGTTCTAATAACCTTGTTTCCTTTAGTAAATCCTAGCTTTTGCTTCCCTCTAGTGGCCACTTAGCACCACTACAACTGCCCTTTTGCCCTTTTGTTCCTGGATAGCTGATCTGAATTGAATGTTAAGATGGAGCTGAATCATAGACCATGCTCATGGTCAGAGTACTAAGTGATGTACAGGGTCACCTCTTAGTAGTTGGTAACCAGGCAGGAAGGTGACGGTGAGAAACATTCAGGGTCATGAAGCAGACATGAAACAGGAGGTAGCTGTCATCCCTGGTAAAACCAGCCAACGGCAGCAGATAGAAGCAGAGTCAAAGTAGAACTGCCCCAGTAAGGTGAACCTGGACAAGTACGGAGTATGGGGTCTTAGATAAAGGACCGTGTTAACATCGAAGGGGTAAGTATGGGATCGGGAGTACGGGAAAAGCTGTAATTCAGCGAGGACAGAGGCAACTGTTAGGATACTCTAATTCTCTGGGAGCCCTTCTGGTTGCTGCTGCTCTCCGCCCCCTTGTTTAGCACAAGTCCTGGGTCATTCCTCTAGAGCAGAGGTCCCCAAGCCTTTTACACAGGGCCAGTTCACTGTCCCTCAGACCGCTGGAGGGCCGGACTATAAAAAAAACTATGAACAAATCCCTATGCACACTGCACATATCTTATTTTAAAGTAAAAAAATCAAAACAGGAACAAATACAATATTTAAAATAAGGAACAAGTAAATTTAAGTCAACAAACTGACCAGTATTTCAATGGGAACTATGCTCCTCTCACTGACCACCAATGAAAGAGGTGCCCCTTCTGGAAGTGCAGCAGGGGCCGGATAAATGGCCTCAGGGGGCTGCATGCGGCCCGTGGGGCTGTAGTTTGGGGACCCCTGCTCTAGAGAGCTGGCACCTCCTCCAGCTCCCACCACCAGGGCGGCGCCAGTGCAGCTGGAGATGGCCGGGCGGTGATGGAGGTGGCGGGTGGCTCAGCAAAGGGAGGACACTCCGGGGCCCCGCTGGCTGGCAGGTAAGCTGAGTGACGTTGTCGTTGACTCTCACAGCCGAAGGAGCTGCCAGAGCCAATAGCATAAACAGCCCCTAGGAGCCACGGCCATGGCAGAGCCCAGTGGAACAGTCGGGTGAGGCAGTGATGGGATGAGTGGGTCACTTTCTGAGGGACCGCATCCCTCAGCCCCGGGCCAGCACCCCACGCTTCCCTTGTTGTCATGCTTGAGATGCCTGCGTGAGGCACATTCCCCGGCAGTAAGCTTAGAGAGGCCAGGGCCATCGCGATCGTCTGCCTCACTGCCGGATGCCCCGTGCCCGGTTCTGTGGCTGGCAGCTGAATGAGCAAGTCAGTGTGCAGAGGAGGGAACTGGATTCATGAGACCTGGAGCCCTGCCTTTGTGATTTGCTGTTGTGTGATCCGAGCAAGTGATTTCCCTTCTCAGAGCTTCACTGTCCTCATCTATAAAATCGGATGATGATAATGCTAACTTTATGAGGATCAAGCAATATCTATGAAAGAGTTTTATAAACTCTAAAGGGCCATACAAACTTGAATCATTTTCTTATTCTGCTTGAAAATAAGAAATTAACAAGATGTCCACCACAAGGTATCTCTTCCAGCCTGGGAGACGTGGTGGGGCATGCTTCTTCCGAATGTGAATTTGTAGTGCACCCCAGCCTGCCCGCGGCAGTCCGGCCCCTCGCTGAGACAGCCCCCGCGGGCACCCAGCCACACACCCCGGCTCCACCCCGGCCCTCTTCCCAGGCCCAGTCCTGGCAGTGTGCCGCCTGCTCAAGATGACCCGGCCTTCCTCACACTGACCGGTGTTCCCTGGTTGACCACAGGGAAGCATGGCCTCTCTCCAGGGTTATGTGGTCAAGTTTCTGTGTGTGAGTGGATACCTCAGTCTCCTCCCTGTCGCTGCAGTGTGAATGTGTTATCACCCAAATTTGGCAAATAGTTCCAAGAATCCCTTTCTGGCCTGGTTATTCCTCTAGGAGGCCTGGTGTAGGAAGAGGGGGAAGCCCACGTCCATTACCCTGCAAAGCAACATTGAAGCCTCAATTATACCCTAAACTTTTTTTTTTTTTTTTTTCTTTTTTCATTTTTCTGAAGCTGGAAACAGGGAGAGACAGTCAGACAGACTCCCGCATGCGCCCGACCGGGATCCACCCGGCACGCCCACCATGGGGCGATGCTCTGCCCACCAGGGGGCGATGCTCTGCCCATCCTGGGCGTCGCCATGTTGCGACCAGAGCCACTCTAGCGTCTGAGGCAGAGGCCACAGAGCCATCCACAGCGCCCGGGCCATCTTTGCTCCAATGGAGCCCTGGCTGCGGGAGGGGAAGAGAGAGACAGAGAGGAAAGTGCGGCGGAGGGGTGGAGAAGCAAATGGGCGCTTCTCCTGTGTGCCCTGGCCGGGAATCGAACCCGGGTCCTCCGCACGCTAGGCCGACGCTCTACCGCTGAGCCAACCGGCCAGGGCATACCCTAAACTTTTTAAACCCTGGACATGGGAATATATGGCTGCCCTTTTCATTGTTTTCAAATCTGCCAGTTTCCCTCAATATGTGTCATTCGAGATGTAAATCACTGTGCTGATAGCTTTGGAAATGGAGACATTTCTGTTCCCCGAGACACGGCATCAGTGCAGAAAACGTGTCAGGTATGTGCCAAGAAATATTTGCTATGTCTGTCAGGGACCACCTGTGTTAACTCAGATAGTGATATCTGCAGTAACTGTATGTGGTGGGACTTCATATTATTTCTCTTTTACAGATAAGGAAAAATGAGCCAAAGAGAGGCTATTACCTTGCTTAAAGTTATACAGATAGTAACAATAGAGACAGATTCAAACCTAGCAGTTTAACTCCAGACCCAAGAACCCACAAAATGGGAAATGGTGACTCACATCTGAAGAGCAGAGGTCTGATAACATTTTGCACTTCTGTAAAATCCTCTCTGGTCTTTGGCCAGATTTTTCCTGAAGCTCAGCTTTTCAGTGTTGCACAAACACAGTGGACAATTTGCAGGAACGCCTGGGGGCAGCCCACAACGTCCCTCTGTGTCTGGAGAGCTGCTCTTGGTGATGGCTGGTTCCGTCCAGCCTCCCTCACTGTAGCCCTCGGGAGTTTTGCAGGAAAGAGCCTTCCAGCCCAGGAACAGTCCCAGCAGCAGAGTGGACAGACTGGGGCAAGCTCCCTGGGGCGGGAGAACCTCCCTCTTGGCAGGACAGTTATCTCTAGACTCGGTATCAGTGTTGCAAAGGCCCAAGTTCGTTGCCAGGTTGTTAATCCTCCTGACCCCATATCTGTGGACAGTTTGTGCCTAGCCTGGACCGTCTCTGAAGCCCGGGCAGGGAGCACAGAGATACGAACCAGACAGAATTCACATCAGTCTGCAGTTCCCTCCCCCTCACTGGGGAGCGCTAACCAGCATTTGATAAATTCTTGTTGAATGAACAAATGAATAAACACTGAGTTAAGTCAATCTGAAACCCGTAACCTCCAGCCCTGGTGTTAACTATGCCCAGGAGCAAGGCTAGTGCCTCCTCTGGGTGAACGGAGCCCATCTGTCAAGGAGCTCTGTCCTGGGCCCCACCTCGTTCTCCATTTTTATCTCCCACTTGGATGAGCACATTAAGGCATAAATTTCAGGTTTTCAGATGACACAAAGCTGGAAGGAATCACTGCTCTGATAGCCGAGAGTCAAGAACACTGTATCCTAGCTAGAAAGTTAATAGAAGACTAATGGAAAAGCCTCAGAACCCCAAGTGAGAAATGCGAGGAGCTGGCTTGAGAAGACCCTGTGAATCAGCGGGGTTCTTAGTAGGCTCCGTGCTCAGTGGACGCCAGCCGTGCGGCTTACTCACTGTCAGGCCACAGTGAGAGAAATCTAATGTCTAGACGTGGGAAGTGAGTGCTTTACTCTCTGTGCAGGGAAGACTACCTCTAAAGGATTGGGTTCAAATCTATGTGCCTCCTGTTAGGAGGGATAGTGACATGAATTTCATCGAGAAGAATATGATAAACGTATTGGATATCACACATCTGATAGCGATTTGAAAAAGACAAGCCGTAGGGAATGCTTGGTCTAGTCTTCACGTAGGTGAAGCTCTACGGAAAAAAGTTACTTCTGTACCACCATAGAGGACAGATTGAGAACCCGGGGGGGGGGGGAGGTGTATAAAAACAGGACACATTGAAACCGCAGTGCACACCAGGAGGGGACAGCTTCATAAAGGAGGGAGCTAGACATCTCTGAAAGCGCCCTGCCTTGAGGAGGAGTTTGGAGTCCAGGCTCCCCGGGTCCCACGTTTCTGTGACCTGTAATTTTAGCTTCCTCTCCCAGCTTCGTGACCTCTGCAGCTTTGTCAAGCATGGATTTGAAAGTCCCCTCCCCATGTTTACACCAATTTATGTATCATCAATACATTAGGTGTAATAAGCATGAACCTAGAGCCTGTGGCATTCTTGTAGGTTGATACCTACAAGATTGAGGGAAAAAGAATTCTGAGCTTAGAATTTGAGAACCTGAGTCTCGTCTTGTCTCTGCTAACGACTAGCTTGGGACCCTCAGTTTTCCCAGTTAAAAGTAAGCTTTTTTTATTTTTACCAGATGATCTCTGATTTAACTCATTTACTTACCAATGCACTCATTAATTCAACAAATGTTTGTTATCTACTTTCCTCTAGACACTGTCTCCCTTAGGTAAGTTCCATACCCTTTTAGGAATTCATCTGCCCCATCTGTAAAGTAAGGAGATTGGATTAGGTGACCCGGAAGTCCCCTTCATGTCTACGAGGCCATATGTCCACCTGACAATACCACTATCTCAGTCCACGGGGCATTGTTTTGGCTAAAAGGTTGCCACCTAAGGCTTGGATGAATGCTTTGCTAAAATAAAAAAAAATTAAAAATCTGTCTACCTATTAACTCATATTTTAAAGTGAATAAAAAGATTCTTTTTATTAATTTTCATTTATTGTGTTAACATGGATTCAAGTCTTTTAATTTAATTTGTATATGTCAGAGGCATATCGCATTAAGAGAAACAAGAAAAAAATAAACAGAATAAAAGAGGAAAAATTGAGAGGATAACCAATGCTCATCATAATAGTAAATAGTTATTGATGCTCAGTGAGGCCACATTTTGAGGCTTTGAAAGTCTAAAATGCCTTTAGTGTACCCTCATATTGACCAATAGTATGTCTGGACATAGAATTCTAGCTTGGAAATAATTCTCACTCAGAATTTTGAAGGAATTGCTCCATTTTCTTTTACGTTCTAATGTCGTTGCTGAAATCTGCTGTCATTATGGTCCTTGACTTGCTGGATTTTACCTCTTTTTCTCCTCTCTGAAAACTTTTAGAATACTCTTTCTCCTGCCAGTGTGTCCTGGTGCTGTTTTAGAGTGAGTCTTTTTAAATTAACTTCAGCAAGCACCTGAAACATTGTATCAATTTGACACTTACACTGAATTCAGCTCTGAGAATTTTTCCTTACAATTTATTCCTTTCCATTCTGTCTGCCTAACACTTGTTAGATTGATTCTCTCATTTTCGTATACTTTCTCTCGTATTTTCACCTGTCAGTGTGCTTGTTCTACTCTCTGGAAAATTTCTTTGACTCTGTCTTCCCGTCCATGTCTGAAATGTTTTGTTTCAATCACGTTTTCCATTTCTGAGAGCTCTTTTTTATTCTGTAATTCCCCTCTTTCTATAACGGCTTGTTCTTTTATCATAGATACAATGCCGTCCTTATCCCTCTGAAGGTATTACAGTGTTGTTGAAGTTTTATTGTCCTGCCTGTCTTTTGTTCCCTTTGAGAGCTGGTCCTTTCTGTTTGCTTAGTTTGGCCTCTGTGGAGGGGCTTTTCTGACAAGTCTGGCGATCCTTGGCTGACGCAGACCCGTATTTGTCAACGAGGCACCCGAGAGCTGCCTGGCTGTTCTTTGCGAAGGGAGGAGCTTACTGCCCGGGAGGCTTGCTGCACAGTGGTCTGGAGCTCTGCGGAAGGGAACTCCAAATGGCACTATTTTAATATCTGCGCATCTGTTTGGTTTCTCCAATGAAAGATCCTCAGATCTGCCCAGAATGTTTCTAATTGACTGCCAGTGTTCTGGGAGTCAAGAGGGACAAGGATGGTGGCCATCTCCTTCTCCTGTGTGTAGAACTTCAGTGAACTTTAATTTGGGGGAAAGTATGCACTGGCTGGAGGAGAGACCTAGGGGGCGCACCCTCTGCAGACTTCCCACCCACATTCCCTCCTGAACCCCCCTCACTTCCCCTCCCCCAGCCTTTCTGAAGGTGGGGTGGGGCCGAGTGCCAGGAACGCCAATCTCACCTCCGTTCTGCCAAGTCAGATACCACTGTTGAAACTACTATGTTATTTATTTATCTACTATTACCTCTTATTCTCTTTGTTTTCACAAGACTCCCCTGACTCTGTGTCATTTTTGTCAGGTGTAGGAATTAGTGGCAATACAGCCAAACGATTAAAGAACAAGATAACTTTTGGGGGGAAAGGGGCTCATAAACTGTGGGACCCGAAGGCACTGACAGGAGTAGGCGGTGGCCAGTGAGAGCCACCTCCCAGGCAGTGTAGCTGGACACCTCCGTTACTCCTGGGCACGAACTCCTGGGATGCATCCACTGGTGCCTTCAACAGGCACTGGTGGGTCACCTGCTACATGCCAGGCATCGCTCACTAGACTCAGGAGATGTGGCCATGAGCAGGAGAGAGAATGTTTCTGAACCTTACATTCTGATGTGCAGTATGACAAGGAATACGATATCAGAGAACACATTAATGATAAGTGCTTAAGGAAATTAAACAGGGTTGTGTGTTGGAAAGTAAACCTATAAATGACTGCACTCATAGAACACAAAAACTGTAAGGGGCCCTGAAGTCCATTTTCCTCCTGCTTAGCAGGAGGAGATTCAGGTACAAAGAGGGGAAGGGACTGTCCCAATGTCACACACCCTGGTAAACCTGCACCAGCACACGGCCTCCTTATTCCTGCTCCTGCGTGCCTCACACCATTGGTTGCTATGCAGTTCGCGAGTCCTCTGCTGACTGCAGACCACACGCCACGCCTCTCCATAGTCCTGCCCTTCACTTCAGCACCGTGGAGGCAACGACACCAATGAGCTCCTTCCGTTGCAGTCAGTAGCAGCCCAGCTCCAGAGAACAAAGTAAAAACAACAGTGTCAGCTTTAGTTAGACCTGGCAGCTCCATAGGCGACCGAGGTGCAGAGAGAACACACGCCCCAGAGCTGCATGCAGCTTTACTCAGCGCCCGACATGGCTTTACCCCTCGTTTCAGAAACTCAGTTCAAGGTAAAACCGCACTGAAGTATGCAACGGCAGCTGGTTTCCGGCAAGCTCCTCCGAGTTTCACGGCAGTGCGGGGACAGAGGTTTATAGGGACAGATTTGGAAGCCGCCCCACTGAGGCATCATTGGCCACTTGTGGCTTGCCCGAAGCTCACACAGTGGTCCTGGAGCAAAGCTGGACATAACCAGCCATCTACTGCCCCCTTTTCTTTCTTCAAAGAAGTATGCCTCCCTGAAATATTTTTAGGTTTGTTCCTATTACGTTCCTATTGACTTGTCTTACAGGATATCGCTGATGTTATTAATTTCAGTATACAATAACCCTTAGGCGAGACATATTGGGCACACTGGAAATTAGAAAGGAAGAGGGATTACCCAGAGTTCCCCACCCAACAAAGCCAGTCTTACCATTTTGATGAATTTCCTTCTTGATCGCTTCTTGTTAGCGGTTAAGTTGTTGCTGTTCTTCTCACAGTTCTAAATGCAGCTTTCCATCCTGTCCTTTTTTTTCTTTATTTGCCTTACCTTATACACTTGCCAGCTCTTAGAAAGCTTTACCAATGTCTAATGGCCACACAATTAAACATTCACTTAGTGCAGGGGTCCCCAAACTACGGCCCGCGGGTCACATGCGGCCCCCTGAGGTCATTTATCTGGCCCCTGCCACACTTCTGGAAGGGGCACCTCTTTCATTGGTGGTCAGCATCCATATCCTGTGCTCCTGGTGTACTGTATGTAGCAGCATCACTCACGTACAGTACTACTTCCGGTGACGCAGGACGCACGCGTCACGGCTCCGGAAGCGCGTCATATCACTTGTTACGGCTAGCAGTGGCAAATATGGAACCGGACATTGACCATCTCATTAGCCAAAAGCAGGCCCATAGTTTCCATTGAAATACTGGTCAGTTTGTTTATTTAAATTTACTTGTTCTTTATTTTAAATATTGTATTTGTCCCCGTTTTGGTTTTTTACTTTAAAATAAGATATATGCAGTGTGCATAGGGATTTGTTCATAGTTTTTTTTTATAGTCCGGCCCTCCAACAGTCTTGAGGGACAGTGAACTGGCCCCCTGTGTAAAAAGTTTGGGGACCCCTGACTTAGTGGATATACCATAACTTAACCCTTCCCTTCTTATTAGAATTGTATCTTTTAGTTTGGGTTTTTTTTCTGTTAGGGCTAAGTTTTTCTCATTTAAAAAAAATGCTCTCAAGAACATCTTCCTGCTTAAAGCCATATCAGTAGAGCTGCAGGTCACCTACCTGCTGCTTCTCATCTGTCTGCCATTGGGCGGGAATCGTATACACAGTCTGCTTTGAGACGTGCCATGCTAGGGGCACTGCCTAATGAAATGAGATGACTCTCCCACGGTGGCATTCAGGCACTGGCAGCAGGCGCAAGGGAGGGGACCGTGTGAGCAGGAGTCGGCAGACCTCAGGGCCCTTTAACCGCGCCAGGCGGACGCCCGCAGCTTCCCCTCCTTCCCAGGCCCGCTCTGCCTCCCGGGTTGACATTCATCTGTAGACGGGAACTCAGAGAACTGGGTGCCTTGGGCTGATGAAGCATGGAGGAATTAGATCCACAGTCAGAGGGCAGGCAGCCAGGAGAGGAAGAGGTCTCGTTTATCTGGTAGGTGATGCCGTGTCAGAAACTGCTGTTCACAGTTGTCAGCAGCCTCGGGTGGCAGGCGTTGTGGGCATGTATCAGACTCCTGGGGGCAGGGGGCTTCTTCAGAGGGGAGGTGTATGGAAATGAGAAGGCCAGAGCACATCCTCACTTTCCATCAAGGGAGCCGGCTCACACTTCCCCTCCTTTCGTGTGTGTGTGTGTGTGTGTGTGTGTGTGTGTGTGTGTGTGTGTCAGAGACAGAGAGAGGGACAGGACAGATAGGGACAGACAGACAAGAAGGGAGAGAGATGAGAAGCATCCCATGGGGGCACCTTAGCTGTTCATTGATTGCTTTTTCATATGTGCTTTGACTGGGGGGCTACAGCAGAGCAGTTGACCCCTTGCTTGAGCCAGCAACCTTGGGCCCAAGCTGGTGAGCCTTGCTCAAACCAGATGAGCCCGCGCTCAAGCCGGGAGCCTCAGGGTTTCTAACCTGGGTCCTCTGCGTCCCAGTCCGACGCTCTATCCACTGTGCCACTGCCTGGTCAGGCTCCCCTCGTTTCTAAATTGAAAGCAGTACTGACGGGAGACCTTGGAAGGCATTCTTGTCACCTTTCCTGGGCAGCCTTTGGGCCAGTTCTTTCAGTTGGGTTAGGGCAAGATCCCCTTAAGATTATAAAAAAAGAGCCCTGGCCGGTTGGCTCAGTGGTAGAGCGTCGGCCTGGCGTGCAGAAGTCCCGGATTCAATTCCCGGCCAGGGCACACAGGGGAAGCGCCCATCTGCTTCTCCACCCCTCCCCCTCTCCTTCCTCTCTGTCTCTCTCTTCCCCTCCCACAGCGAGGCTCCATTGGAGCAAAGATGGCCCGGGCGCTGGGGATGGCTCCTTGGCCTCTGCCCCAGGCGCTAGAGTGGCTCTGGTCGCGGCAGAGCGACGCCCCAGAGGGGCACAGCATCGCCCCCTGGTGGGCAGAGTGTCCGCCCCCTGGAGGGCGTGCCGGGTGGATCCCAGTCGGGCACATGCAGGAGTCTGTCTGACTGTCTCTCCCCGTTTCCAGCTTCAGAAAAATACAAAAAAAAAAAAAAAGATTATAAAAAAAGAAGACAATATGGTCCATTTGCATAGTAATTTGCATGTCTACATACAACTGGGATAATCGGTGCCCAGACAATGTTCCATCAAAACTGATTACTTTTTTCTATCTCTTCTCTACTCCTAACTCAAATTGAAATAATAATAACTAATACCTCTAGAATTTATTTTTAAATATTTACAGAGCTAACTCTGCTCAAGGCACTGGCCTAAATGCTTTACAAGTATTATCTCGTGCCTGACCTGTGGTGGCTCAGTGAATAAAGCGTCAACCTGGAACGCTGAGGTCTCTGGTTCAAAACCTTGGGCTTGCCTGGTCAAGGCACATATGGGAGTTGATGCTTCCTGCTTCCCCCCCCCCCCCCCATGCCCTGAACCTGTCTCTTTCTCTCTCTCTCTCCTTCCTAAAATGAATAAAATCTAAAAACAATAAATTTATTGTAAATATATATTTTTAAGTATTATCTCATTTAATCTTCATAGCAACCTCTGAAGCAGATGCTGTTATTATCCTCATCCTACAGATGAGGAAACTGAAACCAAGAAGTTAAGTAACTTGCCCCCTACCCCAGTCACTCAGCTGGGGGGTGGGAAAGAGCAGGCGCTCTAGAGCCCACACCCTTACCCACTAGGCTATGCTGCCTCGGGAGAACAGGGTGGAAGCACAGAGGCAGGAGCTGAGGCCCTGAAGGGACAACAGGAGACTGCGGGTGGGGAACTATCCCCACTCCTCTGAGTGTCACTGGAAACCCACAGGGAGTCACCGTTCTTTCTCCAGGGTCTGTGGAAGCACTTAGGGATGATGCAGCTCACACGGTTTACACAAGCAGGAGGCTCAGTTAATCCCCAACTAGTAACCTAGCAAAAATGGACCCAAATAAAAGCAATAGTTTCTGGCGAATATAAGTAAGAACCGAGGGTGGTTATGATTTCTCCCCTTTGGAACTTGCGTGCAGCCGTACATGCTGGAAAGAGGCACCGCAGCGACACTGAGGAGCGGGAGGAACGTGAGGCCGTGAGGAGCCCCACGTGGAGGACGGCGTCCACCCAGGGACTGGGCAGCAGGGAGACAGGCTCCCCCTGCAAAGGCCGGGGCCCAGAAGAACGCAGACTGGGAAAGTAGGGGAAAGAATCAGAGGATAACTCAGCAGCAGGCATTTGGAAGAAATCCAAGTAGCACTTAGCATCGGCAAGGCTTAGCAGGCCTTAGCCAGGGTCGTGGGGGCCAGCAAGGAAAACGTCTGAGAAGCCCCCAGGCAGGGTCGAGCCAGAGGCTCGGCAGGGAAGGCCAGACTCTCTGCTGGGGCGGCAGGTACTGTGAAGGGGCTGAGACAAGAGAGGATTGCGGGTCCTGGGGTACAGGTCAGAGGGGACCCAGACACACCTGACTCCGTGCTGAGGGTCTGTGCTGGCCTCCAGGATCCCAGCATTCCCTTAGTAGGAATAAGTTTGGTTTTAGAATGTGAAGCAGGACAGAATTGATAGTTTGGAAGTTAAGCACCCATAGCAGATAGTGTACAAGATACGGGGAAACTAGGATGTGGCCGCGGAGTTCTGCACAGGCTGAGACGGCCCTGAGCTCTGTGGGGCTGAGGGAGGGGGCTGAGCACATCGCCAGTGGGGGCACTGTCCATTGAGAGGACAGCTGATGAGCTGATAGAAGAGACCCAAATGTACATCGTGAAAATATTAAAGGAAAAAAAATAGCTCGTGGATGGGGGTGGGGATCATCCTAGAAAAATCAGGGACCCTGCTAAAGGAGAGAAAAGTAGTTTTTACATTAGGGCAGTGGGCAGGGTCTACTCAGCAGGGCCTGCTTTTCTCTTGAGAACTAGTTAGAGGAAGCGAGGCCCTGGTGATAGCATTGTGTTTTTCTTCTCAACTCCGTGGAAAGCGGGACGTTTAAAGGGCTGGGGAAGGGAAGCAAGCTGCCCCTATGTCAGCTCGGTATGGGCTGACTTCCAAGGGAAACCTGCAGGTCAAGGAGGGGAAGGCAGGGATAGTACAGTATTCATGGCCAGACCACAGGCCTCGGGGGGAAGAGCTGGTGGTTAAAAGCAGGCAGAGACGGGGCTAGGGGCGCTGGGGAAGTTTGTCAAGTAATCAAAGTTCAAAGCAATGAAATGGAGAATTGGGAAGGGAGGAAAGATGCCCGAGAGGTAAGCGTGGAGGGAGAATGTTGGTGGGGGAGGCTTGGCTTGCTCAGGAGGAAGTGGATGTTCTAGGAATTGACAATTAAAGATAAAGTCAATTTAAAATAGGTCAAGGGCCCTGGCCGGTTTCTCGGTTGGCTAGCACATTGTCCTGATAAGCCAAGATTGCAGGTTCAGTCCCCAGTCGGAGCACAGCCAAGAATCAACCAATGAATGTATAGATAAGTGAAATGTAACATTTCTCTCTCTCTCTCAAATCAATAAATAAAAATTTAAAAATTAGTAATAAAATAAGTCAGAATGTGGAAAATATAGACATACCGAGAGAGAGAGAGAGAGAGAGAGAGAGAGAGAGAGAGAGAGAGAGGAGTTACTGCAGAAGGAGCTCTGTGCGCCTCCCATGCTGTAAATGGCTCCACCCAGGGAGAGATCAGTGGCCAAACCATCAGCCACCTAGGGAGGCACGAGGATTTCCCAGCTCAGTGACTGCCGTATTTCCCCATGTATAAGACTCACCATTTTCCGAAAAATCTGGGGTCTAAAACCTAGGTGTGTCTTATTCAGTGGTTGTAGATTTTTTTTACTTGCATTTCCCACTTTTTCGCGCTTGTTTTTGCACTCCTCGTTGTAGATTTTTTTTAACTTGCATTTCCCGCTTTTTTGCACTTGTCTTTTTTTTCAAACTTTGGGCCCCAAAATTAAGGTGTGTCTTATACATGGAAGCACCTTATACATGGGGAAATATGGTAATAAGTCAAGCAGGGAACAAGTGCGAGGCAACAGCAGCCCAGGCGGAGACCTGTGGGAAGGCAGGCTCAGCCAGGGAACGGTTAGCAAACATGAAGGGGCCTCTCTGACAGGGAGGCGTTGAAAGGGAAGCCTGGTTGAAGAATGACATGCAGGCCTAATGGAAAATCAGAGAACTACTATGCCAAGGAACATAAAATAAAAAGCTAAAGATTTACAAAGGAGGACATTAAAACAGTTTTTAAAAGGCTCTGAGGGAGAAAAGAAATCAGACGAAATAGAGATGTGGTTTGCAACATTTCCTACAACCAGCTGTTGGGTAAAATCTATTTAAATTCCTGAGACTCAGCTCAGGGAGAGAAGTGGGAGCTTCCTGAATGCGCCACTGCCAAGGATGGGCCGTGGGGAAGGGAGGGGACAGTGAGGGCGCGTGGGGAAGGGGAGGGGACAGTGAGGGCGCGTGGGGAAGGGGAGGGGACAGTGAGGGCGGGGTGTCCACGGGTCCTGTTGAAATACAGAGAAGAAGAAGGGAGAAGAACGATCCCGGGCTCTGTGGGATGGGAGAGGCCAGACCAGACACCAGACACCGGTCAGAATGAAAAGCATTTCCAAGGAACTGATAATTTGATATTTGTGAAGGAATTTGGTTTTTATGGGTTACTGAGGGGAATGCTTTAATTAACGACCAGTCGGGTGGTGTGACTCATCACAGTCCAGGAGAAGGCTGACAGCATGAGCCATGAATGAGTTACATGTCAGCACTAGAAGTGAAAGTCTTCTAAGTGTGCCAGGATTCCTCCGAGGTCTCTGTCCACCCTGTCCTTGGTCCCGCCCCGCTGGCAGCGGCTCTGGCAGCTTTTCCGTCCTGATTCCAGCTGTGCATTCTCTGAAGTGTGAAGCCCGAGCTCCCTGGGCACCTGCCTGACCACCAGCTCATTCATTACCCTTAAACCCCTCCTTACTGCTACTCTTTGGGGTTCTCTTTTGCCCTGGAGTGGGACCTGGTGCAGTAAGTCTCTGGGACCAGCTACGGAGGGGAGGAGAGCCAGACATTCATCCATGATGGTTAGGGCTGGATCTAAAGCTTGAACACCAGAGACATTGCCCACCGATCATCTGTCTGTCTTCCACTTCTTCCTCTTGGGTCTCAACCGGGCAGCCTACAGCATCCAGTGCTGGCGTGTGCGGGCTTGTCTCCTGGAACTGGATCACTGAATTAGAGAGGCACTCAGACTGGCCCTGCACCCGCCCCTAACCCCCCTCCAGCCCCCAACCTGCCAGTCAGTCTGGCTGTAGTCTGCCCTACGAGACCGTGGGCCTTGTATCTGGTGCCACGCTGCGCTGTTTGCAACCAGAGCCTCGGCTCCGCCTCAGCAGTCCGCGAAGGGGCTGCAAGTTGCACCTCAGGCCAGACGCACACCTGACCCCAGGGAGGGGCCCTGAGTGCATGACAGTTGGTACAAAGGAACAGCTGCACTGAGAGGCATACAATATATGTGATAGAAATTCTCAGAAGGAACTCTGGTGGCCATCTAGGCCAGCGTTCCACAAACAGTCCCTTAGTGGGAAGTGGGATCGGTTGTGTGAGACGTCACCAGCAATTGAGACAAAAAATAAACAGTATCAGAGCAAAGCTGTGTTTCAGTGATATCACTATTCATACACAGTGCAGACGAGTAAGATACAAAGTGTATTTCTTACAAAGGATTGCAATTCTTTGAGAGACCCGATGTAGGCCAAGCAGACCCTGGGAGGACCAGTCACTCAGGTCACTGGCCTCTTCTCCCCATCTACCTCCCACCCCCTCTAACCACAGACATACCTAAAAATAGATACAGCTTGCCCTGGTGTGTGGTTCAAGGACCGTGGGATTTGTACTCAGGGTCTGGGTTCCAGTCCCGCTGGGTGACTGTGGGAAACCATCTAACAGCATCTCTCAGACAGTATCCCAGGAACCCCCTTTTCAAATCATGAGTTGGGGTCTTGGTTAAAAGTACGCATTGTGGGGCCCTAACCCAGGCCTCCTGAATCAGGAAGCGGGGGCAAGGGAAGGGCCAGCAAGGGCATCTGCATTTTTAGTAAGTTTGTAATAAGCTCCCAGGTGATCTGCAGGCACACTCAATCTTCCCACCACTGATCTTGACATTTCTAAGCTTAAACCTCTTGCTGTAGGAGAGATGGCAGTGCCTCCTGGTTATCGTGAGGACTGCACGGTACCGGATGGGGAGGCATCCGCACAGCGTGGGAGCACGCTGCAGGCCTGAGGGGCTTCCCAGCTCCCGGTCCTTCTCGCAATGGCGCTTTAGGGAAGAAAGCACCAGGAGAGTGGGGTGTGGCGCCTATGCATTTAATGGGACCAGAGAAGTTAAATGGGAAAAAAAATGAGCCAACAGACACGACTTTTTCTTCTACTGTCTCTTTCCATCTCCCATCTTCTGTCCTACAGATTTCTCCTCCTGATCCAATCCCAACGGCAGTAGGTGCCCACCATAGGAATGTGTTCAGAGCAGACTCCCTGCTGAGTGGTTGGTGGCGATGGATGTTGCAACCACCAGTCTGATGCATCGTGTTAACCTTTCTAGGCCTGTGTGACATCCAAGTTCCTTTAGGAGGAAACTCACAGGCCTGGGCGCAGAGCCCCTGGTACTGGTGGGGCCTCTGGCTCCCTCCTGACTGCTGTTGGGAGTTCAGCCTGCTGCTGGAGCTTCCCAGCCCCGGGTGAAACGGCTACACAGCATATTCAGATGCGTGCATTAGTACGGCTGCTGGTGCAGACAGTGTAGGCCCTGAAGGCTTAACAAATCAGAGAGGCACAGACTGCAGGCAAGGGGGGGGAGGATGGCACAGCGACTTTCCCCCTGAGCCTTAGAGAGCAGGCTGCTGAGCTGGGCCCCTCAGCCTCTCAATCCTCCCCTGTCCTCCCCGCTCACGCTGCTCCTGAGAGCAGCTGCTGTTCTAAGAGGGAGGCTTTGTGCTTAGCTCTGTGAGATGAGTGGGTCTGATGGGTTCTCATGGGGAAAGTGAAAGTCTCAGTGTTTAGCTAGTAGAGGTTGTTGCTAACTCTGGGTCTCTACCCAGTTCTGTTGGTTCTGCCCCATGATCAGTGCAGTGGGGAGGGCCAGGCCTGGAGGAAGGGGGGGGGGAGGGCAGGATGCCGTACCAGGCATGGTCCCTAACTAGGATGTGACCCCTCTCCCACACCACCCTCCCTTTGGTCCCTGGTGGCTCAGCTAATGTCATACAATTCCGTTCCCCTTCCAGGTAAACAGAGTTCAGCTTCTGCCTTCGCATTGAAGCCTGGTTCTTTTTTGTATCACTGGCAGACTCTATTTTAAGCTGCTGTCTCCTCCAGTGAAGGGAGGGGTGGGGAAGGGAGCAAAGGTTACAAAGAAGGCAAGTTTCCCTTCCTTTATTCCCAAACATCAACTAGAATCAAATGAGAGCGAGTGACTTAGACACAGAGCCCAGTAAGAGGCTGAAGGGTGGCTGTGGGCAGAAAGGGGGCACGGGGTGGCGCCTCGGAGGAAGGGAAGGGACACACTGAGGAAGGGGTTTAAGTCACAATCAGCTGGAAGCCAGGCAAAGAGATAATGAAAAGAACGAACTCTAACCAAACAAGCAGAAATTAAAAGCTCCGGTTCTGGGCAGGTCACAGGCTGTGGCTGCAGCTAGAATGGCTGTGATTTGGTGGGATCACTAATTGCTTTCTTTGCCTTGTTTTCTTTCCTGTTCCCAATGCCCTCTGCCATCTTCCCTCCTTTCCTGAACCCCATCTTTCCCCTTTTTCTCCCTCTCACCCACCCATCTCCTTCCTCCATGCCCTCACATTTTGCTCCCACCCCCCACCCCCTCCAAGCTCTCTGGCGGATGTGAGTTGACCGTAGTCCTCCAGGACTTCAACGCCGGCCACAGCAGCGAGCTGACCATCCAGGTGGGGCAGACGGTGGAGCTGCTGGAGCGGCCGAGCGAGCGGCCGGGCTGGTGTCTGGTGCGCACCACGGAGCGGAGCCCCCCGCAGGAGGGCCTGGTCCCCAGCAGCGCCCTGTGCGTCTCCCACTCCCGGAGCAGCGTGGAGATGGACTGCTTCTTCCCCTTGGTGAAAGGTAGGGGCGACGGGAGGTGTGCGGACCAGAACCGCACTGGGGGCGACGGGAGGTGTGCGGGCCAGAACCCCGCTGGGGGCGACGGGAGGTGTGCGGACCAGAACCCCGCTGGGGGCGACGGGAGGTGTGCGGACCAGAACCCCGCTGGGGACGACGGGAGGTGTGCGGGCCAGAACCCCGCTGGGGACGACGGGAGGTGTGCGGGCCAGAACCCCGCTGGGGACGACGGGAGGTGTGCGGGCCAGAACCCCGCTGGGGACGACGGGAGGTGTGCGGGCCAGAACCCCGCTGGGGCGACGGGAGATGTGCGGACCAGAACCCCGCTGGGGCGACGGGAGGTGTGCGGACCAGAACCGCACTGGGGGCGACGGGAGGTGTGCGGACCAGAACCGCACTGGGGACGACGGGAGGTGTGCGGACCAGAACCCCGCTGGGGCGACGGGAGGTGTGCGGACCAGAACCCCGCTGGGGGCGACGGGAGGTGTGCGGGCCAGAACCCCGCTGGGGACGACGGGAGGTGTGCGGGCCAGAACCCCGCTGGGGGCGACGGGAGGTGTGCGGGCCAGAACCCCGCTGGGGACGACGGGAGGTGTGCGGGCCAGAACCGCACTGGGGACGACGGGAGGTGTGCGGGCCAGAACCCCGCTGGGGACGACGGGAGGTGTGCGGGCCAGAACCGCACTGGGGACGACGGGAGGTGTGCGGGCCAGAACCGCACTGGGGGCGACGGGAGGTGTGCGGGCCAGAACCCCGCTGGGGACGACAGGAGGTGTGCGGACCAGAACCCCGCTGGGGACGCTGGCCCCTCTAACTGAAGAACATCGTGGAGCGAACCTGTCTCGTGAACCCGTTTTGACCTGGTGGGATTTCCCTGGGACCTGCTTGTGAAGAGAGTGGATTGGGATCTTAAAGAGAGAGAACCTCTGAGTAGCCGTGGGACTACTCACAAAAGTTATTGAAGTTCTCTGAGTCGGTTTCATCTTAAAAATGAAGGTTCAATTGCTTCTAAGCTATCTTCCAGCTCTCATTGTATCAGCATACGTTTAGAAAAGTCCTCTTCTACCTGTGGCCAAAAGCCTAGAGTCCCCCTGCTTGCTCTGCCCCTCCACATCCCCCTCGGCTAGCTAATTCCCCTCACCCACCCAGGTGCTCATGCTGACACACAGGCTGACCAAACCCAGGGTTGAGTCCCTGCCAGGATCTGAGACACTCATTTATGTCCCTGCCAGGGCCTGAGGCACTCAATCCTGTGCCTGTGACCAACACATTATTGGCTCCTTGACTTCTGTTTTGTATAAGTCTGTGTTCCTTCCACATTTTTGTTTATTCATTTTCTCACACCAGAGAGACTAAACGACAAACAGTGATTCTCCGAGGCAGGGCTCTGTCTCTGGATGGGCAGTCTCATCGTCCCCTGGGAACTTGTTAGAAGTGGAATTCTCAGACCCCTCTCCAGACCTCCTTGGTCTGAAACGCTAGGGTAGGGCCCAGTGGTCCATGTTTTAACAAACCCTCCCGGGGACTCTGATGCATCAGAAGTCAAGGCTGGACCCTGGCCAGCTGATCCAGTGGACAGAGCGTCAGCCTGGCATGCAGACTTCCCAGGTTCGGTACCCAGTCAGGGCACACATGAGAAGCAACCATCTGTTTCCGTCCTCCTCCCTCTCCTCCTCCTCTCCCTCTTCCCCTCCTGCAGCCAGTGGCTCAGTTGGTTCGAGCATTGGCCTGAGGCACTGAGGATAGCTCAGCTGGTCCAGTTGTGAGCATGTCAGCCTCAGGTGCTGAGGATATCTCTGTTGATTTGAGCATTGACCCCAGATGGGGCTTGCCGGGTAGATCTAGTTAGGGCACATGCGGGAGTCTATCTTCCCTCCTCTCACTTAAAAAAAAAAAAGTCCAGGTGGTTTGGTAGGGGCCTTGAGATCACTCGTTTTACACTGAGTAAATTGAGGCCCAGAGAACGACTTAGTGCTGAGCTTTTTTAATAACTACTCAGAGAATTTGCATCAGTGGTGCCTTGTATACAGACCTACGCTAGGCATCATGGGATAGAAAAAGGGAAGAGACATGGTTCTGTCAGGAGTCAGGGACAAGGGTCACCATGGAGACCTGCTTCAGGCTTGCTAATAGATACTACAGGCTGATAATATTTAAATGGTACGGTTTCTGAAATTCCATCTGGTCCATCTCCAAAACCTGACTTCCTCCTTTAGTCCACCAGATGGCGATAGCAGGTGCCATTATTAGTACTGCTGGGCCTATCATTCAACCTCCCTGGGGTTTTTCCACCAGGAGAAAAATGCGAACTAAAACCTGATTCTTACACACACACATGCATACACACACACACACACCCCTACACACACCTGTGCTTCCCTCCCTTAGTTCAGCCCTCAGCCAGTTTGTTTCTCTCCTTTCCCCAGAAGACTAAGGAAGGACTGTGTCAGGAAGTGGTGTGGAATTCGGAATTTCCCGTGCAGCTCCTCAGTCCTTTGAATTAGCCCCTAGAGAAACTCATGGTACCAGGGAGAGAAAATAAGAGAAACAGGGTATTGTTCTCTTTGAAGCTGAAACAAGAAGGGACTGGCCCTGGCCGGGTAGCTCAGTGATTGGAAGTTGTGGGTTCAGTCCCCTATTGGGGCACATGTAGGAGTCAAACAAATGTGTAGATGGGTGGGACAACAAACTGATGCCTCTCTCTCTCTAAATCAGTAAATTATTACAGTTTTAAATAAATGAATAAAGGAAAATGGGACAGAATTTAGAATTGTGAAGGTGAAATGAGATAATAGACTGCTCACAAAAATTAGGGGATATTTCAAAATGAATATAAAGCGATAAAATATCCCCTAATTTTTGTGAGCAGTATAGATACAAAACACTTAGGACAGTACCCAGCACTGACTCCATTTAGTTGTCATAAATTATAGTTATTACATCATTTGTCATAGATTACTCAGCAAAATGACTACAAAATCCCACAAGTCCAATTTAGAGACCCCATCTCCAGAAACAAAACCAAGGACAGCAATTTGCTGGGAAAGGCTAGAACTGGTCACAGATGTCCAAGTGCAGGTGGGCCTGTCAGGGAGGACTCAACCTTCCTCCTCGCAGCCCAGCGCCCCCACCCACACTGTCCTGTAGGGACAGGCTCCAGGGCCCCCTCCCGCCTTCCCCTCCTGTGCCTCCTCAGGACACAGTGGTCAGTTGTTTCCTCTTGATAGATTCATGGCAGGACTGACTGATGTCGAGGCTGTGTGACAAGGGTGGGGGGACTGCTTTTCCTATTACTTTACGGATACCCTGACATTGCACAGCTTCTCACTGGGATTGGGTCCTCGGGGACCCAGTCCCCTCTCTTCCTAATGCCCCCTCTCACTTTCTCAGCACTAAGTGGTGGAGGGCAGTGCCTCCCAAGGGACAAAGACCTTGTAGTGATGGTTTTCAACTCTGGATGCATCTTAGAACTGCCTGGAGGAGACTTTTGAAAATACTGAGGCCTCACACACTACCCAGACCCATCAGTTCAGAGCCACCCAGCCTGGGCATCAGTATATTTTCAGTTCCTTGGCAATTCTGATGGTTCATGAGGGTTGAGAGTCACTACTTTATGGTTTTGGCATCCCCAGAGTGTCAGGCTCAAGAGATACTTAAAGATGCATTGGAACAGTTAGTGTACAACTCAACAACAAAGAAATAAGTTGATTAAAAAAACGGGCAAATGGCCCTGGCCAGTTGGCTCAGTGGTAGAACATCAGCCCGGTGTGTGGAAGTCTGGGTTTGATTCCCAGTCAGGGCACACAGGAGAAGTGACCATCTGTTTCTCTACCCCTTCTCTTCCCCCTCTCCCTCTCCTGCAGACATAGCTCGAATGATTCGAGCAAGTTGGCTGTGGGCACTGCGGATGGCTCCATGGCCTCATCTCAGATGCTAAAATAGCTCGGTTGCCTAAGCAATGGAGCAGTGGCCCCAGATGGGCAGAGCATCGCCCCATAGGGAGCTAGTCAGGTGGATCCAGGTCAGGGCAGATGCGGAAATCTGTCTGTCTGTCTCCCTGCCTCTCACTTTAAAAACAAAACAACAACAACAACAAAAATAACCTGGCAAAGGACTTGAATAGGCATTTTTCCAAAGAAGATGTACAAATGGCTAGTAATCATATGAAGAGGTGCTCAACATTACTATTCATTAGGGAAATATAAGTCAAAACCACACTTCACGCCCATTAGGATGGTTATTATTAAATACACAGAAAATAACAGGTGTTGCTGAGGATGTAGAGAAATTGGAACTCTTGAGCACTGCTGGTAGGAGAGTAAAATGGTGAATTATTGTGGAAAATAGTAAGGTGTCCTCAAAAAAATTAAAAATGGAATTACCATATGATCTGGCAATTTTACTTTTAGGTATATACCCAATAGTATTGAAAGCAGGGACTCAAAGGCACATTTGTACACCCATGTTCATAGAGTATTACTCACAGTAGCCAAAAGCTGGAAGCAACCAACCCAGTGTCCGTCAATCAATGGATAAACAAAGCGTGGTCTTTACACACAGTCACACGGCCTTGAAGGAGCATGACACATGCTACAACGTGGGTGAGCTCTGCAGCTGACATGTAAACAGGGAAAGGAGCAGACACAAAAGGACTGACACTGTATGATCCCACGTACGTGGGGTAACAGACTGGTGCTGTATGATCCCACGTACGTGGAGTAACAGACTGATGCTGTATGATCCCACGTACATGGGGTAACAGACTGGTGCTGTATGATGCCACGTACGTGGGGTAACAGACTGGTGCTGTATGATCCCACGTACGTGGGGTAACGGACTGACGCTGTATGATCCCACGTACGTGGGGTAACGGACTGGTGCTGTATGATCCCACGTACGTGGGGTAACAGACTGGTGCTGTATGATCCCACGTACGTGGGGTAACGGACTGACGCTGTATGATCCCACGTACGTGGGGTAACGGACTGACGCTGTATGATCCCACGTACGTGGGGTAACGGACTGACGCTGTATGATCCCACGTACGTGGGGTAACGGACTGACGCTGTATGATCCCACGTACGTGGGGTAACGGACTGATGCTGTATGATCCCACGTACGTGGGGTAACGGACTGATGCTGTATGATCCCACGTACGTGGGGTAACGGACTGATGCTGTATGATCCCACGTACGTGGGGTAACTGCAGCAGCCAGATTTGTAGACGGAAGTGGAAGGGGGTGGCCAGGGGCTGGGGGAGCAGAACGGGGAGTCAGTGTTTGATGGGTACAGAGTTTCAGTTCTGTAAGATGAAAAGATTTCTGGACACGGATGGTGGCGATGGTGGCCCAACAATGTGAATGTACTTGATGCCATGTAACTGTACAAACTGTACCAATGGTAAGAATATCGTAGTAAAAATCCTGGGTATTCCTGCCCTGGACTCCAAAAACAGCCTCAGTTCTTCGCCCCACTGTGTAGGACCCCTTGTTCCTCTCCCCGTACAACGTAAGGACACGCCTCTAAACCAGGGCCAGGTAAACTGTGGAAGCACATGTCCTGGAGGAGAGGGCCAGCGGCCTTAGAGGCCTGGCTTGGTCATAGGGTGTCCGCTCCCATGGACCTCCTGGTGATTTCTGCTGTTGTCACCTAGCTGGCCTCAGGAACAGCTAAGCCAGGTGGTGAAGGTATAGAAAGTAGAAAGAACTTGGGCTCTGGAGGCACATATCACTCAGCTCAAAGATGCTGAAGATGCTGTGAGACTGTTGACTGATGTTAAGCCTGTGGTCAACTCATAATAATACCGACATTTATTGAGCTAACTGTGGGCCAGGCTCTGGGTTATTGCTTTAATACTAATAACAATAACCCTGGCCAGGTAGCTGAGTTAGTTAGAGTGTCATCATGACATATCAAGGTTGTGGGTTCAATCCCTGCTCAAGGCACATACCAGAATCAACCAATGAATGCATAGATAAGTGGAACAACAAATTTATGCTTCTCTCTCTCTCTTAACCTCTCCTCCCTCTTTCTCTCTCTCAACCTCTCTACCTCTCTCTCTCTCTCTCCTCTCTCTCTAAAATTAATAAATAAAAAAATTAAAAATACCAATAATAATATTTTTATTTTTCTTGTTTATAGACAAGGAAACTGAGTCTTAGAAAGATAAGGTGACTTGCCCAAAGTCACATAACTTATAAGTGGTGAACCTAGATTTGAACCTAGGTCTATCTGTTTCCCAAGGTCTCACTCTTAACTACTGTGCTCTATAACCTTCCAAGACTGAAGGCACTGAGAGGGGGACTTGAGTTTATCACCCTTCCATCTGATTAGGCGCCCCAGTGTTTAGCCAGGTTCGCTGGAGGAGGACTCAGAGAGCATGGGGCCTGACGGACATAGTGCCCTCTCACTCTCCCTCCCCCCTCTGACCTCACGTGCTCCCTTCCTGACCCCACCCCTTCCCCACAGGCAGAGGCAACAATCAGACAGGTTCTGTCCTGTGGCTGCTTTGCTCACTAGAAAGACCCTGGTGTCTCCGGCTGGAGCAGAACTCTGAGCAGCACTCTGGACATCAGGATGAACAGGGTCCAGCTCCGATAGGGGCCGGCCAGCCTGTCCAACGGATTTCCTGCAGGATGGGGATTCCTGAATTTTCTGCTGCTAGGAGCCAAAATGTGCCTTTCTTATCCCTTCTGCTATCAAATCCAGATACTTGCAGGCTCCTCCTACCTACTGACTCTGGAGAGCCTACCAAAAGTCAGTCAATCCCTCTCTCTCTCTCTCTCTCTCTCTCTCTCTCTCTTCCCACCCCCCTCTCTCTCTCTCACACACACACACTCACTCAAAACTTTTCAGTATCATTCTGTACTAAGGAAACTATTCTCAAGCGTTCAGTTCCTCCACAAAGCCTAATATAGGGCTTTACCGTGGGAAGCTGAAAAATAATTGGAGGATGAACATTCCCAAACATTTCCTCTCGGGTATGAAATGACACGTTACAAACTACAGCTCACGGATGCACACTCCCACACCATCTGTCCAGCCCCACATCTGTAACTGATCAGCTATGAGGAGCCACTTTGAAATTTAGAACTCACTTCCTCATAGAACAAAACCATGCGAGTATGATTGGTGAGAATGGGAACTGGTTACCATGCTAGCCCACAAAATCTTATTTAGGAATAACATAGTGGGCCTGGCTGATTGGCTCAGTGGTAGAGTATCAGCCTGGCAAGTGGATGTCCCAGGTTCAATTTACGGCCAGGGCACATAGGAGAAGCAACCATCTGCTTCTCCACCCTTCACCCATCCCCTTCTATCTGTCTATCTATCTACCTATCTATCTATCTATCTATCTATCTATCTATCTATCTATTTCTTCCCCTTCCACAGCCATGGCTCGATTGGTTCAAGCAAATTGAACCTGGGTGCTGAGGATGGCTCTGTGGAGCCTTACCTCAGGCACTAAAAATAGCTCAGTTGCTGAGCAACAGCCTAATATGAGCAGAGCACCACCAAGTGTGAAGCTTGCCAGGTGAATCCTGGTCAGGGTGTATGCCTCACCGTCTCCCCTACTCTCACTCAAACAAAACATAGCTATTATTAACCAATTACATTTGTAATTCACCCCATTACATTTAATAAAATAAAAAGAGGGGGGTAAAGAATAACATAGATGAATCTAGTGCGTCTCCAATGAAAATAGTGGTTGTGGTTATTTTTAAAAATCACAGTACTGTTGGATAAGAATAACAATTTGAATAAGATACTGTATTTGAATAAGAAATTAATTAACCTGAGTGCCGAGACTTCTGGAAGATAGGTGTGCTTAAAGATAAACAGAGATGCACTGATAACAATTCTAAAAGGAGCTCCTAGTCTTGTTTCTGAATTTTAAAATGTTAGAATTAAACGTTCTCTTTTATGACTGAGCCAAAGTGCTCCTTGATTAGATTTCATTTCGCTTTAGAATATTGGCTTTTATGGGCTCTTGGAATCTTAGAATTGAAAAGCACCTTAGGTCTTCTGGTTCACTCAGGCCCCAATACAAGGCCCCCCTTCTGAAATGTTACTGCTAGATGGTCAGCCAAACATTGCAGGAGCACTCCCAGGGACTGGGGACGCTTTACATCCAGAGGAAGCCCCTTGCATCTTACTGCAATGCTGATGGTTAGAAAATTCCTTATTTAGTGCTGAAATCCAGGTCCTTCCTGACATTGCTCCCCCAATCCCCAGTCCCAATTCTCATTGTATTGATACCCAGAAGTCCTTTTATTTTTTAAAAAGATTTTATTTATTGATTTTAGAGACAGGAGAGAGAGAGCAGAGTAGGGAGGAGTGAGAAGCATCAACTCATTGTAGTTGCATAGTAGTTGCTTCCTGTATGTGCCTTACTGAGCAAGCCTGGGGATTTGAACCGGCAGCCTCAGCACTCCAGGTCAGTGCTCTATCCACTGCACCACCACAGGTCAGGCCCCAGCAGTTCTTTTCTTTTTTAGATTTATTTATTGATTTTAGAGAAAGAGAAGAAGGGAGAAAGAGAGAGAGAAACATCAATTTCTTCCACTTATTTATGCATTCATTAGTTGAATCTTGCATGAGCCTTGACCAGGGATTGAACCCACACCTCTGGCGCTTCAGGATAATGCTCCAACTACCTGAGCAACGGGCCAGGACGAAATTCTCATTCTTCCTCTCCTTCTGATCTTGATCTAAAACAAGGGAATTTGATTTGCACATAAAATGCAACCTTCTTTCTTAAGGTACTACTTAATAAGAGCATAGCAAT